>NW_026843646.1:15813591-16454617 GCF_030254825.1 Meriones unguiculatus | reverse complement strand
ATATAACCAATGTCATAAAGGCTTTTTATGCAAGAGTCATCTTGAACAAGAACACCTACTGGAGTGAAACCCTATGAACAATGTCTCAAAGCCTTTGCATGCCACAATAATCTCCATGTATATAGCAGAGTACACACTGGAGAGAAACTTTCTGAATGTAACCAATGCAATAAAGCCTTTTGACGTAATAGTAATCTCCTATGACATAAAGAACACCTACTGGAAAGAAGCTTTATGAATGTAATTGATGTGGTGAAACTCTTCACAATTATCTTCAAATTCATGAAAGAATTCATATTGGACAGAAAGACTATGAGTGTATCTAACATGGTGAAGCTATTCCACATTTGTATTGTCTTCATCATCATGAAAGAATTCCTACTGAAGAGAAACGCTATAAATGTGTTAAAATGTGAGGCCTTTGCACATATCTATATTCTTCATCATCATAAAAGTTTATACTGGAGAGAAATTCTGAGAATATAAGAAATATGATAAGGCCTTTGTATTCTTCGGTCTGCTGAATCTAAAATAACTCAAACACTAGGTTAATGCAAATAACAAAAAAATTATTGTCACTAGTCACTACTGAGTGATTAGCACCACATAACACTCTTGGGAACTGAACTCTTATACATACTTTCTTATACTTTCTGAACCAGAAAGTTACAAAGATTCTGAGCTTGAAAATCATAACATATGTGCTGTTTTACAACTATATTTTTAATCAGTCAGGATTTAGGGATATAGGATTTGTTTATGTCATTGAGGGAGTCACCTGATGTAAAATGTAGGTTTTACAGTCCAAATAATTATATCTGTTTGTTCTTTGTGGTTAGGAAAAGGTTTTATGTTTTCCCAAATAGAATCTCTTCACTTTGGGACAGTCACTATGTTAGGGGAATAAAAGACATATTACGGAACAGTAATGTTTTGGAAATCAAAAATGAAAGGTTGTCAGCTATTGGGAAGTGTGCAGCTTTTCTAGGGACTATGAACTTAAATTTAGGTTCACCCTAAAATTTAGTGGAGGCTGGTATCTAAAAAGCAATGCATAGGAATTATTTTTTTTATCATGTTCAAAGTCTATGAAAGAACAGATAGTAGCGAGAAACTTTACACATAATCAGTATGATAAAGCCTTTTCTTAATGCAGTTATCTCCACATACATAGAAGAACACATACTTCAGTAAGACCCTATGGATAAGCAATGTGGTAAATCATTTTCATGGACTTGTCTTTGAAATCAGAAGAAAAACACATGCTCCAGAGAAACCCTATAAATGTAGTCAGTATGGTAAACTTTTGCACTTCATGGTACCATTATGGAAGAGTAAAAGCTTTGGTGTGTGAGAAACTTCTTAAAGCCCTTGCATATCACAGTAGTCTTTGAGAACCTGACTCATTCTCAAGAAAATCTGTTAGGATAAAAGATTTGTTAAGGTCTTTTACCAACTAACTTGCATTCAATTACAGGACATTATTTGGGAGGAAAATTCTAACAAGTGTCAACAATGTATTCATGCATTATGACATTCCATCCTTCTGTTTCCAATTAAAAGTCGATATGGAAAAAAAGGCCTACGAATTTAAACTGTAAGGTAACCTTCTTAGATTTCTCAATTTTCTTCAATTACATGAACTAAATCATCCAGTTATAAAATTTATGTGTGTGTATTAGTGCTATTTCTGTAACGAAACACAATGTCTGTCAACTTCCAAATGTGTTGGTTTTGCCTTACGGTTCCAGTGGGATATGGGATCTCTATGAAATGGGGATCACAAGTGTCATACATGGTGGCTAAAGTAGAAAGCTTGGAGCTCACATCCAACCTGCAGCATGAAGCAGAGAGTGGGAATTACAGATGCTATGCAGTTGAAAACTATCAAGCCCACCCCAAGTAATATACTTCCTCCAAGAGTGCTGCATTTCCTAAACATTGACAGATGATACAAACAACTGAGAAGAATTCATTTCTCTGACCTCAAAGTTAACTGTTTGATTTCTATTATATGAAGGAATTCATGATGAAGAAAAACTCTGTAGATAAGCCTGTAGATGCCTCAACACCTGAGCTACAGAAATGAATGATGAAACAAGTAAAATATTCATGAGTAAACATATATTAGTTTAAGAATTTGTTTTAATTTCCATTTTGTGATTTCAGTGTGTCTTTCCATGTTTATGTTCCTGTTCATTCTGGTTTCCATGAAGAACAGACCCTTTGATCTTCTCGAATGAGGAATTATATAAAGTTGTCAAAAACCTGACCTAGGTCCTGTGAATGAACTTGACTTAAATGCAAAGCCAAATCTCTAGTTCTGTAAATATCTTAAATCTTTATATATCATCTTGAAGTCAAGAAGTAGAACAGAATTCATAGAAGAGATCAACCATATTTGTATATAAGATTTGATGACTTTGAACATAATAAATTTATTCAATTTCAAGAAAATAAACTTTTTCGAATCTGTTTTTACAATAGCCTTGTAGAAAGTAAATGATTTACCATATTCACTTTAATGTAATGGAGGAGATCTCCAACTGTGGTTGTGGTCAGTATTTTGAAACATGGGAGTAGGTATTGAAGTTTGCTGTACGTGTAGCAAATTCATTCACAGAAGTTTATTAGGTTGTTCTGATATTCTTTCTGTGACGGCTGTTCATCTTCTAATGCATTTCTACTTGGTGATAGGTATTTTTCTGCTGCAATGTATAGGATGGTATCCCCATCATCTATGTGATCCATTGCTTATTTATATCAGGCAGTGTGTGATCATAGTTTTAAAGGAAGGGTCTCTGAGAAAGCGTGGTGCCTTTTAAAAATGTTTTCACAAATTCAATTAAGATGATTGTTTTCAGCCTTGCTTGAATGTCAGTAACTAGTTAATGTTAAAATGCTCAATAGTATGTGTTTATGTATGAATCTCTTATTTAAAGTTCCATGCTTCTTCATGTTCCCACATCATCTATGTCACATCACATTGAATAACTGCCTTCTAAGAGAATTATCTAGAGGTGTTAGATAATGTAACAGCAATGAGATTTATGTTAAAAAACGTTGTGTGTGTGTGTAATGTAACTGTGGGATCTTGGGTGATGACAGATATATAAAGATTGTGTGATGCTTTTTGAGGTTTATTTTCATTATTGTTATATGATGTTCAAGGTTATGTTGCCAGTTTTATATACCACAAACATTCCGCCACTGAGCTCATTGATACTTAAATAAACTTAGTTGAAACAGTATGTCAGTACAATATTGTCTTCTATTCATGTTATAAACAAATTTTCCTTTGAGGATGGAAGAAAATGATATGATTTGGATAATAAATGTTATTTGCAAATGAAAATGATTTACTGCTTTCGTGTTTTGGAATGTGTTAGTTTATTCTTAAGAGTAAAGACTTGTTCATAACACTTTCTCAGAACTACAAGTGAATGTCAGAGAATTGTCTCTGGGTAAAGTTGGTTGTTGCTCACCCTGATGATTTGAGCTCAATCTCTGGGTAACCTATATCACACCTACAGATTTTTGTAATATTGCTATACTAGGGTTGCTGTATATGCAAACACAAACTAGCACATACATAATTTTTAACCTAAATAAGGGCCATTGTGGCCACTGACCAAAACACTCTTTGGGTTCCATGTTGAAAACTCAAATAACTAGAATTTTAAGAATTATTTTCTTTATTAAAAGAATAATAGTTCCTTTATACATCTTATATTATCATTTCATTTTTTGATTCAAGGATAGGTCATTTTAAAAACATATTTCAGCTGAGGCTTAGAGGTGATCCCTGTCATCCTAGACCTGGGAATCAGTGGCAGGTCCCTGTCTCTCAGGTTGAGGTCAGCATGGTCCACAGAGTGAATTCTTTTGCTTGTTTGTTTGCTTTTTTTTATTTGTTTTTGAGCAAGAATTTGCTTTTGTATCCTTGGCTGTCCTGGACTCACTTTGTAGACCAGGCTGGTCTTAAATTTACAGAGTTCTGCCTGCCTCTTGATCTCTGAGTGCTGGCATTACATGTGTGTGCCACCATGCCCTGCCCCACAAATTGAGTTCTAAAACAGCCATGGCTATATGGACATATCCTGTCTCTAAATGATTCCAAAAGGTAGACTAGATCTCAAATGATGGGTCTTTTTCCAATATAATTGACGGGTTTCCACAAATCCTTTTGTTACATTTACTCACATCAAAAGAACTGTGAAAATAATAACCAATGTGGAAAGTCCATTCATACAGCAGTAAAAACTGATTGATTCCTTCTCCAGACATTTATCAGGGACATCATCACCTTCAAATGCTAGGAAACAAGTGGAGTAATGCAGCATCTTCATCCTCTATTTTAATGGCACCACTGGGAACTAGAGGGTTAGTGGTACTGCTCCTTTGTAAACCCAGTTTAATTTCTAGCACTCACATCAAATGGCTCATCAACCTGTGTTTCTAGGTAGAGGATATCAGATGTAGTCTTCTGTCCTCCCAGAGGACAAGAAAAATTAAAATGGAGAAAAAGACACATGAACATGTGATTCTCTGGTGTAAAACATTTTCTTCACATATATCTTATTTTTTAGTTTAAAAATTAAAAGTGATTTAATTTAGGGGCATAAATTATGCCAGTTATGCCAGTGTGTATACCATATTCATGCTCAGTATCAGTGGAGGCCAAAGAGAATGTCTGTTCCCCCATGATTTTAGTTACAGACAGTTGTGAAGTGTCTCTTGCATAAGCCATGTGGTTGTGCAGCCAGTGCTCTTATGTTCTGAGCCATCTATTCTGCCCTAGGAACATATCTTTAGTGCTAGGGCATGTTTCTTGTATGCAGCAGAAATATGGATCCTTTTTTCCTGTCCATTCTGTTAACCTGTACCTTTTCATTAGGGACTTGATATCATTGATGGTGAAAGGTATTAATGAAGTAAAAGCTTCATTTAAAAAAGCTAACTTTAACACCTGGTGAAAACCTCATTTCCACCTCCCACAGTGAGACCAAGTGCCTGGCCTAGAGTTCAGGCCTTGAGCTTGAACTACCCTACTCGCTTGAGCTCTCTAAGTGGTTCTAGAGAGAAATGGTACCTATGGTCTCAGGGTCCATCTGTTCTTTGTCCAGAAGCTGAGAGCCAGTTCCCAAACCACCACTGTTTTGTTTATCAGAAACAACACACAGTGTTTTTTGAGAACACGAAGATATTAAAAAAGAAATTAAATAACACTCATAAAAATGAGTTCATGTGGTATTTCTTGCTGCATAAAATTCTCAAATCTTTTAGTCAGCTAAATTATGATGAGTTTTCTTTGCTTTTAGCCTTGGTTATCCTGGAACTCACTGTGTAGACCAGACTAGCCCCAAACTAATGGAGAATCCTCTGTGTCTGTCTCTAGAGTGCTGGGATTAAAGGCAAGAGCCACCCACCATCCAGGTAATTCTGATTACTTTTTACATAACAATATGACTGTTAATTTTATTCATTGTTAATGTTTTATTTTATTTTGAATTATGAGTTTGTATAAATGGAGGAAGTCAGCCAACATTATCCTATATACTTAAAAGTTTATATGTGCATACACATATGATACACATGAACACAAACATACATATATGTATACATATAGTGTGCATGTTCACACACATTATATTTCTGTGTGATTGCTCAGTTTTTTAATGAAATAGTTTTTTAAAAATGTGTTTAAAGATTATGATGCATATGCCTGTAATATCAACATTTGAAAGAGGAGAAGAATAAGGAGCTCAGAAGATCTTCAGCTTTATACCAAGTTACATGCTCATCTGCCTCTAGTAAAATAGAAAGCATTTATAGGTTGATTTTTAAAGATTTATTTTTAGGTTTATTTTACTTTTAATTAAGTATATTTGTAGGTGTCTGTGTGGAAGATTGTGCACAGTAAATGC
Source organism: Meriones unguiculatus (assembly GCF_030254825.1). NCBI lineage: Eukaryota > Metazoa > Chordata > Mammalia > Rodentia > Muridae > Meriones > Meriones unguiculatus. Next base: position 16,448,690 of record NW_026843646.1, on the reverse strand, counting down.
AGGTATCCCTGGAGGCCAGAAATAATTTCAGACTCCCTGAAGGTTAAGTTAAAGGAGCTTGTGACCTGAATGGTGTACACAGTAGGAAGTGAAATTTGCTACCCTAGAGCAATGGCTCATTTATTTCTTAAGAGCACTTGTTGCTCTTGAGGACCTGAGTTTGAATGTGAAAAGCTTAAGAGCTCTGCCAACAAAAGATCTCCCTTTGTAGATGCTAATTACATGCTAATTGCAGGCTGAATGTCTCTTCTCTGGTGGAAGTACCCTGCTGTTTCAGGTTGCAGCCCTCCCAGTCTGGATAGCCATTCTGAGCTGAACATTAAGGTGCAGGACTCCCACTCCCCACCAGAGCCTGGCTGTATCTGTAGAGTGCCTTTAGACAAAGATGCCAACCACTGCATTTGATAGATGGCCTTGGACACATATCCTCGTTAATTCTCCATTTCCTTCACCTAACGGATAATTAGGTACTGTGTTCTTGTTCATATGATAGGAGTGTGCTGTTTAATGTAAATCAAGCATCTTAGAAGTGCCTAATTTTAAACAGTTATGTAACCTATCTTTGGAGCACCCCAAATCCAAGGAGATATAGCTTTTATTTTCTGGAATTAAAATTGATCTTGCTCTCTGCAGGGGTTCCTAGAATGGCCAATCTCTGTCATGATTGCTGGCCTTCCAAACTTTACACCCAATCTTCTCCCCCTCCTGCCTTCCTGAGTTGGTGGGAAACAGCCCCTGAGGCAAGAGGAGAGCCACCTTATCTCTGTAATGCTTGGGATCAAAAGTTTCAAATGTCATAGCATTTCATATTTCAGATGTTTCTGGATATGAGATGCCCAATCAACAAGTGCCTTGGGGGTGGGACTCTGTAAAATGAGTTACACCTAATGTTTATTTCACAGTAATGTTGCAGGCATGCTTCAGGGTATGGAATCTTCTAAACCAAATACAGTGGTGGATGGAAAAGAAAGAAGAGCAGAAATTTGAGTACAGCCTGGGTAACTGCCCTCCCTCACATAAAAAAAAAAAGAAGATATAATGAAAGCAAAGAAACAAATAGAATCTTTTTTTGCTACTTTTCTTCCTTGTGGGATCATTTGATAATCATTACTCAATGTGAAAGACTCCCAAGAGCCTATCTAGATGGGGAGACCCCACTTCCCAAGGAACAGCGAGACCAGCCTTCGGATGCAAGCCGCAAGAGGTTTATTTTGATACACGGGTACCCAGGGCGACCAAGCCTATCGGAGGACTTGCGCGCCTCTCGGTTGGGGTGATGGGTTTTTATAGGGCTCGGGAGCAGGAGGCGCGGTTACAGAAGCGAGAAGCATAGTTACAGGGGTCTGATTGGGTGGTTTGAACAAAGCCGTAGTTAAGTCACGTACCCAGAACAGGGAAGGCGGGAAGGCAGATTGTGAGCCGAGTCACGTACCCACCCGGAACCGGGAAGGCGGGAAAGAATGCAGCGAGGTAGCTCTCCCCTCAGGGAACTTACTGCTATACCGCGCCTACTCTACATAGTGTTAACAATCGCTGCTTATCTTTTGGTCTCTCAAATGGAGACCATACTGCTATCTAAAGTTTGTATTTCCATAGATACAGGTTTCAAACCTGGGACAAATGGGAGAGGTGCCTATTTAACATATTAAAATATTAAAAACCAATCTAGCTGCCAATTTTCTTCCAGAAATTCCACAGTCCATAGAAAGTGTAATATGGTTCTCTTGGCTGACATACCCAACTCTCTACCCTGAATTTTCTGCCCAGGGGCTCTGGGCTAAACTCCCTTCCCCATGTCAACTTGTAGATGGTTTAGCAAGATAGGTTTTTGCTCAGGGGTCTGATGTAAATAATCTTAGAGAACCATGTGAAGTTAAGAAAAGTACACCCTTAATAATAAAGCCAGGAACTCTTTAAGGTTGATGAGCAGAAACAAAACACCCAGGTAGCACTTACTGACTGGACACTCTCCAGCTGGGCCTGTAACTGAGACAGCAATTGATTTCCTAATATTTGTTTTTGCCCCAAGGTTCTTGATATGACTTAATAAAAGTTATTAATGAGCAGGTACACACCCCTTCAAGATTTAATGTAGAGGTTGCTGATCGTTTTATACATATAAATGTTTACATTTGTGATCCTTTTAAGACTTTTATAAGCTTACTTTTTAATATAATTGCTTCTTGATTACCCCCAAATTTCAGCTTGCCAGTAAAGAAAAGCTGCCTGAAAAGTTATGTTGTTTTCTCATCTTCTTAATTGATCACAAATTGGTTAATTACAGGTATATATGGGGTCTTGGGAATAACTTGATTTCATATTTGTTTTTCACCCATAATAGATAAAACATTTGATCATGTGAAGGTACTGGGGAATATGTGTTTTATTTTGCATAAATTCATTGTACTCATTCACTTAAAGAAAAACAGTGTCACCACATTTTGTGTTTAGTATTGCTTGCAATATCTTGCTGGGTTAGATAAGCTGTGGAAAGAGAGTAAAAGTGTCGTCTGAACAGGCACTCTGGGTCTTGTTCTGTCCACCAAGGTGTATGTACTTAGGGTGGTTTAGACCTCCCTCTTTGGAGTTTGTTTCATCCACAAAGATGTATGTACATGTATATATGTAAGTTTGGGGTGGAACTGGCTCTTTTGTGTTTGTTCCATCCATCATGATGTATGTATATGTATGTAAGGTGTTTTGGTGCTTGCTCTTTGGAGTTCGTTCCACCCACCAATATGTATGAATGTAAGATGGTTTGGAACTTATTTTTCAGAGTTTTTTCCATCCACCACAATATATATATATGTAGAATGGACTGAAACTCGCTCTCTGGAGTTTGCTCCATCTACCCAGTATGTGAATGTGTATGTATGTATGTAGGTAGGTAGGTAGTGAAAGACCAAAAGATAAAGTAGCAGCGATCGTTAAGACTATGTAGAGTAGGTGCAGTATAGCAGTTAGTAAATTCCCTGAGGGGAGAGCTACCTCGCTGCGTTCTTTCCCCACCCATTAGAGATACAGTTGCTAGGAAACTGGACCCTCCCCCTAGGGAGGGACACCTGGTCATTAATGGTCTGGGAACCTTGCTATAGCCAATCGATTCAAAATGTAGCATCTTGACCAATAGATGCTTGCCAGGCAGGAATTGCCCCTGCCTTGGGCATACTGGGATGGACCAGAATCTATAAATCACCCAACTAACCTGGGGCGGCATGCTCAGCTCCCACCGCTTCCACGGTGGGGCTGTGTAGGCCCAAGCTGCAGCTTGTAATTTACAATAAAAGGACCCTCATGTGTTTTGCAACGGAGTCGATTCCTGGAGATCTTTTGGGGGCTCGTGAACTGGGTATAACATTTGGAGGTCCCACCGAGATTGCAGGGCCCCCAAGACCTCAGGACTGATCCAGAGGGTCTCATACCAGCTGGTAAGTGTGGTGTCTGTGTCTCAGTCTCGGTCATTGTCGCTTTGTGCGGTGTGCAGTGTTCCCGTTGGTGCCTATTTTCTGAATTCTGCTCTGCCTTGAGGCATCTGTATGAGTGACTAATGTGATTTGCACAGACATGTCAGACAATCACAGTCACTGAAGTTGGGAGAGACGTCCCCCAACTTCATCAGTATCTGGAGGTGGTCTAGAGCCACCCACCACTCTGAGGCTTTTGTGGCAGAGGAGCCAGAGTGGGAATCTGAAGGTCTGTTTTTACAGTACCTTACCCCGGAAGGGACTTGGGCCCATCCTGGAGGAATTTCTGTAAGAGTCAGTCAGTTTTGGTCTAGGGAAATTTTGCCAGCTGTCTCAATGTCTCTCTGCAGTATCTGTGTCTACCTTTTGTTTTCTGTTCTGAAAGGCCTCACGAAACTTGTTTAAAATGTGTGCTTATGTGTTTATTAGATGTGTAAACACATATGTACAGGTTACCACGTGGTATGAAGTGCCTCAGTGTCTTGCCGCCATCTTGACTTTACCATGTGATTTTATAGTGTGACCGCCATCTTGGTATGGATAAAAAAAAAAAAAGAAAGAAAACCTTGGTCAAATAATTCTCATTTCCATCTAGGTTAAAAGGATGACTTATTTTAAATTGATATTGGTTTTAAAAATTAAATTGCTTGCACTGGTAAATTCTGGTTTTAAAATCTGGTTTTGATTTTAAAGATTATGTTTATGCCTTGTGACTTCTCTCCTACAAAAGGGGTACTTTGTTTTAATATTGCAAAAACGGGTTTTAAAAAAATGTTTAAATGTTTAAGGCTATAAAACTTTTAAAGATTATCAGGCATTTGGGTATGACAATAATCTTGGGTATTTATTTTATCAATTTTACTAAATAAAACCCTGCCGTATTGTCTGTGCTAATTAAGAGAATTGCAGTTTTTAGAATGTATCTTATGGAGAGCTGTTTGTTTGTTAAGCTGCTTTGTGACCATCTTATCTACTACAGGACAGTTATTTAAAAAATTTTGGCAGTTTCAGAACTCCTCTTTGTAGTAATGTGACTTGTTTTTGCTTTGCCTATAAAAAGCAAATCGTAGACGCTGGGCTCCAGCAGGATCATGTTAGGATAAAAAGGATTTTGATGAGAGTTTTTATGTTGTCTAAAAAGCAAGAGAGAGAGCATGTCTGGTTAAGCCAGAAAAAGAAAGCTAGGAACCTGAATGTATATAGGATGTTGCAGAAGGTTAGTAAATGTACGTATAAAATAACCAGAGGGTAAATATAATTTGAGAAAGAACTGTATTTTAAAATATGTTGTGCTTCATTTAAAAGGCTGGTGATTCCTCATCACAAAATGTTTTTTATGATCTTTTAAGGGGAAAAAAATTCTAGCTGATAGGTTTGGTATGGCTAGAATAATTCTTACAGTTTAAAATTGTTCTGTACTGTTCTGTTATGCAGTTGGTTCTAAAACTTATTTGATCACTAAGAACTTTTGGTTGTGGGGGATTATGAATGCTCCACAGTGTTTGCTGTATCATCATCAGCACCTAACGGCTATGCTTGGTATTGTCAGTCGCAGGCTGTACTAGCACATGGCCAGCTGCCATGAGCAATAGAGAGCGCGTAAAGCTGTAGTTTGGCTGCCATATTTGTTTAGGGATTCCAGCTGAGTTCAGTTACACTTGGCCAGCCGCCATGCTGATATGGAGATAAAGAGGGTGGAGCTATGAGTTTGCCACCATTTTGTTTAGGTATCTCAGTTATGTTCAGTCATATTAGTGCTAAATGCAAAGCTTTTTACTGTTCAATTTTAATGCAAGTGGTAGGAGCAGCAAGATTTGCTAGCCTCTCTATGAACTGTATCTGATCAAAGGGTTTGCTTTGATTTTAGTTCAGAAAGAGCAGATTTAAAGTCATGCTAAATACTGCATTTGAGCCTTACCTAGTCTCTTTGTTCAGGTTTTTTTTAAGGTTAAGCCTAGGACGGGTAACTATAAAGTTGCCTTTGTAAATCTACTTAAAATATATACTTCTAGAACATGCATCTCAAAAATATGCTAAAACTAGAGAGTATAACATTCTGTTTTATAGGACACAGTTTAGAGCAGATGATAAAAACAGAGTAACTCAGATATGCTGGCCCTCAAGCTTGTCAGAAATCTGAATATGGCATTTTAACATGTGTAAGCTTATTGTGACAGGAAGTCTCGAAATCCTGGCAGTAGCTCTCCCAAGGTCTCCAAGAAGATTTGGGCACAATGACAGATGACTGCTACTCTGGATTGTGGTATGCTAACCACTGGGCAATACTGCCTCAACTGGCTCACTGATAGGGCCCAGCCAAAACTGTGTACACCTGGAGTCAATGTTTCACGTTGCTAAGGGTGAGGTGAGGCCATTCTCTCGTTTCTTTCTCCACAGAAACAGTCTCTCATCTTATATGCCTGGCAGAACTGCCTCTGTTCAGGATGCCATGAGACACAGGAGCCAGGGACACTGCCTAGGTGATGGACTAACTAGTCACCCCTGTCATTTTGATCGGCACATAAATTGGTATATTTATTTAGCTTAGAATTTATCCTTCTCAGGTCTCTGAACACCTTGATGGCTATGCTAAGCTTACAGTAGCTTTGCAGCTAGAGAGAAGACAATTAGATCGACTGTTAGCTCATTGATCAGTTCATTAGCTAGAACTACAGGGTACTAGATCTCTTATTTAGAAGAAAACAGGTTTGCCTTGCTCACAGGACTCATGTTAGTTGCCTGTGTCTTTTTTTATTTTATTTTTTATTTTTTATTTTTTTGCCTGTGTCTTAAGATAAATAAATAGAGCTTATGTAGGGTCTGAGGATACAGGAATTTAGGTTGTAAAAATCTAGAGAGTGTTATTTGGTCTAAAAAATGTTTCAGGGTTGATAGATGCAAAAAATTAGAGAGTCTAAGTAGGTTTTTTAAGGTATATAATTATGAGTTGTAAAGAGATAAAAAATATTTTAAAGCAGATTAAAAATGGGAGATATTTTCAATTTCTCTCCCCCCCCTTTTGCTACTGTCGTGCTTATGTTATAAGATTTCAGAAGTTCAGAGTTTTGGCATTGATCAATAGAGTTTTAGCATTGATCAATAGAGTTCTGATAAGTTGATGGAGCAATGGCTGCTTATTATTCTGTCACCAGGTTGAGATTTTAATTTCCTTTGGTTGACTTATGGAGATAGACTTAAAGGTGCTTCTCGTTATGTTAAAAAACATCTGTTTAATGTCTATATCTGACCCAAAAGTCATAGCTTTTAGTATAGTATTCTAAATATCTGCCATTTCTGGGGTAGATTTTGACACAGGAATATCTTAAACCTAATCCTTCTAGTTGCTTTGTTAAGGAAAGTCCAAGCATCCAGGGTTTAGCACTAAAGCCTGTAATGTATTTCTGCCTAACTTTCCAGTGTAAACATGAAAGTGGGAGCTAAAAGTAGATGCTGAGTGTATAAAAATGGCCAAGCTCCATTCGTGACTAATTACCAACAGCTATGCCCACAAAAAAAAAAAAAAACTGTTACTATGGACACACTTAAGTTGTGTATAAAGGTTATAAAAACAAACAGCTGATACTCATTCAGTGGGATGCAGTTTTACCTGTTACTCTCAAAATGTTTGATTTGCTGATATGTTTTTTCTGAGTATTTAAAATTGTATATTTCCTTTTGTGTACTAAAAAATTTCATATGAGTTTTAAGATGTGACCTGGATCTGGCATAGCTCAAAAGGATCGCAGATGAGATTTTCCCTGATTTTTCCCATTTAATAGACAAATTTTAACTTCTGTCTCCCGTCTAAATTTGTCTCAGCAGATTTCCACCTGTTTAACTCTGTTCCAGGATCAGCTGTGGACTGCAAGCTGAAATCTGGACTTCCTGGAAACTGACATGATTGCTCCCTGCCTCTTCGGGTGGATCAACTAACCAGATGCTTGGGACTACCCCATTGCCCAGCCTTTGACTGCTATTTCAGCCTCCCTAGCCCCTGATGCCTACAGTCCAACGGTCAGCATCGAAGAAGCTCCAGAAGACGGATCTTCACCCAAACCCCCCCTAGCAGGCTGAAATACTAAGTCAAAAGGGGCTCCCTGGCATTAGCTATTATCTTGGGCATCTGCTTAGCTGAAATGGACACTAATATTGCAATAACTGGGCTAAAAGCCTAGAGAGACCCTAAAAAAGAGGATAATAGTTCTCCTTGGCTTACTACCCCTATATCCACCCTGAAGGGACCCCAGATCCCATTATAAAAAGATAAATCTATAAGATACAAGAGGTCATATCTGGAAGACCCAAGATTGGGTCTTCAAATGATCATGGGAAAGGGGGAAATGCGAGACCAAAAGATAAAGTAGCAGCGATCGTTAAGACTATGTAGAGTAAGTGCGGTATAACAGTTAGTAAATTCCCTGAGGGGAGAGCTACCTCGCTGCGTTCTTTCCCCACCCACTAGAGATACAGTTGCTAGGAAACTGGATCCTCCCCCTAGGGAGGGACACCTTGTGATTAATGGTCTGGGAACCTTGCTATAGCCAATCGATTCAAAATGTAGCATCTTGACCAATAGATGCTTGCCAGGCAGGAATTGCCCCTGCCTTGGGCATGCTGGGATGGACCAGAATCTATAAATCACCCAACTAACCTGGGGCGGCATGCTCAGCTCCCACCGCTTCCACGGTGGGGCTGTGTAGGCCCAAGCTGCAGCTTGTAATTTACAATAAAAGGACCCTCATGTGTTTTGCAACGGAGTCGATTCCTGGAGATCTTTTGGGGGCTCGCGAACTGGGTATAACAGTAGATATGCAGGTATGTATATATGTATGTATGTAATTGTGTACAGTATAAGAAGCGTGTAAGAGAAGTTAAATGAAGAGAAGCTTAAAGAGAAGAAGCTTTTGGAACCTACCTGCTAGAGTCTCTTAGTTCATCTTCAAGAATAAGCATGTTGTGTGTATGTGTGTGTGTCTGTGTGTAAGTATGAGTCTATGGGCTACATCTGAATAGGGGTTTTAGGTATTCTCCATGCATGTTCTTTGGTTGGGGTATCAGTCTCTGCCGGGGCCCCAGGGACCAGTATTTTGGGGACTGTTGGTTTCCTTTTGGATCTCTTTTCACTTCCAGGTCTTTCTCCCGCTTCTTTCATAAAATTCCATGTATTCTTTCCATAGTTTGGATATGAGTCTTAGCCTCTACTTCGATACCTCCATCAATGATTCTTTCAGAGTCCATCTATGGTAGGCTCCAGTCCTATTCCCTGTCTTCTCTTGCTTTGGATATCTATCGCATTTGCCATTCTGAATAAGAATTGAGCATCTTCCCTAGGGTCTTCCCTGTTGTCCAGCTTCTGCAGGTATATAGATCTCATTATGTTTATCCTCTATGTCTAATAAGCACTTATGAGTGAGTATATACCACGTGTGTCTTTGTGCTTCTGAGTTACCTCACTCAAGATGATCTTTTCTAGTTTCCACAATTTGCCTGCCAGAAATCTCCTTCACCTGACAAACATCATCATCAAAGTGGCTGGATAAAAAAGTTACTCAAAAACATCAGTACTCCTCTTGTATACAAAAGACAAAAGGGTTGAGAAATTAATAATACCCTTTACAATAGCCACAAATACCAAAAAATAACTTAGTGTGACTTTAACCAAGCAAGTGAAAGACTTGTATGAAAAAAAAAAAACATCCTATTGGATCTTAAAGCTCCTCAGTTTCCACTCTTTCATCCCTTTGACCTGCTTGCCTAGTAGGAATAAGAATATTCTAAAGACACATTTATATCTCTCCCTTAGGCAAACATCTAGTAAAACTGTGGAATCCATGAAATTCTAATTTTCCTTCAAATCTCTTTCTGTGAAAAGGCTGATTTCTCCAGATGAGAACTTCTTTACTAAATAAGTATTAACTCAATGTCTGAATACCTTGTAGGAGATAATGGAGCTGAGAATGAAAGAGGGATTTAAGGATGGGAAAATTTTATTATATGGCTTGGTTAGATTACTTAGTGTTGTGCATCTTGCCTTCCATCTAAAACTGTTAGTGTTAAGCCCAGTTCGCTAACTCCAAAAGACCAGGGATAAATACATGGGACTCAAACCTCCTGTGGAAACAGAAGAGAAATGTAGCGTTAAGGTCTAGCGGTACAGAGTTTTTAAGGGAAAAAATGCAAGTAATGACATACATCCTTTGGCATTACATGATTGGATAAAGGAAACTGACTTTTGAAATGATTGGTCCACTTTAGGTGCCAAGAATACAAACAGTTCTGGCCTGGTCATAATGGCTGGTTTGTTAGAAAATGTATAATTAGAGGGTAGAAAAAGAATGCAGTAAGACGAGTTCTTCCCTTCAGGGCATTACTGGACAAGTCTCCAGCCAGCTAGCCTTAGATTAGGCCTTAAACTTTAATAATAGTCCCTGATTTTTAATATTTTGTTCTCTCATTAAGACCTCAAGGATGTATTAGTTACCTTATAACTTCATCACTGATCAAAACAACTGAATAAATGTCTTCAGTTTTCATTAATAATTTCCATTTCTCATTGTTTTCTCTTCTATTTTAGATATAATCGCAGTACCTATTTCTGGTTGTCTTGGAACTCAGTATATATCCTAGATATACCCACCTTCCCTCTAGAGTGCCGGCATTATAGGAAACATGTCACAGCTTTGTAATTCAGTTTTTTTTTAATTGGCTTATTGAGGATGAATGGCTGAGCCTGACTGGTTATGGTGGTTAGTACAAGGGCTGTGGCCCTAACTCCAGTAACAGAAGAAGGTTCCCATCTAATGTAGCCCTCCTGGTTAAAGTCCACTGTCTACCATCTATGAGCAACATTTCTTTTCATCAAGTGTATAACTCTTCTAAGACTAGGGCAGAGTTCTATCCTTGTTCTACAGAGAGTGAAACCAAGACTCACAGAGATAAGTGGTTTTGTAATATAGGTAATTGTAACTGCTCATCTTACTCATCACATCATTCTATTACATCACTAAATGACGCTGAAGCCACCTCAGCCAGGTATGGTGACACAGGTCTGTAATCAAGGTGCTTAGAAAGAGGAGGCAGGAATTTCAAGGTTTCAAGGTCACCCAAGGAGTGAATGATCAGTGTTATAGTGGGAGACCTTCAGAACAAAGAGAGGCAGTTAGTAGCCCAGGCCAAAGACTGTAGTCTTCCCTGCAGGTGCAAAATTCAGAGCCATGGCACTAGCAATTGTTCGCTGAGGTATTTACTGCTTTCTCTTTTCTAATGTTTCTTTTTCAAGGCAGCTTAGGTCACTTCAGGGTCAGACTCCTGTTAATCATTAATGAATGGAACTCTCCTGCAAGTGGGGAAATCAGCCTCAGGAAGGGATGAGCTCCCTCATTACATATCCAATGGAAAGTCTTCAGCCCTGAAACCATATACACAGAACCAACAGAAAGGGATTCAGGTTTAATTCATAAATTTGCAAGTAATTGCTCACATACTTATAAGGAACAATTGGAATGGAAGAATTTGGGAAGGGATAAAGGTAGGTCATGGAAATGGGAAATTGATGTAATATATTTTTTGTTTTGTTTTTATTTTTTTTTAATATTAGTTAGTTTGTTAACTTTGTATCCCTTCTGTATCCTGCTCCCTCTTTCCCTCCCAATCCCATCTTCCCCTCATCTCCTCCCTGCCCCTTTCCAAGTCCACTGATAGGGTAGAACCTCTTCTTTCATCTGATACTAATTTATTAGGTATCTTCAGGACTGGCTGCAAAGTCCTCTTATGTGGCCTAGCAGGGCTGCTTCTCTCTCTGGAGTGCGGGGAGGAGGTAAAAGTACCCACCACTGAGTTCATGTCAGAAACAGTCCCTGTTCCCCTTATTAGGGTACCCACTTGGATACTGAGCAAAGGTTCTAGGTTACATCAATACATGGTCCTTGTTTGGAAAAAACAGTCTCATAAAAGACCCCTGTGCCCAGATATATTTGGTCCTTGTGGAACTCCTGTCCTCTCCAGCTGATATTAACTCCCCCTTTTTATATTCCTTTCACTCTGCCGAAAGTTTGGTTATGACTCTTAATATCTGCTTTGATACATTACTAGGTAGTTTTTCAGAGGCTGTCTGTGGTATGCTCCTGTCCTATTACTTGTGTGCTCCTACATCCAATGTCCATCCCATTTGCCATTCTAAGTGAGGATTTATCAACATACCCTGAGTCCTCTTTCTTATTTATCTCTTTAGGTGTATAGATTTCAGTATGTTTATCCTATCTTATAATTCTATATAAGTGAGTATACACCATGTATATCTTTCTGCTTTTGGGATACCTCAATCAGGATGATCGATTCTAGGTCCCACCATTTGCCTGCAAATTTCATGATTTCCTTGTTTTTAATTGCTGAGTAGTATTCCATTGTGCAAAAGTACCAGAATTTTGTATCCATTCCTCAAGTGAGGGACATCTTTGTTGTTTCCAGGTTCTGGCTATTATGAATAAAGCTGCTATAAACATGGTTGAGCAAATGTCCTTGTTGTGTACTTGAGCATCTTTTGGGTATATGCCTAGGAATGGTATAGCTGGGTCTTGAGGAAGCACTATTACTAATTGTCTGAGAAAGAGCCAGATTGATTTCCAAAGTGGTTGTACAAGTTTACATTCTCACCAGCAGTGGAGGAGGGTTCCCCTTTCTCCACAACCTTTCCAGCATGTGTTGTCACTAGAGTTTTTGATCTTGGTCATACGTATGGGTGTCAGGTGAAATCTCAGGGTCATTTTAATTTGCATCTCTCTGATAGCTAATGAATTTGAACATTTATTTAAGTGTTTCTCTGCCATTCTGTATTCCCCTACTGAGAAATCTGTTTAGTTCTGTACCCCATTTTTTAATCAGATTGCTTGATTTATTGCGTTTTAAACTTTAGTTCTTTATATATATTCTGGATATCAGCCCTCTGTCAGATATAGGGTTAGTGAAGATCTTTTCCAGTCTGTAGGTTGTCATTTTGTTTTGATGACTCTGTCCTTTGCTTTACAGAAGCTTTTCAGTTTTATGAGGTTCCATTTATTGATTGTTGATCTTAGAGCCTGTGCTGTTGGTGTTCTGTTCAGGAAGTTGTTTCCTGTGCCAATGAGTTCCAAAGTCTTACCCGCTTTTTCTTCTAACCAATTTAGTGTATCTGGTTTTATATTGAGATCTTTGATCCACTTGGCCTTTAGTTTTTTGCAGGGTGATATGTATGGATCTATTTTCATTTTTCTGCATGTAGACATCCAGTTGGACTAGTACCACTTGTTGAAGATACTGTCTTTATTTTCACTGTATGGTTTTGGCTTCTTTGTCCAAAATCAAGTACTCATAGGTGTGTGGGTTTATTTTTGGGTCTTCTATTTGGGTCCATTGATCCACTATTCTGTTTTTATGCCAATACCATGCAGTTTTTATTACTATTGTTCTGTAGTACAGCTTGAGATCGGGAATGGAGATGCCTCCAGACGATCTGTTGTTGTACAGGATCATTTTGGAAATTCTGGGTGTTTTTGTTTCTCAATATGAAGTTAATAATTTTTCTCTCAAGGTCTATGAAGAATTGTGTTGGTATGTGGATGGGAATTTCATTGAATCTGTAGATTTCTTTTGGCAGAATAGCCATTTTCACTATTGCCTGGGAGACCAAGAATCCCAGGCACATAGTCAGGAAGGATGCTAGCACCGGAGGCTGCAATTAGCTTTGACCACCTGGATAGATTGCTTCCTGAGACCGGGAATCACCCCCCACCTGATTCCTCCACTTGATTCCCCGACCTGTCCGGTTTTAACAGTTAATGTTAAAACATGATGAATCATGAGATAGCCTCCCACCCCCATTCCTCCTATTCTACTACCTCATTCATTGAGCATAAAAGTAAAGTCTTGCCCCATAATAAACGGACTTTGACAAGGAAAACTGCTTGGTCCCGTTCTTCTCTCTCGCCCGTTTTTCTTTCAGGCTTGGCCCTCTTCGAAAACCCACGAGTTACCATCCCTGCAAGCAGGGACAGGTGACACCCAACGTGGATTTGAAGCACGGACCACTGCCGGATGGAGGTCTACATGGATTGATCCAGATCGCTCACAAAACTCCACAACGAACCGAAAGTAAGATCGGCCGCTTATGGCTAGTAAAGACGTACGTTCCTGTCACTCATGGGAAAAAGATACGTCGGGTAAGTTTTTCTCCATCCCATAAAAATGGGCCAACAGTTGTCTAAGGAGGCTGAATTTGTGACCTCAAGACATCGCTCAGAGAGAGAAGAATTAGAGTTAAGTGAAAGGATTTAATTAAGTTCTTTGTTTTTGTGTTGGACATTTGTCCATGGTTTGCTATTGATGGGCCAGAGATATGCCAAAAAGTGGGATCAGGTTGGAATCTGCCCTCTCGAGAACCTTAGAGAAAGAGGCCCTCTGGCCGAGATAAAGATAATAATTATCCCCCCATTATTGCTGCTAATTCCCTAGCTTTCCCCGTTTTTTCCTAAAAAAAAAAAAAAAAAAAAAGCCCCCTGGGCATGGAGCAGAGCCGTAGCGTGGTGAGCAGGAGATTAAATTGTGTTCACTGATAAATTCTGAGTTTTTCTAGTTCTGACTTAAAATCATGGCTATGCTCTGTATATATATTTAAATGTTTAAAAAGCAGGTACCACGGTTGTTTTATTTGTTTCTGTTTTTTGTTTTTGTGTGCCAGCCATAAGTATCTAAATGTTTCTGTGCAATATTTCTGTGTGTAGTACTTTCTGTTCTCTGTTCTGAAAATTCCTCAGAGCTTGACGTGTCTCTATCTGGGTAGCAAGACGTGATCAAGGTGGTCACACTGGTGGTCACAGCTGCCGAAGTTCAGGGGGATGCCCTAGCGTCATCAGTATTTTCAGTATTTTGGTGGGTAATCTATACTGCCTGGTCCCAGTGAGCGCCACTAGGTGTTTCCTGGGGCAACAGCCCACTCTCGAGGTCTCCTGGGGCATCAGGGCCCTTGCCTCCCAATGCAGGAGGAATCTGTATGTTCGGCCTGCCCCAGAAGAGTCAGTTTTGGTCCCAGGAAATTTGGCCAGCTGGTGAGTGTTTTTTGTCTCAATGTCTCTGTACAGTATTTGTTTGTGTCTACCTTCTGTTTTTTGCCTCATGAAACTTGTTTAAAATGTGTGCCTATGTGTTTACAGGTCTGTAAACGTATAGGTTACCACGTTGGTATATGAAGTGCCTCAGTGGATCACCGCCATCGTGACTTTACCGTGTGGGTTATAATGTGACTGCCATCTTGATATAGGTAAAAAAAAGAAAAAAAAGAAAAGAAAAACCTTAGTCAAATAATTTTCATTTCCTTCTAGGTTAAAAGGATGAGTTATTTTAAATTGGTATTGGTGTTAGAAATTAAATTGTGTGCACTGGTAAATTCTGATTTTAAAATCTGGTTTTGACTTTTAAGATTATGGTTATGCCTTGTGACTTCTCTCCTACAAAAGGGGTACTTTATTTTGATATTGCAAAAATGGGTTTTAAAAAGATTGTTTAATCGTTTAAGGCTATAATAAAATGTTTAAAGTTTATCAGGCATTTGGGTATGACAATGATCTTGGGTAGTCTAACAAAATTTTAAAGTTTCTCGATACTTTGGGGGAGAATAAAAATACTTTGGTATTTATTTTACTAATTTTACTAAGTAAAACTGAGCCATATGGTTTGCATTAATTGAGAAAATTACAGTTTTTAAAATGTATCTTGTAGAGAGCTGTTTGTTAAGCTGCTTTGTTTATGGAAAAACATATTTTCACCTAGTTCCTTAAAACTTGTTCTAAGTTCCTTGGAGTTTGTTTATATTACCTTTATGTTATCTGCTACAGGAAAGTTATTTTAAAAAAATTGGCAGTTTCAGAACTTTTTGTAATAATGTAACTTGTTTTTGCTTTGCTTATAAAAAGCAAATCATAGACGCTGGGCTCCAGCAGGATCATGTCAGAATGGAAAGGATTTTGATGAGAGTTTTTAAGGTATATAGAATGTTGCAGAAGGTTAGTGGATGTATTATAAAAAGCCAGAGAGTTAATATGATTTGAGAAAGAACTGTAAAATATGTTGTTCTTCATTTAAAAAGGTTGGAGATTCTTCAATGCAAAATGTTTGCTTGTGGTTTTTTAGAGGAAAAAAAGAAACTGCAGTTCCATGTTAGTCCAGGGTTATGCAGGGTTATTTTCAGATAATTGTTAACCATTATGTAAAATATATGCCTGGCTGCCAGCACCTAAATAAATAAATTAATGTGGTTTCTTTCTGGCCTATAGATTTGATATGGCCGAAATATTCCATTTTTGCTGAGGGCTACAAGCTGAGTTTAGTTCTCTGTTTAATGCTAAATAAAACTTTTGTCCTTTAACTTTTTGCTAGTAAGTCTTAATGCAATATGGTAGGATTAATAAGATTTGCTAGCCCCTTTATAAACTATGTCTGATTAAAAGTTTTTTTAGTTTTAAAAAAAGCAGATTTAAAGTTATGCTAAAGATTATAGTTAAATATAAGACTGAGCTTTACCTACTCTCTTTGTTTAAGTTGTTGTTCTTTTTTTAAAAACTTAAATCTAAACTGGGTAACCATGAAATTTGCCTATATAGGTTTATTTAAAATTTGGTTATAAAACATGCATCAAAAATATGCCAAAATTAAAGATTATAGCATCCTGTTTTATAGGATGCAGTTTAGAGCAGATAATAAAGATAAACAAAGAGTAACTCCAATATGCTGGCCTTCAGGCTTGTCAGATATCTAATAAATATGGCATTTTAACATATATATGTTTATTATGACAAAGTCCAACCTGTTGATGCACAAGAAAACAAATTAATTCAGTTTTTAAAGGTACAACCTATAGTTTTTCCATTTAAAATAAGTTATTCCAATTGTTAATACTTTAATGGTATTTACTGATGGTTCATCATCTGGTGTTGCTGCCTATACTTATGATAAAAAAACAGTATCTTTTCAAGTATCTAGCACATCTGTGCAAATAACAGAGTTATCTGCAGTATTGGCTGTGTTTTAAAGTTCTAATAAGCAGTATTTAAATATTTTTACAGATAGTGCCTATGTAGCTCAGTCTTTACCTAGGTTAGAGATTGCAAATTAAATTTAGATATCTCCTGCAAAAATTTTATTTTTTTACAGGTTCAAAGTTTGATGCAAGAAGGAACTTTTCCTTTTGCATTGGATATTTGCAAGCTCATTCTAACCTTCCAGGACCTTTAACTAGGGTAATTGTAAAGCTGACTTGTTTAAACAGTTTCCTTCTTGTGTTGTCCTTTTGCCTACTCCCCATCTTGTGGTCAGTCCCTGTGGCCTTGTGCCTAGTGTTGTTTGGCAGGTGGATGTTATACATATTCATAAATTTGGTAATTTAATCCAATGACGGGCTTAGCAAGGGTTAAAGACCCCGGATTCCCACCTAAGACAGGCACGGTTCCCTTGGGATTATGACCCTGTAAAAATAAAATAAAGGGGGACCTGTCAGGGTCCTCCCTTCTGGCACCTTGCTGCCCCCTGAATTTTGGCATCTGGCTCAACCGGACTACTGCCCGGATACAATAGTGCATTCCTGGCTGACCTGGGGCTTTTGATAAGATCATCTTCCTGAAATACCTTAAATCCTCCTCTCCCTCGGGGCTTCCTAAGTAACTCTTCTGAGGAACTTTCTAAATTACCATTATTAGCACATCTTGGTGGGCCATCCTGTGATTTCTAGTCACTGAGTAACCCTGCCAAAGGCAATTACATTCCTTCTGCTTCTGCCCTTCAATGAAGAGGCCATACATCAAATTAATGCCACTGATTTTCAGGAATGCTAGGTGTGTTACTCACCATGGCCACCCTTCTACGAGGGCATGGCCTTACCCTTAGAAGTAATTACAACTAATAATTCTAATGCCTTACGGTGGCAGCACCCAGAGGGAGTTGGCCTTACAGTCACACAGGTGTCCGGAATTGGAACGTGCCTACTGGGGCCTTTTATGCTTCCCCCAGGTGGCCCTACAAGAAACTTGCAATATTACTCTTGTAAATTCAAGCTTTACATATATTGTTACACCTAATGGCACTTATTTTGCCTGCTCCACTGGTCTTACTCCTCATCTTGTAAGCTCCACCTTTTTAGCCCATAGAGATTATTGTGTCCTTGTATGGCTTTTCCCAAGACTGACTATACATTCTAAGGATGAATTCCTTCAGTTTTGGGAAAAAGGGGTACGTCCATCTCGAGTTAAATGTGAGCCCTTAACTGCCATTACTCTTAACTGTAATTCTGGGGCTCAGAGCAGCTGGAGCTGGTACAGGCATAGCCTCCCTAATTACCAGCAATAATTTAATCAACTCTCGCTGGCAGTGGACAAAGACCTACAAGATTTGCAAAAAGGCTTACAGGACCTAAAAGATTCTATGGTATCCTTATCTGAGGTAGTTTTACAAAACAGGCACGGTTTAGATTTGGTATTTCTCCAGGAAGGTGGACTTTGCACTGTGCTCAAGGAAGAATGCTGCTTTTACACTGACAAAACAGGTTTAGTGCAAAGCAGTATCGATAAAGTCTGCTCCAGTTTGGAGGAATGAAAATGGAACAGAGAAAAAGAAGAGTCCTGGTATCAAAATTGGTTTTCCATTTCTCCTTTATTATCCACCCTTCTTCCTTCTATCCTCGGTCCTTATAACTATAATTATAATTATAACTATAATTGCTGACATCTGCTACCACACCTTTCTCCTTTTCATGACTGTTGCTATTCTTTCCTCAATTCAAATAGCAGAATCCCACTTTAAATAATTCACTTTAAAGTGAAAATGTGTACAGAAGAAAGTCCACTAAGCTTCAACCCTACTTCAAAAAGTCTGTGCCAATGTAAAATTTTGAGAGTAAGAGAAATACCCCTCCCATAAGAAAAGCATATATATATATGTGTGTATATATATATGTATATATCCACACACATATGTGTACCTTAATATACATATATTTGTGTAACAAAAATTAACTAAAAAAGAAGCTATGATTTTAAGAGACCAAGTAAGGGAACATGGCAGGATGTGTAATAAATAAAATGGGAAATAAGTAATTATAAAGCAAAACATAAATCAAAAACTTTTACTTTTGTATAGTAAAGTCTAATCAAAGTGTAGCCTGTAATAGTATGGCAGGCTTGAGGGACATACTCACAGGATATTAGACCCATCCAAAACATCACTGAACAAAAAGAGATGTTTTTTTCTTGTTCTATCTCTTCTGCATTTTATGGGGCCTTGGCATTGCAAGGTTTGGTATATTCCATCAGTGCTGAACTCTTCACAGGCTTCCATGTGGGATTCTCCTGGGACAGGTCTCTACCTAACACAACAGATATTCAGTAGATAATAATTACAAGACTGATATTCATACTAAATTTCAAAAGGTGCATAGTTTTAAAACATAGCCTCAATTACCAAAGCAGGATTCCGTTGAACTATAAATGTACTTAAAATGTAATAGAAAGGAAGAGGTCACGCTAGCGCTCCCCTTGTCTCCCTTCTGCCCATTCAGCCCATTCAAACCTGCTGGGAGATGCTGGCTAGCTCAGGTCAGCCCCAAAGCTGCGTTTCAGGGTCCCTGAGTCCAGTTGAGGTGACATGAAATGTTTTTTTTTACCCTGTCATTTGGCTCACCAGCTCCTTGGTCTCAGCAAGGACAGCGAGCACTAACTGAGGTCTTCCATCCCTCCAGGGCACCCTGACTTTCAAGGCCGAGGCCGGATCTTGGACCCAGGGAGAATGGCAGCAGCTGGCCACGGTCACCCAGAATGGCTCATGCCCAGAAGTGATCAACTTGAGAGTCATGAGAAGACTCAGATTGGAAGAACTGTAGCTGGTAGGATCAATGGTTAAAACTTTAATACAGTTACTCATGTCATAGAATACAACCATAATATTTTATGGTTATTACGGTTTATTATTATAAAATTATTTCATTGATACTTTATAACTGTAATTTTGTTACTGTTATGAATTCTATTGTAACTCTCTGTTAGGAGGATATCAAATATGACATCTCTAAAGGGTTCAGGACCAACAAGTTGAGAACCACTTACCCAGAGTGAGGAAGGGGGTGAATGAAGTAATTGAATTTCAACTAAAATAATTTTTTTTAATTTGAGTAATAAAGACTATCCATTATTAATGAAGTTTGCCACTATTATTCATGATTTAAAAATAAAAGCAGGAAGCACATTGCAAAGCATCATATTGGAAAGAAAAAGAAATACTCAAATACTAGAGTGATTCACAAAAAAGACAGATTGATGCCAAACATTAAATGAAGGCCAAAATAGGCAACCCCTAAAAATTGGCCACTGAAGTAGCAACATGGCATCATGCCACTGTTCACCATGATGTAATATGTGTGCAATAGGAGGTGAAATACTTGGTGCAAAACATGGTGAAATGTATATTTATCCCCATTTATTAATTCCTAATGCTTTTAACCTATCAAAGTTCTACCCGAAAAAGGCAGCAGGGAGATGTCATTAACCCTGTGAACCTCAGAGCTTAATAGAGGTAAAAATCATAGGTTTTCAAAGAGAATGTGCTTTACTGAGATAGTCAGAAAGCTTCATGCACAAAAAAGTGAGACAGCATTGATGTCTACAGAGCTAAAGACATATAGAATTGTAACTGAAACAACGTGGAAGATACTCAGTAAATCTCATGATTAAATATGTAGTATACCTTAGACACATGATAATCATGAACAGATCATGTAAAATTAGAACGCTTATTTCTTTAAATGATTGAATTTTGTTGCTAGTAAAATGTACCTTCTGTAAACTGTGTAGTTTAATATGTATAATTTTACAGTATTAAATGAGATAGCAAAACTCTAGCAAATTGTAAAGTACTTAATAAAGATTTTCTACTCAATACTTCTTCTTCAAATGGCTGAAACACTGGAATCCAGTAAAAAATACTGATATACATCTATGCATTGGCATTAAAACCACAACTAAAGAAGTCCATTATTTTTTAAGTGGACATAAATAGATGTGAAGAGAATAATCAGGTTCTTATAATGGTTTAAACTACTTAGTAGGGAGCACATATGTCTAAAAGTGGCCGCCTTTGTCCATCTCAATATGGAGTATAGTAGGATATATGGGGTTACAAACAAACAAACAAACAAAAACAGACACACCAAAAAACATTCACCAAGAATTTGTGATACATTTCTTACCCAGCAAGAGAAATCATTTTCCTTGTCTCTGGCAAAAGGGACATATGGCACTCCATCGACCTGTGATATCAGGATATCAGCCATCAATGCTGGCCTCCAGGTCAACTGAAGGGGAAGTAAAAGTACATGTTATACATCTCAGAACCCACACCTGTTTACTGACACTTCCCAAACAAGCCTGCACTCTGCTAACTCCCAAAATATTCTAGCAAACTATCTCTTTATAAAGGCAGTTTTTTTTTACTTGTCTGAGCTATCTCCACTTTCCTGTCTTAATATTGTTTCTTTTCTCATAAACAGCTTGGTCACACGAAATATGTTTTCCTTGGTCTGAACTTTTCTAGAATCCTCTGAACATTTTTCATCTTTTATCCATAATAACATTCTTTCCTATAATCATCTAAGATTTGGTGTTTTTTCCTGTTATCCAGATCATCTATTACTCTGCTCAAAACAAGGAATGTATACAGAAATCCCACAGCTTTTAGTTAGAAAGCACTTAATGAAGTGTCAAAGAAAGGCAGCAGCCAATGGTTTTCAATCTGCACATAAATGAAAGGTATGTAACATAAAGGGGTATGTTAAAAATAGTACCAATTCAGTTTGATAACAGAATTGAAAGTAAATGACCATGTTTGGGAAACAGTTGTCTAATCTGAACATATATCAAAATATTGAGATTTAGGTTCCAAAGAACACAAAATATGTCAGAAACAATATAAGTCTGTTGAAAACGAGAGCTTTTGAGATTTTAACGTTGAAACTGACACAAATTTAAAACAAATCCTTGTAGTCAGGATGAGTATCATAATTAGATGGAATAGAGAATAGTCCTCACTCATAACTTGGTCAGATATAGTTTTGAAGATATACAAACACCTTTCTCTTTTATAGCTCAGAGCATACATCAGGTGCTTTTTTTTTTCTTTCTTTTGGGGAATGGTACTAAATTGTAGTATAAGTAGGTTTTCAAGAAGCTGGGTTTACATAATCTGAATGAATCAAGACATAATGCTTCCTGAAACCATTAATCTATCATGAGAACCATAATAGTCATTTCAAAATACCTTTACAGTGGAGCCTGGAATGGAGAGCCTTTTAGTGGGCACAAATTAAGCACTTCTCTTCTGGCACTAACCAAAAACAGCTACAATAGTTTGAACATGAACTATTGAAGTGTACACATTCTGTAGTAGTCAGGGGGAGAAACCAGTGTGATGTCAACATTCCAAGGCTCATGCCATAACTGACAAAGTGACACCTGCAGTTCATTTCTGCCCTGGACCAGCAGGGCTTCAACGGGGTTCCTAAGGAAGGAGAGTGGAAGGAATTGGGGAGGGGAACAAGAAGCGCAAGGAAGAAAGCCAAGTCTGTTTGTCTGATCAAGGTTTCCTTTATTAGAAATTTTTACCCAACTCATATAGGGAGAAGGCAGGAAATGGGGGAAGGTAATTAGCTGCTGCAGGAGACAGGAAGAGTGCTTTCATGTGTTAAATAGGGTGCCTGCAAAATACCATAGGGATGTTTTCTCACGGATGCTCTAACAAACGGATGTCCTCACAGTCTCTCACCCATGAGTTAGGGTCCTAGATAACTTTCATTAAATAGCTTTAGGTCTCCACTAAATGACCTTTGCTCACTATTTGGATTTGGCCTAGCAAACACCTCTTGTCTCCACTAGATAGCTTTCACTCACTAATTGACTTAGGCTTCAGTAGATAGCTTTGGCTCCACTAGATAGCTTTGACTTTGGCTTCAGCAGATAGCTTTGGCTCCCGGCACATTTCTTTCAAACTGTTGACTTTAAAACAGTGATTCTGAACAATTCTTGAACCACATGTGTTTGGATTGACATTTTCACAACCGTATGTGTGTGTATGTGTGTATAAAAGATATATTATAGAGATGATAGATATATGATTGATGTTAGATAGGATAACTGTAATAATATGTGTGCAAAAATAAAAGGAATACTTGCATAAAACATCGTGATAGACTAGGGTCAAATAAAAGGGGAGGAGGAACTTTCCTATAGGTGCAATAGGGGAGGGGAATAGGGGGAGATAAGAGGAGGATGGGATTGGGAGGAGATGAGGGAGGGGCCATAGCTGCAACAAAATTTGAAAAAATTGTAATAAATGATAATAAAATGAATATTAAAAATCAGTAATGTAAAAAAAAACATGAAAATTATATTCATCTCCAAAGATTATCAATTCCTAACTCTTTTAACCTGTTAAACGTCTATGTGAAAAAAGGCAGCATGCAAAATCACTAAGACTGTGAACCTTGGAATCTAACCTATGCAAAAATCACAGCATATTTTAAAGATGAATGTGCTTTACTGAGATGCATTTAGAAATCTTCATGCACAGAGAAGTCAGAAAGTTTTAAAGAGTGGAGAGGAGTACACACGCTTATGAGTATATAGTAAATTATATATATTAATCCTAGAGAAACAAAGAATTGTGACTGAAACATAATAATTTCATAATAAAGAAATGTAGTATACATTGGACATATAATAGTTATGAACAAATCATTCAAAAGTAGTAATAAACACGTGTAAAGAAAGTAATCAGGCTTTCCTAATAGTATAAACTATTTAGGTCTCAGGGAGTGCAAATATCCAAAAATGCCAGTCCTGGACCTAATCAACATGCATTTTCAAAGGAATTCTGGTGATTAGAAAGAAACAAGCAAAAAACAAACAAATACACATACCAAAACAGCATTCATCAAGAATTTGTGCAAAAGTTCTGGTCCAGCAAAATAGCCATTTTCCTTGCTCCAACAAAAGGGACAAATCGTTCTCTATTAACCTGTAACCCATGGTGGCCTCCAGGTTCCTTGAAGGGGAAGTAAATGGACTTGTTATACATCTCAAAACACACATCTAGATTCCTGTGCCTTTCCATAGAGCCTCATCTCTTTCTGCACTATCCTAATTTCCTGAATAGTCTAGAAATACCCTGACTTTTTTTACACTAATTATTTATAGATTTCACATCTTCATCCCAGGCCCCATCCCTTCTCTCCTCCCAGTCCCACCTTCATTCTCCCCTCCCCCATTCCCTTTCTCTTCTGAGAGGCTCACTGTGTGTAACAACCCACCCTGACACATCACATGAGGTAGGACTAAGAGCTTCCTCTCTCACTAAGGATAGGCAAGACAGCCCAGCTAGGGGAAAGGAAACTAAGGGCAAGCAACAGAGTTAGAGACAGCCCTCAGTCCAATTGCTAGGGGACCCACATGCTGACCAAGATGCACATCTGCTACATATGTATAGGTGGACCTAGGTCTAGCCTGTGCACTTATGAATGCATAGTTTGTCTCTGTCCAAGCTATCTCTACTTTTCTCCTAATATTCTCCATTCTCTTCTAGACAGTCTTGGTCATATCAAGTCTGCTTCTTTTTCTCTGTGCTATGAACTCTTCCTGGTGCCTCTGAACATTTTTCCTCTCTGACCCATAATAAAATTATTCCCTGTAATAATGGAGTGGTTACTATTTTACTGGTTTGTCTACTGTTCCTGCTCATACAGTTGGAATATTTAAAGTATATATTTTATTAAATTAATATTACTATGCTTAAGTCATTTTACTTCATTCAAGGAATATGTACTGACAAGCCATAGTTTTTACTTGGGAAGGATTAAAGATCCCTGTGAATTGAACAGTCAAAGAGAGAAACATCAGCCAAGGTTGTCATCAAATGCATCCAGCAATAATGTAAAAGTATTTTATAAAATATTGCCAATGCAGTTTCATGATAAAATTGAAATTAAATGAGTATGTCTGGAAAGTCATTCCTATCTAGTAGAATCAATGTTCACATATTGAGAAATATATGTTTGAAACCAGAAAGTTATTGAATTTGGGGCTGAAATCTGAACAGTTTCCAATAAAACTTTGTTAGCATAGTGGGTAATACAACTAGATGAAAGAGAAAATAATCTTTCATTATCTTGGGCGTATAGTTTTGAAGATACATGGGTATCATTCTCTTGTATAATAACTCAGAGCATACCTCTCTGTCATGGTAACTTTGTTTGTTTGGGGGAATGATACTGATTACTGCTAACAGGAGTAGTTTTTCATGAAACAACTGTTAAGAATTAGATCACAGGTTCTAGAAAACTCAAGACAGAACACTTCTTGAAACCATTAGTCTAGCATGAAAATCATAATGATCATTTTAAAATACCTTTACAGTGGAGCTTGGAATGGAGAACCTTTCACTGGGCCAAAAATTATCCTTTTCTTTCCTGGCACTAACCAAAATGGCTACAGCAGTTTGTAGACGAACCACTGAAATGTGAAGATTCTGTAGTAGTCAGGGGGAGAAACCACTGTGATGTCAACATTCCAAGGCTCAGGCCATAACTGAAAAAGTGACACATGCATTTCAAATTTTGACTTTAAGACATTGATTTAAAAAAAAATTGAACCACATGTGTTTCGAAGAAATAACATATTCAAAACTGTGTGTGTGTATGTGTGTGTAATAGATATATGATATAGACAGAGAATAGATGTTAGATAGGATAGATAACTATAATGATATCAGCACAATAGGAGGAATACTTATATAGGGTCAAATAGGAGGAATACTTGTACAGGGTCAAATAAAAGGGGAGGATGACCTTCCCTAACAGTGGACTAGGGGAGGGGTGCAGGGGGAGAAGAGGGAAAGAGATTGGGAGGAGATGAGGGAGAGGGCCACAGCCACAATATAAGTTGAATAAATTGAAATAAACAATAATAATAATATTTAAAAGACAGTAATGTAAAAATATCAGGAAATTTATGTTCATCTCCAAAGAATATTAATTCCTAATTTTTTAACCTGTTAAAGGCCCAGGTGAAAAAAGGCAGCATGCAAAATCATTAAAACTGTGAACCTTAGAGTCTAACACATGCAAATAAAGATGAATGTGCTTTACTGAGATATGGTCAGAAAGCTTCATATACAGAGAATTCAGAAAGCTTGGAAGAGTGGAGAGGAGTGCACACGCTTATTAGTTTACAGTAAATTTTTTATATTAATTCTAGATACACAAAGAATTGTAACTGAAACATGGGAGATGCTCTGCACATTTAGTAATAAAATATGTAGTATACTTTGGACATATAACAATCATGGACAAATCATTCAAAATTAGAATTACCTGTCTTTATGGTGATTGTATTTGGTGATAGTAATAATTTTTGACTTCTGCAAAGTGTATAATTTCATTAATACATGTAATTATACAGTTCTCATTAAGATAGCAAAATTCTACCAGACTGTTAGGTTCTTCATAAAGATATTCTGCCAAGTAATTATGATTTTAAAAATACGACACATTTGAGTATGGGAAATAAAGACACATCAGAAGGAAATCTCTATAGTGGCATGTGATAACTAAACCCATTACTTTTAAAAGGACATAATAGGTGTGAATAGTGTAATCAGGCTTTCCTAAGAGTCCCAGGAAGTGCAATTATCCAAAATGGCAGTCCTGGACCTGCTCAACATGCAGTATCAAAGGAATTCTGGTGATTAGAAACAAACACAATAAACACACATACCAAAAACAGCATTCATCCAGAATTAGTAAAATAGTCCTTGTCCAGCAAAATAACCATTTTTCTTGTCTGACGAAAGGAACATATTGCTCTCTATTGACCTGTGGCTCCTATCAGGATATCAACACTCATGGTGGCTTCCAGGTTGCCTGAAGGTGGAATAAATGTACTTGTTATACACCTCAAAACACCCATCTAGATTCCTGTGCCTTCTCAAACAGCCTCATCTCTTTCTGCACTATCCTAATTTTCTAAATATTCTAGAAATTACCTTGTCTTTCTTTCCACCAATTAATTAATTAATTTCATACCTTCATCATTCCACCATTATTATTCCCTCCCCCATGACCTCATTCTCTTCAGAGAGGCTATGTATACCAACCCACCCTGACATATCACATGAGGCAAGACTAAGAGCATTCTCTCTCAATAATGACAGGCAAGATAGCCTGGCTAGGGGAAAGGGAACTAAGGGCAAGCAACAGAGTCAGTGAAAGCTCTGTCCAATCGTTAGGGGACCCACATGTTGACCAAGCTGCAAATCCGTTATGTAAGTGAAGGGGGACCTAGGTCCAGCCTGTGCACTGATGAAAGAATACTTTGTCTCTGTCTAAGCTACCTCTACTTTTCTCCTAATATTCTCTATTTTCTTCGAGACAGTCTTGGTCATATCAAGTCTGCTTCTTTTTCTCTCTGATCTGAACTCTTCCAGGTGCCTCTGAACATTTTTCCTCTCTCATCCATAATAAAATTACTCACTGTAATAATGGAACAGCTGCTATTTTTCTGATTTCTCTGCTGTCTCTGCTCAGTTTGAATATTTAAAGTATATATTTTATTAAGTGAATATTACTATGTCCAAGATGTTACTTTGTTCAAGGAGCCCTGTTCCTAGTGTGGGTGGCTCCTCCTCACATGCTGTGGAGGCCCTAGATGGATGATTCCAGTGTCTGGAGAAAGCAGAGCTCTGTCATCCCTGGAGACCTTGGCTCTCTGCCACACTACTGTACTCCCCGGCCTCAGGGCATGGAATCTCCTTCCCCAAGAGCTCAAATCACCTCAGACTGCACAGCCTTCCTCCTTCCTTCCATCTTCCCTCCCTTCCTTCCCTCACTCCTTCCTTCCATCCTTCCTTCCCTCCCTCCCACTTCTTCCGCTCACTGCCTGGTCCTGGCTGACCTGGAACTCTGTATACCAGGCTGCCCCCAACTCCAGGGAGACCAATCCTCATCTGACTCCTGGAATTAAAGACATGTGTCCCTAAGTCTGGACCTTTATCTCAGGATTTATGTCATTTTGTTGTTTTGTTTTTTTGACACAGGGTCTCTCTATGCAGCCTTGGTTGTTCTGGACTTGCTCTGTAGACAAGGCTGGCCTTGAACTCACAGAGATGCCACTTCCTCTGCCTCCCCGAGTACTGGGGTCACAGGCATGCTA
Source organism: Meriones unguiculatus (assembly GCF_030254825.1). NCBI lineage: Eukaryota > Metazoa > Chordata > Mammalia > Rodentia > Muridae > Meriones > Meriones unguiculatus. Next base: position 16,420,960 of record NW_026843646.1, on the reverse strand, counting down.
CACCACCCAGCTAATTTATGTATGCATGTACGCATGCATGTATGTATTTTTGCACACACGTGTGCCCGGTGTCTGTGGAAGGTGGAAGAGCATCATATTCCATGGACTTGGTTGTGAGCTGCCAAGGGGGTGTTGGGAACTAAATCCTGAGGCCTAGGCAAGTGCTCTTAACTGCTGAGCCATCACTCCAGGCCCTATAATACCTTTGGTATTATCACACTTGTTGCATGTGCGTGTGCGCGTCCATGTTTTATCTTCTCGGCTCATTGCATTATTTTTGGTGTGTGTGGGGGTAAGGTTCTATCATCTAGCTTAGGCTGGCACCTAGCTCAGAGCAATCCCTCTGCTTCAGCCTCCCAGGCTGGGCATTCCAGGACCGAGCCCATGGCCAACTGTGTAAACTGTGAAACAGCTGTGTGGGCTGCTGGCTTCAACATGGCACCAACCTTTCCTGAGGACGAGGGCGGCTCAGAGTCACCACTTACCCACCTGCCAAGGGCTGTGCTTCCCTTGTCTTAGGGACTCTGGGCCCAGCTCTTCTGCCAGGCACTGCCGCAGAGTGGCTCAGTGGATAGTGCATGCATGGCCTGGGCTGCACTCCAGCACTGCCAACTACCACTGGAGAGACCACCTTGAAATCCCAGATCATCATGGCCCCGTCGATGCCAGTGGTACATAATTTGCAACTGTCCTTCTGGTCCACCTAGTAAGTAGACACCTGTCTAAAAGAAAAGCGAGACCCTTCCCCTAAGCCCCACACGGAGAGATGGCTGGGGGTGCACTAGACTCCAGATCCCTCAGGGCCACACGACGAGACCCTGTCCTAGAGTGGGAGAGCTCACTCACTGGGATGTGGCCCTGTGGGTAGGCCCAAGACTACATCAGGCCCTGGCCAGGTCCCCAAAGGCACATACACTGGGTACTGGTGCTAGTGTGGAGCCCTAGCCATCTGAAGGTAGAGGCCAGAAGGTTACAAGTTCAAGGTCAGGAGGGCTGCAGGGATGGCTCAGAGGTAGAGAGTGCTGGCTGCTCTTCCAGAGGTCCTGTGTTCGAGTCCCAGCACTCACACGGTGGCTCACAGCCATCTGGTGTCAGAAAAAAGGGAGAGGGGAGAGAGGGAGAGGGATGGAGAAAGAGGGGGAGAGAGGGAAAGAGATGGAGAAGAGAGAAAGGGAGAAAGAAGGAGAGTCAGAGAGAGGAAGGGAGAGTGGGAAAAAGAGGGAGAGAGAGGGGATGGAGGAGGGGAGAGGGATACAGGAGAGAGAAGGAGAGCGAGGGAGGGGGAAGGAGAGGGAAGAGAAGGCAGCAGGAGGAAGACAGGGAGGGAGAGAGGAGGAAAGGCCACAGCCTCAGCATGGGGCTGGTAGGGACAGAACAGGGCTCAGCAGATGCTGACACAAAGAACTGCTTTCTCCTTCCAAGCTCAGGCGTGACTGGAGCATGGCTGAAGCCAACCAGTCCCCAACAAGGCCTCTGAGAGCAGCCTGCTTGGGCAGCCAGAGACTTCCTGGCTTTTGAAATCGGGCTTCAAGAGTCCCGGTTCCATCCCAAATCCACAACTCCAAAGGAAACAGGGAGACTCCTTTCAGCACCCTCACCCCCAGGTGCTTGCATAGCTTGGCAGAGAAGGGACACCAGGGTGAGCCCACCTGTCTGCAGAGCTTTCAGAGACCGCCCCCTCCTCCTCAGATGCCAGCCTGGCTGGCTCGAGGGTTGAAGCCACCACAGTGCAGCCCTTGAAAAGGGCCTTTACACACTTATCATTTCAGGTTGTTATTAGTTCATTATGCTGTGTATTTGGTACACAGGTTAGTGACTGTGAGATCTGTTCTCTCCCTTCTCCGAGCGGGCTCTGGGCAGCACATGCGCCTTGTTTGACTGCCACAGGCAGGTGGCACCCTGAGTGGGAGCACAGTTTGGGGAACTGTGTGTGGGGGAGGGTGCACAGGGCACATCCTGGGACTGGCACAAGCAGGTCGCACCCTGAGAAGGGGCACACTGCAGGAGACTGTGTGCAGGGGAGTGTGTGTGAAGCGCACCCTGGGAATGGCACAGGCAGGTGGCACCCAGGAAGGGCCGGATATTTGAGAGTTGACATCCTGCACAGGGGGCATGTGCATCACACATGGTTCTCCTCCTATGTTAACCGCACACTGGGGACCAAACTCGGGCAGTGCCACCTTCATGTGAGGTTCCTACCCTGTGGACCAGGCTGGCCTCGAACTCACGATACCCTGCCTCACCTCCCCGGATGCTGGGATCTTGGGCCTGCACCACCGTGCCTGGCTTGTAAGAGTGTATTCACGTGGAGGGTTAAAAACTTGACACCAAGGTCTCTGACATGACCTCAGGGGCCTGCTTTTTGATCTCCCCCTCACCCCCGCTCCCCAGAGGAGCAGTCTTGCTTGGCCACAGGGGAGGACATTGCAGCCAGTACTGATGAGACCTCATAAGACTAGGGTCAGATGGAAGGACAGAAGGACTTCCCCTAGCAGTGGATTGGAGAAGGAGCAGGGAGATGAGGGAGGGATGATGGGGAGGGAGAGATGATACAGGAGGGAGGGGTTGGTGGGGAGGGAGAGAACTAGTAGAATCAGCACAGGGAGGACCACGTCCAAGCTGTCCACACGCCACTGCGTCCTCACAGGGTGGCCAGGAGGAGGCCATTCCCCAGGCACGTTTTTAGGCTGCCCATGGGAGGGCAAGTGCCAAGGCACCCGAGAGCGAGTTCCAGGCTACTTCCCTTGCCACTGAGCTACCTTTCACCGCAGTCTGGTGACAAAGCACCATTTGTGTAGACCTGGGGCACGAAGGCAGGAGGAAGATGGCGCCTCTCCTGTTTGGGGTGGTGTCAGAGGAAAGAGCTGAGGGTGAGGGTGAGGGTGAGGGTGTGTGTGTGTGTGTGTGTGTGTGTGTATGTGTGTGTGTGTGTGTGCGCGCGTGCTGGACGGGGGCAGCAGCTTCAGCTCTGGTTTTCTGGGACAGAGACCTGGCTGACCTTGAATTCTTGAGCCTCCTGTTTCCGGCTCCTGGGCCACCACACTCCATCCCATCTCTCTGGGGGCTGGTGGGGACAACAGAAGTGAGGACACAGGCATCAGCGGTGCCACCTCCCAGCCATCATCTTTGCATCAGAGTGGCAGAGACTGGGCCTGCTGGCTAAGGTGCTGCCTGTCAGGTGGGGGTGGATTACTGACCCCCAGTGGTACCCAGCTGCTCTATCCTGGGCCTCTTGGCCAGCTGTGTACACTCCTCTTAGCTGCAGTGCTCTAGGCTACAGTGTCCAGAGTGTGTGTGGCCAGCTATATACACTTACCCTAGCTGCCAAGGAGAGCCAGCGTGTCCAGATTGCCAGCTGTATATACTCCCCCTAGCTGTATACACTTTCTCTATCTGCCATGGAGAGCCAGCATGTACAGATTGCTAACTGTATTCCCCTCTGTCCGCACCAGCCAGGCGAGGACTCACTGCACTCTCTTGGAGGCTGCTGTCGTGGCTGACCCAGGCCAGCCGAGTCGTGCTGGCCGAGAAACTGCCACCATGTACCCAGCTGCTGCCGCCAAACTCTGCCATCAGCTGGCCGAAGGGCATCTTGCTGCCCCACAGGATGATGGCCAGTTCTCGTCCACCTCCTTGATGTAGGCTGAGAACACTCTGTTGTGGAAAGTGGGAGAGGAGGCAGGAGGCGGGTTAGGATGGGGGGATGCAGGAAAGGACAGCCAGGGACGCGCTTGCTGGACCTGCACAGGGACCCAGAGATGGCAGCCTGCGCCTGGAACCCAGGCATGTAGCCGGGGGGATACAGGTCCTAGGTGCACGCACACACACAGATAAATAAAGCTAAAGGTGAAGATACCCAACAAAGGGCTCAAAGAGGGAGGCCTGCCCCCCACCTCGGCTCCACTGTCACCTCTGAGGCCTTAGGAGGTGGAGGGACGGGGAAGGGCCGGAATCTGCCTCCTCTGGCCTCTTCTGACTCTCTGGGAAGCATCTGAACGTGGGTGTGGCTCCTGGAAGCCAAGGCAGGAAGACGGGGAGTTGAGGAGTCAAGGAGGAGAAAGAAGAGGAGGAGGAAGAGTTGAGGAGAAGACGGTGAGAAGGAGGCAAGGAAGAAGATTTGAGGAGAAGTAGGAGGAGGAAAAAGGGGAGGAAAATGAAAAGCAGGAGTTGAGGAGGAAGAGAAGGAAAAAGGAAGAGGAAGGGGAGCCTGAACCTCAAGACTCTTTAAACAACAATGGGCTGCACGCCTTTAATCCCAGCACTCGGGGAGGTGGAGGCAGGGGGATCTCTGTGAGTTCGAGGCCATCGTGCACTACAGAGTGACTCAGATAAACCCTGTTTTGAAAACCAAACCAAAGCAAACCTCTAGCTCCCTAAGCCCAACTTCCAAATGACAGAAGCAGCTAAGGGTCTGCAGGGTTAGGGGCGTTGGCTTCTCCTGCCTGGGAGTCACAGGAAACTATGGATGTCCAGACAGTCCCGCCCTGTCTTGTTTGCTGGGAGAGACAGGGGATCCTGGATAACTAACGGACCACAAACTGCTGAGCACAGAGCCTAAGACTATCTTAGCTCCACCCTCACCACCCAGATTTTTTTTAGTTTTTTGTTCACAGAGTTGAGCACTGAACCTGGCACTTTGCTACAGACTCGGCAGATGCTCCACCACTGAGCAACACTGCCCAGTTGCGTTTTTTTGTTTTTTTCTTATTAGGCCTGAATATAAATGACAGGGCTGGTTGTCTGAAAAATTTTCACATGGGCTGGTAGGTCCCAACATTCCTCAAGCTGTGGTGCCCTGCCCCAGAAAATTATTGCCATTGTTGCTTTGTAACTGCAAGTCTGCTGCTAATGTAAAGTGTAACGTAAATGTGTTCTGGTGGTCTTGGGTGGCCCTCGTGAAAGGGTCGTTTTACCCACGGGTCACACTCCTCAGGCTAGGAAACCCTGACATAGGTACTGAAGGTAGGTTGACTCTGCCCCAAAGAGTCAACACAAAACAGCGATGAATTCTTTGCTTTTCCTTTTGCTAAAGGGGAAAGGGTCCTGTTGAAGGACAGGTTTTAAAAAAGGAACCCGTGGCATGATTCTTAAAGCTCTAGCAGGGTGGGGAGTCTCCTCTAGCCTCAGGTAAAAGACAGTGGGAAGGTTCTGTCCATACACCCTCAGGGACACGTGGCTAAAGTCAAGTTCACTCTTCTCTGCAGTCTGTTGCCTGGGACACAAAATGAGGACCTGAAACAGTCCAAGAAAGAGGCTGGTGGGCATGAAGGTGCAGACTTGTAATTCCACGACAAGAAGCTGAGGGAGGATGGTGCGCTCCAGACCAACCTGAACTTCATGCTTCCAACTTGTCACATCAAAACCTAGAGAACTGAACCGAAGAAATGGCTCAGTGGTTAACACACTTGCTGCTCTTCCAGAAGACTGGGTTGGGCTCCCACCACCTTTACCAGGTGGCTCACAACCACAGTGTATCTCTTGGGCATCTCTTACCCCTTCTGGCCTTTGCCAGGCATGGATACCCACACGCACAGAGAAAAATAAAATCAACTGACTTAAAAACTGAGCAGCACAGTCTGAAAGAGAGATGGACGGGTGGACACAGCATGAGCTCACCCTGCACTCAAGACTCGAGTCTCCCTAAGACCCCTCACTGTACCAGCCAGGCTACTGTGCATAACAACCTGCTGCAGCTCCTGCTAACCCTATGGATGAGTCCATCATATCCTCTGCTACTTGCTCTTGTTCATCACTGTGCATTAGTTCACTTGTTCTTTTTCTCTTTCTTGAGACAGGGTCTCATATAGCCTGGCTGCCCTCAATCTCAGCCTGTAACTGAGCCTCTAACCTTAGCTCCACATACAGTGCTGGGTTTACAGGTGTGCAGCACTTGCCGGGCTTCTGCAGTGCTCGGGGACGGTAACCAACTCGGTAAGTTGTCTACCTGAGAGGCCACATCCCAGCCACAGCTCTTTTTCTAGACCAGGAAGTTCCCTTTATCGCTGAGCTGCTCACAGGGTACTGTACTTCGCAAACAAAGGAGCCCAATGGGTACCTGTCAGTGCTGAGCAACAGGCAGTGCCCGTTTATCCTCACCTGCATTTGAAGTCACATGACCCTGCAGCAAGCAAAACGTTGTTGGGGTGCTAGCCCAAGCAGAGGACTGTGGAGCAAACCGTCTTCTTTTTTTTAAAATTTATTTATTTATTTATTTTTTATCAGTTACATTTTATTAACTCTGTATGTATCCCAGCCGTGTCCCGATCCCTCATTCCCTCCCAGTCCCTCCCTCCCTCCCTCATCTCCACCGTGCCCCTTTCCAAGTCCACTGATAGGGGGGACCTCCTCCCCATTCATCTGATCCTGTTTTATCAGGTATCTTCAGGACTGGCTGCAAAGCCCTCCTCTGTGGCCTAACAGGACTGCTCCTCCCTTCGGGGGTGGGGAGACCAAAGAGCCAGTCATTGAGTTCCTGTTAGAAATAGTCCCTGTTCCCCTCACTTTGGGAAACCAATTGGTTACTGAGCTACCACAGGCTACATCTGAGTGGAGGTTCTAGGTTATATCCATACATGGTCCTTGGTTGAATGTCAGTCTCAGAAAAGACCCTGTGCCCAGATATATTTGGTCCTTGTGGAGCTCCTATCCTTTCCCCATCAGACTAACTCCCCTTCTTTCTTATGATTCCCTGTACTCTGCCAAAGGGCAAACCGTCTTCTTAATGTGCTTGCTCACCCACCTGAGAAAGGAGAAAACCTAGTTTACACTGTCCTCACAGACAAAACAGCAGCATTTTCCAAGCTGTCCCATAAACCCCCTCCAAATAAAACTGATCTATATGTTTATAAAAACCATTTCAATTCTGAAATCCACAGGTAACGTTAGCTACATCTACAGAGGTAACTCATGTACGCACCATCGCTTTTAATGTTATAAGGCTGTCCTTTGACTTAGGCTTGAGTATTTTCATGGGCTCCCTACAGTGCACAGCTGCTCCTGCTGAAGGCTGGCTTGCTCTCTGTCAGGGAAGAGCTTCCTACACAGAGTTCAGGCTGGCCTCCGACTTGCTGTGAACCCCACACTGCTCTCAAAGTCAAACTAGAATTACAGGCTTGTGCACTATACCGGCCTGAGGAGCTGACATACAGCTCACGTTCAGGGACTACATCTGCGACCACAGTAAGGTCCAGTCCACCTATGACCTTTCAGCGAACACACAGTCAACTGCTCCAAAGCAGTCAGGAGGAAATGCTTCCTACATGAATTAAGAATCAGGGACTGGAAAGGGAAGGATGGAGAGGAAGGGATGAAGGAAGGAAGAGAAAGTAGATTAGCATGGCTCACCAGTTGTTTTCAGACTCAAAGTAACAGATGAAGAGGAACCGGGCTCCACTCCCCACAGCAAACTTGTTCTCCAGTGGAGACCACTTCACAAAAGCGGCGCAGTTGATCCTGAGCGAGGGCGGGGCAGTGGCAACCTCCCCAAAGTCATCACCAGGTTCTGCTGTCCTCAGCAAGGGCAGGGGCAGTGGCAACTTCCCCAAAGTCGTCACTTCTCCAACCCCTCCTCCTGGGCCCTGCAGGGGACCAGCAAGGTGGTTGTGCACCCTAGCTCTCCACTTCTCCAAAGCCCTTCCACGTTGGCCCAGCAGAGGGTGTGGGAGGTGGCCGTGTGCCCCCGCTCTCCACTTCTCCAAAGCTCTTCCTCCTTGGCCCCGCAGAGGGTGTGCAAGGTGGCCGTGTGCTCCAGCTCTCCACTTCTCCAAAGTCCTTCCTTGTTGGGTGCCCAAGGGACGTGTGAGGTGGCCATGCTCTCCTGGAGAACCCGGAGGCTGTGGTGGTGGCAGGACAGCATCTTTAGGTGATTTCTCTTCCCTTTCAGGGTCCCGCCTTGTACCCAGGCCTGTGTAGGCTCTGCCTCCTCCTTGCAGTCCTCCTCCTATTTTGGGATAAAGTCAGGGTTTCAGGCAGCTCGGGTCTCCAGGCCTGAAACAGGAAAACATAAGCAGAGAGAGAACAGGCCCAGGCCCAGCCCCGGACTCCAATGTCAGTATCAGGACCTGAGGTCTCGGTGAGATGGAGGGGTCGATTTATAAACTGTCCCGGGGAGAGGAAGGTGGGGGGGGGATGGGAACTGGGGCATTCAGGGAAGAAGAGGGATTCCAGAGGCAGGAGGACAGGAACTGGGGTATTCTGGGAAGGATGCTTTCCCACAGTATCCGGGAGGAGACCCTGGCCACATGGACCACAAGGCATCAGAGAGGAGCATCACTCACCTGGCACGGCCGTGCTCCTGTTGTTCTCCTCGCTCTCTCGGCACGAGCCGTTCTGAGGGGACAGGGCCAGCTGCTGCCATTCTCCCCGGGTTGGAGATCCAGCCTCGGCCTTGAAAGTCGAGGTGTCCGGCACAAGACCTCAGTTAGTGCTCACTGTCCCTGCTGAGAGCAAGGAGCTGGTAAGCCGACTAACAGGATAACAAAGCATTCCATGTCACCTCGACTAGACTCAGGGTCCCCTGAAACGCGGCTTCGGTGCTAGACTGAACTAGGCAGCATCTCCCGGCAGCTTTGACTGGGCTGAATGTGCGGGAAGGGAGAGCCAGCATGCATCTCCTCCTCACTGCTTAATGGGAAACAAAGGGACCAGCCACACCCCTGTCGCGCCTTCCTGGCCCTGGATTGTGGCTCCTGTTCAACTCTGACACCCCAAAATACGGCCTTCCTTCTCGGAGCCCTTGGCAAGGCGGCGGGCAGACTCATTCGCCTGCGGTCTCGGGGTTTGGGGGGGTCCTCACCTGCGGAGAAGCCGGGTGCAGGGCGCGCGCCCAGGCCCGCCGCCTCCTCCCCGCTCTCGGGGTGCCGGTGGCGCACGGGGACCCCCAGCCTGCGCGGGAGAAGGCTCGAGGACCAGCAGCTCCAGCATCTGCTCCTAGGAGCGCCGCTCGGGCCGCAGCCAGCGGCGGCACAGCTCCCGCTGGCGGCTCAGCGCGTCCTCCGTGCCGGACACGTGCCCGGAGCGCAGTCTCTGGAAGCGTTTCTGGGAGGTTTCGGGGTCCCGCCAGCCCCGGGGTCCTTCTTTTCCTCCTCCGCTTCTGCTTTCAACGCCAGCACCACCGCGCAGGCTGCCGCCATCGCAGCCTCCGGAGCCCCGAGACCCCGATGAGATTCCCGGAAAGCGAGGCGCGGGGCCACCGTCTACCAGAAAACGCGGCCGCAACGGCGCATGCCCCCGCCCGACGCGCCAGAAAAAGAAAACAAACCAGGCCAGAAGTGTGTCATCAACCCGCGCCGGTTCCAGACGCCGAGATAGAGAGGCCGTTCCCGTCCTGAGTCGCTCTATTCTGATTGGAGGACTAAGAGTAGTCTCTATGTCTGTGTCTGTGTGGACGGGATTGAGGGGACAGGCTACACGGAGGGTCCCTGTTATGAAAGGAAATCAGAAGTGGCGAAATAAATCAAAGGGTGGGTTGGAGAGATGGGTGGTTCAGCTACTTTCTCTCCAGGATGCAGGGATCTGGGTTCAATTCCAGGCTCCAATGTGGTGCAGAGACGGAACAATAATAATAACAATGCTGACAATAAAATTATTTCAATTTTTAAAGTGTTTTTTTTTTTTCGAAAACAAAAAAATCTTTAGGCTATTCTGGACTCCCGCTATAGACCAGGCTGGCCTCGAATTCAGAGAGTGCCCAGCCTCCGCCCCCGCCCCCGCAACCCGGTGTTTATGTTGATGAGAACAGTGCGCAGGGGATTCTGGGATTCCTAGGTGACTCAGGGGCCAGGGTCAGGGAGGGACGCCGGCTCGTGACTACGAGCAATCCCAGGATGCATGGCGCCACCTGGACGCCATTTTTGTAGTTCTCGGATACAATCCCAGAAGTCCTTGCTCCGAAGCCATGTTTGTAGTTCTAAGGCTGGTGGGTCTATGCCTTGAAGCATCTTGGGACGGTTGGGAGTACCGTGACCAGAGAGCAATCTTAAGTGAGAAACAAAGGGATGAAGGTCCGTCTGTGAGTAGAGGGTTTGTGTATACATCCCCGTGGCGGGTGGCGGGGCGGCCTCGGTAAATCTCTTCTCTCTGCAGGGCGGATATGGAAGCGGAGGCCTAAGGGGCGGGACTTCCGCTAGAGACCGCTGCTCCCCGGAACGGTTTACCCAGGTCAGCAATCTTTTTATCCCAAGGTGTTATGAACTCATAGTCCTGCTCACACGTGGGTGGGGGGGTGGAGGGATGGAAGGGGAGTAGGCGGGATTTGGGGGTTCCCCGCCTCCCTCCCCTGTCCACTCCTCGCCTTCCATCCAGCTGCCTGGAGTCCCCGAGCGGCACGTGCATGGGGCGGAACCGCAGGCAGGGGATGGAGGGATGAGAAGACGCACAGTCCTCTGCTCCCTCCAGGCCTGCGTGCTTCCTGGGGGACATGGTTGCACCCTGCCCGGGGGTGAGGTTGTGCACGACCTTGTAGTGGTTTTCGCGCCCTCTGCTGGCCTGCGGGTTCACTACAGGGACATAATCAAGATAATTGGCGTATGGGTGCAGGGAGGACCCTATAAATAATGTTTAGGGTGCTGGAGGTTGAGTAGGTAAGGTCCACTAGGCTTAGTTGTTAGGGTGCTGGGAACTCAGTAGAGAAGGATCTGGCCATCTCTGCTGGTCTGTAGGCATACACACATGGGCAAAGAGAGAAAGTAAGAGATGGAGGAGGAAAAATAGGAAGGAAAGAAAGAGAGAAAGACAGCTAATTGAAACTTGAGTACTATTTGGTGCTGATTTGCTGAATTTGAACCAACATACACAGGTAAATGTGCAAGTAAGTATTCTGTAGTCATATAAGTAATTGACTTTTTTCCACATGGTAAATAAAATATTTTCAACCAGAAGGAAGGTGTAGAACATGGCAAACCAACACATTTTAGTTAGAGTCCGTATCAACTAGGAATCACTTGTTGAACTTTTTCAAAGGAAGTGTCTCATATTCAAAGGCAAGAACTATCCCTGGCTTAATGAACTTTCTCTAGTCACGTACACCTTCCCAGTACCCAGGAGATTTGTACTTCCGTGAATTCTGGATTGACAGTTTTGATTGCTTACCTCCTGCTTTGCTATGTGAAAATCATGACCCATACCCAATTTCTATAGAGATTAAACCAGAAGAAAATGACGTGGTGACCGTTTCTGAGCCCAGCTATTCCATATGGAACGCAGTGTATGCAGTGTCCCATGCCCTCTATAAAACGCTGTTGATCAAAATTGAAATGCAATCTAAAGAAGACAGAAAGATGGACTGGCTTCTTCCGTGCCAGGTAAGCCTCACTCATAAGCAAGGGAAGCAACAGGATCTTATATTATTTGTTAATTAATTCACTGTTGTCAAGCCAGTAAAACATTTTCATCTTATAGTTGGGAAGGTTCGGTCAAAGTGTATGTGTATATATCTGTATCTTACATGATTTGGGAACTGAAAGCACTCATTTGAAGACATTAAATTTGAATGTCTTTCAACAAATGTTTTCCTAGTGTGAGATGAAGTTCTGTAAGATATATGTGTAAATAGTGTAAAATATAGCAGGTTCAATAACCAAAATTTTTATGATTTCATGGAATATCTCCAATGCCATAATATATAGCTTAGGGCATCATATCCACAGCAACCATTTCACCTAAAATACAATATGTATTTATAACAAAAGACTATAAGAAGATCATTTTGCGGACAATAAATACCCTGTCCTAGAGTCAGCAGTAACTGAAAAGAAATTGCTTTTACAGATCATTTAGTATTAATAAGGTATGATGAAGGTGAAACAAAAACTGTGCTCCCATTATTAAATTTTAGAACACAGACAGTGCTCATGAGCCTGAGTCATATCTCAACGTGTTAGTGATAAGTGTAATGTGTGGGTTTTAAACCAACAAGATATAAAGTAGGACTCGTTTACACTTACGAGCCATGGAGATCACCTTCAAATAGGGTATCATGAAGAAGATTGTTGAGCAAGCCAATTGAACTTTTCATTTAGTCAATGTTAGGTAAATAAAAGATGAAATGTGAATGTTTGTATACTATATAATTTAGTATTTTGGGAATCAGTAATATTTGACATTGATATTGACATAGTCTGTAATCATGACTTCCAGTCATAATATAGTAGGTGAGTATGTCTCTTGTACAGGTAACTGAGTACTTATATAGAAGCTCTTTATAACACAAGTTATTAATTAACACAATATTATCTTGTGTTATTAATTTTCAGAAGTTGATTTTTTGTAATCAAGATAATACTGCTGTCTTCGCAAAAATATAGAAGTGTTTCTTCCTTTTCTCTTTTGTGGAATCCTTTGAGGAGTATTGCAATGAGTTCTTTGAGACTTTTAGAATTCATGCTGAATCTCTAGACCTAGGCTTGCTTTCTTTTATTTATTTATTTATTTATTTTTGTTTCAATTGAGAGATTTTTAAATTATCATTTCTATCTTGGTTGTTATGTATCTATTTTAATAATTTACTTCTTGATTTAATGTTGTTAGATTTTATACATCTAGAAGTCTACCCATTTATTTTTTTACATTTAAATGCTTAGTTGAATGAAGACTTTTAAAATATGAACCTATGATTCTCTGCTTTCCTCAGTGCATGTTGTAGTGTCTGTTAGATTAGGATCGATACAGTTGACGTGGACTTAAAAGAGAGCTGACAGGTATTTCCAAAAGCAGGATTTTTCTCTCAGACAGAACACTGATATGGTAGTCTTTTGAGAGTGGAAGTGGAGATTCTGTGCTGTAGTACCGGGGGATGGAGGTCTTAAGTAGCTTGCCAGGGAGAAGGTCACATCGTGGGGGTTCAGTGTATAAATTTTTGGCCTTAGACCTGCCTTCTGTAGGTGTGTGGGTTTATTTCTGGGTATGTGATTCAATTCCATTTACCCACAAATCTGTTTCTCTGCCAGTACTATGCCATTGTTATTACTATTTCTCTATAGTGTAGCTTTAGATCAGGGATGGAGATAACTTCAGAAGTTCTTGAAGTTATTGTACTGTTTTATTTTTTTATTGTACTATTTAGTCATTTATTTATTTTATTTATTTATTATTTTATTATTTATAATATTAAAATAATGAATAAAATTATTTATTAATTTATTATTTATTTATTGTACTATTTTAAAATAGTTTTAACTATTCTGATTTTTTTTTAATATGATGTTGAGAATTGTTCTTTCAAGGGCTGTAAGGCATTGTGTTGGTATTTTAATGGGAATTACATTAATTTCTAGATTTCTTTTGGTAGGAAGACCATTTTTGCTGTTATTCTTACTGATCCATAAGCATGGAAAGTGTTTCTATCTTCTGATGTCTTCTTCAATTTCTTTCTTCAGAGACTTGAAGTTTTTTTTCATATGTATCTTTCCCTTGCTTGGTAAGAGTTAACCTGACATACTTTGTTATTTGTGACTATTGGAAAGATGTTGTTGCCCCAATTTCCTTTTTTATTGGATTGTTTTAACTTTGTGCTGCAAATTGAATATACCCAACACTATTTTGTCTGAAAATGCATTGTTTTAATGGTGTGGTTTACAGTTTGATGTGAGGGTAAACATTTTATAATCATTCATTTTGCAGCAAGAGTGGGTGAAACTAAAAATGGTAATGAAACAATGTACAATGTCATAGAAATAAGATTTTAGTATAAAGTTTAGTGAAGCAGTGCAACTTGTTATGGTCACATAAAAGACAGCACACTAAGTATGATTTAACTGAGAAAACAAAAAGTGCAATTAAAATATGCTGCAGAACTGAGCAATGAATCTGAACGTGACACTGGTATCTTTTTGAACATGCAAAATAAAATCTGATATCACTGGGATTTTCCACAGACACTGACTAAAATTAAAACCATCTTGTATTGTTATAGTTCATGTAAAATTGTGCATATTTTCTACTTGTATTCTGAGACATTTTGATGGAATACCTACACACTGCCTATACAGAGTTGTCATAAACTGACAGAATTGCTGTGGATCTCCACAATCTTCTCAGTAGATTTTCCATGCACTTGAAGTTGCTAATGAGAAGTATCAACATTATCATACCATTGTACTTAAACTCATGGTGGCCTAAATATGAAAATAACCTCAATGTTCATTTGTTATAGACAAGCTGAGTGCCTAAGGAGGACATTGTGCTAAAAGAATGAAGACAGTAGTAATAATTAAAGGATTGTACACTTAAAAAGAATCTCATAGTCATGCTGTATTGGGCATGAAACAACATATAATTACTTTTTTGTTTTGGTTTTTAAATACAGGGTTTCTCTTTGTATTCTTGGCTCCACTGGACCTGCTTGTGTAGACCAGGTTGGTCTGGAACTCACAGAGATCCAACTGGAAGGAGTAGGCAAACTAATTCTTAGTCTCAGGAAGGAACTTAATATGAAACATGCTTGCAACTGTGGTCCAAGAATGGCAGGGTCTATCCCACCTTAGAACCCAGACTTGGAGGGACACTTATGTTGGGTTGGTTCTCCAAGAAAGATGCAAATTTTAAGGTCATGGATTCTTCCTCTGTGCTTTTAGTTTAGCACTGTTCCATCCATCTATGTCTAGCAGAGTCAGAGCCCTACTAAGAAAACTGTGAGGGTGTATTGCATAAAACTGTGAGGATGAAGACTGAGTTTCACATTATGACCACAAGATGTTGAGATACCTAAGCAATGAGACACTTGCCATGGAGAGATGCATATAGGTAGTGGAAGTAACCAAATGTGGAGATGTATGAGAAGTTGCAGGTATAGGGCCACCTAAGCCCTGTGAAACTCAAGACACATGTGTGTGAGATCAGCAACAGGATTTGTTGTTTGCCCTACTTGTTTTCCTGCCTTGGTCCAATCTTCCCTCACTGTGTACACATTGCTGTCTATTGGAATTAGACAGTATATTCTGCGCCATTGTATATTGTAAAGATATAACTTGCTTTCTGATTTTACAAGATGCAGCAATGAAGAGATTATCTAGTGACAAAATAGACCTTGAACACTTGTGCAATGTCTGAGCTGTTTTGGACTCTGAGTATCATTGACGTAAGACTAAATGCATTTTTATCATGGATTCACCATGAGCCTATTGTGAACAGGGTTAGAATGTAGTTGATCAGACAATAAAGCTCCCACATGGGATGATGCCTTTGAATACTTCTCTGTTCTTTTGTG
The DNA here is from genome assembly GCF_030254825.1 of Meriones unguiculatus. Taxonomy (NCBI): domain Eukaryota; kingdom Metazoa; phylum Chordata; class Mammalia; order Rodentia; family Muridae; genus Meriones; species Meriones unguiculatus. Next base: position 16,405,758 of record NW_026843646.1, on the reverse strand, counting down.
GCTTTCATTGTGGAGCTTTTAGAACCTTTTTAGATTCTTTATTGGGTAATGGATTTGTGTGTATATAGTCTCAACTCATTTCTTATTCTTTGTGCCTGCTGTGTTGTTGTTGAAAATAATCAGTCACATTCCTTCTTATGCTGCCATGCCTACACACTTATAGACTCTTATCACTAAATCACATAAGATACAATAGAAACACTTCTTATTCAGTGCTAAGCTACTTTGCTTTCCCGTTGTTTTTATGTTTTTGGTTTTGTTGTTTTGCTTTTGTTTGTGAAGACATAGTTTTTCTGTGTAGACCTGCTTGTTCTAAATGTAGATAAGTAGACCAGACAGGCCCAGAACATATCTCACAATATAGTTTGATGTTCTGTGGATATGTATATATTATGTGGTGTTCCACAACTCTTCATGTTCTCATTAGATAACCATTTGGCACTTCATCTTGAAGTATTTCCTTCTATTGGAATTATTTAATGATGCTAGATAATATCGCAGCAATGAGATTTATTTTTAAAAATTCTGTGTTGTGTGTGTTTGTGCATGTATGTAATTTATTATTAAGGATTGACCAGAGCAGATATAGAGAATGGAAGCAAACTTTGTGGGGTCTAATTTTGCCTGCCATCATATGGTGATCAAACATCATGTTGCCAGGTTTGTACACTCAGTGGGACATTTCCCACTGAGCCATCTCACTGAGTCTCAAATATCATTGGTTGAAACATTACATCATAAAATATTTTCTTTATAATTGTAATCATTGTCATCTAAGGATAGAGAAAAATAGACAATTTGAATAATAAGTCTCATTTGCAAAGAAAGTGGTATATTGCTATATTTTTTATTGTTTTAGTTTATTTTATCAGTATGTCATGGGTTCATCAATAGCTGCAGCCAGACCACTCAAATGCCAGATTCAGACACATAGTAGTTTATTGAATGCTGAACAAAAACTGACTGGTCAGGACACTGTCTGGATTCAGGAACTAGATTGTGACATCAGTCTGTTTCAAAGGTAGGCCTCTCCTAAGAAAACTCATAACCAGATCACAACCATGTAACTAGGTGGGAAGCAAGGGGAGGGTAGCATGGCCTCATTTTGCCTTGGTAAATACAAGAAGAATCAGTTTTGTTTTAAGTGTATTGTATTAGGTAGCTAGACAATGCATTTTAAGCTGATTAGTTGGGATATAGGCTTAGGGACTTTACAGTTCTCCATCATTCCGGGAGAAAGGAACATGGCAGGGTGTTGTGGTTTTGTTTAAGTAGAGCATCTATCATTAATTCCACCAGAATGTTTAACAAGTATTGTAAGTAAAACGCTATTCAAGCTCTCTAGATGGCAGAGCCTGAGAATGTGAAGTTAATTTCACCTTCTGGTCAAAATGGATACTTAACAACCAAATGACCATGGTGGTGGTATGCAGTAAGGCCAGACATGCCTGAACAGGTCTCAATGTTAGTATGTCTAAACAGTTAAACAGTAGTTCATAACATTTGTCAGAACCACAGACATGTTGCACAGAATTGTCTCTGTGGAGAAGGTGGATGCCTGATAACCTGTGTTCAATTTCTCAGAGACTCATATTGAATCCAACATGTTTTCTCTCATTTGAACACTTGGGCTGTGGCATATGCATACTTAGCCACCAGCACATACAGAAATAATTTTTAAGCTTAAATAAAGGCCAAGGAGATAATTTGAACCAAGCCAACTCTCTGTGTCTCATCTCTAGTACAGACATAGTGGAAGTAGATTATAAATAGCAATAAGTTGACCTGTTAGTGCCATTTACATATCATGACACACACACATATACATACAGAGTTCATATATTTTTTAGTGGATGAACGTAACAAATCAGAGAAAACAGCTGAATTATTGAGAAAGTACCCAAAATTATTTGCTAGGTTATTGATATAGAATTTGAAGAATTTATTACTACTCATAATAAATAATAAAATAATAAATAAATAAATCTTATAAATCTTATTTATATTATATTACAATTATATTATACTATATAATATATATAAATATATTATATAGTATAATATATATACTATATAATATATACTATATAATTATATATTACAATTATATTATATTATACAATTATATTATACTTTATATTATTATCAGATATTATATTATTTATTATAAATAAATAATAAATCTTTTTTTTTCTTTTTTTTTTCTTTTATTTTTTTTATCAGTTACATTTTATTAACTCTGTATCCCAGCCGTGTCCCGATCCCTCATTCCCTCCCAGTCCCTCCCTCCCTCCCTCCCTCATCTCCACCGTGCCCCTTTCCAAGTCCACTGATGGGGGGGACCTCCTCCCCATTCATCTGATCCTGTTTTATCAGGTATCTTCAGGACTGGCTGCAAAGCCCTCCTCTGTGGCCTAAAAGGACTGCTCCTCCCTTCGGGGGTGGGGAGACCAAAGAGCCAGTCATCGAGTTCCTGTTAGAAATAGTCCCTGTTCCCCTCACTTTGGGAAACCAATTGGTTACTGAGCTACCACAGGCTAAATCTTATTTTATCCTTTTATTCTCAGTTGGGATTAGAGGTGCATGCCTATAATCCCAGTACCTGGGAGACAGTGGCAGAGCGATCTGTGTGATCTTGAGGCCTGGTGGGTCAAAATAGTGAGTTCCAGTACAGCTCTGGCTATGGAGAGCTATTCTATCCCCAAATGTTTCAAAAATAAGAATATATCTCAAGTTACGGAAATATTTCTGGTATAATCTTACCAGACTGTGAGCGGTTTCAACCAATCCTTTTGTCATCTCTACTCACATTAAGAGAACTGTGTTAACAAACAAAATAGGAAACAATGAGGGGAGTCCATTCACTGAGGGATAGAAATCCATTGAGTCCTTCAACAACCATTTAGCAGGGACTTGTTCACCTTCAAATGCATATATCTGTGATTCAATATTGTGAAGAATTTCTTAATATATATTATTAAAATATATATTAAATATATATATATATTATATATATATTAATTAAAAAATAATATATATTATTTTTAATTAAAATTGATTTAATTTAAGTGCATAAATTTTGGCACTGTGCATAGCAAGTGCATGCCAGGTATCAGTGGAGACCAGAAGAGAGTATCTGATCCATGTGATTAGTTACAGACTGTTTTGAGCTGTCCCTTGGGGATGGGAATCAAAGCTAGGCCCTGTGGGTGAGCAGTCACTGCTCTGCGGGGCTGAGCTATCTTTTTAACCCCATGAGCATGCCATTAATTGCACCATTTTATAGTTGATCCTAAGTTAATCTTTAACTCAGTGCTGATGATCCAGAAGAAATATAAGATTGATGTCATCAGAAACTAACTTAGACTTGGTGCCTAAAAAGATTCTCACCCCAGACCTCCACCAAATCAGGCAAGTGTCTAAATGCTGATTGCAGAGATATTGACAGTATCAGTCATTAAAAAGAGACTTAGCCCTTAGCCAAAGGCAAAAGACTGAGTTTATCTCACATGTCATAAATAGGCATGAAGGGGTGTCCACAAGGATACATGTCAGATGTCCTCTGGCTGGAGATTATGCTTCCTAGAAAGAGAGAGAAAGAACTTCCAGGCTTGAAGACAGACTTGTCTGAATGGAATTGTATACTGCTTCACCAGGGTTAGCGAAATATTTAGTTAGGAGCCTGAAGTGGTGATTACTCGAGATGGCATGTTGATTGCTCTCAGGGGAATCCTGGATTTAAAAAAAAAATACTCTAAGGCTCAGGAAAGCAGGCATTTCTAAATAACTGTGGGGTATGAATGGAACTGATAGGGAGAGACCTTTGGATAATAAAGGAAGAAGATGAACAGGCCAAAGAGCAATGCTTGGGGCTTCCCTGAGAGCTAGCCTCTGACTCTATTCTCTGTGTCTGCTTAGCTGTGGTGGGTCAGTCCCCTCCAGGTCCTCCACTCTTTCCTTTCTTGGCAACTACATGTAGCTGTCTATGAAAGCTCCCTTCAGGCCTCCCCTTTGTGGTCTCCTAATGGAACTTTTTTTTTTCATTTTTTTAAAATTTATTTTTATTTTATGTACATTGGTGTTTTGACTGCATGCATGTCTATGTGAGAGTGCCAGATCACCTGAAACAGGAGTTATAGACAGTTGTGAGCTGCCATGTGGGTGCTGGGGATTGAACCAGGGTCCTCTAGGAAGAACAGTCAGTGCTCTTAATCACTAAGCCATCTCTCCAGCCTTTTTTTTTTCATATTTTATTATTATTTATTAGCATTTATTCACTTTGTAACCCGGCTGTGGCCCCCTTCCTCATCTCCTCCCAATCCGACTCTCCCTTCCTCTTCTCTCCTTATGCCACACCGCTAGTCTACTGATAGGGGAGGGCCTTCTCCCCTTCTATCTGACCCTAGCTTATCAGGTCTCATCAGAACTGGCTGCATTGTCTTCCTCTGTGGCCTGGCAAGGCTGCACCCCTCCAGGGGGAGGTCGTCAGAGAGCCAGCCACTTCGTTCATGCCAGAGACAGCCCCTGCTCCACTTACAAGGGAACCCACTTGGAGAAAGAGTCTATGAGTCTATGGGTTACATCTGAGAAGGGGTTGTAAGTCCTCTCCAAGAATGGTCCTTATTTGGATTAAGAGTCTATGTTTTTGTTTGTTTGTTTGTTTGTTTTGGCTCTGTTGGTCTTCTTTTGGAGCTCCTGTCCCCTCCAGGTCTTTAGAGCTCCGACTTCTTGCATAAAATTCCATGCGTTCTGCCCAAAGTTTGGTTGAGTCTCAGCCTCCGCTTCATTCCCTCAATCAGTGGATTCCTTCAGAGTCCTGTCTGTGGTAGGCTCCTGTCATGTTCCTTGTCTTCTGCTTCAGATGTCTATAGCATTTGCCCTTCTGAATGAGGCAAATGAGGATTGGGTATCTTCCCTTGTCCAGCTTCTTCAGGAGTATAGAATTCAGTATGTTCTCTTTTATATGTCTAATAGCCACCTAGGAGTGAGGATATACCATGTGTGTCTTTCTTCTTCTGGGTTACCTCACTCAAGATGATCTTTTCTAGAACCACAATTGGCCAGCCAGAAAATTCCTTCAGCTGATAAATGCCTTCAGCAAAGTGGTTGAATACAAAAGTAACCCCCCCCCCCCACACACACACATACACACACAAAATCTGGAATATGAAAGACAAATGGGCTCTGGAATATGAAAGACAAATGGGCTGAGAAAGAAATTAGGGAAACAACACCCTTTACAAGAGCCACAAATAACATAAAGTACCTTGGTGTGAGACTCTAATCAAGCAAGTGAAAAAAGACCTGTATTAAAAAAAAATCCAATGTGATCCTCAGTCCTTGAACCTGGCTGCCTGGTAGGAATACGGATATCCTAAAGAAAAATTAATATCTCCCCCTTAGGTGACATCTAGTGAAACCGTGGGTTCAATGAAATTCTAATTTCTGTGAAAATGCTGATTCCTCCAGAGGAGACCTTCTCTGTGAAAATGCTGATTCCTCCAGAGGAGACCTTCTCTGTGAAATAAACATTAACTCGATGTCTGAATATCTTGTAGGAGCTAAAGGAGCTGAAAATGACAGAGGGATTTAAGGATGTCAAAATTTTTTATATGCCTTGGTTAGATCACTTAGTTGTGTGTATCTTGCCTTCTGTCTAAAACTGTTAAGATTTCAAGGATGAATTAGTTACCTTATAACTTTTCCATTGGTCAAAATTACTAAATAAATATTTTAATTTGTTTTCACTTTTCATTACTAATTTCCCTTTGTCATTGTTTGCTCTCTTCTTTATTTTAAAGAGTAGTCCCACTATGTATCTCTGGCTGTCTTGGAATGCAGTATATATCCTAGATATAACCACCTTGCATTATAAGTAGGCATGTCATAGCTTGATAATTCAGTTTTTTTCATTGGCTTTTTGAGGATGAGTGGCTGAGCCTGGCTGGATAGGGTTGCCAGGACATGAGCTCTGGGCCTAACTCCAGGACCAGAAGAAGGTTCCCATCAAATACAACCCTCTGGTGAAAGCCACTGTCTTTTATCTATGAGCAATATTGTTTTTCTTTATCATTGAGACTGTTATAACTCATCTGAAGACTAGGGCAGAGTTCAAGCCTTAGTCTATAGAGAGGGAAACCCAGGCTTACAGAGATGAGTGGTATTGTAATACGATTATGTGTAATTGTGCCTTTTACTTATCCCATCATTCTATTACATCCCATCATTCTATTACATCACTAAATGAAGTTGAAGCCACCTCAGCACAGGCCTGTAATCATGGTGCCTACAAAGAGGAGGCAGGAATTTCAAGGTTTCAAAGTCACCCAAGGAGAGAATGGTCAGTGGTATGGTGGGAGGCCCTCAGGACAAAGAGAGGCAATGATTGCCCCAGGCCAATATCCATGGACTTTCCTGTAGCTCCAGAAACTCAGAGCCATGGCATCAGCAATTGTTTGCTGAGGTATTTACCACTTGGTGTTTTCTAATGTTTCTTGTCCAAGACAGCTTAGGTCACTTCACGGTCAGACTCCTGTTAAATGGAATTCTCCTTCAAGTGGGGAAATTATCCTCAAGGGGGGATGAGCTCCCTCATTACATATCCAATAGAAAGTCTTCAGCCCTGAATCCATATATACAGAATCCACAGAAATGGACTCAGGTTTAATTCATATATTTGCACATAATTGCTCACATACTTACAAAGAAATATTGGAATGGAAGAATTTGGTTAAGGATGAAGAAAGGTCATGGAAAGGTCAGTGTCTCAGCATGCTCGAAGGATGAATTCTATCTCTGGTGTCCAGTCCTTTTGTTCAGCAAACATATAACTTCTCACAACTATTATACAGTTCTAAAATTATCAATGTATGAGATGTGCAGGATGAGACTAAATTGTAAACCAATTTTATCTGTGTAAAAAGAATGGCATAAATGTTGAGGCTATTATAGCAAAGGGTTTATTGTCTATGTATTGTTGGAGTTCTGGCTAGAGATGTTTTTTATGTCTCATTCAGTTTTAGACTTGTTCCCATTTGAATGGATTACCAATTTATGTTACCTGGTCTGTTTGATCTTCTTGATTTCTCTGTTCTTGTCCGTGGCCAAAGTCTTCAGGTGGTCTTCCTCTGTCATATCTTATTTTTATTAGTTTTGATGGAACCCATAATTTCTCTTCTCCTGTTTGATGGAACCCATAATTTCTCTTCTCTTCTCATAAGCAAAACCTGTTCCCCAGCATAATACATTCCCTGCGCTTGATTTTGAAATGGTATTTTTGAAATACATTAATTCAGCCTCTGAAAGGCTCTGCCCTGCAGACTATCAAAGCAGATGCTGAGTCTTATGGCCAACTTTTGGGCAGAGTACATGGAATCTTATGAAAGAAGTGGGAAATAGTAAGATCTGGAGAGGACAGGAACTCCACAAGGAGAGCAACAGAACCAGAAAATTTGAACACAGGGTTCTTCCCAGAGATTCATACTCCAACCAAGTACCATGCATGGAGATAACCTAGAACCCCTGCCCAGATGTAGCCCATGGCAATGTAGTGTCTAAGTGGGTTACATAGTAATGGGAAGAGGGACTGCCTCTGACATAAACTGATTGGCCTGCTCTTTGATCACATCCCCCTGAGGGGACAGCAGCCTTACCAGGCCACAGAAGATGACAGTGGAGCCATTCTTGATGAGATCTGATAGACTAAGATCAGAAGGAAGGAGAGGGGGACCTCCCCTGTCAGTGGACTTGGGGAGGGTCATACATGAAGAAGGGGGAGAGAAGGTGGGATTGGGAGGGGAGGAGCGAGGGATTTATGGGGGGATACAAAGTGAATAAAGTGTAATTCATAAAAGTTAAAAAAAGAAATACATTAATTCAGCATTTTTTTTCTATAACCCAGTGTCTCCCTGCAGCCGTTGTTTGTTGTTCCTATCATTTAAGAAGTTTAAGGTTAGTCAAGCATTATGTAATCTATCTCTGGCGGTCTTTGATACCCCTCTCTGTTTGTTAAGCATGTCCCTTAAAGTATGATTGGATCTTTCCATGACTACTTGACCAGTAGGATTGTGCAGTATACCTGTGACATGTTTTATCTTATACTATATTAAAAAATATTTACATTTTATTAGAGATGTACGCTATAGCATTATCTGTCTTAATTTGTTTAGGAGTACCCATAACTTCCATCACTTTTAATAAATGTGTAATAACTGAATCAGCCTATTCAGAACTTAAGGCTGTTGCCCATTGAAACCCTGAATAGGTATTAATAGTATGGTGCATATATTTCAGTTCATGAAACTGTGTAAAATAAAACACGTCCATTTGCCAAATATCATTTCTTTGATTACCTTTAGGGTTACTTCCTGCAGGTAGTGGAGTTTGATTTTATAATGAACAAGTGGGGCATTTTCTCACAGTTTCTTTGGCTTTTTGCCAAGTGATCGAAAACTTCCTTTTTAAACCTTTGCTGTCAACATGATGTTTTCTACGAAATTCTGAGGCCTCTAAAACACTTCCTATCAATAGTTTATCAATGTCATCATTGTCTTGTGCTAGAGGGCCTGGTAGACCCATATCAGATCTGATATGTGTTACACACAATGGGTTATTTCTATTTCTAATTATTTGCTGTAATTGAAGAAACACCGAGGTTAAGTCCGAATTCTCCTGAATTTGATCAGCAGTTTCTCTATGCAGAACAATTCTTTCTGCATATTGAGAGTCAGTGAGTGTATTAAGAAATTCATGAAATCTTATAACACCAAGAGAATAGCACAGTATTCTGATTTTTTTTAAATCACAGTCCTTCCTCTGCATAAGAATCCTGTGGGAGAATGAGTGGAAGGCAAGATAACCAAAATACAGGCCCTCTTTGGATCAATACAGTCTATATATGCATCTTGTAATTTCCTTTCTACCATAGTCAATTCTTTTTTAGCTTCAGTTGGTAATGTTCTTGGACTATTTAATTCCTTATCACCCTGTAAGGTTTGAAATAAGTTACTTAGTTCTTGATTAGCTAAACCAGTGGCAGGCCATAGCTAGTTAATATCTCCCATCAATTTTTGAAAATCATGAAGAGTTCTTAATTGGCTTCTTCTAATTTGTACTTTTTGTGGCCGAATTTTTGGTAGACCTATTTTGTATCCTAGGTAATTAATAGAATCTTCTCTTTGTACTTTTTGGGGAGCAATCTGTAATCCTCAACAAGGCAAAGTTCTATTTATTTCATCAAAAATATTTTCTAATGTTTTCATATTTAAACATCAGCTAATAAGATATCATCCATATGGTAGTCAACTATGGATTGAGGAAATTGCGTCTGAATTATCTCCAATGCCTGTTGTACAAATATTGGCACAAAGTAGGACTGTTTAACATCCTCTGTGGTAAGAATGTCTAGTGATATCTCTTTATTGGACAGCTTCTATTCAAAGTGGGTGCTGAGAAAACAAACCTTTCCCTGTCATGTTCATGTGAAGGAATTGGGAAAAAGCAATCCTTTAAATCAATCACTATAAAGGCCATTCCTTAGGTAACAAGGACGGCAATGGGAATCTGGATTGTAATAATCCCATTAGCTGAATAATTTTTTTAATTGCTCTGAGATCTGTTAATATCCTCCATTTGCCAGATTTCTTTTTGATGACAACTAAAGGAGAATTCCAAGGGCTGTTGGACACCTCTATATGTTGAACCTCCAGCTGTTCCAGGACTAGCTGTTCTAGTGCCAGTAATTTTCTTTATTCATGGACCATTGTTCAATCTAAACAGGTCAGCCAACCACCTTAGTGATAAGGCTGTCAGGGTTTTTTTAGCAGCGGCTTCCCAATATGAAGTTGAAAAGACGGCTTCTGCTGTATTTGGTTTATAGACAGCCTGGACAGTCTATTACTTTTTGACTGCATTTTTAAATAATTTCAAATTCTTTATCAGGAGTATTAGTTGTTTTTTGGCTTGCCTCTGAAATTCAGGGAGTGTTAATCTGGTTTTTCATTGTTGTAACAAATCTCTTCCCCATATGTTTATGGCTATCTCAGCCACATATGGCCTTAATTTTCCTATTTGACCTACTGGTGCTATATATTTAAGCTACCTCACACTTTGTTTTACTTTAGATAAAGTTACAACTCCTTGGGAAATTGGATATCTGCTGGAGCCAGCCAGCAGAGTCGAATGGTTCTTGAGTCGGGAGTGAGGATTAAAATTAATAAAATAACACACAGCACACAGGAGGCTTATTTAAGAAGGTCCGGACTCAACAGCCACAGCAAAAAGCCGCCTTAGCAGCAACCTCAAGCCTCTAGAGCAAAACTAGCAGCAACTGCTGGCCTGTCTTTTTATTGTAGAGTTTTTTAAGCCAGAGTAGAAACATCTCAGAACAATGGGTTAATTTCCACGAGGAGCCTGAGGAAGAGGTGTGAACCTCACAAGCCATCCCACCTGCTGTCACAAACAAAAGGAGATGGATTTGCAAATTCTTCCCTGCAAGAATTAGTGAAGGTCCCATAAAAGCAGTCTCTTTCGCTGAGATTTAGGTATCAAAGCAACTGCCAGAGGCACCTCTCCCGACAGATATCCACCTATTGAAGTGGCTACTTTGGAGCCAGGATTTAGGAATAATAATTGTGAGATCAGCTCCGGTATCCATCATGCCTTCAATTTCAATATTATTTAATATCGTTTTTAACTTTGGCCTTTGATCATTTGTAGAGGTCTGCCAATATATTTGTTTTGTTGTTGTTGTTCCCTTTCTGGTGTTTTGATTTATCTATAGAACTTGCTCTGGCCTTGCTGTCTAATTTTTTAACGTTTACTTCCAGAACAGTGGTGTTTAATTTTCTTGTGGAGGAATATCCCTGGCCTGTATTGGTACTTGCGAGAGGCCCCCTTGAGTGTTTTTGATAAAGGATTACCCCACTTATCTGTAACTGCTCTACATTCACTAGGCCAATGTCAGCCCTTGCCTTCTGTGTATTCTAGGAAGCATAGGCTCCCTTTTTGCATCATTTTGGTTGTACTGGTAAGTCCTTTTGTAGCAACCTTGCCCATCATAATGAAGGCATTTGCCAAGGTCTTTAGGGGTAGCTTCTCCTATCAAGGTAACATTGGGTGAATGAGGTCTGATGTCAATCTAATCCATTTGCCTATTGGTGTAGATCTTACTCTTAATGGATTTATTTCCTCTTTGCATTCAGAATTAGCATTTTCAAAAGCTAAAGATTCCATTAGTCCTTTTCTAGCTAGTGGATCTGATATACTTCTATCCACAGTTGAGGTCAATCTTTTTAAAAAATTAGTGAATGTTTCACTTGGACCTTGTATGACCTGAGGGAATGGCTCAAGCCTTTTTCCTGATTCCTGAACCTTGTCCTAGGCATTTAAGGCTAGGTGACATAATGCTAAGGTTTTTTCATTATATAAAGCTTCTATGTCTGTGTCAGCCTATTGGTCATCACCAAGCTGCTGTTCCTTAGAAACACTAGTACCTTTGGTTCTATTTTTGTGTGCTATCTCTCCACCATGATAGATAGCCATTGTGAATATGGCCCAGGTTCTAATATTGCCTTTGCCATATCCTCTCAGTCCTTTGGGATTACTCTACTTCTGATTGACCAGGAAGTCAGCATTTGTTTTACAAATGGGAAATACATTCCAAAATGTATTGTTTTATGCCTCGCTTCCAACTTTTAACTTTTCTTTATATTGGTCTAGTTCTGTGTGTTTTCAGTATCTTTTCTAAAATCTCTGCCCTATATTTCTGTTGTTTATTCTGTTTTGTAAGTTTTTTGTATCTCTTGTTTTATGTCCTGTTTCCAACCTTCATATCTTTTTATGTTGTTTTACTTGTTCTTTGTATTGTTCTAGTATCTTTTCTAAAGGCTTTGCCTTTGAGAAGACAAAAAAAAAAGGTTAATCCAATGATTAAAGTTAAATTGAGGACTATGAATGTAACCATAGTCATAATTTCTAAACTTTCCTTTATTTCTGTCTTAAAACCATAGAAGAGATTATTAGCCAAGCTCCGAGAAGTCTGTTTTATTGTTTCTTCAGTTCTGTTGACTCTAGCAGCAGCCAGTTTTGTTAAGTCTCAGGTCTGCCCACAGGAGGCTGTCTTTTGTTCCAGAGCTTGTTTAAGAGTCTTGGGAGTTGACCTGGGAGTTTTTAGGTTTTAAGTTTGGGTTGTATGACTGGGAGTTTATCGCCCCCACCAAATTATGTTAAAGTATGGTATAAAGGGTGTGGAGACTTTAGATTATTTGGGTACCATTTGTTGTGGGTATTAAAATTTACTATTGTATATCTTTTAGTTAAGCAGCGGTTATACCTAAACAGCTGTATAACCAAATCACCACACAGAGACTAGGATTTATTTAATTAACATAGAGCACAATGCTGGGCAGCAGTTACTCCATCCTAACCCTCAAGCCCTCATAGTTTCGTACCATTCAGATTCACCTGTTACATGTGCTTTTAGTAATATCTTAGATCCGGTTCATTTTTCCACATGGCTCCAAGACCTCTCCTCTAAATTCTCCCTCTTTTCCCTAGCTTCTTTCCTCTTCCTCCCACTCCAGACCAGGATGTCCCATCCTATCCTCTCCATCAATCAACATTGTGGCTGGTTGTTTTAATTGGCAATTTAGAGAACAAATGGTGGCATGTTTATACAAATTTGAGACAGCTGATGCTTAGAATAAACATCACAATGCAGTATCTGGATTGAAACCAGATAATGGGAGAGAGAAATCAGCATTTTAATGAACATGTGTAAATTGTATACATTCCAAAAGAACATTATACCAACATGTGTAAAAAGATTAAATAAAAAGTGGCTAGAAAGATGGCATCGCAGTTAAGAGCACTGGGTGTTGTTACAGTGGTCACAGGTTCCATTTTAGAATAGTAGATGGCCATCTGTAACTTCATTCCAAGGGATCTGATGCCTTCTTTTGGCCTCCATAGGTCCTATGCATAGAAACATGCAAAACATCCATGAAAATAAAAATAAAGCTTAATAAAATGGAATTTGCTGCCTTGATGTCATAGCCCTCCCAGAGACTGCAGCTAGGGCTAGTTGAAATAAACTCCACTTCGTCCTGCATTTGTGACATTTTTCTGAGCCAGCCTCCTCAGAGGCAAAAGCTGGCGTATTCTGAAGTTAGCTCAGTATAGCTTTTGTCTAAGAACTGCAAACATAGTGTTCATAGTTAACTTTTCCATGGTGTTTTCTTCATTAGTGTTCTCTCTCCTTTGTATGTGTGCGACTTTTGACCATCATAAATCCTTTAAGTCTTTTAGATTATACATGAGGGTCTAGATGACAGATTTGCTCTGTAAAATTCCGTGTCCTTTCGGGGCTAGACTTTCAGTCTTCTGTCCCTATTGGAATTACTCAAAGCATAATGTGGAATCTGACCCTAAAAGAGACTTAAGAGTGACAGCATATGTGAAATGCAAAATCTGTTGTAGTCATTTACTCTTTGAGCAGTATACAGAATTGAATGCATTCTATCTTTGAAGAGGTTTTTGTTTATCCTATGAAGGAAGTTAATTCCAGAACAGCTACGACTCAAGTCTTCTAGAAAAATGTTTCTGAGTCAAGCCCTTCTGTGTTGACTCAGGTGACCTTGATCCCAGTCTGTTGCTCTCCATGGCAAGGACCTTGTTGTCATCTTGATTAAGGTAAATAAAAATTTCAGTTAAAGGTTGGTACCACTACTGAGTTTTAAAATTACCCATTGGGGTCATATAGTCAACCTTCCATTGCAGTAGCAGAAAAAAAATATGCATGTGGAGCTCGGCTTCTGACTTCAGACCGGAATAGGAGGACTTGCTTATTGTGCACATCACACAGAGCATTAGAATAGGCAAAGAGCTGCTGATGTCACCATTGTGAAAAAGGATCTGATCACGATTTTGCTATTTCACAGCATGTGTGAATTAGCGTCAGATGAATGAAGACAAACCAGATTGGTGGGTGTACAATTTGGGGAGGAGAGCTTGATCCAGTGAATATTAAACATCCGACTAGAGGACTGTTCTTTGCAGATATGCCTAATCCACTTGTACGTTTATGACGGTTCTGAATGTTGAGTCATAGGCCATTCACTGGAGCTGTGTGTGTCAGGTTACAGATCTAGGCAAGCAACATTGCACTTGAGGGAAGGACACACAGCATCTTATGAATGCCATTTTCTCTACCAGGAAATCACCTGATCTTTTTCCAAGTCACTAAACCTGTAGTCTTTTTTTTTCAATTACATTTATCTTTTTTAAAAGTCAGTTATTGACTTCTATTAAATTTGATTGTCTCTAAGTGCATCACTGCTCTATTTTCTTAAGTGTTGTTATTCCCCAATGTTTCCATATCATTGGGAATGTCTTTCCTTTTTTTTTTCAAGTGCTATTGATTATTTGTATATAGAGCAATGTCTCCTATAGCTCATGCCAATGTATGGGGCATTGCTTTAAACACTACTGCACTGTGCTGGGAAAGCAGTTCTAAAACTCCTTCCAGGCTGGACCTTGACTGATCTGTGAAAAAGAAAAACAGGCCAGTGAATGAGTGTCCTCCAGTCTCTCTGTCTCTTATTGGGCTTACAAATGAAGAAGGGCTTGTGCAAGAATTGAGATCTATGACCAGATTTTAAGCTGGTATAGTTACAGCACAGAAAGTGATGGAAGAGAAGGAGGACAGCTTTCTTGCTTTGACAGTAGTTGAAGTTAGCAATGTGTAACCAATTTTATGATGATAAACCCTTACCAGGCTGCCACATCCGGGTATGTATATGGGGATGGTGTTAGGCCCAGCAGGAGCCCAACTACTGGAGAGGCAGATGGAGGAAACTCAGAGACTGAATTGATGGAATTGCAAGAGGCTTATTCAAACCATTGTGTGATGGGGCTGCCCTACAATCCAGGGAGGAACAGCCCCAAGGAACAAAATCATTGGGTTTTAAAAGGAAAAATCACAGGGAAGTGTGAGGGTTGCAGGCTTGGCAGCACAGAATTGGATGAAGGGGTTGACTTTTAAAATGACTGGTTTATATTAAGCACCAAAGTCTGGCCAGTCCCGGCCCGGACATCTGGGGGAATATCTGATTTTTAAGTCACATTTGGAATACCCTGCTATGTACAGATGTAGCCACCATTAAACGTGGTGGAGAGCGATTAGCACATCTCTGAGAAGTGGGGCTTCGTGCCTTTGGTCAAAGGTCAGGGGCTATTCGGAGAAGAATTGAGGCCATCTGGGTTGGTTGCTAGGCTGTCATTCTTTTACAGCAGGATAGGTCTTTTCTCAATTCACCTGCTTCATCTTTTGTCTGTGTCCTTCTGCTTTCTGGAAAAGTACTGAGAGAACTTAGTTTAACACAGGGTATAAAACTCATGAAGAAACCTGGAGAGTTAACTTGCTCCTTTCAGTGGATTCAGTGTTATCATTTGGAAGTCCTGGGTGTTCATTTCTTCAGGAAGCTGGGTTCAAGATGGGTCAGTATCAGCAACAGTGCAAAGTCTTTTCAATAGACAAGAAGTGATTTTTATAGTGATATCCTTGACCAGGAGGAATGTCACATGCACAGGCTGGTATGATGTCTGTGGATTCAGGTGTGAGAGGCATGGGTTTTTGGAGAGTCAGAAGGAAAGGGTACAGGGTTCTGATGTTTGGTGCAGGCCAGACACAGGATGAACCCAAGTGAGCAGATTAGGAGGACATAAAGGCAAGGGAAGTGCATGTGGGAGGGTTTCTGGGACCCTGCTGGTGGATTGGAGGCAGACACACATGGTGGAGGGCAGGTCTCAGATTGGTGGATGGGAAGCCCTTGACAGATTCTTAGAAAGGGGTACTGGGAAAGATACACAGGGATCCTGATCCTGTGTTTGGAGTTGTGAGTGAGAGACACTAGGTCCTAAATAGCCTGGGAGTGATGTGGAGGGAGCATGCAAATATGGTTGGGAAGAGGCCCAAGTTCCAGGGTCCAGAAATGGGAATGCTTTGTCTATGTTTCTAGTGTGGTTTGGGAGGCAAGGCAAACCCAGGTCATGCTCCAAGCTGGGCTTCCCCACAGTGCCCCACAGTACTTGATGCCTCCTGAAAAGGCCATCTGGGCCAGGTCTACCTGCACCAAGAGTGCCACCATCACAGCATCGAGCTTCCCTGTCCTTCTACTGCTTCTCCAATGCCCATGGTTGCTTCTGAGCAACCCCTGCAGCCTGGGCCCTGTCTTTAGGGTTCCTGGGGCCAGAGGCCATGGACAGTTCTGCAGCAGCCATTTTTCCCACTGTCGGGAGCTGCTGCCCTGCCCCACTCCAAATGCTTTCAATCAATTCTCCACCCCATTATGTCCACTAGAAAAGACTGACAAGAGAACTGGCCATTCGATCTGTGACCCAGGAGGCGGGGTCCCTGGTTAGGGGATTTCTACCTAGTCATGAAACGTCCTGAGATGTCCATTATTTTCTATTCCAAAATTGGCCCTGGCAACTGTTGAGATGGGAGATGGTGCACTATGAAGAAGATTGACATCTAAGTCAGGCAGGGGCTGGGGCTCTTGGTTTGGGTCTTAGAATGGGTGTGACCAGAAAGAGCATCTTCAGAGCCCAGGTCTGGGGCATGGGCAGAGTGGTTAGGTCAGGTCTTACCCCTCCCTGTTGGGTGAATCTGGCATCTAAACTCTGATTGCATCCTCCACCTGTCTTGGGGAAGAGTGGTGGTGGTGGTGGTGGGTAGGGCATGGATGTGTCTATGTCAGGTCTTTTTGAGGTCAGTAGCCGCACATGTGAAAGCTGCTTGTAAAAGCTTGAAGAATGAATGAATGGGCCCATGATAGTTTTGTCACCTCTTCTCTTCCTCTTCCTTCCCCTTTCCTTTTTATTTATTTTATTTTTGAGACAGGATCTCCTGTAGACCATGATGACTTTGAACTTTTCTATGTAACAGAGGGTGACTTTGAACTCTAGAGCCTCCCTCCTCACCTCCCTTTCCCCATCATGGTCGGACCTTAGATTCTTTTAGTAAGTAAATGAGGGCAAAGACCATGTTTGGGCCATCAGTGACAGTCAGCATGACTTATAAAATAGATTATTCTAGGATGTGGAAATGGGTCTTGGTCAGATTGGGCAGGGTGGAATGTGTCATAGAAGGAAAGGTGAGATCATAGATTCAGCAGGGGTGGTGGTTCCCCTCTGGGGGAGACTACTGAGTGCTGGAGGGTAGCCTGATTCCCAGAAAGAGTTCTAGACCATTCTAGGTAAAATAAAATTCAGCATGGTAGCTGTAGTTAGGGAGACAGGAGGAAAAACAAAGGTCTATTCAGAATAGGGAATGTCAGAATTTCTAAGGTCTGAGATCTTAAACTTTTATATAGTTAGAGGTTCTCTTTGATTTTGTGAGTAACACTTGACATTCATGTGGCCTTTTTTTTTTTAATTTATGCTTGAAGTTGAGTCTCAACACAGCGCAAGCTAACCTCCAACTCATAGCACAGCCTAGGCTGGCATCAAACCCTGGATTTTCCTACCTCATATTTCAGAGTGCAGAGAATCCTGGAGTGATTACTGAGCTTACACATACTCTTTCCCTCTACATGGTACCTACTAAAATTCTGAAGCTGTCAAGAAAATCTAAACTATTACTAAAATTTCATGTGATAAAAATTCAATTAACTTCTCCTGCCATCCACATTCCTCTATTTCTTTACCTCATTAAAAATATATTCTTCTATAGCCACTTTGTGTGCTAGCTTCTGTTGAACATCATCATCATGAAATGGACCTCCTGTTGAGGCTGTAGCTCAGTTGGTAGAGTGACTAACTAATATGGATGAAGCCCTGGGTTTTATCCTCAGTAATTTTGTAAGTGAGAGATGGTAGTAAACATAGTCTCCAGCACAGGAGAGGTGAAGGCAGAAAGACAGAAGTTCAAGGTCATCCTCAGCTACATAGAGTTTGCAGCCAGCCTAAGTTACATGGAACTATGCCTCAAAAGGGAAGGAGCACCTGACCAGGTGGGTCAGGAGTAAAGATTAATACTTGCTCTTGCACAGGACCTGAGTTTGTTTCCCAGCACCCATATCTCATGGCTCATGTCCACCTTTAACTCCAGGTTTAGGATATCCCGTGCCTCTATTGGCCTTTAATGCAATGAAATTATTTTGAAAAACAATTTAAATTCTCATACTTATTTATTTATTTTTGTTTTTTTTTTTTCAGAACACGGTCTCATTATGTAATCCTGTCTATCCTGGAATTACCTGTAGACCAGGCTGGACTTGAACTCAGAGGTATCAGCCTGCCTCAGCCTCCCAAGTGCTGGAATAAAAGACTTTGTTAGATTGTTTGTTTTAGGTCCATTCCTATGTTTGTCATCTGAGGATTCCAGAAGAAGACACTGGATCCTGTGGAGGTGGATAGGCTGCTGTGAGCCACCATAAGTGGATACTATGAATTAAACTTAGGTTTATTTTTGGAATAGCAGAAAATGTTTTTATCCCCTGAGCCATTCCTTCAGCCCTCTCATTTATTTTTATTTTTATTTTTAATTCATATAAGTAAATTTGGGAAATCTGAGGGTGTAGCTCAAGGGTAGAAAGCATGCTAAGAATGTATGAAAGAAAATATTTCATGCTCAGTGCTACAAAAAAAAATTCCTTGTTTTGTTTTGCTTTTCCTTTTCAGACAGGACCTCATTTAGCTGAGGATAGTCATAAACTCACCAGCCAAGGATATTCTTAAACTTCTGATTCTCCCACATGTACCTCCTAAGTGCTTTATTTACAGGCAGTGACACCATGTCAGAGTTTAGGTGGTTTTGGGCTTTAACCCACAGCTTTATGCATGCTAGGCAAGCACTATACCAACTGAGCACAAGACTAGACAATTTTTCTTCTGTGAAATCACAGAAAAAAAAAAACCCAACTCATTGCAGTTTCTAAAATTTCTCTAATTATTAATAGTCTTGGCACCCTTCCAAACCTGTGGGACAGATTGTTCACTCCCCTGCAGGTTGAATAATGGGCTGTGCAGCTATCCACCTTGATTCCAGGAGGAAGAGGGGAAGTGCCTACTGAGTGCTGGAAGACAGAGGGTAAGCTAGGGAAGGACAGGCACAAATGATGATGAAATACAAATGTCTGCAGATCTGGCCCTGAATTGGAAGCCTGGAACAGGAATTACTAAGTCTTTTTCTGTCAGTATATTCTAACCCTAAGGGAGGTCCTCATGTCAAGAATCACTGGCCAATCAGGACCTTGAGGCCATCCCTCCAGTCAGAGGAAGAGGCAGGTTTTTCCAGGCACTATGCTCCATGTTTGCTCTGTAGCTGAGCAGGCTTGAATGGTTGGTCTGAGCATAGCTGCTGTGTGCTGTGAGGGGATTTCAGCTGATTTCTAAAGTTGCAACATGGTGAATGTGTGCCTGATGCCCTCGACCTGGTGGAGCAGGAGGCTGAACAGCAGGAGCTGCTGTGTAGGGCCAATCCTGGGACTGGGTGTGAATATGCAGCCAGTACTAGCCACAGGACCGATTCCTTGTCCTAGCCATGACCACAGTGGGGGGAATCTGAAAATCTTCATATTATTGGGTTTGGGATGGAGCTGAGAAAACTCACTTCAGGAAAAGAACATGAAAATGAAAGCTTTATTTTCTCAGCTCAGAGAGGCAGCCAATTCTGGATCTTAATGCATTCAAGAGGATAAGCTTTATTGTATCTTTAAAGGATTAAATCCATAAGGTGAGGGCCCTTGGTGAGTGTCAGGGTCAATCAATTAAATTTTAACATTGCAGTTTTATCAAGGATGTTTCTATTAGAAACTGGGCTGGGTCTATAGCAATTAGCCTCAAGACTTGTAACTGTTTTCCAGGACATTGGGTCTGGAATCCAAGTTCCTTATTTTATATCCTTAGACATCTGGTCAGGAGCTCAAGGTAATCAGGGAATACTGAAGTGGATCTTCTGTCCATTAGTAAGGGAGGGCTATGTAGGTGATATATTTTTACAATTGAAGGTACCATGGTTAAGACAACAGCAAGTTTAACCAGTGAACAGGTCATTAGAAAAATATTTCAAGGGGCCATGGGGGAGATGGCTCTGCAAGCTTGGGAATGTGAAGCTAGTTCGAACTTGCTGGCAAAATGAGGGAGCAAAATGCAAGAGTTTCTGGGAGAAGGCTGGCCTCTGGGAGAAGGCTGCCTCCTTTCACAATATTGGGACTGCATGTTCAAAAAGCATTTGCAGCAGGGGCTTGAACATAGAAATGTTCTTGGCAGGATGCCAAACTCGGAGAGGACTAGTTTCTTTAATAGCTTCTAGAAGTTCTGCCCTCGCCGTTTGATGTGTAGGTGTAAGATTCATTTGGAGTTAATTTTGGGGAGATTTAAAGTAACGTGTTGAGTAATACTTCAGTATAATGCTGTGAGGTAAATGCTGTGAGGTAAATGCTGTTGATGTAAATGATTTTACCAGTGCTTGGGAGATAGGAAGTCATACCAAATCATATATAGCTAAAGGATATTCTAAAACAGCCCACAGATATGTAGCATGCCAAAAGGTCTTTTAAGAGATTAGCATGCTCCTAGGTTGTTTTTTGTTTTCTTCTTTTTCTGATGTCTATCCTCTTTGCCTTTCAGGATGGGGATTGAGCATGTTAGTCAGGCTCTGCCCTGCAGACTATCAAAGCAGACACTGAGACTTATGGCCAACTGTTGGGCAAAGGGCAGGGAATCTTATATAAGAAGTGGGAAATAGTAAGATCTGGAGAGGACAGGAACCCCACAAGGAGAGCAACAGAACCAGAAAATTTGAACACAGGGTTCTTCCCAGAGACTCATACTCCAACCAAGTGCCATGCATGAAGATAACCTAGAACCCCTGCCCAGATGTAGCCCATGGCAGTGTAGTGTCCAAGTGGATTACATAGTAATGGGAAGAGGGACTGCCTCTGATATAATTTGATAGGCCTGTTCTTTGATCACCTCCCCCTGAGGTGATCAAAGAAGAAGGCCACAGAAGATGACAGTGCAGCCATTCTTGAGGAGATCTGGTAGACTAAGATCAGAAGGAAGGAGAGGGGGACCTCCCCTATCAGTGGACTTGGGGAGGGTCATACATGAAGAAGGGGGAGAGTAGGTGGGATTGGGAGGGGAGGAGGGAGGGGTTTATGGGGGGATACAAAGTGAATAAATTGTAATTAATAAAAAATTAAAAAAAGAGATTAGCATGCTAGGAGATACATGTTTGTTCACTGGGATTGTCCACAAAATTTTCTCCAGCTCACAACCAAGGAGATAGCCTGGTTTAATACCATCTATTTGCCCATTTCCATATCAAAGCAGAGGCATCTAACTGGCTGGTTAATGGGCTATTATAGAAACACAGCCAACATTAAAGCCTGGCGTGGCATAAAGTTGCAGTTTTCTTCTTGAGAAAAGCATAGTTCTGTCACATGGGCAAGACATCTAGTAACACCCATTTGAACAGGGAAAACATTGTTGTGTTGAGGGCTGGCCTGATCAAACAAAGCTTTCCCTGAGATCCTCATGTATGAAGAATGACATAATTGCTTCCCACACTCCTTCTCAAATATAATTGGCAGAGCAAGTACAACCTGAGGCCTAGGCCTTGAGAAATTTCCTCAAGATTCTGAGGTATTGATAATAAAAACATAGCTCCTTTCCTAAAACCGTGTATTTACTTGGGTGAGCAGTGTGTCCAGTGCATTTCATTTCAGGAGGGTTTGCTTCAGATTCTGAGAACCAAACTATTCCCAAAACAGGGAGCTATAGTTACCAATTCAAAGGTCACTGTGGTCCTGGTAAATAATGTTCCCCTTGTGTAGCATTGTTTTTATTAGATGCCTCATTGTTCTATCCCATTGAATGAGAGTTTCTGATCAATTGATAGGTGTCTCCTATTTCCTTCCATTTCTCCCCTTGGAGTAGTATACATGATGCTATTCTTAAGAAGCTTAGTTAGGATAAGACATAGCAAGACCGTCCCACCCTTGCTTTTATGCTTTCTACCTTCTGCTTTTCATGTCATTTGAAACATTTGAGACCTTCCACTTATGAACCTGGCACTGAATAATGACCTGAAATATTAGGGGAGTGGGTAGTTAAATAATTCTAGGAATATCTTTGTTGTAAATTTACATTTGCCTCAATCGCTAGACTTGAAATCTCTAGTCCATATTGAAATTGTTTAATATATAACTTGGGACTTGGGCCCTGAATTTAAAAGAGACTTAAGGATGACTGCATATAGGGGATTCAAAATCAGTTCTAAGCTATCTGCCTTTCTTTTAGAATGAACTAGAGCTGGATACATGCTTAGTATTAAACAGACTGTTTTTGTTTGTTTGTTTTTTCTTTTCTTTTTTTTACTTAGCCATCTAATTGTGTTTGCAATACTTATCCCTGGGGAAGCATATTTACTCTAGAACAACTTGGTCTTAGCCTTTTGGAAAAGTATTTCTGAGACAAGCTATGTTGCCTCAGGTGACATTGATCACTGTCTATTGCTACCCAGGGCAATGATCTTGCTTTTATCCATGTTAAAATTCCTAAATTCTTAAGTTAAAGGCTGTACCACAGCAGAGTTTTAAAAATTATTCATTTGAGTCATGTCATGAGCTCTTTATTTTTTTATGCTGTGGGAACACATCTTGTAAAATGAAGGTCAAATTTGTAGAAGTTTTCAATATTGCTTTCTAAATTCAATTCCATTGTGTGATAACTTTTATAAATAGATTAGAAATGGGTGTCAAGGAAGAAATGTGGATCAAACTTCAGAAGTATTTGATTATTATCCTTTAACCTTTCCACTAATAGTAGTCACAATGATGAGAGTTAAGGAATTCAATTCCAGGGTATAAAAGGGTTTCTGAGCTGGTGAGGTGTCTCTAATGTGTATGTTGCCATGCAATTAGATAGGCAGATTTCACATTTTTGTGCTGTAGTCAATGTGGCAGGAAACAGAGATAATATTTAACATCATTTTGTTTATAGTCATCAGTGGGACTGGGTTTGCCTGCAATCACAAGGGGAGCATGAAACACTGCAACACCATAGCCCACCTTTCTGATGACCTCCATTTACAAAGAGCACTCTAGAGAATGGGGACTCTGTTTGAAAACAAGGTCAGTATTATCTGGAGGGTATTTAGAAAAGTGTAGGTGTCAATTTGAGTTATTTTTTTGAGAGTTGTGTTTATTTAATTTCTATAGGAATACAATCATAGGTAACATTGGACTAAGTCACATCTTTCTTGGCTGAGTTTCCTTAGGTACCTTGATGAAAACTTGACTATTTTGTAGGGCATATGTTATTGGCATAGTCTCTGCCTCACCTTATTCTTTCACAAATATTGTGCACTTTCTTGATTCTTATGGATCTACAGTAAGTAAAGAAGTCATATTTTGTCTATGTTTGTAATGTCTTTCTAATCCTACTGAGAATTTTGAGGTTTTTTTCGACATAGCAAATTCATTTGATAGCATGCCATCATAAAATGGCATGCATGGACTGGATGTGTGCCCTGGACAGATATTTAGCTGATGGGCAACTTTGTCTTCATGTTGGTCCCCTAGCAATTGTAGTAAGGGGTGTCTGTGACATGGACACAGTTGCCTGCTTTTGGATCACTTTCCCTCACAGGGTTGTCCAGTCTGGCCTCATTCTGTGAAAAGGTTGATTCCTCCAGATGAACACTTTTCTGCTCCTTAAATATTAACTCAATGTCTTAAGACCTTGCAGGAGGAAAAGGTTCTGAGAAAGAAAGAGGGACTTAAGGTTGGCAAAAATTTATTATATGGCTTGGTTAGATTACTTAGTTGTATTTTCTTTGCCTTCTGTCTAAAACTGTTAGGGCCTCAAGGATGAATTAGTTACTTTATAACTTCATCAGTGGTCAAAATTACTGAGTAAATATGTTAATATGTTTCCAGTTTTCATCAATAATTTGCTTTTTGTCATTGTTTTTGTCTTTTTTTTTTTATTTTAAAGAATAGCCCCCCTATTAGGATGTCCCAGTATGTATCTCTGGTGTTCCTGGAACTCAGTATATATCCTAGAACTACCCACCTTGCTTCCAGAGTGCAGCATTATAAATAGACGTCACAGCTTCATAATTCAGTTCTTTTAATTGTCTTATGATGCAGAATGGCTGAGCCTGGCTTTTTAGGGTAGCCAGGTCATGGGCTCTGGTTCTTATTCCAGTAACAGAATAAGGCTCCCATCAAGTGCAGCCCTCCTGGTCAAAGTCCACTGTCTTCCATATATGAGCACTATTGTTTTCCTTTATCCCTGAGTTTGTTATAACTCATCTAAAGTATAGGGCAGAGTTATATCCTTATTCTATACAGAGAGAAACCCAGGCTCACAGAGTTAAGTGGTTTTGTAATATAGATAAGTGTAACTGTTCATCTTACTCATACCATCATTTTATTACATCATTAAATGAAGACCTCAGTACAGTCCTATAATCTTGGTGCTTACAAAGAGAAAGCAGTAATTTCAAGGTTTCAAATTCACCAAAGGAGAAAATGGTCAGTGGTATGGTGGGAGGCCCTCAGAACAAAGAGAGGTGGTAATTTGCCCAGGCCAATATCCTTAGTCTTCCCTGCAGCTCCAGAAACTCAGAGCCATGGCACCAGCAATTGTTTGCTGAGGTATTTACCACCTGTGTTTTCTAATGTTTCTTGTCCAAGGCAGCTTAGGTCACTTCAGGGTCAGTCTCCTGTTAGTCATTAATGAATGCAACTCTGCCTCAAGTGGGGAAATTAGCCTCAGGCAGGGATGAGCTCCCTCATTACTTATCCAATGGAATGTCTTCAGCTCTGAAACTGTATACACAGAACCAACAGAAATGGATTCAGCAGGTCTAATTCATATGATTTCACATACTTGCTCACATACTTCAAAGAAAAAATTGGAATGGAAGAATTTGGGAAAGGATGAAGAAATTACATGGAAAGGGGAAATTGAGGTAATATATTTTAATTAACATTTAAAAAGAGAAAGTTCAAAGAAAAAGCAGCTAGAATGCTGGCCTAACAGTTAAGAGCACTGATTGTTGTTACAGTGGACATGGGTTCCATTTCAGAAACCAGCTGACCATCTGTAACTTCATGTCCAGGGGATCTGATGGCCCCTTCTGGTTTCTATATGTACCATGCAAACATCCGTAAAGTAAATATAAAGCTTCATATAATGGAATTTGCTGCAGTGGGGTCACAGCCCTGAACGAGACTGGTAGCTAGTGTTGGTTGAAATGAACTCCCTTTGGTCTGCATATAAGCAGTTGTGGCATTGTGAGGAAAAAGCCACTGTATTCTGAAGTAAGAATAGCTCTGTATAACTTTTGTCTAAGAACTGCAAGCACAGTATTCATAGTTAACTTTTCCATGTTGTTTTCTGCATTAATGTTTCCTCTCCTTTGTATGTGTGAGGATTTTGACAGTCATATGTCTTCTAGATTATTCATTATGGTCTAGAAGACAGATTTGCTCTGTAAAATTCCATGTCCTTTCAGGGCTAGACTTTAAGTTTTCTGTCCCAATAGGAATTACTCAAAGCATAATCTGGAACCTGAACCTAAAAGAGACTTCAGGGTGACAGTATTTGTGGAATGCAAAATCTGATGCAGTCAGTTACTCTTTGAGCAGTATACAGAATTTAATGCATTTTCTATTTGAAGAGGATTTTCTTTATTAAACTCTTAGATATATGGAGTGATTTCTCCCTGGGAAGGATATTAATTCTAGAACAGCTGCAGCTCAAGTCTTCTGGAAAAATGTTTCTGAGTCAAGCTCTTTTATGTTGACTCAGGTGACTTTGATCCCACTCTAAAGTAAAGGCATCTTGATTAAAATAAATAAAAATTTCATTTAAAGGGCAATACCACTACTGAGTTTCAAAATTACTCACTGGAGGCATAGGGTCAGCCATGGTTGCAGGAAAAAATATGCTCGTGGAGCGTGGCTTTTGACTTCAGACCAAAACAGTTGTACTTGCTTATTGTGCACATCACATGGAAATTTATGACCAGATTTGAAACTGATCTAGTCACAACATAGAAAATGATGGAAGAGAAGGAGGGGGGAAGCTTTCTTGCTTTGACAGGAGTTGACGTTAGCAATGTGGATTGAGGTAACCAATTTTATGATGATCAACACTTCTCAGGCCACCAGAACAGGGTGTGTCTATGGGGGATCGGATTCAGCATTAACTTGGGAAGTCTGGGTAGATGGGTCAAGATCAGCAACAGTGTATAGTCTTTTCAGAAAACAAGAAATTATTTTTATAAAGGTGTCCTTGATCAGGAGGAAAGTAAAATGTGCAGGCTGGGCTGATGTCTGTAGATTCCTTTGGGAATCTTCTCATTTATTTAAGAAGTGAGGCATGGGATTTTGGAGAGTCAGAATGAAAGATAGCAGGGTGCAGGGCAAATACAGAAGAAGAACCTACACGAGGAGTTTAGGAGCACATAAAGGCAAGGCAAATGGGAAGGTTTCTGGGACCCTGATGGTGGATTGGAGGGCAGGTCTAAGGATTGGTCAATGGGAAGCTCTGTATTGGTTCTGAGAGAGGGGTCCTAGAAAAGTTGTACAGGGATCCTGATCCTGTTTGGGGAGTCATGAGGAAGATATTGATAGCTGCTCTTGCAGAGGACCCGAGTTCACTTTCTAGCATCCAGCTCATGGACCTGTAACTACAGGGTTAGGGTATCCGATGCCTCTTTTGGCCTGTTAATGCAGCGAAATTATTTAAAATTTAATATTTAAATATAAATTCTCATATTTATTTATGTACTTTTGGTTATTCCTGACAAGGTCTCCCTATGTAGCCCTGGCTGTCCTGGAATTCCTCTGTAGATGAGGCTGGACTTGAACTCACAGCTATTTGTCTTGCTCTGCCTCCAAAGTCCTGGGATTACAGACTTTAATTATTAGTTAGTTAGTTTGTTTGTTTTAGTTCCCTACATGTGTTTGTCATCTGAGGAGGCAGAGGAAGTCACGGGATCTTGAGGAGGTGGACCAGCTTCTGTGAGCCACCTTAAGTGAATACTATGAATCAAAGTTAGATTTATTTTTAGAATATCAGGAAGTGTTCTTATCCACTGAGCCATTCCTTTAGCCCTCTCATTTTTGTTTAATTTTTTATTTTTAAACATTTTTTTTAATTTTTATTAATTACATTTTATTCACTTTTTATCCCCCCGTAAACTCCCCTCCCCCTCTCAGTCCCCCTCCTCCTTCTCCACGCATGCCCCTCCCCAAGTCCATTGATGGGGAGGTCTTTCCTTCTGATCCTAGTCTATCAGGTCTCATCAGGAGTGGCTGCATTGTCTTCCAGTGTGGCCTGGTAAGGCTGCTCCCCCCTCAGGGAGAGATGATCAAAGAGCAGGCCAGTCAGTTCACGTCAGAGACAATCCCTGTTCCCATTACTATGGAACCCACTTGGACACTGAACTGTCATGGTCTACGTCTGTGCAAGGGTTCTAGTTTATCTCCATCAATGCTCCTTGGTTAGTGTATCAGTCTCAGGAAAGAGTCCTGGGCCCAGATTTTTTGATGCTGTTGCTCTCCTTGTGGAGCTCCTTTCCTATCTAGGACTTAATATTTCCCACTTCTTTCATAAGATGCCATGTACTCTGCCCTAACGTTGGCCATAATCTCAGCATCTGCTTTGATAGTGTGCAGGGTAGAGCCTTTCAGAGGCCATCTGTGGCAGGCTCTTGTCCTGTTTCCTGTTTTTTCCTTCTTCTGATGACCCTCCTCTTCATATAGGGAAATCAAAATATGTTTTAAGCTGTCTTGTCTTTTAGCATGAACTAGAGCGGAATACATGCTACTATTAAAGAGTTGTTTTTTTTTTTAACTTAACCATTTAATTGTGTTTGGAGTACTTTCTCTATGGGGATGCATATAGAAGACAGGCACAAATGATCCTAAATCCTACAAGAGCACATCTTTAGCCTTTTGAAAAATATTTTTGAGGCAAGCTATGTTGGCTCAGGTCACATTGATCCCAGTCTATTGATGCACAGAGCAATGACATAGCTTTTCTCCTTGTTCAGATTCCTAAATTCTTAAGTTAAAGGTTGTACTACAGCAGAATTTTAATAATTACTCATTTGAATCATGTAATGAGCTCTCTATTTTTTAAGACAGGCTTGAAAAATGAAGGTCAACGTTTTCAACATCGCTTTCTAAATTCAATTATTTTTTTCTCACATATTTTACAACTATTTTAGAAACTGTTGTCAAGGAAGAAATGTGGATCAAACTTTATCCATAGTTGATTTGCATCCTTTACCCTTTCTGGTAATAGCAGCCACAATACTATGGCTTAAGGAACTCAATTCCAGGGTATAAAAGGAGTATCTGAGCAGAGATGTCTCAAGTGTGCATGGTGTTATGCAGTTTGATAGGGCAGATTTCACAGCTTGGGCTGCAATCAGTGTGGCAGGAAATGCACATTCAATTACTATTTCATTTTTGTTGTTGTTGTTGTTTAAGGGCAAAAGTGAGACTGGGTTTGCCTTTTAGTCTCTTAGCACTAAATCACGTAAGATACAGTAGAAGCAATTGTTATTCGCTGCTAAGCTATTTTTCTACCCTGATGTTTTTATATGTTTAGTTTTGTTGTTTTTGCTTTTGTTTGTGAAGACAAAAGTTTCTATGTGTAAATCCTAATTGTTGATAAGTAGACCAGACCGGCCTTGGAATTCAAGCTTTCCCAGATTCTGGCTCCGGATGGCAGTGATTAAATGTGTCCCAATATAAATGTATTTTTTGTTGTTGTTTTAACATTGTTGGACTGAACTCGGGACTCAACTACTGGGAAGGAGACTCGAGGCCGGATCAATGCAAACTGCAAGAGATTTATTCAAGACATGCCTGATGGGGCTGTCTGCATCCAAGCTCGAGACAACCCTGAGGAACAAAAGCTTTGGGTTTTTGTAGGGAGAAACCTCAAGCAGGGAGTTACATGCCTTGGCGTTACAGGATTGGGTGAAAGGGTCTATAGGGAAGTTGACTTTTAAAATGCTTGGTCTGTTTTAGGCACCAAGTCCAGTCGGTCCTGGCCTGGCCATCTGGAGGACATTTGATCATGAGCAACCCCTGGAATGGCCTGTTACATGCTGATTTGGATGTTGCTAAGGGTGGGGGGAGCGATTAGCACATCTTGTGGTTTCTACATGACTGTGGTCACAGGCTAGGGACTTTCAGGAAGGGAAACTGGGGATATCTGGGTTGGTTGCTAGGTAAGGGTACCTCCCAAGTGCAGGCCTGGTTCCTCTTTTATAACAGGGCAGGGCGGGTCTGGAGGTCTGTCTCCACTTGACCTTCATCTCTGCCTGTGTCCTTCTGCTTTCTGGAAAAGTACTGAGAGAACTAACTTGGACATGGGGCCTAAAATTCAAAATGGAGTTTATGATATTTGTCTGACTCTTTCAACATTATTGGCGGATGGTGCTGGGATGTAGGTTTTTGTACATGTCAAACATATACTGTTGTTCTGATCTTTATCCACAGCCATAACTGAATTTTTAAAAATGCCAAGTATTTCTCAGGACTCCATATGTTTACCACATTAATACTACCCATGCAGAGACATTTGATTCTAGGTACATGACATTCTTCCAAACTCTGTTTTGAAATTTTTGAATGAATGAAAAAGAGTATTTTGCCTATATGCAGGTAGAATAATAAGCTGTGTAATATATGCACCTTGATCCCAGGAGAAACAGGGAAAGTGCCTACTGAGTGCTGGAAGACAGAATGTAGGCTATGGAGGACAGGCACAAATGATTCTGAAATAGAAATCTCTGCCTATCTAGAAAAGATAGGGCCCTGAAATGGAAGCCTGGGCCAGGAATCACCAAGCCTGGTCCCTTTAGTACAATCTAACCCTAAGGTAGTGTAAGACCTGGGGTCTCACAGCTCAGGAGTTCAAGATCGCGCCCTTCCCAGAAACTCCTCCAGACCACAACTCGTTGCAAAAGCAAGAGGTTTATTAACCATTGTGCAATGGGGTCACCCCTGCTGGTCAGCAAAGAGTGGCACTGGGAGACAAAGGCCTTTAGCTTTTTAAAGGAAAAATTGCAGAAAATTTGACGTTGCAGTTTTGGCAATTTAGGATTGGATGAGGAAGCTATAAAGTAAGATAATCGGTTAGTCTTAGGTGTTCAAGCTTGGCTAGTCCTGCCAAGTGTGGATGCAGCTGCAATTTAAGGTGGGGGTGGTTAGCTTATCCTTGAAGATTAGGGGCTTCGGACTTTTGGCTGGAGGTCAAAAGCTACTCAGAAGAAGTCTGGGTTCATTGCTAAGAAACACTATCTTGAAGACAAGGTCTGGTTGTTCTTTTTGCTGAGTGAAGGTCATTGCTTGCTTGCTTTTTTTTCTATCTGTCCTCACAGATAGGGTCACATTTCTTCATTCTCTGGAAAGGTACTAAGAGGCTTTAGCTTAACCTGAACCTAAAACTCAAAACTATAGGCTTTAGAAGACATACAGGTTACAAAGGTAGTCTAATCCTTTCAGTAGATGCTCACTCAAGGGAGATGTCACTCAAGACTCACTGGTGAGAAAGGCTGAGGCCTTTCTCCAGTCAGAAGAAGAGGTGAGTTCTCCTGGTGCTTTGCTGCCTGTTTGGCTCTGTAGCTGGGCAGTCTTGAATAGTTGGTGTGCTATGGTCTGAGCACAGCTGCTGTGTGTGTTGTGTGCTGTTATACCCAGTTTACAAACCCCCAATAGACCTGCTGGTATTGACTCCATTGCAAAACACAGGAGGGTCTTCTTATTACAACCTCAAGCCGGGTGGCTGCTCTTTAGAAAGACATAGGGACAAGTGACACTCCCTCCGGCTCCGGGAGAATAAGGTTTTTAAAGGAACAAAAATGCAAGCAGTGTAGTACAAGCTTTGTTGTTACAGGATTGGGTAAGAAGAACAAAAATGCAAGTGGGGTAGTCTCTAGGGAAGCTGGCCTTTAAAATGATTGGTCTGTTTTTAGGTGCCAAGACTGCAAATGGTCAGGCCTGGCTACCTGGGGAACATCTGACCTCTAGTACTGCCCTGTTATGTGCAGGTTTTCTTAGGGGCTATGTGACTCCAGTCACACCCTGAGGGTTTATCTGGATGGTCGACTGCTGTTGGCCCTCTGCTCTGAAAGGAATGTGGTCTGGTGATTCTGCCCCAAAAATTAACTCTTAAGTATTTTAACCTTTCACTGTGAGGGGATTTCAGGAGAGTTTGGAAGTCACAACATGGTGAGTGTGGCCACTGCCTCCAACCTGGTGGAGCCAGTGGCTAAACAGCAGGAGCTGCATGTAGGGTCCCTCCTGGGCAGGGTGGGAACCTGCAGCCAGAAACAGCCAAGGGAGAGATCCCTTGTCCTAGCTGTGAACTCATTGGAGGAATCTGAATATCTTCACTATAATGGGTTCGGGTGGAAGCCTAGAAGATTCACTTCAGGAACAAAAGGTTCAAATGAAAGCTTTATTTACTGATCTCAGGGAGGAGGCTAGTTCTGTATCTGAAAGGTCCATGAGGGCCTAAGCTTTGTTGTATTTTTAAAGCATTAAAATCCACAAAGTGAGCAGCCCTTGGTGATTGTCAGGGTCATCCAATCAAATTTTAAAATTGTGGGTTAAGCAAGGGAGTTTCTGTTGGAGGCTGTGCTGATCCAGGATACCTGGGCTCAAGGCCTTTAATGTTTTTTCCAAAACATTAGGTCTTGAATCCAAGGTCCTTAATTTGTCTCCCTAGACATTTGGTCCAGAGCAAGGTGATAAGGCAGCAAAAAAATAGGTCTTCTTTCTGTAGTGACAGCTTTGTGGGTGACATCTTTTTACAATTTAGGCACAACAGATATTTAGGAAAATGATTCAAAGGGCCAAGTGGGAGGCTGCTCTTCAAACTTGGGCATGTGAAGTTGTTTTAACCTTGGTGGCAAAATTGAGGAGCCAAATGGAAGAGGTGCTTGGAGAAGGCTGAGCTCTGGAGGCCACCTCCTTACACAGTATGGGGCTGCATGTTCACAAAGCATTTGCAGTAGGGGCTTGAACATAGGAATGTTCTTGGCAGGATATGAACTCTGAGAGGCCTTGTTTCTTTAAGAGCTTCTAAAAGTTCTGCCCTTGGCATTTGACATGTAGATGTAAGATGCACTTGGAGTGCATGTTCCTCTCGTACAGCAATGTTTTTCTTAGACACCTTATGTTTGATCTCATTGTGTGGGAGTTTCTGATTGATTCATAGATGTCTCCTGTTTCCTTCCCTTTCTCCCCTGGAAGTACTATACAAGATGCTAGTCTTCTAAAGAAGCTTAGTTATGAGACATATCTGGTGCAAGACCTTCCCACCGGGGATACTGTATTTTCTACCTTCTACTTTTTCTTTCATTCAAAACCACTGAGACCGTCCACTGATGACCCTGGCCCTGAAGAATGACCTGCTCTATTAGGGGAGCGCAGTATTTAAGTGATTCTTGGAATATCTTTGCTGTTCAAATCTCCCATCTGCCTCATTGGCCAGTATTGGAATGATTAGTCCATATTGAAATGGTTTAATCCATAACCCTTGGCCTGAACCTAAAACTTAAGGATGATTGCATATATGGAATTCAAAATCTGTTCTAAGCTGTGATGGGGATGATTTAAATAATGGTGATTACAACAGATTTTATATGAAAGAGGCTTATTAGAGAGAAAGAGAGAAGGGAGAGCAGGACATGATGGGTGGAAAGAGGGGTACCCCGAAGGACAAAAGGGAGAGTAAGGAGGGGTGAGAGAAGCAAGAGAGGGACCATGTATGTGTCGGGTTATTCCCTTTAAGATGCAAGGTAACCAGGCCTTGCAGGTGTGGCCAACTGGCAGGTGACATGATGACATCATAAGTTGCTGGGCAACCCAGGAACAGGTTTAGTTCCAAAATCTTAACATTCCTCCCTTCTTCTATAAATAAAAAAATGAGGAACTTGAACTGCTTCTCATGTAAGGTAAGTTAGAGTATATAAATTTAGGCTCATTGGAAGCAGCTCTTAATTGTCGTGAAAAGGGTTAAGAGAGAGAGAGAGAGAAGAGATAATAGCAACAAAAATGGCCAGATTACATAGTCATGTGGAGGAGAAGCCTCTGCCTTGGAAGATTTAGGGTAGAGGGTTGTCAATAGGGAGTTGCTGGCCATGCAAGGCAGCACATAGGGACTGAGGAATGCTGGGAGAACCTGGAGCTGTTTGTCCTGGTCCTGAAGCACACCTTGCTAGCCTTTTGTTAATAATAAGTGAATAATGGGCGTGGGTTTTTTTCTGGCCACGTCCTGCTGACACTGGGTTGCTGTAGGGAAGTCAAAAGGCTGAAATGCTGGTCGATTCCAGGAAGAACAAGCTGCTTTTATGCTCTCCAGGGTTTGCAAGAACATCTATGGCTGGGAGGGAAAGTGCAGGTCCAGCTTGCTGGAAGTCTTCAAGGTCACAGTGGAACACTTGTGGTAGCTGCTTTGGTCCTGTTGTGGATATAGGAAGCATCTGTGTTTGGCAGGCTATGGAAACATATATATGTGTGTGTGTGTATTCGTGTGTTTAGTGCAGAAGATCACATTAAATAGGTTATGGAGAAAATTCTTTAGGTGTCCATTTAAAACTTTTTGGAAGAGCTAGCAGAGGTGGAAGGTTTGGATCGAAGAGACTTGAACATGGGAACCTCCATTTACCTGAGGGAACCTACCTTTACCCAATCACTGGCAGTAATTAAAAGGCTTTGCTCTGGATCTGTAATTGAGGCGAGGTTTGGTTACAGAAGTGTGTAAACTTAGAGTCCCTTCAAGTGGGTACTAGGTGTAGAAACTTGAAATGCTCCAGAAGACATTGCAGAGGATAATCTGGAGAAATGGATGAATGGACTATACTTGTTGGGAGGGTAGGCATCAGTGACCTGTCAAGGCATCCCAAGAGCAAGGTTTGACCTAGTAGAGATGGTCCTACCTGATTCAGTAGTTCCTCAGCTTTCGGCCAGAGATCAGGGGCAGAGTTGCCCAAGAATGCACAGTCTACCTAGTCCTAGGGTTTTTGTGCTAGCGTGAGGAAAAGACACTGTACATGTGGGGATGAGATCTCTCTGGGGAAAGAGAAAGTCCTAAATGTAGATCAGTAGAGAAGATCAGCCATAGCCAGTGAATGCTATGGATGGGACGCTCCCTGTGTCTCAAAAGACCGTAGGAAGTTGCTGGACTCCGAACAGTTAAGCTTCCCCTACCCAGGGAGGTGTTTTATGCTGATCAATGAGATGAAGTCACCAATCTAGTGGCTGGCCAAGGAGGAGAACTCACCAATCCAGACGGTGTTGCAGGCGGCAGATAGCAATCGGGTAGCAGGAAATATAGCTACCTATATTAAGAAATATTAAGCCTTTTTTTTTACCTATTTTTGGATACTGTAAATCCCCTTAGACCTTGCAACCTTTATACTTTGAATTTACCAACCTTAAAATTTTTTTTAGACATTTAAACATTTATAACTTCCATTTATCGACCTTAAGATGTTTTCTTAGACTCTCAAACATGTATAATGAATATTTACCAATCTTAAGGCATTTTTTTAGATCCTCAAATAATATTTTTGAGGGGGGCCTTTGTATCTAGTCATTTACTATGAGACATGGGTGAGATTGCTATGAACATTGATTGTCCTATAGCTAAATAAAGGGATGGTAAAAGGTTAGAGTTAGGCCTTTTTTTGTTTTTTTTTTGTTTGTTTTGTTTTGTTTTTTGAGTCTGGCAACAAGGCATATTGTATCTTGGCCTGACAATAGCAACTCTAGGACTTAGGCTTAAGGCCCAGTCTCCTGCCTATGAAGAGAAATAAGAAGGCATCTGAAGTCTCCCAAGACAGAAGTTGGCAGTATGGCCATGGGACCCTATTGTGAGGCCAAAACAGACTTGCAATGTTACCCTGGGCTGGGTGAGAGTGGTGGAGGTCACTGAGTAAAGGAGCTATTTATCCTCCACTGGGCCAAGGAGTTGGAAGGCTGGAAATGTCTGTCGCTCTTGGACTGGTTGAGCCTCCATGGCTGGGCACAGAGGACAAACCTGCATGGGAGCATTTTGACTTCCAGAGGCCAGTCTGCCAGCAGGCAGCCATGGCTTGTTGAGGCAGCAGTGGGACCAGTGTCTCCTTTGGCTGCATTTGAAACAGTCACCTGGTAGAACTGACTTTTGGCTCTACCTCAGTGGGATGGGGCACTGCAGACTTCTTGGTTTTGTGGGAGATTGCCAGGTTTGCTGTGGATGAGCTGGTCGGTAAGACTCCTCTCTTATTATTTTTACTAACTCCTGTATGGTGGTGACTCAATGACCATCCTCAGCTGTTTATTAAGATGGTAGTGAGCCCATGTTTGCATCTGTAGGACTATAAATATATATTTTGTCATCTATGAGATGACTATTAACTTATATCCGTTAACCATTAACTATTAGGACTTTAGGTTTTGTCCCTGGTAAGTTGGAGCCTTAAAAGTCATATAGACCATTAAAGTGAAAGCATAACAGTTTTCTGTGTGATTTAGTATATTAAAAGTTTATGGATTATAAAAGTTTAAGGCTATCCTATAGCTTGATAACAATTCCATTTTTAGAAGATAAGACCAAACATTTTAACCTTTTGGTATCAGAGATACCAAGTTTTAACATAAATAAATCCTCTAAAATTAATAGATCTTAATTTAGAATATTGGTAAAGACCTGTATACAGTAACAAACTCGAGTTATAAGATTTAAAATCAACACTTTAGTAGAACAGTATAAAGCAATTTTAAAATTACATTTGAATTTATTAAAGCAAACCCATTAGCCAGAAAGCCTAGTGGTGAATCCCGATCATAGGCAGCACACGACAGGAGAAACAGCAACAGCATTTCTTAATTTAGCAACTGAAAAAGACATAGGCACTTAGACAGACATTTCAAACCAACTTCATTTGAATAGATAGTTATAATTTTGAAATTTTAGCATTAGATAAATTTATTTTGAAGCAGGGTTGAATTATAGATAGTAGAACGTAACTTGGAATGTTTGTAAAAATTCACACCAATGTAAAATGAGGCTCGTTGTTGTCCTAGTCTAAAAGAAGAGAAAATAAAGTTAGTTATGATTAAGGAAATGTAATGTAAATGTAAACCCAATGGGAAAATTATATAAATCATTGGATATAGATATAAAGCATTATATATATATAATATTTATCTTTTATATAAAATATAAATATATAAACATAAATATATAATTATATAAATATATATTTATATGATATATATTTATTATACATATATTGCTTTAAATATATATTTAAGAGTAGAGTGTATAGAAATCAGGAAGAAAAGATTTTTGCAGGAATGGGAGAGTGTCGAGCACATGGCAAGACAGAGATCCTGTAGAGGTTGCTCTAAGTCAAAATGGCCGTGAAGCCAAATGGAGGCGATAGTGAAGCCGTGGCTCCGCCCGCTTCCTCCCCAAACCAACATGGCGGATAGCATCCTGCAGGAGATTCAAGATCTCACTCATGGGAGCTCAGGCAGCCTTGCAAATCTGTGTACAGGGTCCCCAGCGATGTC
The DNA here is from genome assembly GCF_030254825.1 of Meriones unguiculatus. Classification (NCBI taxonomy): domain Eukaryota; kingdom Metazoa; phylum Chordata; class Mammalia; order Rodentia; family Muridae; genus Meriones; species Meriones unguiculatus. Next base: position 16,369,147 of record NW_026843646.1, on the reverse strand, counting down.
TTCCCTAAAGCTGGTTTGTCTGAAGCATCACTCCAGTGATTGCCCAAGGCGATTTTCATCCCGCTGTGTCCCAGGGGCTCGGGGGACCTGAGCAACTGCAGGGGGGAGCAGTCCTGAGCAGTTGCAAATAAAGGCAGTGAGAGGAAGTAAAGAGCTTCAGGTGTAGGTGAGGGCACACCAGCGACTTTTCCAGGTTGATTTTGGCGTGGCTTGAATTCCTGGAGTTCAGAGCATTAGGACAAGTCCGGGCAGTGGGTAGCCAGAGTGGGGACACTGCCGCTGGTCATGGGTTGCTGTGGCTGCCACAGGTGGATGTGTGGTGCACAGTAAGACAGTTGAGGAAAAACAAATCTTTTTAGGCTTACATAGAGCAGAAAGGAATTTGTTGTAGCCATCCATTTTTGTCCCAGAGGAGTACAAAAGGGTTCTGGCAAAGCCAGGGGATCCCACTCCCCCGGACCCCACCTCCCCGACCCCTTTCTCCCCCCTCCCCCCCCCCCCCGGTTTCAGCAGCAATGATGGGGATGACTTAAATAATGGCAATTGCAAACAGATTTTATATGAAAGAGGTTTATTAGATGGAGATGAAGAGAGAGAGAAGGGAGAGCAGGACATGATGGGTAGAAAGAGAGAGGGGGGTGCCTCGAAGGACAAAGGGGAGAGTAAGAGGGGACAAGAGAAGCAAGAGAGATCAAGAGAGGGACTATGTATGGGTCGGGTTGTTCCCTTTAAGAAGCAAGGGAACCATGTCTTCCATGTGTGGCCACCTGGCAGGCAATATGATGACATCATAAGTTGCTGGACCACCCAGGAACAGGTTTAGTTCCAAAATCCTAAAAGCTGTCTTCTATTTTAGTATGAACTAGAGCTGGATACATGCTACAGTTAAAGAGAATTTTCTTACTTAATATTTTACATGTATGTGGAGTGGGTATTCCCTGGTAAGGCATATTACATTCGGAACTGCCGCACATTTTGCATTTTGAAAAAAAAAATCTGAGAAAACCTTTGTTGCCTTAGGTCACATGGATTCCAGTGTTTTGCTCCCCAGAAAAATAACCTTGATTAAAATTTTTAAATTCTTCAGTTAAATGCTGGACCACAAAAGAGTTTTTAAATTACTCATTTAAGTCATTTAGTGAGGTTTCCATTGTAGTAACATGAGAAAGATTTGCATGTGGAGCATGTATTTGTCCTTCAGACCAGAAAAGGAGGGGAAAAAATGACTGTGTATCCTATAGAATGAAACATGATAGACAGTAGATAGATCACAGACTAAAGTGTAAGGGATTCAGTGACTGGTGTCACCATTGTGACATGAAACCTGACTAAGGTGGGATGAGAGATTTTGTGATTGCCTACCATGTATTCACTCAAGCCTCAAAATGAAAACAGACAAGATTAGGGACAATTTAGGGAAGTTAGGTTGAACCAAAGCATACTGAATCTCCAACTGAGGGATTATTCTTTAATGCACTGCAGACATGACCAATCCTTATTGACACGATTCAGTCACATAAAGAATATAAGACACAGAGCATTGGCTATGGCTGAGTGGATCATATTACAGACCTCAGTAGCTAACATGACACATAATGTGTTGATTATTTTTTTTCCAGTGTATAGCAATATATTCTGTAGTTCAGTTTTGCCTCATGCTATTTTTTATTGAGAATTGTTTTGAACTCTTAATCATGCCTCTGCTGCCCAGTGCCTGGAAGACTATCTTGCAGCGCCATCCAGGCTGGGCCATGACAGGATGTGGAGGAAGAAGGTGACAGCTTTCCTGTTTTGAAGGCAGTTGGCATTAGCAATGAGTAATCAGAAAATCAATAGAGGACAATCACTGAAGTTGAACCTGGCCAGGCAAATCAAGAATCTGTATATGGACCTGAACTTATCTCTATAAATGAAGTTGTTGTAGTTAGACTCATTCAACCAACACAGACGATCTTGACAAAGTATTGTGGCTGTGTCTAGCAGGAATGTTATTTTCCTGTCTGAAAATGCACAGTCTGAGAGAAAAGGTACGAGTCAGGCATGCTGTACTCTTAATACATGTGTAGCTAGAGTCTGGAGAAAACTGGACCGTACATCCTTTCTCAGCATTTAAAAATAATTTTGAGAATATTGTTCAATCATTTCAATATTCTCATTCCTACTGTTTAGTCTCAGTCCCTAGGGAAAAAAAGGCTGATGTGACTATTTAAAATATCAAAGCAGCTATGCCAACCATGTTGTTCCAGCATACCTTATTCCCTACAAAGGTAATGGTTGGCATGCCCTGTCCTCTAGCCCAAGATTTGTGTAGCCCTTCTTACATTTGCTCTTCTTTATGTAATTCAAACATTTTGCTTAACTTTTTTTTTTAATTTATCATTTACCACCCTAGACTCTTGATCTGGCTTCCTCCTCTTCCCTCTTCTGTCTTCTAAGAAGGCTCAGAGTCATGTTCACTCTCAACTCACTCTGATGTACCAGACTGTGGGTATGCTCTCTGTTTTATATATAATAATATTATTACTGCATCATACTTAGGAGTAATCACGTTCCTTTATTTTTTATTCACCTCCCATTTACTATTACTTACTTTCAAATTCATAGCCACATTTTGCCTTCACTTGTTATTCCTGTGTGAATTTGATGGAGAATTTGCTGTTGAGAGTAGTGCCTAGAGGAAGTTGAGTTCATAGGATTCAGTGGAAAATACACTCCATGAGAAATTAAGCTAGAGGTCATTTGTTTGGTAATGTGTTCCCAAATCTTTCTTATCTTGTTCATGATAAGAAAGAAATTAAGTAAGATAGAATTAGAAAATTGGGCGCTGATTTCTTAGATGAAATATGGAATCACTTAGATGGATATTACTAGTGAAGATTACATTAAAGATTATAGTTGTAAACTAGAACAACAATTGGTCAGAAATAAATGTAAATTCTGGGTTGTAGATTAAAATAGAACCGTGTAGTTTCAGATGGCAGTCATGTGCTAAAACAGAGGCAGGTATTTTCAAGGAGTTTATCCCCATTAAAGAAAGGCCCTTGCTTTGGATTCAAGCCTTAGAACGTTCTCAGGAAGGAACTTCATCAGAAATGTGCTGCAGCTGTGGTCCAAGAATGTCAGGGTCTATCCAAACTTAGCAAGGTAGCTTACGTGGCTTTGATTCTTCAAACAAGAACGATATAAAACTTAAGGTCATGGATTCTTCCTCCGTGCTTTCAATTCAAAACTGTTCCAGCCAGCTGAGTTTGGCAGAGTCAGAGCAGCAGTGAGAATATTGTGAGAGTGCATTGCATGAAGCTGTGAGGAGGAAATCCAAGTTGTAAGTTGTGACCGCAAGATGTTGAGATAACTAAGCAATGAGACACCTGTCATGGAGAGACACATACAGACAATGGAAGTAACCAACTGAGAAGTTACAGTTTCAGAGCCACCTAAGCCCTATGAAACTGAAGACACATGTGTCTGAGGTCAGTGACAACATTCGGTGTTTGCCCTGCTGGGTTTCCTATCTTGGTCCAATCTTCCCTCACTATACACATTGCTCTCTTTTGGAATTAGACAGTGTATTCTGTGCCAGGGTGTGTTTTAAGGATGTAACTTGCTTTCTGATTTTACAAGGTGTAGCAAGAAATAGATTATCTAGTGTCAAAACAGACTTTGGATATTTGAACATTATCGGAGCTGTTGCAGACCCTGAGGACTATTGAATTAAGACTAAATGCATTTTCATTATGGGATGACCATGAGCCTATAGTAACAGGCTTTAGAATGTAGTTGATTGTATCAAAAAGCTCCCAGATAATAGAATGCCTTTGAATACGTGTCTTTTCTTTGTAGAGTTTATGGAAGATTTGGTAGGAGGAACCTTTCTAGATTTTTCCTGGAGATGGCATTGGAGTATCTATGGACTCAATCTATATTCTGATCTTGGTGTCTACTGTGTTATAATTGAAACTGATAAGTCAGCTGCCTTCTGGTGCTGTCATACCTCAACTATTATAGACTCTAGTACTAAATAACATACGATATGAGAAGCAAGTGTTATTCAGTTTTAAGCTATTTTGGTAGTTTGATGTTATTATAGATTTCATTCATTAACATATATACATATACATACACATATACATATTCATGTACATACAGTGAAGGGAATGTTTGTTTGCTTAGACCTGGCTGTCCTGAAAGTAGATATATAGGTCAGACAGGCATTGGAATTAGAAGATCCACCTGACTGGCTCCACAGTGCTGGGATTAAATATAGGCTGGCATGCCTGGGATTTTTGTTTCATTTTGTTTTGTTTTTCTATTATTGTCTATAGGTCTTGAAATGTAGTGTTTTGTGCCCACCAAGCATATGCCCTGTTCTCATCTTCATCCAAGTCCACCTTTAAATTTTGAAATCTGTCATAGGATATATTTTATTTCTCAGGATGGCATATCTTTACAGCAATAATATTGGCTGAATCTTTGGAGTCATTGCATTCCAGGTGCATGAAAGTCTTTCTCCAGTTTTGTTTTGAAGGTTTTGAATGGATATGAGTATTTTGCCTGTATGCATGTATGCCTCACAGGAGTCAGAAGATGGTCTCAGATACCCACAACTTGGAGTAATGGATAATTGTGAGCCTCCATGTAAATACTGGCAATATGTCCCAATTATTCGCAAGACCAGCAGGAGCTCTTCACTGCTAAGCCATTCTTCCTGCCCTATGTTGTTTATTTATGATCAAAATTTTCAGTGCTAATATTTTATTTTTCATTTTATTATTTTTTAACATGCATTCCCTTTTAGTAAGATCTTATTAATTGTATAGTTTAAACTGGGGCCCTTCAGGTTTTTGGAAGATGAAATATTATTCTTTGTAAGAACATCTGTGAACATCACATCTACTTTTTTTGTTTCTTTGATTGATTTTTGCAGAGGAGACAGGGTCTTAATATGTACCTCTGGCTGACCTAGTACACATTGCCTGAGACAATACACCTAGCTTGTCCGTTAGTTTTAGTAGTTAGTAATTGTTCTCACAATTTGTCTGATGTGTGCTCAGTACATTTCTCTCTGTCTATCCCCACCACCACCACCCCTTTCTGTTCATTGCCATTTCTCTTTTCAGGCTATATCCTATTTCAAAGGAGTAGAAATGAGAGACGTAAACCTCATTATTCAGTTGCCTTCTAAAATGACTTAGTGATTACATTAGAACTTTTGTGTCAACAACTATACATGACTATATTCTCAATGGAGTATATATGTACAGGGTTGTCATTTTCATGCTTTCTTTTCCACACATGTATGGGATATTTCAGGATGTAGTGACTTATGATGATGTGCATGTGAACTTCACTCGGGAAGAGTGGGCTTTGCTGAATCCTTCCCAGAAAAGTCTCTACAAAGATGTGATGCTGGAGACCTACAGGAACCTGTTTGCTATAGGTAAGACTGAACTTACTTTCAGTTTTTAAAACAAGGGCACAACTGTTATTGCTGCCATTGCCTGTAACTGTAATTGAGAAGGTTGAAGAATGATATGTATAGATCAGGCTTGGATCTAAAGTTCACTGAAGATAATAACTTAAAGTATGCCTAATTATGAATAATATCTCATACATTTTCTGATACATATTTTAGGCTTCAATTGGGAAGACCATAATATTGAAGAACACGGTCAAAGTTCTGGAAGACTTAGAAGGTAATTTTCATGTGCAAGAGATGTGAATATGAGTTTTCTGAATGCCTCTTAGTAAATTTCAATGTTCCAGGAATGTTAAAGAAAAGCATCATTGTTAAAAACAAACTAAGAAAAAAATGCACTACTTCAAGTGTATAAAGGATTACGAAATTCTTACAAATCCAAAATCTGAATAGAATTCCTCCAAGAAAGCTGGCAAGAAAAGAGTTCAGTCACAGATGTTACCATTTGAACCATAGCCCCATGAGAGCTATGATGTTGAACTATCAATCTGTATCATCTCCTACAACATAAACATTGCAAAATGTATACACATTGGATGATAAGTATATGTCCAGTATCTTCCAGTTAGCAAATAGTCCAGAGTAAAGCATTTGTTCCTTACATGCTTTTAAACCATCGCTAACTTTAGAGAGTGGGGTCCTTTATGGGATTCAAAATGTTGTTGTGGAAAAACATTAATCCATATAGTACATGTCTGAGGATCAAAATATCAATTGGTGAATGTGAAAAATCTTTCATTTGTTATTTATCTTTGAAGTATTGTAATATTGGTCAGAGTGGATACAAGCCTCATAAGCATAGTGATCCTGAAAATAGCAACGTACCTCTCTCTCTCCCAGAACAATGAGATATGTAGTAGTTCCCACTGTGACTATACTTTCTGAATGTGATACAAGTTTACAGTTACTATATTATTAAATATTAATTAGTTAATAATGAAATTATTAGTGAAAAAGTAAAAAAATAAAAGAACTCATAGCTCAAGGTGTAACAGTGAGAATCTTGTAGTTTCTCCAGGATCACCTCTTTGTAGAGGCTTTCCTTGGAACGAACCCAGCAATGCCTACTCTTCCCAAGTGGCATTCACATATACATTACCTCAGGTTAATGTTTTCTAAAATATCCAATGCATGTGTACAGCACAGTCTGATAGTAAATCTGTACTTCATTTTTGCTTACCTAATTATGAATTATTAATAAGCCATTTTTTAAATTTGTTTCTCATTCAGGAAATCTAATGTAAGTGGGGGACTACTAATAAACTAATAAAATTAATTAGTTTTTCAACATCATTGGGAATATATCCACAATCTCACACTGTGGACAATTTCTATGAATACAAAAATTCGTGGAAATTCATGTGTTTGTTTTGATTTACTTTACTGATGCAATGTATAGGAAAAGTATAAATTCAGTCACTGTGGTTAATATCAGAATGGTCTCCATTTCTCTTTACATTTAAGAAAAACCTCATCAAAGGTTAAACCATATAATAAATGCCCCTACTGTCACAGATGTCTACAAAGACTCAACAACCCATTAAGAAAGGGAAAATTATGAATGCAATGTGATGAAACCTTAATATCTGGTATCCCTTTTCAATGAGACCAAATTGTAAAATTAATTCATACAGATAAAAATATTTATCAGTGTAATGAATGTGGTAAAGCTTACATGTGTACCAATTATCTTTGCAGGAATGAAAGAACACATACCAGAGAGAAACCCTATCAATGTAATCAATGTGAAAAAGCTTTTTCCCAACCCAGTCATCTCCAAAGACATAGAGTAACACATACTGGAGACAAACCTTATGAATATAACCAGTATGGGATAGACTTTTTACAACTCAATCATCTGCAGAGATATAAAAGAACTCATGCCAGAGAAAAACCCTATGAATGCAACCAGTGTAGTAAAGCTTTTTCATGTCAGGGTAATCTCAAAATTCATAAAAGAACACATACTGGAGAGAAACCCTATGAATGTAACCAGTGTGGTAAAGCCTTTTCACAACATGGTAGTCTTTTGGTACATGAGAGAATACATACTGGAGAGAAACCATATGAGTGTAACCAGTGTGGTAAAGCCTTTTCATGTCATGGTCATCTCCAACGTCATAAAAGAACACATACTAGAGAGAAACCCTGTGAATGTAACCAGTGTGGTAAAGCCTTTTCATGTGATCGTAATCTCCAAAGACATAAAAGAACACATACTGGAGAGAAACACTATGAATGCACCCAGTGTGGTAAAGCCATTTCATGTCAGAGTAATCTCAAAATTCACGAAAGAACACATACTGGAGAGAAACCCTATGAATGTACCCAGTGTGGTAAAGCCTTTTCACGTCATGCTCATCTCGAACGTCATAAAAGAACACATACAGGAGAGAAACCCTATGAATGCAACCTGTGTGGTAAAGCCTTTTCATGTGACCGCAATCTCCAAAGACATAAAAGAATACATACTGGGGAGAAACCCTATGAATGCAACCAGTGTGGTAAAGCCTTTTCATGTCAGGGTAATCTCAAAGTTCATAAAAGAACACATACTGGAGAGAAACCCTATGAATGTACCCATTGTGGTAAAGCCTATTCATGTGACCGTAATCTCCAAAGACATAAAAGAACACATACTGGAGAGAAACTCTATTAATATAACCAGTTACATAAAGGTTTTTCAAAATGTGGTAATCTAAAAATTGATAAAAGAACACATACTGGGAAGAAACCCTATGAATATAACCAGTGTGGTAAAGCCTTTTCAGAATGTTTTAATGTCCAAAATCATAAAATAGTACTTACTGGAGAGAAACAATGCAAATGTAATCAGTATGCTAGAGCATGTTTACAACATAGTCATCTGCAAGTACATGAAAGAACACATACCAGAGTGAAATCCTGTGAATGTAACCAGTGTTGGAAAGAGTCACCACAGCATGGTATTCTCCAAATACATAAAAATGCACAGACTGGAGAGAATCCGTATGAGGGTAACCACTATAAAACTTTTTCACCATATGGTAATCTCCAAATACATAAAAAGACACACAAGGGAGAGAAAGCCTACAAATGTATTCAGTGTGGGAAAGTATTTTGTCAAAACTTTTATCTGCACCCTGCACAAAACTAAAATCCAAGTGGATCAAAGACCTCAATGTTAATCCAGACACATTAAATTGGTTAGAAGAAAAAGTGGGAAATAGCCTAGAACTCATTGGCACAGGAGAGTACTTCCTGAACAGAACACCAATAGCATAAGCTCTAAGATCAACAATAAATAGGACCTCATGAAACTGAAAAGCTTCTGTAAAGCAAAGGACACTGCTTTCAAAACAAAATGACAACCTACCAACTGGGAAAGGATCTTCACCAACCCTGTATCTGCCAGAGAGCTAATATCCAGTATATATAAAGAACTAAAGAAGTTCAAAAGCAACAAATCAAGTAATCCAATTAAAAAATGGGGTACAGAGGTAAACAGAGAACTCTCTGTGGAGGAATGTAAAATGGCAGAGAAACACTTAAAGAAATGTTCAATGTCCTTAGCCATCAGGGAGATGCAAACCAAATGACCTTGATATTTCACCTTACACCCATCAGAATGGCTAAGATAAAAATCTCAAGTGTCAACACATGCTGGAGAGGTTGTGGAGAAAGGGGAACCCTCCTCCATTGCTGGTGGGAATGTAAACTTGTACAACCACTTTTGAAATTAATCTGGCCCTTTCTCAGACAATTAGGAATAGTGCTTCCTCAAGATCTAACTATCCCACTCCTAGGCAAATATCCAAAATATGCTCAAGTACACAACAAGGATATTTGTTCAACCATGTTTGTAGCAGCTTTACTTGTAATAGCCAGAACCTGGAACCAACCAAGATGTCCCTCAACAGAGGAATGGATACAGAAGTTGTGGTACTTTTACACAATGGGATGCTACTCAGCAATTATAAACAAGGAAATCATGAAATTTGCAGGCAAACAGTGGGACCTAGAACAGATCATCCTGAGTGAGGTATCCTAGAAGCAGAAAGACACATACAGTGTATACTCACTTATAAGTGGATACTAGACCTGTAAGATAGGATAAACATACTAAAATCTGTACACCTAAATAAGCTTAACAAGGGGCAAGAAGATCAATACTTACTTAGAAATACAAATTTGATGGACATTGGAAGTAGGAGAAAGCAAGAAGTAATATAGGAGCCCATCATAGAGGGTCTCTGAAAGACTCTACCTAGCAGTGTATTAAAGAAGATGCTGACTTTGGGCAGAGTACAGGGAATCATATGAAAGAAGAGAGAGTTAATAAGACCTGAAGGGAACAGAAGCTCCAGAAGGACCAAATTTATCCTTGTTTGAGACTGATACTCCAACCAGGGACCATGTTTGGATATAACTTAGAATCCCTGCTTGGACGTAGCCCATTGCAGCTCAGTATCCAAATGGCTTCTCTTGTAAGGGGAACAAGGACTGTCTCTGGCATGAACTCTGTGGCTAACTCTTTGACCTCCTCACCTCCCCCATGGGAGGAGCAGCCTAGCTAGGCCACAGAGGAGCACATTGCAGCTTGTCCTGGTGAGACCTGATAAGGGTCAGATGGAAGGTGAGGAGGAGGACCTTCCCTATGAGTGGACTTAGAGAGGGGCAAGGAGGATATGAGGGAGGGAGGGTGAGCTTGGGAGGGAATGAGGGAGGGGCTACAGCTGGGATACAAAGCATACAAACTGCAATTAACATAAAAAATAAAAATTTAATAAAAAATTTTATCTGCAAAGACAAAAGAACACATACTGGAGAGAAATCCTATGAATGTTTTTAATAGGATGAAGACTTTGAACATTTCTGTAGTGTCCATTATCAGAAAAGAATTCATTGTGCAGGAAATCTCTATGAACATATTTAATTTGGTACATGAAACTCTGCCTTTTCATCTATCTGGTAGAGATATAAGGAAATAGTATATTCATCAGTCAACTGCATATCTCACAACATAGCTTGATGTTCTATGGATATGTATATATTATATATTGTTCCATAATTCTTCATATTCACAGTAGGTATCCTTTGACACTTCATCTTGAAGTATTAGCTTCTCAGGAAATTACGTAGTGATGCTAGACAATGTAACAACATTTTCATTTCTTGCTAGTAAAAAGAATTCTGGTGTGTGTACTATGATTATGGGTTTTTAGCACATGTCTATGTGGATAGTAGAAGACAACTTTTTGGTCTACTTTTTGTCGTCTTTGTATGCCAATGAAATGTCAAGTTGCCAGCTTTGCATACCTCAGATATTTCCACAAAGCTGACAAACTGATTCTGAAATAAGGTTGGTTGAAATATCCATAAAATCTTGTCTTCTTTTCAAATTGGAAATGTCATCATATAAGGGTGGAGAAAGCATGATGATCTGAATAATAAATCGTATTGTCAAAGAAAATTATATAGTGTTGTTTTGTGAATGTGTTTATCTAGTCTTACTAATAAACAGTTGTTCGCTACATATCTTAGAACGACACACAAATGCCAGAGAATTGTCTCCATGGGTGAAGTTGGTTGCTGCTAACCCTGAAAACCCAAGTTCACTCTGGGAGATTCATATTACTTCTACATTTTTTTCTCTCATTTGTACAATTGGGATTTGGAATATTCACACCAACACACTGAAGGTAAATAAGTTTTAAATCCATATAAGTGCCATTGACATTACTTGAACAAAATGACTTCCCGGGTTATTTTATAACTTATATAGGGGAAGTAGTGATAGAATGCAGTACGTTGTCCTCTCACCGCTTAAAGATCAATTGACGAAATGTATACACACAAAAACATATCCACCATTATTAAACTGATGAAACTAACATAAAAAAATCACCCAATTGTTGAAAACAGAGAAATTTAATTGCCAGATTTCTATACATTAGTATAGAAATTCAAGAGGTGTTACTGTTTATCAAAACTGATGGTTCCTTTTAAAATCTTATTTTGTCCTTCCTTTCTCTGTTTCAAAGAGAGGCCATTTTACAAATAAACCTCAGTTGGGATTAGAGGTGCACGCCTATCATCATAGCACCTAGGAGACAGTGGCAGGCCGATATGTCTGAATTTGTGGCCTGCTTGGTCAAAAGAGTGAGTTCCAGTAAAGCTAGATAGAGATATTCTGTCCCCCAAAGTTTCAAAAATGAAAGAATATATCTCAAAATATGGAAATGTTTCTGATATATTCTTACAAGGTTCTGAGTGGTTTCAACCAATCCTTTTGTCATCTTTACTCGCATTAAGAGAACTGTGTTAACAATGAAAAAAAATAGAAATATGAAAAGTCCATTCACAGAGGGATAGAAATCCATTTGAGTCCTTCTACAACCATGTAGCAGGGACTTTTTTTCACCTGGAAGTGCTAGGAGACAAAAGCAGAAATGGAAAATCTCCATCCTCTGCACTCTAATGACACATTTATGAGGTGGAAAGTTCATAGTTCTGCTTTCCTTGTGTACCTAAGTATGGTTCATATTACTGACATTGGAGGGCTCAGAATTACCCGTCTTCCTATGTCCAAGGCACCTAATGTATTCTTCTGTCCCCCTGGGGACCAGTATGCAAGTGGTGAAAAGACACACACATACTTGACTCTATATTGTGAAAAAAAGCCAAAAAAACCCCCAAAAATTTTAATATTAAAGGAAACTGATTTAATTTCTATGTATTAGTTATTTCACAATGTATAGCAAGTGCATACTATGTATCAATGGAGGACAGAATAGAGGATCTGATGCATGTGATTAGACCTCAGGCAGTTGTGAGCTGTCTCTTGGGTGATGGAGTTCAAAGCTAGGCTCTGTGTCAGAGCAGACAGTGCTCTTAAGGACTGAACCCATGAGCACGTCATTCATAGCAGTAAGGTATGAATAGTTGATCGTAAGTTCATCTTGAACACAACCTTGATGATGCAGAAGAAAAATAAGGCTTAGAGCATCAGAACATCATTTAGTTTGGGAGTTAAATAAGTCTCTCTGCCCTGATCTCCCCCAAATGAGGGAAGTGTTTAAAAAATGAGAAATTGAGAATACAAGTGTTTAAGAAGCGGCTGACCACTTCACCAAAGCCACAAGACTGAGTTCAGCTCACAGGTGGTAAGTAGGCAGCTCTGGGGGACTGTAAGGACACATTTAAAGTTTACCCCTGCTGAAGCTTATGCTTATTTTAAGGACAGAAAAAAAAAAAAACTGGCAGCAATAAAGACTGCCTTGTCTAACTGGGATTGTATTCTGCTTCACAGATGCCTGAAAAACATTCAGTAAGCATTCCTGAGTGCTGGTTACTCCAGAGGACATGGGGGATGTTGTCAGGGGATTCTGAGACTCAATCATGTACTCTAGGGCTGGGGAAATCAGGCATTTACAAAAAGCTTTGAAATAGGAATGAAGTTAGGGAGGGATGCTAACCATACAGGATTAAAATGCCAAAGAACAATGCTTGTGATATGCCTGAAGACAAGATGGTTTCTGCTATATCTTCTATCTACTCGGCTGTGGTGGGTCAGCCCCCTCCAAGTGTTCTACTCTTTCCTTTTCTTGGCAACTATATGTAGCTGTCAGTGACAGTACCATACAGGCCCATACTTGCTGGTCTCCAATTGGATCTTAAAGTCCTTGGTTCCCACTTTGTCATCTCTGTAACCTGTCTGCTTGGTAGCAATAAGGATATTCTGAAGAAACATTTGTATCCTCTTAAGTGAAAATTAGTGAAGCAGCAGACTCCATTAACTTCTAATTTCCCCTTGAATCTCATTCTGGGAAAGGCTGTTTCTTCCAGATGAGAAATTCTCTGCTGAATAACTCATTATCTGAATACCTGGTGGGAGAGAAAGTAGCTATGAATGGGTGAGGATTTGATGAATGGAAAAATTCATTACATGTCTTGATTAGATTACATAATAGTGCATATCTCCTGGCTTCTATCTAAACCTGTTAGGACTTCAAAGATGTACTAGTTACCTTTTATCTTCATCACTGCACAACATTTTTACTCCAAATACATATATTCATATGTTTAAAATTTTCTGTGATAATTTGATTTTATCCATTGTTTATTCTCTGTTTGTTATAAAGAATAGTACCAGCATGAATCTCTGGCTGGACTTGAACGTGGTATATAAACTAGATAGGCCTACTTTGCCTCCAGAGTATCTGCCATATAGGTAGGCAGGACATACCTCAATAATTTATGTCTTTTGATGGGCTTATTGATGATGAGTGGTTAAGCCTGGCTGGTTAGGGTAGCCAGGATATAGGCTCTGGTCCTAACTCCAGTAACAAAGGAAGGCTGCCATCCAATGGTGCCTTCCTGCCTTATAATCTGCTCTCTCCATCTATGAGCAATGTTGTTTTTCTTCAGCATGTAGTCTAATAACACATCAAAGTACTATGGCAGAGTACTGTCCTCATTCTACTGTTAGTGAAACCTGGCTCACAGAGATAAGTAGTTTTATAATCTAGTAGTTTTATAATCTAGTTAAGTGTGACTGCTTATCTTCCTCATCCCATCATTCTAATAAATCACTAAATGAAGTTGAAAGCACATAAACGAGACATGTTGCTTTGAAAGAGGAGGCAGGAATTTCAAAATTTCCAAGTCACCCAAAGAAAGAATGGTCAGTGGTATGCTGCTAGGCCTTGTGATTGGCTCAGGCCAATGTCCATAATAGTCATTGCAGTTCTATCTTTTAAAAGCCATGACACCAGCAAGTGTTTACTAAGGTATTTACCAACATGTATTTTTTAATGTTTTCCATCCAAAGCAGCTCAGGTCACTTAGGTTCATATTTCTATTAGTCATTAAACAATGCCAACTCTCCTGCAAGGGGGAGATTAGTCTCAGTCTGGGATGAGCTCCCAAATGACATATCCAATGAAAAGTGTTCTGTCCTGAAACCATATACACACAAGAGAAATGGACTAGACGTGCACTATAGCACGTCTCACTACTAAAATTGTTCAAAGTATATCCTGGGTCCTTAACCTAGAAGAGACTTAAGGATTACAGCATATGTGGAATGCAAAAATCTGTTGTAGGCTGCTCCTCTTTGAGTGGTAGCCAGGGATAAATCCATGCTATCATTTAAGACATTTTTTTATTTTTAATCTCTTAAGTGTACAGAGTAGTTTCACCATATACAGGATATTAATTCTAGAACAGATGCTTACCAAGCCTTTTATAAAAACATTACAGAGTCAGGCTCTTCTTCTATGTCAAATCAGGTGACCTTGATCCCATTTTGTTGCTGTCCATGAAAATGACCTTGTCATCTTTTAGATTATGCTAAATATCATCTTTAATTATAGGGCTGTACCACCACTCAGTTTTGATATTACCCATTTGAGTCATATGGTCAACTCTTTTTTGCAGTAGCAGGAAGAATTGCATGTGGAGCTCAGATTTTGCTTTGAGACCACAATAAGAAGACTAGCTCATTTTATATATCAGAGGGAGAAATAGGGTACTCAAAGGGCTGCTGATGTCACCATTTTGAAAATGAACTGATTGTAGCAGGGTGAGTAATTTTGTAATTTCCCAACAGGTAATTAATGTCAGACGAATGAAGACAGACCAGATTGGTTAGTGTACAGTTTGGGGAAGGATAGCATTGTGGGGATCAGGAACCAGGTGAAGGAGGTGTGTGAGTGGTGACAGAACCCACACAGCATCCTGGCAAATAAGACTCAGGAGACTGGACTAAGGTGTATGTCTAACTTTATTGTCCATTGTAAAAGTCTTTAAATGATTGAAAGGCCAATCAGACCATCCCATGGTAGTCTCAGGCGCCAACAACAAAGCATGGTGCAACTATATGGAAATGCATGTAGGACAAGGTCACCTTAGGACACTTCTGTGAATAAGGGAGAAACAATCTTTGCCCAAGCCTCAGATCCATTTTGAGACTTTAACAGTGTGCTAGGAGTCCCTATTATGTCACCACTGTGTGCAGTCGACCAGGATCTTTGGGGGACCCATAGGAGTCACTGATGTCACTCACCATTCCCTATGGACCTTCAAAAGGCTTAGCTTGACAGTCCTCACAAAGCATCATCTAATGAATATTGAATATCCACCTGAGGAACTGTCCTGTGCAGATATACACATTCCACTTGCATGTTCATGTCAGCTATGGGGATTGAGACACAGAGCATTCACTCTAACTGTGTGTCAGGTCCCAAATCTAAAGAAGTAATACTGTGCTTGTGAGAATTTCACACAGTATCTTAATGTTGTTCCCTTTGCAAAAGAATGGCCCCATCTTTTTCAAAGTCGTTTTAGTTAGTTTTTTGTTTGTTTGTTTGTTTGTTTGTTTTAAATTACGTTTATCCCCTTAAAAGAATCATTTGGCTTCTTTAAATTTGGGTTTCTCTAACAAATTATTTATTTTATTCCCCTTTGTTTTCTGGCCATTGAGAATATCTTTTCATTTTTCTCAAGTGCTGTTGATTATTTCTATATAGAGCAACATCACCTGTATTTCAGGCTTGCCTCAAGTTATGTAGGTAATTGAAAAGCTCTCTGAACCCTGAATCCTATCTTTGCTTTTCAATGCTGGAAAAGTGCTCTATAAAATCTTTCCAGGCAAGACCTTGACTAGTCAGTGGAGAGGGAAATTAGGCCAGTGAATGTGTGTGTTCCAACATCTCTGGCTTTATTGTGCTTACAGATGAAGGGTGGCCTCTGCAGGAATTGAGTTCTTTGAGAACATTGAAACTGTCATTGTCACAGCACAGTATGTGATGCACAAGAAGAAGGGGGAAAAGTACTGAACATTAGCAATTTTTACTGAGGTAATCAATTTTAGATGATCAATAAATGTCCTGACTGGCCACTTCTGAGTCCCACAGACCAGGGAATGAAGAATCAGGATGAATGACTGAACTTATGTAATGCAAAATTACTGAATTTTTCAACAATCACTGTAGTTCAAACAAAAAAAGTTTGTAATATGGTGTGGCATGTTATTTTCCAGGTTTAAGATGCTCAGTCTGAAAGAAAAGTTATGAGTAGTATTTGATGTGCTCTAATAAAAATCTCTAGTCTCTGAGCACATGGGACCATAAAACTTGGTTTAGCCTTTCGAAATAATTTCTTGTGATTAAAGCTATAGCAATCCTGCTCCCTATTTCCTGAAAAAACACCTTCTCTATTTTTAATTAAATTTTTATTTTTTATATTAGTTTATTTACTTTGTATCCCTCCATCCCTCATCTCATCCCATGCCTCTCTCCAAGTACACTGATAGAGGAGGTCCTTCTCCCCTTCCATCTGAATTTAGCTTATCAGGTCTCTCAGATCTGGCTACATTTCCCTTCTCTGTGGCCTGGCAAGGCTGCTCCCCTCTCAGGGCAAGGCTGTCAAAGAGCTAGCCACTGAGTTCATGTCAGAGACAGTCCCTGTTCCCCTTACTAGAGAACCACTTGGATACTGAGCTGATATGGGCTATATCTGAGCAGGGGTTCTAGGTTATATCTGTGAATGGTCCTTGGTTGGAGTATCAGTCTCAGAAAAGAAACCTGGGCCCAGATATTTTGGTTCTGTTGCTCTACTTGTGGAGGTCCAGACCTCTCCTGGTCTTAACCATCTCCCTCTTCTTTCCTAAGATTCCCTGCACTCTCCCCAGAGTTTGGTTGAGTCTCAGCATCTGCTTAGATACACTGCTGGGTAGAGTCTTTCAGAGGTCCTCTGTGGTAAGCTCCTGTTCTGTTTCCTGTTTTTTCCTTCTTCCAGTGTCCATCCTGTTTGTTTTTGAGTGAGGATTGATCATCTTACCCAGGGTCCTCCTTTCTCAGCTTCTTTAGGTGTATAGATTTTTGTAGGTTTATCCTATATTATAGGTCTAGAATACTCTTATAAGTAAGTATATACCATGTATGTCTTTCTGTTTCTGGGATACCGCATTCAGGATGATCTTTTCTAGTTCCACCTTTTGCCTGCAAATTTCATGATTTTCTGTTTTTTAATTGCTGAGTAGTATTCCATTGTGTAAATGTACCACAATTTCTTGTATCCATTCCTCATTAAGCGACATCTGGGTTGTTTCCACTCCTGGCTATTATAGATAGTTGCTAAGAACACGGTTGAATGTCCCAACCCACAGGATTGTCAGCATAGAACCTGGATAGGGCTGTGGGAATGGGATAGAACAGGAGTTGTGAAGAATGGAGACAAGACAAAATTCTGATCAAGTCTCAGTTCATTGATCTTTAGGTTACAGCTTATAAAGAATGAGAATGGGCAATTCAGGGGGAGGAACTAGTTTTAGTGAAAATCTCAAAACAGGACATTCTCAAGGAAATTCTCAAAATGAGACAACATTCTCAGGTAAGTGGGAGGCGAGTTCTCATAAGCATACCTTCCCAAATCTAAACGGTTAAACCTCTACAAAGCTCAAAGCAGCACCTGTGGTCCAGGAATGGAAAATCACTGTTCCATGCAAGGCACAATGTGCGTCATAGATATCAAGCAGACAGGAGTCAAACAGCCATTCCCTGGCTCCACACAGGTCTCCCTTTTTTATATTTTTTCAAGCCTGTGATCCCAAGAGAACTGTGCCTGTCTTAGGTTGGAATCCTGCATCTTTAACCCTTGCTTGCCAGTCATTGGATACATCAGCAGTTATTGGCTGAGCTCCTGTTTTAGGATGCAACAAGGGAAAAATACCACTGTGGATTCTTGTCCCCGTCACTGGCTAACTGGTTCAGCTCACTGGGATGGTCAGTATTCTGTAAGAGAAGTCTCAAAGAGGCTGTTATCTGCCATTTTTAGCCTGTGGTAAGGGACCTGTATGGGTTTTGTCTTGATGGCATCAATCTACTGCTTAAGGAAAGCCATGAGCTTATTAAACAATATTGGACTGAGGGAAAGCAAAATGAGCAAGCCTATCAGGGGCTTCTAAAATGGAGGGTAAAAGGGTAGTAAGCCAAGGAGAATTTCTAAACCAAGGCTGAAACCACCCCTGTTCTTGTTCCCTCAGAAGTTTTCTTTGCTCCAAGCCTTCCCTGAATCCTTTTCTACTCCTGAATAATCTACATAGAAACAGCATTCCTCTTTTAGGGCAGCACAGAGTCCTTCCTGCTGAGCAAACAAAAGGTCTAATCCTCTTCTATTACATAACACTACTTCTGAAAGAGAGATTAAAGATTTTTGTAAGTGGGAAATAGCAGTTTTCATTCTTTCAATATCTATGTCAATTGACGAACTCAGCTGATCATAATATCTGTCCTGCAAAACTAGAGAAGAAATTCCTGTACTAGCCCTAGACAGGCAGAAGCCCAGGAGAACAGCCACTGTAACTACAGTAACTGGTTCTCTTTTAGGGTGTAGCAAGACTTGATCCTACTTTGGGTCCCAAAGATGAGAAAACTGATCAGAGGAATAATATGTTAATCTTGGCACTAATTGTACTAAAACACAATAAGAATCATAAAACAAATGGTCTTACCTTGTTCTGAGGTAAGACCATCAGAACAAGCCCATCAAGTATTGTTTGGAGGAATTACGTATTGTCCTGCTCCTGAGGCATTTATACTCTAAAGGTTTCATTGCAAAGATGTTTATGTGAAGCAGGAATTTTACCAATACATGTACCCTGCCCTTGGAGTGACTGTAGAGTTAGATGAACTTGAGTGGTTTGTCACCATCTACATGAGCTGTGATCTAACGAAATATAGAAACTACCTAAAACAGCAATTCCTTTATAATAGGAAGGTTTTGCATCATAGCAAAGCCAGAAGGAGTCTGTTAGCTCAGGTCTGGATTAATTAAGGGTAAGAAAGGTATGCTGTACAAGTTCTAGAAGAGAATCCTCAGTAGATTATCTGATAAAGGAGTTACTATAGGAACAGGTGTTAAACCTGGGAAAGCATGCCCCAGGGCAGGGTGGTAGGTGCTGGTAGAGGTTTCAGAACTGGAGCCAAAACTGGATTTGGTCCTATTCCTACTGTTTTATCTGTAGGTAATTGGCTGAGTAACCTCATAGTGAAAACAGTACCAGGGTGTTTGCTGAGTTTTTTTGTAAATTCTAATTCCCCAGGATAGTCCTGTGTCCCAGTTTTTCCTCTTTCCTGACTCCGTAAATGAAATATTTAAGGTGGGGTGCCTCTAAAACAACTATAGAAACATATCTGACCATCCTTAAGATCTTTTATGTTTACTTTTATGGAGTCTGTGATTGTAGGAAGTCTCCACCATGCCTGTGGTCTCGCATCCCCACTTGACACAATAGCTATCTCCTGATCCTCCCCATCATCTTTTTCTACTATTCTTAGCCCCAATTGTTTGCCCAATTACCACAATATGAGAATAGCTTGGATGATGGAAATAGTATATCAGGAAACCAGGTCCCCTTATGTGCGAGTTTAAAGACACCACAGACAGCTTCTCGTTCTAGCCCCAAGATTAACCAAGTAAGATTAAGTGGAATGTGTGGATTTGAGTGTTGATGTTCCATTCCCCATCCTAGTGCAGCCACAATCAATGTCATCCAGGCGATGATCCAATTAATTTTTCTTTTTCCGTTATACAACAAGAAGAAGCATTCTCAGGGACTCCTTTTTCCCTGGATATATTATTGTCATCTATTTGCTTTATAAGTCTTTCAGATAACCATTGTGCTGCATCTATTGGTCTGGAATAAACACAAACTGCACCTCTGCCCCATATTAGGACTGGGACTGGGCCATGCCATTTATCATCCAAAGGATCCTTCCAGAGAACAGTAGCATATTGAGTTTTTGTATTTGTATGCCAGAATCACTCAGTTGCTGAATGACCATCTTTATCAACATTTAAAAAATATAAAATAAAAAGTGGGGAACAGCCTAGAACTCATTGGCACAGGAGACAACTTCCTGAATAGAACACCAACAGCACAGGCTCTAAGAGCAACAATCAATAAGTGGGACCTCATGAAAATGAAAAGCTTCTGTAAAGCAAAGGACACCATCATCAAAACAAAACGACTGCCTACAGACTGGAAAAGAATCTTCACTAACCCTTTATCTGATAGAAGACTAATATCCAGTATATACAAAGAACTAAAGAAGCTGAAAAGCAGCAAACCAAGTAATCCAATTAAAAAATGGGGAACAGAGCTAAACAGAATTCTCGACAGAGGAATATTGAATGGCAGAGAAACACTTAAAGAAGTGCTCAACCTCATTAGCCATCAGGGAAATGCAAATCAAAATGACCCTGAGATTTCACCTCACACCCATCAGAATGACCAAGATGAAAAACTCAAGTGACAACACATGCTAGAGAGGTTGTGGAGAAAGGGGAACCCTCCTCCACTGCTGGTGGGAATGTAAACTGGTACAACCACTTTGGAAATCTATTTGGCACTTTCTCAGACACTTAGGAATAGTGCTTCCTCAAGACCCAGCTATACCACTGCTAGGTATATACCCAAACTTTGCTCAAGTACACAAAAGGGATACTTGCTCAACCATGTTTATAGCAGCTTTATTTGTAATAGCCAGAACCTGAAAACAACCCAGATGTCCATCAACAGAGGAATGGATACAGAAATTGTGGTATTTTTACACAATAGAATACTACTCAGCATTCAAAAAGGAGGAAATCATGAAATTTGCAGGCAAATGGTGGGATCTAGAAAAGATCATTCTGAGTGAAATATCCCAGAAGGAGAAAGACAAACACGGTATATACTCGCTTATATAGACCTATAAGATCTGATAAACATAATGAAATCTATACACCTAAAAAAGATAATCAAGAGAGCAGAAATGGGGTAAGATGATCAATCCTCGTTTAGAAAGACAGATGGGATGTGCATTGAACGTATGACAGGAGTCTACTGAAGGCATCTGAAAGACTCTAACTAGCAGTGTTTTCAAAGCAGATACAAAGACTCATAACCAAACCTTTGGCAGAGTACAGGGAATCATATGAAAGAAGGGGAGTTAGTATGATGGGGAAAGGATAGGACCTCCACAAGGACCAAATATATCTGGGCACAGGGTCTTTTCTGAGACTGACATTCAACCAAGGACCATGTATGGATATAACCTAGAACCTCTGCTCGGATGTAGCCCGTGGTAGTTCAGTAACCAATTGGTTTTCCATAGTAAGGGGAACAAGGACTATTTCTAACAGGAACTCAATGGCTGGTTCTTTGACCTCCCCACCCCCCAAAGGAGGAGCAGTCCTGTTAGGCCACAGAGGAGGACTTTGTAGCCAGTCCTGAAGATACCTGATAAAACAGGATCAGATGAATGGGGAGGAGGTCCCCCCATCAGTAGACTTGGAAAGGGGCAGGGTGGAGATGAGGGAGGGAAGGTGGGATTGGGAGGGAATGAGGGAGCGGGATACAGCTGGGATACAGAGTTAATAAAATGTAACTGATAAGAAAAAAGAAAATAAAAAAAGAAAAAATATAAAATAAAGACAATGTGATAAAAGATTTCATGGTGATCTTTTCATTGGGTACCATTCCCCCTTTTTAATTTTTTCAAGAGTATTTTTAATAGATAAATGAGCCTTTTCTACCATGCCCTATCCTTGTGGATTATATGGAATTTTAGTGGTATGTTTAATATTAAACTTAATACAAAATTGTTGAAAAGTTTTTCCAATATAACCAGGGCCATTGTTAGTTTTAATTTGTTGAGGGAATCCCATCACTGCAAATGCTGAAAGTAAATGAGCTATGACATGTTTACCTGTTTTCCCAGATTGTAGGATGGCAAAAATAAAGGTATCGATATTAATATGAACATATTTTAAATTGCCATTACCAAATTTATTTATATGTGTAACATCCATCTGCCAAACAGCGTTTGGTATGAGTCCTCTAGGATTTACTCCTAGGTAAGGTGTGGGCAAAAATGTCACACAGGAATGGCATTGTTTAACAATTTGTCTGGCTTTTTCTTTAGGAATTTTAAACATTAATTGTAAAGTATGAGAATTAAGATGATGAATTTTATGAGCTTTAACAGACTATGAAAGATTGTCCATTGTATGTTGTATGTTGCATGTTAAAGTCAATAATTTTAGTTGTCAAATCAGCTTTAAAATTATCTTTTGCTAATGGACCAGGTAGTGCTGAATAACCTTGAATATGACCAATATAGAAAGGCTGAGAACATTTTTGAATTAGAGACTGACATTGTAAAAATAATTTTGCTGTGTCAGAAGCATATTTTATTTGTGCTGAAGTTTCTAAAATAGGAATCAAATGAGCCAAATAAGCACTATCTGTGTAAATATTTAAAGCTTTATCTGGAAAGGCTGAAAATATGGGAAGAATAGCTTGCAGCTCTACAAACTGAGCTGACTTTAACAAGGTCTGAAAACTTATAGTTTGTTTATTAAAAGAATATGCCACTTGACCATTAGAAGATCCATCTGTAAATATAGTAAATTCATTTGCAAGAGGTTGTAAAGAAGTCTTTTGGGGAAACACAAAGGCATGCAAATTACAAAACTGAATTAATCTATCTGGTGGATAATGATTATCAATTTGTCCTGAAAATGAGGCACAAGCAATTGGCCAACAATCTGTATTTTGAAATAACCAATCTACTTGTGCTTTAGAATAGGGCTGAATTTTTTATTAAGTTCTATGCCAAAATATTTTTTTGCTACTATCTCTTCCTAATAAAATAATATCTGCAATTGCATTATAATATGGACATATTACCTTACTAGGAGAAGAGGGAAGGTGCACCCACATAATTGGTGCTACTTGCCAGAACACTGCAGTTGGTTAATAGTGGTATTAAATATGATAAGCATTAG
Organism: Meriones unguiculatus; assembly: GCF_030254825.1. Classification (NCBI taxonomy): domain Eukaryota; kingdom Metazoa; phylum Chordata; class Mammalia; order Rodentia; family Muridae; genus Meriones; species Meriones unguiculatus. The sequence continues at coordinate 16,345,854 of NW_026843646.1, read as the reverse complement.
AGGTTTGGAATAATCAACACAAGTAATACATTGGGATGCAATAGCATGTTTAACCTTTTTATGGGCTAAGCCTCCTTCCATAGTAAGAGCTCTAGGAGACTTAGGATCATTATCTCCTTTTAAGCTGTCAAATAATGGTTTTTATTTACCTGTGGTTAGTTTTAGATAAGGTCATAGCCAATTAATATCATCTAGCAATTTTTGAAAATCATTAAGTGTCATTAAATTACACATTCTAAAAGTTGCCTTTTTATTTATAATTTTTGCTCCATTAATCTGAAATCCCAAATATGTATAAGGATCTTGAAGCTGAACTTTTTCAGGTGCAATTTGTACTCCTGAAAATTTTTTTATAAAGTTTTTCTTTATTTTTACATTTTTCTTTATTAATTACACTTTATTCCCTTTGTATCCCCCCTGTGGTTCCCTCCCTCCTCCCGTCCCAATCCCTCCATTCCTCCACCCTCTGCATGCATGCCCCTCTCCAAGTCCACTGATAGGGGAGGTCTTCTTTTCCTTCCTTCTGATCCTAGTCAATTAGGTCTCATCAGGAGTGGCTGCATTGTCTTCTTCTGTGGCCTGATAATGCTGCAGGAACCTGACACAGAGGACCTCTGAAAAGCTCTGCCCTGCAGACTATCAATGCAGATTCTGGGACTTATGGGCAACCTTTGGGCAGAGTGCAGGGAATCTTATGAATGAAGTGGGAAATAGTAAGATCTGGAGAGGACAGGAACTCCACAAGGAGAGCAACAGAACCAAAAAATCTGAGCACAGTGGTCTTTCCTGAGACTGATACTCCAAGGACTATGCATGAAGATAACCTAGGACCCTTGCACAGATGTAGCCCATGGCAGTTCAGTATCCAAGTGGGTTCCATTGTAATAGGAACAGGGACTGTCTCTGACATGAACTGATTGGCCTGCTCTTTACTTACCTCCCTCTGAGGGGGAAACAGCATTACCAGGCCACAATCCTGAAAATTTTTAAAACTGTTTTTAAGTCTGTAAAAACACTTTGAATTTTCCTCTTTGCTTGCCAGTATGATATCATCCATATAATGAATAATATAAATTTCTTTCCAATTATCTCTAGCTCTTTGTATAGCAGAAGCTACAAATTTTTGACACAAAGTTGGACTATTTGCCATACCCTGAGGCAACACATTCCAATGATATCTTTTTATAGGTTCCTTAAAGTTAATTGATGGTACACTGAAGGCAAAATGCTTTTGATCATTTTGGATGCAAAGGAATTGCAAAAAGAAAAATCAATTTTTTAAATCTATAATTATTTTATAATACCCCTGATGGATGGCTACAGTCATACGAAGTCCAGGTTGCCGGGCTCCCATAAGAACAATGGTAGAGTTAACTGCATGCAAATCTTGTAACAATCTCAGTTTGCCTGATTTCTTTTTGAGACAAATACAGGAGTATTCCATGGAGAGTTATTTTCTACTATATGACCAGCCATTAATTGCTCTTGCACTAGCATCTGAAGTGCTGTCAATTTTTCCCAAGCTCAAAGGTCACTGATCAACCCATACAGGGATGTCAGTTTTCCAGGTTAAAAAGTTTTGCATTTTGTTTTTGCCACCTCAGGCAAAACTGAAACTAAAGACCTGTACCTGGGCTAATATCCTGGGACAAAACTGAAATCACAGAAACGAAAATAGCCGCAATTTTGAACAAAAGTAAAATCAAGCACTTTCAAGTAGACGCAAAACCACAAATAATTAATCACAGAAATGAAACGGTAACTCTGGGCACAACACCAAGAAAAAGACAATTAATTATACATAGAGATGAAGTAAAACCGAAAACCTGGCTTTTCCCAGGTTTCTCTGCCACAGAAGTTCCAGAAAGGCTACTAAAACAGATCCTCATTCCAGTTCCCCTATCCCAGGAGTTCTGGGGAGGCAGAAACTGATAGGATCAAAAACTTCTTTTTGACCTCAGTGGCTTGCAACTTTTCAACTCTCAAATTTTGTAGTGGTGGCCACAGTTTTTGAGCAATGTTCCAGACTCTCAATGAATTCTCTTCTGAGATGAGAAATTCTCTTCTGAGATGAGAATTCTCAACGAATTCTCTTCTGAGTATGAGAAAGCTGTGACTGAACCTTGTCAGGTCCAAAAGTACTATAGGAATCTTGCAGCACGTCTCCAACTCGAGACCACCATCTTACATTAATTGTTCCTTCTTCAAGAAACCATGGACAAATGTCTTTAATAAAACTGAAAAATCTAAATAGATGCTTTGATTTAACCTTTACCTCTGGAGCATTGAGAGCCTCTCCTACTTGTCCTGTCACATGATCACCGATTCTTACCTCAGACAGAGCGCTGAGGCAGGCTCCCTCTGCGTCCCGAGGTTTTTATTTTCACTTCTTCACCGGCCTTGCACTCTTGGCGCTCTTCACAGAATCCCCCATATTCAGGCCTCCATGTTGGACACCAATTTTTTTCCAATCCGCTGTTAGCGTGGAACCTGGACGGAGGTGTGGAAATGGGATGGAACAGGAGACGCGAAGAATGGAGACAAGACGAAAATCTGATCAAGTCTGTGTATTGTTCTATAGGTTACAGCTTATAAAGAGTAAGAATGGGTAATGGGGGTGGGAGGAGGAACTAGTTTCAGTGAAAATCGCAAAGCAGCATATTCTCAAGGAAATTCTAAAAGCAGGAGGACAGTTCTCAGGTAAGCGAGAGATGAGTTCTAATATGCATACCTTGCCAAATCTAAACGGTTGAACAAATCTCTACAAAGCTCAAAGCAGCACCTGTGGTCCGGGGATGGAAACTCACTGTGCCATGCAAAGCACAACATGCATCATAGATTCCAAACAGGCAGGAGTCAAACAGCCATTCTATGGCTCCACACAGTAGGATCTCATTTTGTTCTTACAACAATGTCCTTTGCTTTACAGAAGCTTTTCAGTTTCATGAGGTCCCATTTATTGATTGTTGATTTTAGAGCCTGTGCTGTTGGTGTTCTGTTCAGGAAGTTGTCTCCTGTGCCATGGAGTTCAAGGCACTTTCCCACTTTTTCTTCTAACAGGGTTAGTGTGTCTGGTTTTATATTGAGGTCTTTGATCCACTTGAATTTTAGTTTTCTACACAGTAATAAGTATGGATCTATTTGCATTTTCCACATGTAAACATCCTGTTAGACCAGCACCATTTGTCGAATATGCTATCACTTTTTCCAATTTAAGGTTTTGGCATCTTTGTCAAAAATCAGATGTCCATAATGTGTGGGTTTATTTCTGAGTCTTCTATTCGGTTCCATTGATCAACCATTCTATTTCTATGCAATTACCAGGCATATTTTACTACTGTTGCTCTAAATTATAGCTTGAGATCAGGCATGGAGTTACCTCCAGAAGATCTTTTATTGTAGAGGACTGTTTTAGTGATTCTTGGTTTCTTGTCATTCCATATGAAATTGAGAATTTTTTCTTTCAAGGTCTGTAAGTATTTGTGTTGGTAACTTGATGGGAATTGCACTGAATCTGTAGATTGCTTTTGGTAAGATGGCCATTTTTACTATGTTAATCCTGCCAAGCCATTAGCATTGGATATCTTTCCACCTTCTGATATCTTCTATTTATTTCTTCAGAGACTGAATGTTTCTTTCACACAAGTCTTTGACTTGCTTGGTTAAAATAGCCACCAAGGTACTTTATACCCTTTGTGGCTATTGTGAAGGATGCTTGTTTTCCTAATTTTTTTCTCATCCCATTTGTCTTTTGTATATAGAAAGGCTACTGATTTTTTTTAGTTGATTTTGTATCCATCCACTTGGCTGAAGGTGTTTATCAGCTGTATAAGTTCCCTGGTAGAATTTTTTTGTGGTCACTCATTTATATTATCATATCATTTGCAAATAATGATACTTTGGCTTCTTCCTTTCTGAACTGAATCCACTTGATCTCCTTTAATTGTCTTATTACTTCAAGTACTACATTAAAGAGGTTTGGAGTAGGCAGCCTTTCCTTGCCCCTGATTTCAGTGGGATTGATTTAAGTTTCTTTCCATTTAGTGTGATGTTGACTATAGGCTTGCTGTATATTGCCTTTACTCTGTTTAGGATTAGTGTCTTGTATCCCTTATCTCTCTTTGACTTTAAACATAAATGAATGTTGGATTTTATTAAATGCTTTTTCAGCATCTAAGGAGATTATCAGGTTGTCTTTATTTCAATTTGCTTAAATGGTGTATTACATTGATGGATTTCCATATATTGAACCAGCCCTGCATATCTGGTATGTAGCCTAGTTGGTCATTGTGGATGATATCTTTGATTTGTACTTGGATTCAGTTTGCATGTATTTTATTAGATTTTAGTGTCAATGTTCCATTTTTCCTTTTAATTATGTGAGCAAGAATGTAAAAACATATGGATTAAACTTGCTGGGTCCATTTCTGTTGGTTCTGTGCATATGGTTTCAGGGCTAAGGACTTTCCACAATTAGGAAACTCATCCCTGACTCAGGCTAACTTCCCCACATGCAGAAAAGTTCCATTCATTAGTGACTAGCAGGAGTCTAACCCTGAAATGACCTAAGCTGCCTTTGACAAGAAACATTAGAAAGCACAAGTAAACACAATTAAATACCTTAGCAAACAATTAATGGTGCCATGGATCTGAAATTTTGGAGCTGCAGGGAAGGCTAGGGACATTGGCCTGGACCAATTATCACAAGTCTTTATTCTGAGTATCACCTACAATACCACTGACCATTCTCTCCTTGGGTGACTGAAATATTGAAATTCTTCTTTCCTCTTTCTAAGCACAATTACAGGCATGTGTCATCATACCTCACTGAGGTGGCTTCAACTTCATTAGTGATGTACTAGAATGATGGGATGAGTACAAAACCACTTATCTGTGTGAACCTTGGTTTCTCTCTCTGTAGAATAAGCATAGAACTCTGCCCTAAATTTTAGATGAGTTATAACAGACTCACGAATAAAGGAAAATAATATTGCTCATAGAGGGAAGACAGTGGACCTTAACCAGGAGTGCTGCACTTAATGGGAGCCTTTTTCTGTTACTGGAGTTAGGACCAGAACCCATGTCCTGGTTACCCTAACCAGCCAGGGTTAGCCCCTCAGAATCAATAAGACAATGAACTGAATTATCAAGCTGTGACATGTCTATTTATAATGCCAGCACTTTTGGAGGCAAGGTAGGTACATCTGGGATATATACCAAGTTTCAGGAATGCCAGGTATACATAGTGGGACATCTCAATTGTGAGACTATTCTTTAAAATAAAAAAGAGAGAAAACAATGACAAAAATCAAATTATTAATGAAAACTGAAAACATGCCAACATATTTGTTCAGTAATTTTGACCAGTGATGAAGTTATAAGGTAACTAATTCATCCCTGAGGTCCTAACAGTTTTAGACAGAAGGCAAGGAAGACACAACTAAGTAATATAACCAAGCCATATAATAAAATTTTGACATATTTAAATCCCTCTTTCATTCTCAGCACACTCATCTCCTGCAATGTATTCAGACATTGAGTTAAAGTTTATTTAGCAGAAATGTTCTCATCTGGAGGAATCATCCATTTGGCAGAATGAGATTCCTGGGGTAATTTGAGTTTTATGGACTCCACGGTTTTACTAGATGTTCACCTAAGGGGGAGATACAAATGTGGCTTTAGAATATCCTTATTCCTACTGGGAGGCAGGTTAAAGGGATGAAAGAGTGGAGACTGGGGAGCTTTAAGATCCAATTGGATTATTTTTCATACAGCTCTTTCACTTGCTTGGTTAGGGTCACACCAAGCTACTTTATGTTGTTTGTAGCTATTATAAAGTGTGTTGTTTCCCTAATTTACTACTGAGATCTATACTCCCAGAGAAGACCCTAGGGAATATGGTCAATTCAGAAGGGTAAGCACGATGGACATAGGAAGCAGGAGAAGACAGGGAACAGGACAGGAGCTTTTCACAGACAGCCTCTGAATGATTCAGAGTATTGATTCAGGCATTGAAGCACAGGCTGAGACTCATACCCAAACTTTGGGGAGAGAAAACACAATTTTATGAAGATAGTGGGAGATAGAAAGACCTGGAGAGGATAGGAGCTCCAAAAGGAGACCAACAAAGCAAAAAGCAACTGTGCACTGATACCACAACCAAGGACCACACACAGAGAGGAGCTAAAACTCCTGCTCATATGTAGCCTATAGACACACACACACACACACACACACACACACACACACACACACATTTATTCTTGAAGAAGTAAGACAGACTCCAGCAGGTAGGTTCCAAAAAGCTTCTCTTTATTTAAGCTTCTCTTCATTTAGCTTCTCTAACAGGCTTCTTTTACTTTACCCAATAGCATACATGAGTGCATACATACATACATACATACAAACACATTTACATACTGGGTGGATGGAGCAACTTTCCAGAGAGCAACTTTCAAACGACCTTACATATATAGAACATGGTGGATGGAAGAGACTCCAAAGAGTATGTTCCAAACCACCTTATATACATACATATTGGTGGATGGAACAAACTCTAAAGAGCAAGCGCCAAACCACCTTACATACATATACATATATCATGATGGATGGAACAAACACAAAGGAACAAGTTCCATCCCAACCTTCCATACATACTATTTGTGGATGAAAGAAACTCCATGAGTGAGTTCCAAACCACCCTACATACATACACCTTGGTGGATGGAGCAAGACCCAGAGTGCCAGTTCAAACCACACTTTTACCCTTTTCCCACAGCTTATCTAACCCAGCAAGATCTTGCAAGCTGTACTAAACACACAGTGTGGTTACATTCTACTTTTTCTTTAAGTGAATTATTAAAATGAATATAGGCAAAAAACCCACACATTCCCCAATATCTTCATATGATCAAATGTTTTACATATTATGGGTGAAAAACAAGTTATTCCCAAGACTCCATATACCCTTGTAACTAACCAACTTGTAATAAATTAACAAGATGAGCAAGCACCTTAACTGCTCAGCCAGCTTTTCTTTACTGGCAAGCTAAAATTTGGGGTAACCAAGAATCAATCACATTGAAAAGTAATCTTATAAAAGTTTTAAAAGGATAACAAATCTACACACACACATACATAAACAAATTAGAAACCTCTACTTTAAATCTTGAAGGAGTGTGCATCAGCTAATTAATAAATTTTATTAAATCCCATCTGGAGAGGGTCCAGTCAGCAAGTGCTACCTTGGGCTTTTTATTTCTGCTCACTAATCTTGAAGAGTCACTGTCTTTACTATTAAGAGTGTACTTTTCTTTACTTCACATGGTTCTCTAAAATTTTTTACATCAGAGCCATTAGCAAAAACATCTTACCTGACCTTGCTAAACAATCTACAATTTGACATGGTGAAAGGAGGTAAGCCCAGACCCTGGGCTGGAAAATTCAGAGTAGGGAGTGGGGTATGCCAGCCAAGAGAACCATATGAAATGTGGTCCACTGCAGCTGTATTTATTATATAATATGTTAAACATAAACCGATGTATAAAAACGTTAAATGTTTAAACACATTATCCAAAGCAAATGTGAAAGTCTTACCACCTACAGTGATTGTTTAATCAGAAAAAGTGATCAGTCATTTTTCTAAGAAATCATATTTTTGTTCAACTGTAAGTTATTGTCATTGTTTATATTCAACCATGTCAGCCTGTTTCTTAAACTTATTTGTATTTTTGCATGCAGTGTGATTTATTGGCAGAAATCTCTCATACCATCCAAGTTAAGCAACTTTCTGGATTTTTTTTTTACAATCTACTGTAACAGCACATTTGCTTCTCCTTTTTATAACAACTTTTGCTACAAAAATCTTGATATTTAATTTTTTCTTATCCACATACCACTTAAAAGAACATTAGAAAAACCTTTTGAAGGTGATTGCTTGAGCTAGATTCTGTGCTTTCAGCCCATCATTTTCTATTATCACCTGAAGTGTAGATAAGATGGATGAATCTCTCCCATCCATCTGAAAAAATGTGTGCACTAATAATTAAAATCAGAAGGGAGAAAAAGTGGGTTGACACTGCCTTTGTTGCCATTACATGGTATATCATGACTAATACAGCACTGATTTGAGAGTCATTTGTAAGTGTATAATCTTTTAATGGTTGCTATTGTTTTCACTCCTTTATCACGATGTCCTCTTGAGGCACCATATTATCCTGGTCAAACAAGGATGGGAGATATTTTAATATGTAGGACACAATGAATATAACTGCAGTGAACATGAGAACTGTGATACTTCTTAATACCAATTACATGTGACTGGAAAATCTAAGAGATGATTGCTTTAACCCATAGCAATTCTATCCTTTTATAAGAACTCTGCTCAATGTGGTTGTTATGTGACCATATGAATGTATTAGGTATCACTGAACTATATCAAAAAGGCCTCTTTCTATAGCTTTTTACATCATTTTACAAAGGTTTAAATATCTTGCACTTACAGTTTTTGTCAAATTTATTACCATATACTATCTTCTACCATTTCAAACATTTAACCTATGTATTCAAAAGAAAAAGATAAAAAGACTTTGACCTTTCAATTTGCAGCATGAATTAAAAACAATTCAAAGAAAATTCCTAACAATTTATTATAGAAAAGATGATTCAAAAGCCATATGCTGTGCAAAAAACTCAGAATTCTCATTATGATTATGAAGACATTGTACACACTAGTACAATGTAATTTCTGTACTACCCCAAAACTACAATAATCAAAAGGAGTACACTATTAGTGAAAGAATAAGTAGATGTAGACAAAAAACCAAAAACATAAGCCCCAAATTATATTCAAGTTTTCATCAAATGACCTAGGAAACAGGAAGAATGTGAACCTGACTAATGTTACAATTGTATGTATACAGAAATTAAACAAACACAAATTTCACAACTCACACAAAATAACTAATTTCTGACTCTCACACTACTACGTATTTCTCTTCCAAACAGAGAGGTCCCATATTCTATATAGCTCTCTGTAAACAGAAGTGATCAGAAAGATGGGTTATGGATCTGCAGCTCCTCAAGCCTCTTTGTAATTTCAGCAAACCCAGCCACAGTGATGCCCACACACAAAATAATGTTGAACCATAATTTCATGTCAGCTTCCTGGACATATGGATAATGGCACAACTTATAAAATCTGCCCTATCTACCTTCATAACACATGTACACTTGAGAAACCTCTGCAGCTCAGAAATTTCTTTCCTACCTGGAATTTAATTTTCCTGAATCACACCACTGTGGCTTCTGGTAGTGGAATGGTAAAGAGATTCCAATTAAATATTGTCTAACTGACACTGAAAACAATTGGGCTGTTCCTTTGCAAAGGAAACTAGATTAATAAAATGCTGTGTGAACTTAATCCTGAGTGCAGTGTTCCCTGTTTAGATCTGTGACCTGACACACACAGCTATAGTGAATGGCCCATGTCTCAAGCCTAAGAGCTGACTTAAATATGCCTGTGGACTAGACATATCTGCAAAGGAAGTTCCCTGGTTGGATATTCAATATTCAATGGATCGTGCTATGAGGGAGTGTCAACATGGTCTTATTGGAGGCCCAAAGGGAATGGTGAGTGATGTCAGTGACTCCTATTGTTATGCAAATGATCCTGATCCACTTCATATAGTGTTCACCATCTAGGGACTCCTAGCTCACTATTAAACTCTCAAAATGGATCTGAAACTTGGGTCAGGACTGCTTCCCCCTTCTTTACAGAAGTCTCCTAAGTGACCTTGCCCCCACACACATTTCCTTATAGTTGCACCAAACTTTGTTGTTGGTGCTTGAGACTACCATGGGATGGTCTCATTGGCTTTTCAGTCATTTAAAGACTTGTACACTGTACAATAGTTAGACCTGCACCTTCAGTCTCATTTCCCAGGATTCTGTGTGCGTTCTGTCACCACTACCACACCTTCTTCACCTGACTCCTGATTCCCACAATGCTGTCCCCCCCCAAATTGTACACCCCACCAATCTGCTCTGACATTAATTATTACATTTTTGGAAATTACAAAAGCACTCACCCTGTCACATTCAGTTCATTTTCACAATGGTGAAATCAGCAGCTCTTTGAGTACCCTATTTCTCTCTGGGATGTACAAAAGAGACTAGTACTTCTATTGTGGTCTGAAAGCAGATGCTGAGCATGACAAGCAAATCTTTTTTTCTGTTACTACAATGGAGTATATGTTGACTATATGATTCAAATGGATAATATTAAAACTGAGTGGTGGTGCCAACCCTTAATTGAAGAAGTTATTTATCTTAATAAAAAAAAGACGACAAGCTCATTTCCCTGGGGAGCAATAGAATGGTATCATGGTGATATACTTCAATGTAGAAGACCTTGGCTCTGAAATATTTTTATAAAAGGCTTGATAGGCAGCTGTTCTAGAATTATTAACCTTTATATGGAGAAGTTATTCCATACATTTAAGAGATTATTAAATGAAACTATCTTAAATGGTAGCATGCATTCCTCTCTGGCTACTACTGAAATGGGAGCAGTCTAAAATAGATTTTTTTTTTTGCATTCCACATATCCTGTCATCCTTAATTCTCTTCTAGGTTCAGGACTCAGGTTTTACTTTGAACAATTTCAATTCTTAGCAATGATAGACAGCAAATCTCACCCTTAAAGTACTGGGATACTTCCAGATCTAGCTTTTGGATCAAAATGTATACCCTAAAATATAGACCTGAAGAATTTATCAATGCCACAATGCTCACACATACAAAGAACAGAGAACACAAATACAGAAAACATCAAGGAAAAGTTACCTATAAGCACTGTGTTTGAAGTTCATAGGTGAACAGATATGCTGAGCTACTCCTACTTCAGAGTTAGGTGGCTTTTGCCTCTGAGAAGGCAGGCTCAGAGGAGAATCACAGCTGCTTCTATGCAGAACCAGAAAGGGTTCCTTTCAACTACCCCTGGCTGCAGTCTATCTCAGGGCTATGACATCATCTCAGGGAATTTTATTTCATAAGGTTTATTTATATTTTATGTATGTATATATTAAAGTTTTTTTCTATGTATCTGTGTACAGTACAGATAGAGGCCAGAAGCAGGCATCAGATTCATTGAGAATGAAGTTAAGGAGCTGTTTAGCTACCAGCTTCTTTCCAAATTGGAACCTATGTCTTCTGTAACACCACCCAGTGCTCTTCACTGCCATGGTATCTTTCTAGGCACTTTTCATTCAAAATTTATTTTGTACATGTTAATTAAAATACACTACATCATTTCTTCCCTTACATGTCCTTTCTAGATCCTTTCCCATACACTTCATTTTGATTTTTTCCTATTAAGTATGTAAGTTTGTATAAATATATAAACAATACATGCTGAGTCCATTTCTTTTGGGTGTATTTATTGTTGTAAGTTAATTAAAATATATTACATCAATTTCCCCTTTCCATGTCCTTTCTTCATCCCTTCCCAAATTCATTCATTCCAGTTTTTCCTTATAAGTATGTGAGCAATTATGTGCAAATATATGAATTAAACATGAATCCATTTCTGTTGGTTCTGTGTATATGGTTTCAGGGCTGAAGACTTTCCATTGGATATATAATGAGGGAGCTCATCCCTGCCTGAGGCTTATTGTTAAAGTTTATTATTAAAGTTTAAGGCCTGATCTAAGGCTAGCTGGGTGGAGACTTGTCCAGTAATACCCTGAGGGGAAGAACTCATCTTACTACATTCTTTCCCTGCCCTCTAACTGTACAGTTGCTAGGAAACCAGTCCATATGACCATGCTAGAACTGTTTGTAGTCTTGGCACCTAAAGTGGACCAATCATTTCAAAACTCAGTTTCCTTTATCCAATCATGTAATGCCAAAGCATGTATGTCACTGCTTGCATTTTTTCCCTTAAAAACTCTGTACACCTACACCTTGGGGCCACATTCCTCTTCTGTTTCCACAGGAGGTTTGAGTCTCATGTATTTACAGTGGAGTCTATTTATCCCTGGTCTTTGGGGGTTAGCAAACCAGGCATAACACTAACAGTTTTAGATGGAAGGCAAGATACACAACACTAAGTAATCTAACCAAGCCATGTAATAACTTTTTCCCTTCCTTAAATCCCTCTTTCATTCTCAGCTCCATTATCTTCTACAAGGTATTCAGATATTGAGTTAATGTTTATTTAGCAAAAAAGTTCTCATCTGGAGAAATCAGCCTTTTCACAGAAAGAAATTTGAAGGAAAATTAGAATTTCATGGATTCCACAGTTTTACTAGATGTTCGCCTAAGGGAGAGATATAAATGTGTCTTTAGAATATCCTTATTCCTACCAGGCAAGCAGGTCAAAGGGATGAAAGAGTGGAAACTGAGGAGCTTTAAGATCCAATAGGATGTTTTTATTTTCATACAAGTCTTTCATTTGCTTGGTTACAGTCACACTAAGTTACTAAGTTTAATTTGTGGTTATTGTAAAGGCTGTTGTTAATTTCTCAACCCTGTTGTATTTTGTATACAAGAGGACTACTGATGTTTTTGAGTAACTTTTTTATCCAGCCACTTTGCTGAAAGTGTTTGTCAGCTGAAGGAGATTTCTGGCAGGTGAATCGTGGACACTAGAAAAGATCATCTTGAGTGAGGTAATCCAGAAGCACAAAGACACACATGGTATATACTCACTCATATGTGGTTATTAGACATAGAGGATAAACATACTGAGATCTATACTCCTGCAGTAGCTGGACAACAGGGAAGACCTTAGGGAAGATGCTCAATTCTCATTCAGAAGGGCAAATGCAGTAGATATCTAATGCAAGCGAAGACAGAGAATAGGACAGGAGCTTACCACAGGCGGACTCTGAACGAATCCACTGATTGAGGTATCAACGCAGAGGCTGAGACTCATAGTCAAACTTTGGGCAGAATACATGGAATTTTATGAAAGAAGCTAGAAAGACCTAGAGGGGAAAGGAGATGAAAAAAGAGACCAATAGACCCCCAAAATACTGGGCCTTGGGGCCCTTGTAGAGACGAATACCTCAACCAATGACAATGCATCGAGAAGACCTGAAAACCCTGCTCAGATGTAGCCAATAGGCCCTCTCTCTCTGGTCAGCAAAGAGTGGCACCAGGAGACAAAGACCTTAGGTTTTTAAAAGGCAAAGTGCAGGAAATTCTTGGCAATTCATGATTGGATGAGGTATTTAACTTTTAAAATAATTAGTTGGTTCTGGGCATTCTTAGGTCTAGTCAGCCCTGTCATAAATACCTGATCTTCAAGTCAGTTTGGAATTTCCTGCCATATAAGATATAGCCACAGTTAAAGGTGGGAGAATGATTAACTCATCCCATGTCTGTTCTTAGGAGTGGGGGTTACAGGCTTTGGATGAAAGGTCAGGAGCTATTCAGGAGAAGGATTGGGGCCAGTTTCCAAACAAAGCTCATCTCACAGACGCCAGCCGGTGATTTTCTCTCCATTTAGTAGAGATCTCTGCTTGTTCTCTTCCTTATCTCTGCCCTCACAGATGGCTAATGTCAGGAACTTTTACATTCGTTGGCTCTCTGGAGAAGCACTAAGAGGCTTTAATTAACATGGGCCTAAAACTTGAAAAATACAAGTTATAAGGCAGTTAAAGAAACATAGGTTACAAAGTTAGTCTGATTCTTTCACTTTGGTTTCTGTTATTGTTGTTTTAATTGTTTTGTTTTTCTTCTTTCTGGCAATTCTAGCACACATAGAGACAGACAGATAGACACACACACACACACACAGTAGTGGATTCTGCTTCTTGGTTTTACATTTGTTGTAGTTTCTCAAGGGCCTGTTTCTGTCTGCTGATGGGTCTTGGGCTTCACATGGCCTATCACGGTATATTTTGCTAAATAATTAAGTTTGCTATGTATCCTGTACCCTGGCATTTAGTTAAGGGTTTTCGTTTGTTTGTTTTGTTTTGTTTTGAAGTTGATTGCTATTCCATGGAGTATTATTCCTTGGTAAATAGTTGGGGGAAAGTGTTATATCTCATCTTTTTAAAAATTGTGTGTGTGTGTGTGTGTGTGTGCAGGTGCCCTTGGATGTCAGAAGAGAGCATGGGGTCTCCTGGAGCTGGTTTGCCTAATGTGGGCACTAGGAACTGAACTTGAGTCTTCTGGAAGCTTGGGTGAGAATGGCTGAGTCTTCTAGAAAAGCAAGCAGTGCTCTTGAAATCTGAGCTGTCTCTCCAGCCTCTGCTTTAGGGTCATTTCCTCTGTTTGCCTCCTTTCTCTACAGCCATCTCAAACTTAAGATGGGTTTGGAGTGGCTCTCCACAACTCTGGGCAAGAATAAGGATTCCCAGGCAATGCCACTGGTGATAAGGTTCTTGGCATGATGGATTTCTGGGATGCCATGTGTATCAAAAGCTGTCCTTTTTCTTTTAAAATTTACTTCTATAGTATGTGTTTGTATGTTTACCTGTGTGTAGGACCATGTGCCATATATGTGCCTAGGGCCTGAGGAACCCAGAAGAGGGTTTCAGGGCCCACACTTTGACTGAGACTGTTTAGATGTCCTTATCACTGTCCCCTGTTTAGTCTCCCTTCAGAACAGACCTGGGGGAGCCTCTGTGTTTCTTTGTTGCTCTTCTCAGTGTGACTACATTGAGCAACTCTCCTTTTTCCTCCCTTCTTTCTATTTTTAACTTAGCTCATTGAATTGGCTTGTTGGGGACAAGTAGCTGAACCTACCTGACTTAGGGTGAGAGACCAAAAGATTAAAAATTAGCAGCTATAATTTAAGGCCTGAACTAGGTGGATGGAGAAGTCCAGAAATGCCTTGAGGGGAAGAACCACCTTACTGCATTCTTTTTCCATCCACTAGAGATACAGTTGCTAGTAAAGTGGCCCACCCCCCTAGGGAGGGACACCAGATCATTAATGGCCTGGGAACCTTCCTATAACCAATCAGTTCAAAATGTAGCATTTTGACCAATAGATGCTTGCCAGGCAGGAATCGCCCCTGCCTTGGGCATGCTGGGAAGGACCAGAATCTTTAAATCATCCAACCAGCCTGAGCATGGGTCTCTCAGCTCCTACCACTTCGGCGGTGGGGGATGTGGGCCCAAGCTGCAGCTTGTAATGTTTTATAATAAAAAGAACCTCATGAATTTACAGTGGAGTCTGTTTATTCTTGGTCTTTTGGGGTTCACAAACTGGACAGAACAGGGGCACAGGTTGTGACTCCCACCCCAAGTTTCATAACACTGTGACACTCTGAAGGACTCAGATGGACCACTCTCTACTGAGAACTGTGCACTCATTGTGCTAGCTGCCAAGTGGCTTATCTGTTACTGAACCGCAACCTGGCCTGTGGTAAAGGAGGAGAATATAAAAAAGTAAGAGCTGTTTCCAAGATCTAAGTCAGAAAAGAATGATATGAAGTCTATCAAAACTGAAATGGAAACTTAAGAGAGATGGAAGCATTTTTTGAATGAACATTTTCCATCTTCGCTTCCAGCCACAGCATGTGGGTTACATTCAGACAACTGGTCAACCAGCTTCCTTGCCTCACTTTACAGGTTATCATACATTACCATTTAACTTTTCTTCCTACTGTGAACTTAGATGTGCTCTGGATCACACAATCATAATTCCCCAGGGTGATAAATGTGATGGGTCCAACCAGGTCTCTGTAGGATGTTTTTGACTCAGTTGTCTCTTTGGACATCACTGAGCACATCTGAAACCTATAAAATTCTTAACTCTAAAGAAAATGCTCACACACATTTAGTGGCCATCTTGTATCCCCCAGGCCCTCTGCTAAGTACTTAAACATGTGAACTCATTCATTCCCACTTACCTGACAGAAGTTACTCAGGGTTATTCGGGGAATGTAGCCCAGACAGGCACATGGGCAGTGAGATGGTGAATCCTGACTCCTCTAGACAGGATTTTAAAAGAAGGGCTTCTGAATGTGGTTCTCACCCTTTGTTTTCTGGCAGCAACATGAAATCTTGCAGCGGAGGAGGCAGAGGCAGAGAGTGCAGTGTGACCGGGTGCTGCCTGAACTCTTGTCCTCAGATAACTTAATATTCTCATCCAGACTCTCAGCTCTGCCAGCAGATGCTGGGTGACCCAGGACAAGCCAGAAAACCTCCACCCAGCTTCTTTCTTTTTTTTAAGCTATCAGATCTGAACTTTATTAATCTATGGCCTGTTTTCAGAAATGAAATTCTCTAGTAATCCCAAGTAGGAAAACGGTCTTCCATGAAAGTTACTGTATTTGCCAATCATTTAATTTACCTGTGTTTCACAGGCCAGCAGTGGCCATGAAATTAATTCCATCTTAAAAAGGGTCACAGCCTGGGGATGATGAACAAGTTACGTTAGACAGACTAGGGTCTCTTTAGAGTACCAAAGGCGTGTTCTCCTGTCACCAAGGAGGAGAGTCCATCATTTTGTTGGTTGCCAAGAATGTCAATTGGCCCAGCATTTTTTAGGGCCTTGCTATTTATATGTACGGAGACAGGCAAGATGGGGGCCTTATCTATGACACAGATCTATGAAGACTCAGGGGAGGCAAGGACACTATAGAAATGAAATATAGAAGTGGGGACCAGGAAAGGGCAGCAGAAGATGGCCTGGAAATGTTCTGCCATCTGTTAATAGGTGCATAACTCAGAAAGGTCTGTGGCTTCCACCTCGAAACCACTTCGATGTTTTATTATTATTATTATTATTATTATTATTATTATTATTATTATTATCTGTGACAAATTATGGGTAACAGAAACTCCTCTCAGTTATGTTCTTTTAAAGATTCATTCTTATTTTATTGGTGTGTAGAAAGCCAGGAGAGGGCATCAGACACCCCTGGAAACAGTGTGACACGAGTTAGTTACCACAAGGGTGCAAGGAACTACCTCAGGGAAGAGGAAACAAAGTTTTCTTGCTTAAGAAATTGCCCACCTGGCCGGGAGTGCTGACACACATGCCTGTGATCGTTGCCCTTTGGGGAGGCAGAGGCAGGCAGGAGTCTGTGAGTTCGAGGCCAGCCTGTTCTACAGAGCGAGTCCAGGATGACCAGGGCTACACAGAGAGACCCTGTCTCAAAAAGCCAAAGTGTAGGGGAGGGGGGAAGGGGAGTTTCCCAAGGCTTCCAATAGGGTGGACAGTGGATTTGTTTGCCTGCAAACAAGGCTCTGCCAGGCTGGAGGTTCCTGTTTCTCGGGGAAGGTCTCTGGCTCCCAAATGAGGAATGTGCTTTTGTTTGTGAGATTCTGAAGAAAAAAATTTAAACGAAACCAAAAAAACGAGACGCTGTTTGCTCGCGTTCAGGACCTTCTCTGGGGTCTGCAGGCTCCTCCAGGTTTAAAAGCAAGTTTTAAAAAGATCCAGAAACCTCTTTGGCACAATCTAAGGCCAACCCTCTGCCAGAAGAGCCAAAGAGGGAGATGGTTAAGTCCGTCAGTGTTCCCAGCAGTGGACCAGGCCCAGCTTGCACGCGGGGGGGGGGGGGGGGGGGGAGAGGATGTGGGATGGGGACGGAAGTGGGAGAGGTTCTGGGTCACGTGACTGGAGATCTTGTTTTCTCTTTAACTGAGGCTCTTCTGTTCGTGTCTATTGGAATGTTAATTAAGGCCGGCCCTGTTGCTTCCTTGGATCTCTCTGCCCAAGATAAAAAGATACCACTGCTAAAAATCTTGGAGGAATAGACCCTCTGATCCGTGCCAAATCCTGGGTCACTATTAGGTAGAGAAGAGCAACAGACAGACCCCTGGGATGGTTGGGAGACCCTGCCTACTGAGGGCGGAGCCATGCCTGGTCTGGTGGTTCTAGGTGCTATAAGGGCCCACATCTTCTTGATTAATGATTGATGAGGAGGCCCCACCCACTGTAGGCAGAGTCATCCCTGGGCTGGTGGTCCTGGGTGCTGTAAAGGCCCCACATCTTCTTGATTAATGATTGATGAGGAGACCCCACCCATTGTGGGTTGAGCCATGAGGGCTGGTGGGGAGCCCCGCCCACTGTGGGAGGAGCCATCCCCAGGGTCTATAAGAAAGGCTGAGTGAGGCAGTGAGCAGGGCCCTCCTTGGGCATCTTCTTTAATTAGTGATGGTTGGGAGGCCCTGCCCACTGTGGGCGGAGCCATCCTGGACTGTGGTTCTGAGTGTAATAAGGGGCCGCATCTTCTTGACTGATGACTGAGGAGGAAGCACAGTCCAGTGTGGGCTGAGCTATTCCTCAGCTGGTTGGGAAACCGCACACACTGTGGGTGGAGCCATGAGGACTGATGGAAGGTCCTGCCCACAGTGGGCAGAATCACACCCAAATAAAAGCGCAGTGGGGAAGGTGGGCAGATGGCTTTCAGGTGAAACCAGAATGGTTTCCTGAAACTGCTCACTGTACATGTGGGAGGCCAGACAGGGTAGCGGTGGCGGGGCCTGAAGGAAGTGAGCCTCACTGTGTTCAAACCCGTGTGCGCATGTGCTTGTGTGTTTCACACCAGGTTAATAAAAGGCTCCCTTCTTTATTTTCTTTCCATCTTGCCAAACTTCCCCTCTTAGAGGGGCTGGAGAGATGACTCACAGGGTAAGAGTGCCGGCTGCTCTCCCAGAGGTCCTGAGTTCGAGTCCCAGCACCCACAAGGTGGCTCACAACCGTCTGTAGTGAGATCTTGCACCCTCTGCTGGTGGCAGGCATACGTACAGAGAGAGCTCTCATAGATTTGCTCTTCAAGAACTAGAATAAGGCTGAGAATGAAACAAAGTAACAGACCCTATTTGGGTGGGAAAAATATAACATGGAGATAGATAGATGATAGATAAGTAGATGATAGATAGATAAATAGTTAAATGATAGATAGACAGATAGATAATAGAGAGCCATATACATATTATGTGAATATATATGTGTGTGTGTTTTTTACATACATAAAATATATGTGTTTACATGGGATATCCAAAGTGAACTATTGCGTTTACATGAAAAAAAATATCAGGACACAAAAAACTCATTTAGGCAGGAAAATGGAATTAGTAGCTGCAAATAATGAAAACGGGCTGTCAGACTTTTGGTCTATGTTCTGCAGTGTTGGGACTTTACAATGAGCATTATTTTAACGTATTGAATATTGTAGGTACTATTTTGATTTTAAAATGGTCTAAGAAAATATTTCGAATGTTATTTGTTGTTTTTTTTTAAATGTGTGCAATATTCTTTGAAGTTAAAAAAAATATCTATGCCAGGTCGCAGGGGCACCTGGGGAGGTGGAGGCAGGAGGATCTCTGTGAGTGCGAGGCCAGCCTGGTCTACAGAGCAAGTTTCAGGACTCAAAAAAAGCCCAATAATAATAACAACAATTTATTAAAAAAGAACATATCAATTGTTGGGAGCTGTGGCTCTGGCAGCTGCTTTGATTTTTAAATCTCAGTGGAAAGACTGCTTTTACCAGGCCTTCACTGAAGTCAGGGAAGAATTTGCAAGTCTGTCTCCTTTTGTTTGTGACAGCAGGTGGGATAGCTTGTGAAGATCACACTTCTTGCTTCACCAACTTGTGAATTTACTCCATTGTTCTGTGCTATTTTTACTCTGGCTAAAAAGCTCTCTGCAATAAAAAACTCAGCCTGCTGCTATGGCTGCTGCTGCTGCTACAGCTACTACGGCTGCTGTCGTGGCTGTCAAGTCTGGAGCCTCTTAAAAAGTCTCCTGTGTGTTGTGTTTTTTTTTATTATTAATTTTAATCCTCACTCCCAAATCAAGAACCATTCTACTCTGCTGGCGGGCTCCGGTAATCAATTTTATGAGGACTATATCTTTACATTTAATTACACCCGTAGAATATAATAGCAATGTATGATGTAATTCTGCCCTTTGTTTTATTCCTAATTCACTAATTACTTAGCATCTAAAAAATCCAAATGGGTTCAGTCTTGACATCTCTCCTTGCCTTCTCTGGCTGAGCAAGCTGGAACTTCTCCTAGCTTTCTTTCATGTCCTGTAGGCTTCGATATGGGTACCCAACAGGACCAAATACCTCCGGACACAAAGACCCTGCTCCTTTTTTTGACACAGGATCTCACTCTATAGCTTAGGCTAGCCTAGACCTCTTTTTGTAGCCCAGGCTGCCCCAAGAACTCCCTTTGTAGCCCTTGCTGACCTGAAACTGACGCATACCACGTCAGTTGGTTCCTGTGAACTGTGAGCAGACTTGAAGATGCTCTAGCTGTTCACTGTCCTTTCAGATGTCTCAGTCACAGAGACTCAAATGACCTGTGCTCCAGCCCTAGCAGGGCTACCCAGCAAAGAGAGATCACAGGTCTTCCCAATCCATTTCTTAGGGCTGGCATTGCCTCCTGTGTCACTGCCTCAGTCCCTCTTCATGGTTTGTCCCTCTCAGTCAGGAGTGCCTGAGTGCACAAATGCTCTCTGGATTTTCCTGCTCCCCAGCAGGGTTCCTGTTTCTCCTCCTCCTACTCATCTTCTTTGCACACTGTGAGTTCAAGGCCAGCCTGATCTACAGAGTCCAGTACAGCCAAGGCTCCACAGAGAGAACCTGTCTCAAGAAAGGAGAGGAAAAAGAAGGAGGAGGGGGAGGAGGTAGAGAAGGAGGAGGAGGAGAGTAAAAAGGAAGAGGAGGAGGGGAAAGAGGAGGCAGAGGAGGGGCAGGAAGAGAAGGAGGAGGCAGAGGATGGGAAGGAGGAGGAAGAGGAGACAGAGAAGGCAGAGGAGGAGGGAGAGGAGAAATGGGGGAGAGAGTAGAAAGTTTTATAACATGAAACCTTGCTGCACAGATTTTCTCAAAGTGTTACATTAAAAAATACAGGCCAAAGTGTATGATGCATACATGGACATGTAAACTTTCTATTTAAAGTTGGCTCCAATCCCCAGGACATCTCGTCAGAAACATATACAAGGGGGCTGGAGCAACGGCTCAGAGGTGAAGAAAGCCGGCTGCTCTCCCAGAGGTCGGGAATTCGATTCCCAACACCCACATGGCAGCTCACGACTGGCTATAGTGAGATCTGGTTCCCTCTGCTGGCAAGCATCTGTACATGCAGCCAGAGCACTGTATACATAATAAATAAATAAATCTTAAAACAAACAAACAAACAAAAAGAAACATACAAATACTCTAAAACCTGAACAGCCCTGCTTCCCGATATTGCATTTGTCCTTGTGACTTTGAAGTCCTGATGGCAAGCTTACACAAGAACACAGAATGACAGTAGCTTTGGCAATGAGGTGCCATACAGGTTAGGCAAGCAGGCACCTCCCCTCTTTCTCTTTCCCCGGGTTCCCAGCACACAGCCCTGGGTGAGGAGGGACCCCTTGACTCAGAAAGTCACCTCTTGCTTGGCCACAAGCAAAGACTTTTGCAAAAGCTTCAGATCTTGCTTCGGTAACTACACCTTTGAGAGTTTTATGGGTACAACAGACACCTTCAGGGGGTCCTCTGGCTTTTATAGTCTTTCTTGTCAGTCTTCTGACATGTTTCCTGAGGCTTGGTCATTCATCCTTCACTGTCTCCATCACCTGGCACTCTTTACTGATACATTCATCTGTCCCTTGATTACTTGGCACTTGCTGTCATTTTTCCTAAGCACGGTGGCGAAGGCTGTGTTGCATTTGCTGGACAGATGAAGGGAAAGTGGCTTCCACCATCTCCTCATGGTACTTTTCCATGGCACAGCACACTTTTGGGGGGACCATTCAGGTGTGTCTGGAACTTCTTGACCATTATAATGACATATAGACTCTTTAAGACTGAAAGTCCTGGGCTGGAGAGATGGCTCAGTGGTTAAGAGCACTGTCAGCTCTTCCAAAGGACCCAGATTCAATTCCCAGCACCCACACGGCAGCTCACAATTGTCTATAATGACAATTCCAAGGAATCTGATGCCCTCATACTAATGTACATAAAAGAAAATTAAATAAATTATTTTTTAAAAAAGACTGAAAGTCCTGCTAGATCTTCAAGCAGTTAACCTATTGCCTTAACCTCAGTCCTACTTTTACACTTGCTTTCATTTTGGTACTTATGTACATGTGTGTGTCCTTTTGCACATATCTGTATGACATATCCATATGCTACATGGCAGACAGGAAGTGAATTCCACAAGTGTGGTGTGAGCGCTTCACAGCCGTGTCTTCAGTCAGGAGATGGGCAGTTTGTCTAACCACCTTGAGGTCTCCTTCAAGCAAAGCTGAAGACAAGGAAACCTGGACGTGCTTGCCAGGGGGACAAGGAAAAGCTATGCAGATCACGGGAGCTTTCTCTGATTTTGCACTTAGTGGCTCTTCCAAAAAAAAGTGGATGGCAGAGGCAAAGCCAATTCCCATCACAGTGTCTCTGCATGTTGAATCAGGATGAGAGGGGCAGTGGCAGGTCCCGAGTGACCCTTAGGGTGCACCCCACTTTCGGTGCTATCAGTAGCCATGCCAGGGAGACAGGCTGGCAGACAGTGCAGCTTTGCATTCTGGCCGTTATGGGGCATCTTTAAAGATGCTTCAGGATGCTCCTGAGTGGACATGTGCCCTGTGCCCTGCAGAGTACATGAGATCACTCTTCTGTTTTCTGTTTATGTGGTGAGAGGATGTCCACCTAGCAGATGAATATTGGCAGGAAAGATGGCTCGGTGGCTAAGAGCACCCACCGGCTGCTCTTCCAGAGGACCCAGGTTCAAGTCCCAGCACCCACATAACTGTCTATGGCTCCTATTCTGTGTGAGGATCTGACACCTTCACACAAACGTGCATGTGCTCAGAACACTGATATTGGTACATGAAATAAAAATGAGGACTCCATTCATCCTCAGTAAGGCTTGGGAGGTCTGAAGAGGTGCCACCTTCACAGTGTCAGGTAGTAGCTCACTCCTTCCAGGGATGTCACACACACACACACACACACACACACACACACACTGTGTTCGAAAATATGATGCCCAAATGTATTCTCCTTAAAGACGGCTCCATTCAGATAAAGCTCGCTCTCCAGCAAGAACAGAGGGAAACAATTGAAACCATTCACTCTGGTCTCACCAAAGTTCTTACACAAGAAGTGAAAAAACATGGGGAAAGATGAAGTTGTTTTTTGGGTTCCTCCCCCCCCCCTTAAGTTTTCCCTGGAAGTCCCTGCAAGACTGTAGCATTTCTCCATATTGAAATCTGGGTCTACTTACAGAATTGCCACAAGCCTAGCCTTTAAGGAAGTGACCCGGCTTTAAACATGAAATAAGTACATGGCATCATTTGGACATGGGCTCTGTCTCACTGTCCATTGCTGTGGCTCTTCTGTTTCGTGAAGGCAAGAAGAGGCCTCAGGACCATGTCTGTGAGCTCTCACTCAGCAAGGATCCTTCTCTTTCTCTTTGCACAAGGCGTGTGAAAACCAGCTCTAACAATTCTTGGGGTCTCTGGGGTGACCCTGAAATAATAGCAAAATAGCACAGAAACCTTGGCTTTAAGGCTAGGCATTTTTTGCTTAGGCTACAGGATCGGGGTTAGGTGTGCATAATCCAATTATGCCCTGTTATCGGTACCATTTGAAGTCTCCTACAATGGCTGTCTTGTTAATTACCATAGAGCCATGCAGGATTTAGCAGGTAGCTATGATTGTAATTAATATAATTATAGGTGAGCAGACTGACCTGTCTTTTTCACTATTTACCAACCCATGGCTAGCTGTGTGCATGAATTTCTCCGATGGCTGGCAACAAAGCGGAGTTGGTAAAGTCAACCTCAGAGTGTCTGGGGGCTTTGCTGGGGCGGCCAGCAGCACAGCCTGCTCTGATGTTACCCAAATGTCGCCCTACCACTCCCCGGCCTTCACCTCCATCCATTAAAGCTTCTAGGGGTTTCGCTCCACAAGGAAACCCAGAGTTCTCCTGTAGATCCTTCTGGAAAGCTACCGAGAGCACTGGAGATTGTGGCTTGGTGATTCTACCTGTTCCCCTCATTTATTGGTCAGCAAGTTCTATCTTTTTAATTTTTATTAATTTATTTATTTGCTTATTTACTTTTTTATTAATTACACTTTATTCACTTTGTATCCTCCCATAAGCCTCTCCCTCCTCCCCTCCCAGTCCCGCCCTCCCTCTCCCTACTTTGCACATGCCCCTCCCCAAGTCCACTGATAGGGGAGGTCCTCCTCTCTTCCTTCTGGCTATTACAAATAAAGCTGCTACAAACATGGTTGAGCAAATGTCTTTATTATGTACTTGAGCCCCTTTTGGATATATGCCTAGGAGTGGTATGGCTGGGTCTTGAGGAAGTGCTATTCCTAGTTGTCTGAGAAAGCGCCAGATTGATTTCCAGAGTGGTTGTACAAGTTTACATTCCCACCAGCAGTGTAGGAGAGTTCTCCTTTCTCCACAACCTCTCCAGCATGTGTTGTCACTTGAGTTTTTCATCTTGGCCATTCTGATGGGTGTAAGGTGAAATCTCAGGGTCATTTTGATTTGCATTTTCCTAATGGCTAATGATATTGAGCATTTCTTTAAGTATTCCTCTGCCACTCAATATTCCTCTACAGAGAGTTCTCTGTTTCACTCTGTTCCCCATTTTTTCATTAGATTACTTGGTTTGCTGTTTTTCAGCTTCTTTAGTTCTTTATATATACTTGATAATAGCCCTCTGTCAGATAAAGGGTTGGTGAAGATTCTTTCCCAGTCTGAAGACAGTCGTTTTGTTTTGATGATGGTGTCCTTTGCTTTACAGAAGCTTTTCAGTTTCATGAGGTCCCATTTATTGATTGTTGCTCTTAGAGCCTGTGCTGTTGGTGTTCTGTTCAGGAAGTTGTCTCCTGTGCCAATGAGTTCAAGGGTATCCCCCACTTTTTTTTCTAACCTATTTAATGTGTCTGGTTTTATGTTGAGGTCTTTGATCCACTTGGACTTCAGTTTTGTGCAGGGTGATAAGTATGGACCTATTTTCATTTTTTTACATGTAGACATCCAGTTAAACCAGCACCATTTGTTGAAAATGCTATCTTTTTCCATTGTATGCTTTTGGCATCTTTGTCAAAAATCAGGTGTCCATAAGTGTGTGGGTTTATTTCTGGGTCCTCTGTTCAGTTCCATTCATCCACCATTCTGTTTCTATGCCAGTACCATGCAGTTTTTGTAACTGTTGTTCTATAGTACAGCTTAAGATCAGGGACGGAGATATCTCCAGAAGACCTTTTATTGTAGAGGACTGTTTTAGCAATTCTGGGTTTCCTGTTATTCCATATGAAGTTGAGCATTTTTCTTTTCAGGTCTGTAAAGAATTGTGTTGGTAATTTGATGGGAATTGCATTGAATCTGTAGATTGCTTTTGGTAAGATGGCCACTTTTACTATGTTAATCTTGCCAAGCCATGAACATGGGAGATCTTTCCATCTTCTGATATCTTCTTCTAATTCTTTCTTCAGAGACTTGAAAATTTTTTCATGCAAGTCTTTGACTTGCTTGGTTAGGGTTACTCCAAGGTACTTTATGTCATTTGTGGCTATTTTGAAGGGTGTTGTTTCCCTAATTTCTTTCTCAGCCCTTTTGTCTTTTGTATACAGAGTGCTACTGATTTTTTTTTTTTTGAGTTAAATTTGTATCCGGCCACTTTGCTGAAGGTATTTATCAGCTGTAGGAGTTCCCTGGTAGAGTTTTTGGGTCACTCATGAATACTATCATATCATCTGCAAATAGTGATAATTTGACTTCTTCCTTTCCAATTTGTATCTCCTTGATCTCCTTCAACTGTCTTATTGCTCTAGCAAGGACTTCCAACACTATGTTGAAGAGTTATGGAGAGAGTGGGCAGCCTTGTCTTGTCCCTGATTTCAGTGGGATTGATTTAAGTTTATCTCTGTTCAGTTTGATGTTGGCTATAGGTTTGCTATATATCACCTTTACTATGTTTAGATATGTGCCTTGTATCCCTGATCCCTCCAATACTTTAAACATGAATGGATGTTGGGTTTTGTCAAATGTTTTTTCAGCATCTAGAAATATTATCATGTGGTTTTTATTTTCAGTTTGTTAATATGGTGGATCACATTGATGGATTTCCACATATTGAACCACCCCTGCATGCCTGGGATGAAGCCTACTTGGTCATAGTGGATGATATCTTTGATGTGTTCTTGTATTCGGTTTGCGAGTATTTTGTTGAGTATTTTTGCATCAATGTTCATAAGGGAGATTGGCCTGAAATTCTCTTTCTTTGTTGGGTCTTTTTGTGAGGTTTAGGTACCAAGGTGACTGTGGCTTCATAGAATGAGTTTGATAATGTTCCTTCTGTTTCTATTTTGTGGAATAGTTTGAAGAGAATTGGAGTTAGCTCTTCTTTGAAGGTCTGGTAGAATTCTGCACTGAAACCATCTGGTCCTGTGCTTTTTTTGGATAGGAGACTTTCCATGACAGCTTCTATTTCCTTGGGGGATATAGGGTTATTTAATTGATTTATCTGGTTCTGATTCAGCTTTGGTAAGTCAAATTGATCAAGAAAATTGTCCATTTCATTTAGATTTTCAAATTTTGTGGCATATAGACTTTTGACGTAAGTCCTAATGATCGTTTGGATTTCCTCAGTGTCTGTGGTTATGTCCCCTGTTTAATTTCTGATTTTGTTGATTTGGATGCTGTCTCTCTGCCTTTTAGTTAGCTTGGCTAAGGGTTTGTCGATCTTGTTGATTTTCTCAAAGAACCAGCTCTTGGTTTCATTGATTCTTTGAATTGTTTTATTTGTTTCTAATTGATTGATTTCAGCTCTGAGTTTGATTATTTCCAGCCATCTACTCCTTTTTTGGTGTGTCTGCTTCTTCTCTTTCTAGGGTTTTTAAGTGAGCCATTAAGTTGCTTGAATGCACTGTCTCAAATTTCTTCTTGAAGCCACTTAGTGCTATGAACTTTCCTCTTAGCACTGCTTTCATTGTGTTCCACAATTTTGGGTATGTTGTGTCTTCATTTTCATTGAGTTCTAGGAAGACTTTACTTTCTTTCTTTATTTCTTCCCTGACCCAGCAGTCATTTAGTAGTAAGTTGTTCCGTTTCCATGTGTGTGTAGGCTTTTTGCTATTTCTGTTGTTGTTGAGGTCCAGCTTTATTCCATGGTGATCAGACAGGATACAAGGGATTATTTCAATCTTCTTGTATCTGTTGAGGCTTGCTTTGTGACCCACTATATGGTCTATTTTGGATAAGGTTCCATGAGGTGCTGAGAAGAAGGTAAGTTATTTTGTGTTTGGGTGTAAGGTTCTATAAATGTTTGTTAGGTGCATTTGATTCATGACCTCTGTCAGAGACATTGTTTCTTTGTTTAATTTCTGTTTTGTTGACCTGTCATTTGTTGAGAGTGGGGTGTTGAAGTCTCCCACTATTAGTGTGTGGGGATATATATATATATATATGTGTGTGTGTGTGTGTGATTTAAGTTTTATTAATGTTTCTTTTACAAATGTGGGTGCTTTTGTATTTGGGGCATAGATGTTGAGGATTGTGATGTCTTCCTGGTAGAATTTTCTCTTGATGAGTATGAAGTGTCCTTCCCCATCTCTTTTGATTAATTTTGGTTGAAAGCCATTTTTATCAGATATTAGAATGGCTACTCCTGCTTGCTTCTTGGGTCCATTTGCTTGGAAAGCCATCTTCCAACCCTTTGCCCTCAGGTAATGTCTATCTTTGTGACTTTGGTGTGTTTCTTGTATGCAACAGATTGCTGGGTTTTGTTTACGAATCCATTCTCTTAGTCTGTGTCTTTTTATTGGAGAGTTGAATCCATTGATGTTGAGAGAGATTAATGACCAGTGGCTGTTAGATCCTTTGATTTTGATTTTGGCTGTGGTCATAAGGTTGTGTGCTTGGTTGCTTTTGTTTTACTGTAGTAAGGTTAATTATTTCCTGTGTTTTCTTGAAAGTAGCTAGTTTTCTTGGGTTGTATTTTCCCTTGTAGTGTCTTCTATAACGCTGGATTTGTGTGTGGGTATTGTTGAAATTTTTTTTTGTCATTGAATATCTTGTTTTCTTCGTCTATGAGGACTGAGAGTTTTGCGGGGTATAGTAGCCTGGGCTGACATCTGTTTTCTCTTAGGATCTGCATGATATCTGTCCAGGCCCTTCTGGCTTTCATAGTTTCTGTTGAAAAGTCAGGTGTGATTCTAATAGGCTTGCCATTATATGTTACATGGCCTTTTTCCCTTGCAGGTCTTAGTATTTTTTTCTTTGTTCTTTATACTTACTGTTTTGATTATTATGTGCTGGGAGGATTTTCTTTTCTGGTCTAATTTATTGGGTGTTCTGTAGGCCTCTTGTATTCTTCTTGGCCTCTCCTTTAAGTTGGGGAAATTTTGTTCAATGATTTTGTTGAAAATATTTTCTGGGCTTTGGAGAAGGGAATCTTCTTTTTCCTCTATACCTGTTATTCTTAGGTTTTGTCTTTTTATGTTGTCTTGAATTTCTTGGATGGTCTGTGTCAGGAATTCTTTAGATTTAATATTTTCTTGACAGATGCATTTATTTCTTCCATTGTATCTTCCATACCTGAGATTCTTTCTTCCATCTCTTATAGTCTATTGGTTATCTAACCTCTGTAGCTCCCGTTTTCTTCCCTAAGTTCTTTCTCTCTGCACTTTCCTCCATTTGTGTTTTTTTTAATTTTTCCAATTCTATCTTCAGATCTTGAGCCATTTTGTTGATTTCCTTCACCTGTCTCACTGTATTTTCCTGTATTTCCATCAATTCTTTCAGTTGTTTGTTTGAACAAACCTCTGTTTCTTTTATTTCATTCAGTGATTTAAGCATTTCCTTTCTAAAGGCCAAAATCTGTTTGGCTGTAACTTCCTCTATTTCTTTATGGATGGCCATATTCTGTTTGAGTTTATCTTCCTCTAGGTCTTTTTGTGTTTTATTTGTTTCCTCTGTTATCATCTTTATTAGCATAGTTGTTAGGTCATCTTCTTGAATTTCAGTTATGCTGGGGTGTCCAGGGCTACTTGCCCCTGGATAACTTGGTTCTGGAGATGCCATAATACTCTGTCTTTTGTTGGTTGAGCTTTTGTTTATGTTTGGGGTTAGTTTCTGGTGGTTCCTGGGGGATATTGTGGTGGAGAGAATCCCCTTGGCAGAAAGCTGGTTTTTCTTGAAGGAAGTCTACTCAGCTTTTTGGTTATAGTCAATGGATGGCTGGTGTTTTTCAGGAGTTGCCACTGCTCCCCTCAGGTATAGAGACCTGAGTGGTAACTGTGGTCTTTGTTAGTCAAGAGGGTTCTCCTCTCACCCAGGGAAGTCCTGAAGACAGCTGCCTTGCTTCTGGGTTTCTTGCTGTAAATTTCATGATCTGCTGCTGTGACCTGTGTGTCCCGTGCTTTGGTCAGTTTTGTTAGGGATAACTAGTTGCCCCTTGGAGCTGTATCTGGGGGTTGATCTCGGGGATTCTGGGCTTTTGTAGGTCTGAGGTTGGGGCTCTGTGTCCCAGTCCCAAGCGGTAATCTGTGGTGGGTGGGTACCGCTTTCCTGGTAACAGCAGGCTATCTGGTGCACAGAAGGTCCCTGGGTTGGGATGGTCTTGGGACCTATTCCAGGGATATACTGGGTGGCCTAAGTCTGTCCTCTTTGCTTAGTTTTCTGTGAGGATTTCTACTGACAGTGACTCCCAGTCTCTGTTGCCCTGGGGCACGCAGTTGGAGAACTGGCACGCAGCAACTGTTTGTTCCTGCTGCTGGAGCCCAGTTCAGTGATGATGGCTCGGACCTGCTGTTCTGTCAGACTTTTTCCAGGGAAGGACTGGATGATTTAAGTCAGTACAGTTTCCTTCCTTCTCTGTGGATTCTCTCACAACAGGGACTTCGGTCTCTTCTGGGTTCTGGCTGGGGAACCTGAGAATGGACCCGACTGATTCCCATGCCGTGGGGGTTTCATCTGCCGTGGGGGTTTCATCTCACCTGGGAAATACGATCGCTGTTGTTCTAGTGCCCAGAGTTCAGTCTCTTGGTCTCTGCACAGGAACTGTTGTCTTACTCCTCAGACGCTCTATTCTCCTGGTGTCGCTATCTTGTCATCCCCCAGCAAGTTCTATTTTTAGCAGCCTTTGATAAGTCTTTCCTTATGGGGTGTCATTTTTTCATTCCTTATTCTGTCTGGTGAGGTATTAATCAATGTATCTGTGTGTATACATATATACCTATATGTGTATATACAAATTTAATTATACATTATATATGTATATATTTAATTACATATACATATATATGTTTATACACATATTTAATTATATATTCAAAATATTTCATATATTTATATATTTATGTTTATACATTTAATATATTTAATTATATATACATATATACATGTATACATATATGTATACATACATATTTAATTACCAATAATTGTATATGTGTGTTTATATGTGTATGTGTATGTATATATACATATAGAAACTATATTAGCAACTGCTGCTGTTTTTTTATCCATTATGTATAGCCTAGCTTCATTGAGAGGATTTGGAAGAGTTTACATTTATAGACAAACACTGGGAGCAAAAACACTTTTTCCAAGTTTGTGAGGCCTGGGTCACCTTATTTAAGCTCCCTGAGCCCAGTTTTTTTCTTCCTCATGGGGGGAGGGGATTAAATGACCCTTTTACCTAAGGCACTGGGCATCAGGCCTCTCCTGTCTTGTCAACAGTAGCCACATAGATTTGATTTTTGTTTGTTTTATTGGTTTGGTTTGTTCTTCCAGAGAGGGTAAACCCTGGCTGTCCTGGACTTGCTCTGTAGATCAGGCTAGCCTTGAACTCATGGAGATGCTCCTGCCTCTGCATCCCTGAATGCTGGGATCAATGGTGTGTGCCACCATGCCCAGCCATGCAAATTTCTTTTAGCAGAATATCTGAACAGTCTATAGGAGGAAATTTTTTGTTTTAAAATAATAAAACACACACACATAGACTCTGTGAGCCTTATAAACCTTTCTCATGGGATTTATGTTAAAAGACCACATTCCAGAACATGATGGCACAGCTGATATGTAGGCTGGTCCTGAGGCCATTTTCCTACCAAGACGTTCTAAGATCCTCCTTAGAGCCACAGAGACTGAGAGGGACATCTCCAACATCCCATTATATTGAGCATCTCTGGTTGTAGGTACCATTGGCATTGCACTTCCCCTCCACAAGATTCTCCATGCGCCTAGGAGACTGTGGAAGCAGCTTTCTCTTCCCGGGGAGAAAGAAGGCTTGAGGTTGAAAAAGGGTCGAGTTTTGGAGCCAGTCACACAACTAAAAAGAACACCCTGCAGGGTCAGAGCCTTATCCCCTTCTCCACTCACCTCTGAGACAGTAACGTCCTACAAAAGCCATTACATTCTGAGAAACTCCTTTCCTCCTTCATTTTCTGGCTTCATAGATTAAAAAAGGTGGGGGAGTTTCATAAATGTTTTGGTAACAAGAGATAGACTGTGATGGATGAAGTCGCTTTTAAAAAGAAAACTTAAATCATTTCTTAAATCAATTTGCTGGCTGTCTCACCACCTTTCATGGCTAAATCAGCAGTTTTCCTGAGAAAAGTGCACTTCAAAAGTCAGAAGGTGTGGGTATGGTTTTTGGGCACTATTTTGCTCTGGGAACTGTTGCATTGGGAAGCCAGGTTCTAAAATAACCACAACAAAAATCCTAGGGTCAGATTGCAGGCTGTGGTTTTCAATAGCCTTTGAAGAGTTAGATTTGGTCCAAACCAGAAAGCTGTCAGGTGTCACATTGCAGTGAGGTAGGCTTCCCTACCTGTCACCTGCCAGAAACCCAGGAAACCCAAGGTAGGCCAGACATGAGTGAACTGAGCAGCGCCCTGAACCCAGGAAGGTGGACTTAAGAAAGATGGCACAAACTCAGCAATACACAAACATTTAATACCCAGTATTATCTTAAATATCTACCTAAAGTAAATAGTACTTACTTTTCATTTCAATTTTGTTTATTTTTTTCCTCTGAGAAAGAACTAGAATACACATTCGTGTGTGTGTGTGTGTGTGTGTGTGTGTGTGTGTGTTTATTTGTTTGTCTATTGTAAAAGGTCTTGCTGTGTGGTCCTAGCAGGCCAAGAACACTCTTTGTAGACCAGGCTGGCCTCGAACTCACAGAGACACCTGCCTCTGCCTCCCTGAGTGCTGGGATCACAGGTGTGCACCACTGTGCCTGCCTGAGTACTTGTTTTAAAATATGTTCTTACTCTGTCACCTCCTGCTTGGGTACACTGTATCTGCTATCAATGTGAAAAACACACTGAAGGAGTTAAAATCCTGGTATGTACCTCTCCCTTATGGTTTTGTGGTATTATATCAAGATAGGTGCCTATGGCCTTTTTTTTTTTTAAAGAAAAATTCAAGGAATAGAATCTGTTTAAATGATAGGAGAGAAGCAGGACTGCAGGGCCAGAGAATCTTTGGCTCATTCCTGGCACATGCCACCTGTCCCAAGAGTAAGGGACAATTATAAAAGAAAAACTAAAGCTGGAGAGATGGCTCAGAGGTTAAGAACACTGGTTGTTCTTCCAAATGTCCTGAGTTCAATTCCCAGCAACCACACCGTGGCTTACAACCATCTATAGTGAGATCTGGTGCTCTGTTCTGGTGTGTATGGCAGAACACTGTATAAATAATAAATAAATCTTTAAGAAAATAAAGAATGTACATACAAAAGTCTTGTAAAAAAATACCAAGTTGTCTTGGGGAGTCTTAATCCTGGAACTTGAATTCAGAATGAAAATAAATGCAAAAAACAGTAGAGGAATTTGCTGGTAATCTTAAGGGAAAGGCCTTTCACAATTGTCATTTTCATTGGCCTCAAGGCTTGAGAGGCAAAAGAGCTTTCTTTATGGGGAGATAATGATCACGGTGAGGAAACATAAGCCACACCTAGCCAGCACCTCCTTCAGGAGGTTTGCCTTTCAGGTCTTATAAAAAACAACAACAACAACACCAGGAACTTATTTTAAAAATGCATTTAATTCTCTTTAAGAACTTAACAGCACCAAAGGAAACCTCCCATGTCAACTGAAGAAGAAGAAGAAGAAGAAGAAGAAGAAGAAGAAGAAGAAGAAGAAAAGATCGAATCCTTTTCTAAAGCAGCCATTACACAGTCCAACCTGGTGGAAGTTGAGTGGCTTCCATGGAAACAAAAACAAACACAAGGGACAAAAGAGTTTCTGAGTAATATTTAGAGTGAGGGCGTGCATGGGGGTGGGGACAAGGGAGGACAGCAGGTGGAGCCACTGGCCAAGTCACCCACAAAAGACCCGGAACCCACAGTCCACAGCTGTTAAATGACCAGGCTGTGCTTCTGCCACGCTATTCTTTCCCTTCTCTTTTCTTTTCTTTTCTTTTCTTTTCTTTTCTTTTCTTTTCTTTTCTTTTCTTTTCTTTTCTTTTCTTTTCTTTTCTTTTATTATTTTATTTTATTATTTATTTTTAACTGTGAATCTTGAAGGCAGGAAGTGACTCAGTGCCCCTAGTGTCAGGTGTGGGTAGTGAGGATGTGAGCTAGAGTTTGAGAAAGTGTGCCCCCCACTCCCCTGGGGGAGTCAGCAATGGCAGTGATGTCAGCTCTGGAATCCCTCCTTCTCCACCTTCTGGCTTCTTGGGAAGGTTCTGGCTCAAGCAGCTAAGCGCTTGACACACTATCTAGCCTTTGGGATTTAAAAAAAACTACAATGTCATTTCAACACTGTACTCACTTAATGAAATAAGTACCTTTATCGAATGCTTAATCAGTGAGATGTAGCTTAAAAATGTGCATGGAAACCACCCTGAACCAAGAAAAGGAGCCTTTGTGAACATTTAAGAGGTCGTATATGCATTCCGGAGAAGGAGGCAGAAGGACTGCTGGTTGGAGGCCAGCCTGAGCTACAGGGGTGGGGGTGGGGATGGGAGTGGTGGGGGAGGTCCAGGCCACACCCTGGGCTGCACAAACAGAAAACCCAGAGTGAAATGTAATTTTAAAGAAGGAGCATTCACGGATGCCCAAAGCTTGGGCATCAATCACGTCTTTGTACCAAGGACAAGGAGGAGGTCTCCATGGATGGATGAGACCTCATCCTGGCCATGTTCAGTGCTGTCTTTTGGTTTTCCATTTGCTGTGACTACCCAAAGCCTGAGTGCCATGGACCGTTTTTCCAACTGTGTGTTCCTAATCTTTGGGGGTGTGTAAGGAAAAGATGTGCAATTTTCCAAGAAGAGAATAGCCCCCACCCCTGGCATCTCACAGTGGGCTCCATCTCTGAATCCTCTGTTGACAATGGAATGTACCCCACCTTTTACTTCAGTAGTCTCCTAGAGGGCTTTGCATGCCCCTCCTTCCTTCTAGTGGCTCTGATGCAAATTCATGATGCTTTCTTTTTTTTTAATGTGAATGAAAACAGGGTGGAGGGGAAGTGTGGAGGACTGAAATCTCAAATGAAGCCCCCCTATGGGTCACTGGGGACTAGGGAGGTTCCCCTCAGCTCTCTGTGGTCAGAAGCTGGTAGCCTCCTCAGAGTCCCCACACCCCCAAAACATTAACCAAGCCCTTCTGGGATGCTGAGCACCCAGCTGGCTGACATCAGTAGGGGGCTGAAGGCAGTGAAGAGAACAGGAAAAGTGGGGTAGAGCCAATATCCCAGCACTGAGGGAGGGAGGTGGCTGTCAGGAGAGGGAGATGGCATGGCACAGGGAGGTTTGAGCAGCTGATGGTTGAGGAGGCAAAGGATGGGAGAGAGAGATCATCCTGGGTGGAAGATGACATCCAGGCATCCAGGAAGTGATGGAAGTGGGGTTGCCACAGTTCTGAGAACCCCTGGTCTGTTTGGAACTCCTCTGGGATGCAGACCTTGGGGATGGCAGGTAGGGGTGACCTCCCACTGAGGCCAGGAAAGCCACACTGTCCCCAGGAGAGATCCAGGAACGATGGAGGGCAAAGGAGAGAGCAAGAATCAGATTGTCTCCACCTCTATCACCTTGAGTGAGGTTGGTGGCTTTCTTGAGGCTCTCTCATGGAAGTCACATTCGAGAACAAGTCTGTCTGCAAGCCAGCACTTGACACGGTTGAGCAAGGAATTTGGCCAGGCCTCGTGGCACTTGGCCGAGTCTCTGAGTCCCACTATGGGATCAGAACTCATGCTGTGTGTGGAGGGTGACCTGAAAGTACAGATCTTTTCTTTTAAGTTGCACATGAGCTGCTTCAGTGAGAGTCAAGATGCTCATGAGTCTTGAGAAACTGCAGAATCTTATGTTCCATCTCCCCGGATCATCATCTCCCTCACACTTAAGAGATTTTTGTATTTAAAAAAAATTCGAGGACATTACATTCTAAATACATATAGAAAAATATAAATCTCATCGAGAGTACCTTTTTTTCTGCT
This sequence comes from Meriones unguiculatus, assembly GCF_030254825.1. Taxonomy (NCBI): domain Eukaryota; kingdom Metazoa; phylum Chordata; class Mammalia; order Rodentia; family Muridae; genus Meriones; species Meriones unguiculatus. Next base: position 16,310,483 of record NW_026843646.1, on the reverse strand, counting down.
GTTCAGGTCTATTTGTGGGAAAAGTGAAAAGAAAACACACAAGTTTAATTTAGAAGAATGATGGCTTCAGGGATTGATTGATTGAGGTATGTGCGTGCACTGGTGTTTCAACTGCCTGTAAGGGTGCATCACATCCTCTGTATCTGTGAGCTGCTGGGTGAGAGCTGGGAATTGAACGCAGATCCTTTGGAAGCCAGGGCTCCTGACAGCTGCGTGGTCCCCTCAAGCCCAGGCTGCAGGGTTTTTTTTTAATTTTTTATTTAACTTTTATTAATTATACTTTATTCATTTTGTATCCCCCCATAAGCCCCTCCCTCCTCCCCTCCAGGTCACACCCCCCCCTTTCAGCATGCATGCCCCTCCCCAAGTCCACTGATAGGAGAGGTCCTCCTCTTCTTTTTTCTGATTTTAGTCTATCAGTTCTCATCAGAAGTGGCTGCATTGTCAGGGTTCTAGGTTATCTCCATGAATAGTCCTTGGTTAGTCTCTGGGAAGTTCCCTGTGTTCAAATTTTCTTGTTCTGTTGCTCTCCTTGTGGAGTTCCTGTCCTCTCCAGCTCTTACTATTTCCCACTTCTTACATAAAATTCCATTCATGCTGCCTGTCAGTTGGCCATCAGGCTCAGCATCTGCTTTGACAGTCTGCATGGCAGAGGCTTTCAGAGGCCCTCTGTGGCAGGTTCCGAAGTTGTTTCCTGTTTTCTTCTTCTGGCTTTCAGAGGCCCTCTGTAGCAGGTTCCTAGGTTGTTCCCTGTTTTCTTTTTCTTCTGATGTCCATCCTCTTTGCCTTTCAGGATGGGCATTGAACATTTTAGTTAGGGTCCTCTCTTTTGCTTAGTTTGTTTAGATGTACAGATTTTAGTGGGTTTATTCTATGTTGTATGTTTATATAAGTGAGTATATATTGTGTGTGTCTTTTTGCTTCTGGGACAACTCACTCAGGATGATCCTTTCCAGGTCCCACCATTTACCTGCAAATTTCATGATTTCCTTATTTTTCATTGCTGAGTAATATTCCATTATATAGATGTACCACAGTTTCTGTATCCATTCTTCAGTTGAGGGGCATCTGGGCTGTTTCCAGCTTCTGGCTATTGCAAATAAAGCTGCTACAAACATGGTTGAGCAAATGTCCTTTTTGTGTACTTGAGCCTCTTTTGGGTATATGCCTAGGAGGTTTTTAAATTGGGTGGCAATGTAGGAAATCCACTGTGTTTGGAAGTTGTGAAAACAGAGCTGCCTGCCCATCCTTAATCTTCCTTTAAGCATAAGAGGACAAGGGGTACCCTGAGTCAGCTCTACCCTAAGATAGATACTAACCAGGGTCTTTCCTCTCCCTTAGAACCCAAATATTCATTGCTGAGCAGGGTCCAGGCATCACTGTCATGAATCACATCCCGTGTCCACACTCCCCATCATGGCTGGGGTACCAGGAGCCCCTGGTCTTTGGCTCACCACCAGGCCTGGGACCAGGCTCTCAGCCCCATCTGTAGCATCTGTCTCCCCAGCACTATTCCAGAGCCACATCTGGAAGGCCTCTGCAGTGTGTGCCATCCCTTTGTTGATTCATTATTGATGAAGCCTGGGGTCTGGTACTCTGCCCAGCATCAGCTCCAGCAACAGGCCTCTCTAACAGGGTGAAACAGAGAGCTGTGATTCCCAGCCTGTGTCCCCTCCCGTCCCACCACGACAGCTTCTTCGAATCAAACTGGGAAAGGAAAAGGAGAGCAAAGGAGATGTCCCAGAAGTTTCCACAGCCAGAGTTCTTCGGAGGGAGTAGGTCTGCAAAGTGGAAAGGCTTGAGAGTTTGGTTCAATGCCAACGGAGCATACAGCAGTTCCCACATGCTGGTGCTAGGCGCTTGTGGTGCCAGACTGAGCAAGGTCGGGTGGGAGCGAGGACATTCCAAGACCATCCTGTAAGACAGGCCAACCTGAGATTTCACTGTCAGGATAGAAGGTGAGCAAGAAGGAGCCGGGAGGTGAGGACATAGGGACTGTGATGAAGGCAGAGAGGAAGCAGTTGGAACTGGCTGAGGGCCTTGAAGCCCAGCCTGAGTCTGGGCAGCGCCTGGCAGCTGGCAGTGAGGACTGGCTGGCAGTAGCTGGCCATTATGCTGAGCTGACTCTCAGTCATGATGGTGACAGGGAATGATGAAAAGCTTTTACAGCATGAGATGTTAGCATCCCACTGCACTTGCACTGGAAATGGGGGAGCCTAAACCAAGGAGGAGGCAAAGTGCCAAAGGAGCCAAAGAGGGGTTTGGGAAGTGTTACGGTGGCAGATTTGGGGGGAGGCATCCCCAAAATTCTGTTGTGAGACATTGGGAAAGGAAGAAAGAAGGGGACCTCTGAGGAGACCCGAAGGCACAAAGTCGAGATGTGTGTTGGCTGTGGCAGACACCTGAGGAAAACAGAGCAATAAGGATGTAGTTTGGCTCAAGGTTTCAGTGGTTTCCCTGTCATGGCAGGGAGGCGGGAGCCGGGATGGAGAGAGGAGGAAGGGGGTGGAGGCTCCCATTTTTCCCCTCTGGAGCCTGCAGAATGGTGCTGCTTCCTGTAGGTCAGTCTTTCCCCCTCCCCCATTAAGTGACCCTCTGCAGAAGCACCCCACAGACACTCCTGGAGGAAGCACCCCCAAACAATCCCCTGGAGGTTCCCCCACTAATTGCTGAGGTGCTGTCAGATGACATAGGTGAGGAGGGAAAGAGAAGGGGAGGGGCATAGAGGGGAGGAGGGGGAGGGGAGGATAAGAGAGGGTAGTGAAGAGAAAGGGAGGGGAGGGGAAGGAAAGAGAGGAAAAGAAAGAGGAAGGGAGGGGAGGGAAAGGGAGTCAAAGGAAGGAGAGGGGTAGGGAAGGAAGAAGAGGGAAAGGCAGGGGAAGAAAGGGAAAGGGAAGAGAGCAGAAGGAGGGGAGAGAAAGGAAGGGGAAATAAGGAAATGGAAGGAAGGGGAGAGGAAGGGAAAAGGAAGAGAAGGGAGAGGAATGAAGGGGAGGGGGTAATAGAGGGAAAAGGACAGAGAGAAAGGGGAGGAGAAAGGAGGGAAAGGAAGGGGAAGGGAAGGGAGAGAAAGGAAGGGGAGGAGAACAGAGGGAAAGGAAGAAAAAAGGAGGGAGGAGAAGGGAAGGAAGGATGGGGAAGAGAAGGGAGAAGGGGAGGGGAAGAGAGGAAGGGAAAGGGAGAGAAGGGAAGAAGGGAAGAGAGGGGAAGAAAGGGGAGGGGAAAAGAAGGGAAGGGAGAGCAGGGGAAGGGAAGAGGGGAGGAAAAGAGAGGGGAAGGAAGGGGAGAGAAAGTGAGTTTGCATACCTAAAGGGTTGTTTTTTTGCTGTGAAACTCTGTGTCTGCAGGCGTCCAGCACATGCCCTCTCACAGCAATATGAGTTCTCTGCCTCTCCTGCAGCAAAGGCTGTGGCTGAACATTTGATCAAAGTCCTGTGGTGCTCTTCTCTCATCTGGTGACTGAACCGTGAGTGATTTTTCAAGGGTGATTATATTCACTGGGAGCATGATCACCTTAAAACAGTAACAGTGGTTCTTCATGAGGATGAAGTGAGGCGTGGTTTTCTTTTACACTCTCTCCCATCCTTCCTTCCTTCCTTCCTTCCTTCCTTCCTTCCTTCCTTCCTTCCTTCCTTCCTTCTTTCCTTCCTTCCTCCCTTCCTGTCTGTGTGTGTGTGTGTGTGTGTGTGTGTGTGTGTGTGTGTGTGGAGAGAGAGAGAGAGAGAGAGAGCCATGCTTGCATGAAGCAAGCTTTCCAGGCCCCTGGCTCCTCTCTCAAAGTCCCATGGAAACTCACAGGAGCCACAACCAGAAGCTGAGGAGCCATTGGTAGCTCTTAACTTCCAACTGTGATCGAGTCATCATGGCCCGGTGACGGGGTCACTGGTGGGAGTAATTGGACTCAGTAGCTGCGCCCGGTGGACTCTTTAGTGGGAAGAAACGGAGGGCATTGGAGGCATCGGAGGCAGGGGAGTGGCAGGTTGGAGATAATCAGAACATATCGCAATGTGCCTTTAAAGTCCTCAGAGGGGACATTCAAAAAGCAGTCGCACAACAGGACCCTCAGACAGACCATCCTTCAGTCTGATCAAGACAGGCTTCCTATCCTTTTTTTTTTTCTTTTCTTTTTAAAGTTACTATTGGGATTAACTTGTTCTTGAATTTTGAGAAACTGGGGGTGGGGAGGGTCCCTCTCATTTTTTTCCTTCTTTGTCTTCTCTGCCTGGCTCCAGGCCCTTCCTGTCCCCTGTCTCGGGAAGCCATGCTGCCATCTACCTGGCTTACCTCCAACCAGGGCACTCCACAGCTGTCTGTAGAAGTAAGCATGCCAAACCCTTCCTTCCTTTATTTTTTTGAGGTCAAATGAAGAGCCAAATAGGTAGAAATGGGTGAACTAACAAACACCTCTGCCTCTTGCAGAAAAAAATAAAAATAAATGTGCATTTTCCCCCATAGTGCTCCAGAATGACTGTAAGCATTTTACAATGATGCAGCCGTTTGCTGTCCATTCATTCTTCTGAGGATGAACAGTCCAAGGGCTGATCCATCTAGCCCAGCCAAGGTCAGGGAGGTCAGGGGACCTGGAGCTGGAAATGCGAAACCTTTCAACCATTGCATCCAACTGGGTTTGTCTTTGTTTTTTTTCCCCTGTGTTTTATTTCCCCCTGTGTTATTGCTCAATCCATTAGTGGCCTCAGGTTCAGGGCTGTCTTATAGATAAACCATCAGGCTCTCTTTAAAGAGGAAAGTGCAATTTGAATGGGGGGGAACAAAACGAGCAAAATGAAGCTAAAATACATTTCCCATTTTGTTGTTGTTGTTGTTCGTTTTAACTTCCCTTCAAGGTGGGAATGAACACTCACTTTGCACCAAACAGAAATCATCCATTGACTGAGTTGTTTCATGTGTCTGCCGGTAACACTTCTGCTGACTTCAGGAGAAGGGGTCCGCTGTGTGTCTGAATATGTTATGTGACTTGGGTAATCTACCATAGGTGCACATGTTTGTTTTTTTAAAGATGTAGAATTTTCCTTTGTTTGGTCTTGTTTGTTGTTTTCTTTCTTTCCTTCATTCCTGGAAAAGAAAGGACAAAATACAGTCCCTCTCTTTCTCAAAGTGAGGAGTGGGAAGAATAATTTAGTGTGCTCTGCCTTTGCAGTGCTTTCTTAGAATTCCTATTTTTGAATTTTATTTTATTTTTTATCTTTTATTATGTGAGACCATACACTAAGAGCCATTCACTAGGGAAAGTTCAATAGGCATGTGGGCTTTCTGGATGGAAGAGTTGGCATTTTTCAAGATCTATACCCCAAAGCACCCCTAAATTGCTTCCAGACACTGATAACCCCTTTATTCTGTGCTACTGTGTCTTTTAAAAAATTCTGGTTTGGCACAAACACTCACTTTCACAAGCTCTGAATGAATAAACTTCCTATGGGATCTTTTTGAAGTTGCACTGCTGTTCAGAAGAATTGATTTCTGATTATCAAATTTCCTGATTTGAATAAAACAATTTTAGAAGGTAATCTATTTCAGCACTTCTAGAACAATTTTACAATTTTATGACAGCAATAAATACTTTTGTGGATCCCAGATGCCTCACTAAGAAAAGGGCTTGAGACAGATTTGTTGCTTTAGATAAGCTCTGACTCCAGGGATGGCTCCATTCACTCTTGTATACACCATAAATATAGGCAAGTTTACTCTTCCCAAAACCCAAAGTGTAATGGAGTTACCAATAAATGTCTAAAGTACAAATCTTGATGTCAATACATACAAATTGTTTCATTGTAATTCCTTATGCCTTGTCAACTTGTGGCATAAAATACTGTCAATCTAAATTCACTTTGTATGTTAGAATGACAGATAGAGAAAAAATTTTGTCCTGAATGGACTATAAACTAAGAGATAGCTGGAGAATGTTGCTGGAGCCTGACAGCAGAGTTGAACAGTTCTTGAGTTGGGAGTGAGGATTAAAATTAATAAACTAACACACAACACATGGGACCTTTCTGAGAGGCTCTAGTGGAGAGTAGACTCAACCAGTGCCCTGAATTTATTTCAGAGTGTTTTTAAGCCAGAGTAAAAACAGCTTAGCATAATAGGTTAAATTCACAAGGAGGTGAAAAAAGAGGTGTGATTTTGACAAGCTCTCCCACCTGCTGACACAAGCAAAAGGAGATGGACTTGGAAATTCTTCCCTGACTTCAGTGAAGGCCTGGTAAAACCAGTCTTTCCGCTGATATTTAAATATCAAAGCAGCTGCTAGAATGTGTAGCCATGTCAGGCCTAATTGAACAGACATATATCTTCTTGTAACCTCTTGGATCCTGATAACCTTTAACACTTGTCAACCTTTGTCATTCTGAACTCACCATGAATTTCTGTATTGGACACACAAGTACGAAATGTTTAGTTTTAATGAAAATACATGTAACCTGTTGCATTTTCAAGTTCACCTTTATCTGTGATTAATTACAGTTTTGACTATGAATTAAGTCCTTTGTCTCAGAAATATAAAAGCTATGACCACACAACAAGCAGGGCTGAAGCCCACTGTAATTTGCTTCATCTCTCACTTCCTGCTCTTTCTGCTTTCTTTCCTCTTTCTCTTCTTCCATCTCCCTGCTGTAGAAAATCTTTTCTGCTACCTGCACTAAATCCTTCAACAACTTGTCCTGTAAACCCTCTATTTTCTGGAGTTTTCTATGAATAACTCTGGCTGACTGGTCTATAAAGGTTATAGTCACCATTGCCTTATGCTCATCTGAGGTAGGGTCATAGGGCATAAACCGGCTGTAAGCCTCCATCAGCTGTTCAAGAAAGGCTTCGGGGAATTCATCCGGCCCCTGAACCGTCTCTTACCTTTGGCAAATTGGTGGGCTTTTGAGCAGCCCCACGGAGACCCGCCATTAAAGTCTGGCAGTAGACCTTCAGGCGTTCCTTACCTCTGGGTGTGTTGTAATCTCAGTTGGGGCTGGTGAGGGGAAAGCCATCATCAATCTCATTAGGGAGGATGGAAGGCCTCCCATCCATTCCTGGCACATTCTTTCTTGCCTCAAGGAGGACCCGTCCCCATTCCTTGGTAGTCAGGAGGGCCTGCAAGAGTTGCTGCAATCATCCCAAGTGGGCTGGTGTGAGAATAGGACAGATTCAAACAAATCAGCTAGAGCTTGGGGATTTTTGGGAAAGGGGGTTTACTTTTGGAATCTGGAAGTGACTGCAGTGGTGCAGAGGGACTGCTGGCAACACGCTTGCTTTCAGAATCTGGTGGTGCCAAGGGACTAGTAGCACCCTGCTGCAGACCTGCTGGGGGATTAGTGGGGGAAAAGCTGGTGGATAAAGAGGTGGAAGGTCAAAAAGAAGTCACAGTCTGTCCCATAATAAAGTCTTCCGTCAAGAAAGTCAAAGAAGCAACAACAAAAGAGACAAAGAGAACACGACAGGCAATTCAGATAAGGACGCATGCCCTTACCGGTACCACAGAATTCTGATTGAGAGGCTGCCTCATGGCAGCCATATCCAGTGAGAAACAGATGGGAGGAGGACCATCACAGACCTAGCTTCCCCAGATGGAGAGGCTGCCTCATGGCGGCCGTCTACTACAGATGGGAGGAGGACCACCATGGACCTAGCCTCCCCAGATGGAATCTGGAGCATCCTCCAGTTCCCAGTCACAGCTATCAGAGGCTAGAAAAGAGACTGTATTTCATATTCCCCCTCTGCGGACTTCTAAACAACTTAAGGAATTCTTAGGTACAGCGGGGTTTTGCTGGCTGTGGATTCTGGGATTTGCCAAGATAGCAACCCTTCTGTATGCCCTTACAAAGGGCAAAGACTCTTTCATCTGGGGAAAGGATGAACAAGCCGCATTTGATAATATTAAACAAGCCTTAATGTTGGCCCCAGCATTGGGACTCCCTGATGTGACCAAACCCTTCCATCTCTATGTGACCAGAATCGGGGAATGGCCAAAGGGGTGCTAACATAGAAAATTGGACCCTGAAAGAGACCGGTAGCCTATCTATCCAAAAAGCTTGATTCAGTAGCGGCAGGATGGCCAACCTGCCTGCGAATAGTAGCAGTAGTGGTGGCACTAGTAAAAGATGCAGACAAACTGACTCTGGTACAGGACCTCACTATCTATGCTCCTCGTGTCCTTGAGAGTGTCCTAAGGCAGCCACCTGATCACTGGCTCATGAACACCCGCATGACACATTACCAGGCTTTGCTCTTGAGTAATGATAGAGTCACCTTTGCCCCAGCGACAGGGATAAACTCCGCCACCTTATTGCTGAATCCAGAAATCCAGCCCCCGGAGCATGATTGTTTGCAGGTTCTAGCAGAGGAACAGGGATGGTGAAAGGACTTGAAAGATCAACTTCTGCCTGATGCTGAGGTGACATACTATACGGACGGGAGCAGTTTTTTGGAAAACGGGAAGAGAAAGGCAGAGGCACCGGTGGTAAAGGGACACAAGGTAATATGGGCCCAGGTGTTGCCGGAGGGCACTTCTGCTCAGTGAGCAGAATTGATCACTTTAACCCAGGCATTAACTCTGGGAAAGGATAAAAAGGTAAACATATACATTGATAGTCGGTACGCCTTTGCAACGGCCCATGTGCTCGGGGCCATCTATCAGCAGAGAGGCCTGCTAACATCGGCCAGTAAAGAGATCAAAAATAAAAACAAGATTCTGGCTTAGCTCAATGCCTTGTTGCTGCCCGCCAAGGTAAGCATTATTCATTGCCCGGGACATCAGAAGGGAACTTCCAGGGCAGCAAAGGGGAATAACATGGCCGATTTAGAGGCTAAAGCAGCTGCCAGTGGAAACTCTGTCCTAGTGGTACTGACCGCTGAGCTGCCCAGAGAAGAACAACTAAACTACTCAGAAAGTGACTTAAAGCTAATAAGGCCAAAACAGGGGATATTTGACATCGATGTGGGGGCATAGATTGACTCCAAAGGTAAGATCATTCTACCACAGAAAGACGCTGAGAAATTAATAACTCAGATGCATAAGTGGACTCATTTGGGGGCAAAGAAATTGGCTGAAATTGCCCTCCAATCCCAGTACCAAATACTAAACCTCACCACTCTGACTGAGAGAGTGACTTGAGAGTGTAAACCCTGTCAGAAGGTAAACATAAGTAGGAATTTCCAGAGCCCAGGGAAGTGGCTGAGAGGAACTAGACCTGGAATGCATTGGGAAGTGGATTTCACTGAAACCAGCCAGGTACAGCAATAAATATCACCTGGTCTTTGTGGACACTTTCTCAGGATGGGTGGAAGCTTATCCAACAAAGAAAGAAACTGCTGTGGTCATAGCCAAAAAGATTCTGGAAGACATTTTTCCTCAGACAACGGGCCTGCCTTCATTGCTAAGGTAAGCCAGGAGGTGGCCAGATTTCTGGGGCTCGATTGGAAATTACACTGTGCTTATAGACCCCAAAGTTCAGGACAGGTAGAAAGAATGAATAGAACTCTAAAAGAGACTCTCACCAAATTGATCATGGAGATTGGTGGTGACTGGGTGGTGCTCCTTCCCTTGGCCCTTTTTAGAGTCAGAAATAGAAATAGAGTCCTTACTGGGCCTGACTCCCTTAGAACTACTCTATGGGGTTCCTGTTCCCCTGTCTCTCCTTGGGAACCCCCTTGACATAACTAGTGGTATCTCTGACTTGTCCAGCTGAAAGGACTGCAGCTTATTCAGAAAGAAATTTGGAGCAAGGTTGGCAGTGCATATGAGCCTGGGTCCTTGGAGGTGCCCCATCAGTTCCAGGTTGGAGATCTGGTATATGTATGATGACACCATAGCCAGAATCTGAAACGTCGGTGGAAGGGTCCTTATTATGTCCTGCTCACCACCCCAACTGCTGTCAAAGTAGACGGCATCGCAGCTTGGATCCACGCGTCACATGTCAAGCCTGCTCTTCATCAACCTGCAGACACCTGGAAAGTCCAAGCCTCCAGCAACCCGCTAAAACTGAAACTCATCAGGGAAAATAAACTCTCCGGCCAGAACTCGCCTTCATCAGGGAATGTGTAAATGCAGTTTAGGTCCTGATGCTCCAGAGACAGTAGCAACCTCTCCCTGAGGTTGATCCACAATTTTAGGGTTAAAATTGAGGCAAAAAGAAAAGGGGGGAATGAGGGACCACCTGGGAATAAGAAACAATTGTGATTATTTGAATTGAAGCCAGGTGCAGAGCGCTCTTAAAGGGTGGGATGAACTGTTCTGAGAAGCAACCAGCTGTAAACTATAAAGCAAAGTGATCTGATTTTCAGATATAAAAACCCTGTGCTTTGCATGTTCAGGGTCGTTTCCTGTCTTTGGAGGGGTGACCCTATCACGATAGCAGTAAAACCTCTTGCTTTTGCATCGAGCTGTGGTCTGTGAGAGTTCCTGGGAAGGGCGAGACCCTGAGCTCCTGAGCAGTGAGACTCCAGGTCCCACAGTGTATGTATGGTGGAACCAGCCCTAACAGCTGGTGGGGGAAGATGTTTTCCCCATGGGCAGCATGAACATGCTACAGTTTCTGCAGGGAAGAAGGTAGCTGAAATCAACATCATCATCATATGTAAGCTTGTGGGAATTCGTTGGTAAAATTTCTTGTTTCATCCACATTTTTATCAGTGAGTATGTGTTCCTGAGACCTCACTCTTTCTTTTCTCTCCATTTGTTTCTTTCACAGAAATGGGCTGTAAGCCTGCCTCAAAGAGAGGACAGAGGATTGCAACTGAGTCCATAAAGGCCTAAAGAAAGTCTCTGAGTAAACAAGCCTGGAGGTCTTTATCAGTCTAATTAGGAACACCTGTTGTTAAGCAATAAAAATGCTAGAGAAAGAGTGATTTTGATGGCAGAGAGTGTACAAAGTCTTAAGTGGCTTACTTTGTACAATACCAGGTTCCACGTCTGGAGATTGGGAATTCAGACCTAAATAAAACTACTTTCTTGATGACTTCCTCTTTAAGATGCCCAAATAAATTAAGTTTAGGTATACAAAAAGATACAAATATCAGTCCCTGATGATGAATTGCCCTGCCTCATTCTCACCATACTGGGTATTATCTTCTGGATATTAACACTTATTTTGAAGCTATAATTTCATTATAAAATTTCTTCCTTCTCTTTTCTTCCTCCAGGCCTTCCCACATACTCTCTTCTTCTCAACTTCAAATTCTTGGCTTCTTTCTTCATTGTTATTTCATGTGTTATATATACATGTGTTTTGAAATATTAAGTGCATATTTTTGAAATGCTATTTGTATGTATGTTTTCAGGGCTGAAAAACATTTCTTTTTATAAGAAAACTAAATGTTCTAAGTGATTGTAGCTAAATTTAGGAATGAAAGTACCCGATAATAATGAATATTTAAAAAATATAAGGAAACACCAAAAACCAACAAAATAATGGGAATTTATAAACATAGTTCAGTAAAACCTCAGTAGGAAGACACTCACTTCTACAAGTGAGAGATCAAAAGATTAAAAATCAGTGGCTATTATTAAAGGTCAAGGCCTGATCTAAGGCTACCTGGGTTCAGACTTGTCCAGTAATGCCCTGAGGAGAACTCGTCTTATAGCATTCTTTCCTTGTCCTCTAATTATACAGTTGCTAGGAAACCAGGCCATATGAGCAGGCCAGAACTGTTTGTAGTCTTGGTGCCTAAAGTGGATCAATCATTTCAAAAGTCAATTTCCTTTACCCAATCATATAATGCCAAAGCATGTACATCACTGCTTACATTTTTCCCCTTAAAATCTCTGTACCCCTAGATCTTGAGGCTGCATTCCTCTTCTGTTTCTACAGGAGGTTTGCATCCTGTGTTTGAACTCATATACAATTTTAAAAACCTCATGTATTCACAGGGGAGTCTATTTATTCCTGGTCTTTTGGGGTTTGAGAACCAGGAAGAACACAAGAACATGGTAAAGATTGCTAGAAAAAAAATTCAAGTAGAATTTTTGTTGCCTTCAAGAAAGTATAATACATCAACAATAATAATTTTATTATTTTTATTATTTATTTTATTTGGCAATTATGATGTGATTTCAAGTATAATATAATTTCATCATTACCCCCTCCTCATTTCTCCTTCCGAACACTCGTCATTGGTTTTTTACAAAATTATGGTGTTTATTTTATTGTTACAGTATTTGATCACAGTAATAGAAACCCAAACAAAGACAGACACTAAAGAAAATGTCTCAGACTGGAAAATGCTTGCTAAAAATTACCTCATGTTCAAAAATAACTGCCAGCACACACAATTACTAAATGAAACCTCAGAGGCCAGACTAAGACCAGAAATTTATACACTGAAACCCCATGATATGTCCTTTTCCTCATCAAGCCACTGAAACCCTCAAGCCCAAAGTACTACAGCACAGAATCTTCACTTTCCCCCTCAAAAGGCTAGGGTATCAGTGTCTGAGAGAAAAATCCTGCTTCTGGAAATGCCTGTCTTCTCTCTTTGAATTCCATGTCACCTGCATCAGTTCTCATCTAACAGACTCTACAACATGCACTGAGGAAAGTAGAGAATCATAGGTTCATATATTAACAGTCTTCACTCAGCTGAACATTAAAATGTAAAAAATAAATGGTAGACTTCTAGATGTATAAAATTAACAACATTAAATTAAGATGAAATAAATTATTCAAACAGACACATAACAATCAATATAGAAACAATAATTTAAATCTCTCAATTAAAAGAAAAAATAAATTAAGCCTAGATTTGGAGATTCAGCATGAATTCTACAAGAGTCTCATAGAACTCACTGCAATAATCCTCAAAGTATTCCACATAAGGGAAAAGGAAAAAATGCTTCTATATTTTTGTTAAGATACCAGTATTGGGCTGGAGAGATGACTCAGAGGTTAAGAGCACTGGCTGTTCGTCCAAAGGTCCTGAGTTCAATTCCCAGCAACCACATGATGGCTCATAACCATCTAAAATGGGACCTGGTGCCCTCTGCTGGCACGCAGGTGTACACGCAGACAGAACTTTGTATACACAATAAATAAATAAATCTCTTAAAAATAAGACACCAGTATTATCTTGATAACAAAAAAAATCAACTTCTGAAAATTAATAACACAATGTAACATTCTGTAAACTAATTAATAACTCATGCTATGAAGAAGTTCTATATAGGTACTCAATTATCTGTACAAGAGACATGCTAACTTACTTAATATATTATGACTGGAAGCATGGTTACAGACTATGTGAATATGAATGTCAAATACTTCTGAGTCCCAAAATAGTAAAAATTACACAGTATACAAAACATTTAGAGTTCATCTTTTATTTACCTATTGTTGACTGAATGAAAATTTCAATTGACTTGCTCAGCAATCTTCTATGATACCCTATGTGAAGGGTAACATCAAGAATCCAAGGCTCATGAGTGTAAATGAGTCCTAAGTTTATATCTTATTGGTTTAAAACCCTCACATTACACTTACCACTAACACACTGAGATACGGCACAGGCTCATGAGCACAGTGTGTTCTAAAATTTAATAAGGGGATCACAGTCTTCATTTCTCCTTCATCTTACCTTATTAATACTAAATGATCTGTGAAAACAATTACTTTTCAGTTACTGTTGACTCTAGAAAGGCTTTTTTCCAGAAAAGGATCTTCTTATGGCATTGTGTCAACAACAAAGATTGCATTTTAGGTGAAATGGCTGCTTTGTCTATATCTTATGGCATTGAACATATTCCAAGAAATTATAAAAATTTTGGTTATTGAACATGTTATATTTTTATATTAATTACACTTTTAGTAAATACACTTTTACATTAATTACATCTTTTATCTCACACTAGGAAAACATTTGCTGAAATATATTCAAATTCAATGTCTTCAATTCAAAGCTTTCAATCCCCAAGTCATGTAAGATAATTACAGTCATACACATCCACACTGAGACAGAACCCTTTTTTATTTTAACTTGTACTTTTAATTATAAGATTAAAACATTTCATTGGCATGACCACAGTAAATTACTTATCAATAATATAAGATCCCAGTGCTTATGAGTGAGGCTTATCAGCCATGGTAGAAGCCCACTTTGTATCTTCTATAGATCCCAATTAAGTTTTGCTCAATAGCATTTTCTGGAGGGCATGGGCCACTGCATACTTTGCACTCCATATGGAATAGCTAGGCTCAGAAATAAACATCACATCATATTTTCTGGTTTAATATTTTTTTGAAATGTTTGTTGGTTATGGTTTATTATTTCTACATAGCAAAGCAGGAGGTGAGCAATAAAAAATGTCAATTGAGAATTCATGCAAGTAAGAATCTCCTGGGTACTGGGAGGGTGTAGGAGCCTCTACAAAATGCATTAAGACAGGGATAGTTCCTGTCTTTGAATATGAGAAGCTTCCTCTGAAAAAGTTCATCAAATCATTCTTATTTGATACAGATGCTAAATATAATGTGTTGCTTTGCCATGTTCCACACCTTCCTTCTGGCTGAAAATATTTTATTTACCATGCGCAAAAACAGCAATTATTTATATCACTATAGAATGCCTGGATATTTGCTTGTATATGTTGGTTCAAGATCAGTAAATCAACACCAAATAGTACCAAAGTTTCAAATAGCTGGGAGTTTTTTTCTGTTAAAACCACAGATATCTTTCCTTCCTTCCTTCCTTCCTTCCTTCCTTCCTTCCTTCCTTCCTTCCTCCCTTCCTTCCTTCCTCCCTTCCTTCCTTCCTTTTTTCCTTCCCTCTTCTTCCTCCTCCATCTCCTTCTTTTTCTCTTTGCCCATATGTGTATGCCTTCAGGTCAGCAGAGATGGCAGGATCTTTATGTACTAAGTCCCCAGCACCCTGCCCACTAAGCCAGAGCACCTTATCAACACAGCCCTCAGCACCTTAACCTTTATTTATAGACTGTTCAGCAGCATATGTGTATGCCTTCAAGTCAGCAGATGTGGCCAGATTCTGTACTGAGTGCCCAGGACCCTAACCACTAAGCATAGAGTACCTTGTCTATTCAGCCCCCAGCACCCTAAGCATTATTTATAGTGTCCTGCCGGCTTGTGCAGAGGGCGCCAGAACACCCTATACAAGTCCTTGCACAGCCTGACAACCGGGCGGGTGCACCCATCTCCGACGGGATGAACGCAGGGGGGTGGGAGCGGAGGCTACTGACTCTCTCTTCCCGCCATCCCCCTGCCCACAGTCCTGCCCCACGCACGAGCCGCTCAGAACTCCAGGCAGACAGACGGACAGCGGGCAGTAGACAGGGGGAGGGAGGCGGGGAACCCCGAACCTCCCCGCGTGTGTGCGGGTCACTGAGTTCAAGTGAACAGCTTGGGATAAGAAGGATGCTGACCAGGGAAAACCGGCCAGGGTTGTGGGAGGATGATCGTGGAAATCATGCCCCTTCCAGCTTCGCTTCCGGATCTGCCCTGTTGTGAGCCAAGACTCCCTCCCCCCCCCCCCCCCCCCCCCCGGGGATGTTAACACAAAGCTTCTAGTCACGGAGAGACCTTCATCCTTCCTTTCTCAACTGGCAGCGCTCGCGGCTAAGGGAAGGACCAAGAGTCCCAAGATGCATTGCGGCAGAGCCCCCCCCATGCCTGAAAACTACAAACATGGCGTCAGAGCAAGGATTTCTGGGATTGTAACTGAGAACTACAAACATGGCAGAGCAAGTTCTTCTGGGATTGTAACCGAGAACTACAAAGATGGCGTCTGAGCAAGGATTTCTGGGATTGTACTGGGAACTACCAAAATGGCGTCCGGGTAGCGGTATGCATTCTGGGATTACTCGCAGTTCCGGCTCGGCGTCTTTCCCCTTCAGTAGCCTGGACCGGGTACCGGGTACTGCCTACAAATCCCAGAATGCTCTGCGTTCGAACTGTTCCCAAAGTCACGCGCTGGCGTCATTCAGCTTCCCTCACGGGAGTCTTGGCGAAAATCCCAGAAGTAGGCGCGGGGAGACTCTCATGCAGCTGCTGCTCTGTGGCCCATTATTGGCCTCAGAGCCCACAGGGCCTGTCCCTTGCTCCGGTGTCTGCAAATCTCCCTGGCACGCCATACTATCCCTGGATCACGATTGGACAGGACCTTTGTGACGTTGTCGTCCCGGAAGTCAACACATTTTAATGCTGCTGCTGCTGCTACAGTAGAAAATGTCCAGTCCCTGGGAGGTGGAGAAGGGGTCCTTGCATCTCTGCCGCTTTGATTACGTCGTTGGGAGTCAGACACAGGTAATGAATCTCTTTCAAACATTAAAAAAAAAAAAAAAGGCCAGGTGTGGCGGCACACGCCTGTCGTACCTGCCGGCAGTGGCAGGCGGGTCTCTGAGTATTCTTCACCCCCAAATCCCACTATAAGATGAATTGTATCGATTTTGTATGACAGTGATTAATATTCTATTTTTATTATTTTTATCTTTATTAATTACAGTTTATTCACTTTGTATCCCCCCTGTAGTTCCCTCCCTCCTCCCTCTCAATCCCACCCATCTTCTTCCACACCTGTGCCCCTTCCCCAGTCCACTGATAGGGGAGGTCCTCGTCCCCTTCCCTCTGATCCTAGTCTATCAGGTCTCATCAGGAGTGGCTGCATTGTCTTCTGTGGCCTAGTAAGGCAGCTCCCCCCTTGGGGAGAGGTGATCAAAGAAAAGGCCAATCAGTTCCTGTCAGAGACAGTCCCTGTCCCCATTACTATTACTAGGGATACTTGGATACTGAACTGCCATGCGCTACCTTTGTGCAGCTGTTCCAGGCCATCTCCATGAGTGGTCCTTGGTTGGAGTATCAGTCTAAGAAAAGACTCCTGTGCCCAGATTTTTTGGTTCTGTTGCTATCCTTGTGGAGCTCCTGTCCTCTCCAGGTCTTACTATCTCTCACTTCCTTCATAAGATTCCCTGCACTCTGCCTAATTTTTGGCTATGAAACTCAGCATCTGCCTTGATGCCCTGCAGGATAGTCTTTCAGAGGCCCTCTGTGGCAGGCTCCTGTCCTGTTCCCTGTTTTCTCCCTCCTCTGATGTCCATTCTCTTTGCCTTTCTGAATGTCGTTAGCCAGAGTCCTCCTTCCTGATTAGCCAGCTTCCTTAGGTGTACAGATTTTACTATGTTTATCCTATATTATATGTCTAATATCCACTTTTGAGTGAGTATATACCCTGTGTGTCTTTCTGCTTCTGGGATACCTCACTCAGAATGATCTTTTCCAGTTCCCACCATTTCCCTGCAAATTTCATGATTTCCTTGTTTTTTTATTGTTGAGTAATATTCCATTCTGTAGATGTACAACAATTTCTGTGTCCATTCCTCAACTGAGGGGCATCTGGGCTATTTCCAGCTTCTGGTTATTACAAATAATGCTACTACAAACATGGTTGAGCAAATGTCCTTATTGTGTACTTGAGCATCTTTTGGATATGTACCTAGGAGTGGTATAGCTGGATCTTGAGGAAGTGCTATTCCTAATTGTCTGAGAAAGCACCAGATTGGTTTTCAAAGTGGTTGTACAAGTTTACATTCCCACCAGCAGTGGAGGAGGGTTTCCTTTTCTCCATATCCTCCCCAGCATGTGTTGTCACTTGAGTTTTTGATCTTAGTCATTCTGATGGGTGTAAGGTGAAATCTCAGGGTCATTTTGATTTTCATTTCCCTGATGACTAAGGATGTTGAGCATTTCTTTAAGTGTTTCTCTGCCATTCGACATTCCTGTATTGAGAGTTCTCTGTTTAGCTCTGTACCCCAGTTTTCAATTGGATTACTTGATTTATTGCTGTTTAACTTCTTGAGTTCTTTATATATAGTGGATATTAGCCTTCTGTCAGATAGAGGGTTGGTGAAGATCCTTTCCCAGTCTGTAGGCAGTCGTTTTGTTTTGATGACAGTGTCCTTTGCTTTACAGAAGCTTTTCAATTTCATGAGGTCCCATTTATTGATTGTTCATCTTAGAGCCTGTGCTGTTAGTGTTCTGTTCAAGAAGTTGTCTGCTGTGCCACTTTTTTTCTAACAGGTTTAGTGTGTCCAATTTTATATTGACGTCTTTGATCCACTTAGATTTTAGTTTTGTGCATGGTGATAAGTATGGATCTATTTGCATTTTTCTACATGTGGACCTCAATATAAATCCAGACACACTAAACGTGTTAGAAGAAAAAGTGGGGGAAGAGCCTGGAACTCATTGGCACAGGAGACAACTTCCTGAACAGAACATCAGCAAAGGACACTGTTGTTAGAATACTCTATTTTTAAACTTACATAATGAACTGCTGGAGGGATGGCACAGTGGTTAAAGCAGTGCCTGTTGCTCCAGATGGACGTAGGTTCAATTCCCAACACCCACTACTGTCTGTGGATCCAGTTCCAGCAGATCTGATAGCCTCACACACACAGGAAGGCTAGGAAATGTTTTTCTAAAAAATAAAATTTCTTAATCATAAGAATAAAAGCTGATCTCAGAAGGACTGTGAGGATGGCAGCAATGTCTGATTTAATGTCTGTGCATACACAGAAACACACAGATAATAATAATCAGAGGTCCCTTCATCAACCCACTCAGAAATCTTATAAAAATATAGTTATATAAGAAACCCTCCCTTAAACAAATCTTTAAAAGTCTGGGGTCTTGCCAGCCATGCTTGCACAAGCCTTTAATCCAGGTACTTGAGAGACAGACACAGGCTGTTTGTTCTCTGTGAGTTCAGTGTCGGCCTGTTTGACAATGAGAGTCCAGCACAGACAGGCCTACACAATGAAACCCAGTCTTAAAAAAGAAAAACAAACAAAAATCAGAAAATCTAAGCCAGATTTGGTGGCACAGGCAGGAAGAAGCAGGTCAGTCTCTGTGAGTTCAAGGTCAGCCTGGTCTACAGATCTAGTCCAAGATAGCCAGGGCTAAAAGGACAAACCCTGTCTCAAAATACCAAATCATTCATATATGTATGTGTATATGTATGTATACATATATATGTATTAGTTTTATACATACACAGATAAATTCATTCTATCACTTCTGTTCATCTAGAGAGCCTTCACTAGTACAGCTGTTTTCTTCATCTTCCCATTGAGGAAGAAGTTTTACCTGATGATAGTACTCCAAAGTGTCCTGTGTTTTCTGCTTTTTTTTTTCTCCTGGGTTATCTCTTACCTTCCAGGAGAAAAGTGGCTGCAGTTTATCTGACCCCAGCGTGAATTCACAGAACAAAACTCTGCATTTTCTAAAATTTATCTTTAATTCTTAATCTTGGCACCTTTCCACCCGAGGGACAGACTGTTCACTCCACTGCAAGTTGAATAATAGTTGTGCAGGTATCCACCTTGATTCCTTGAGGAGGAGGGAGATTGGATTTTTGGTATACTGTTCTTTTGAAATGTATACACTTTACCCTTGTTCATTCAAATGCTGATTTCTCCACCACACTCTCTGGTTTCAATCCGGATATTGCATTGTGATACTTATTCTAAGCATCACCTGTCTCAACTTTGTGTGGGCATCCAGGATACAACAACCAGCCACAACGTTGAGCAATGGAAAAGGAGTAGGCAGGAGAGGGGAGGAGCCAGAGGACAAGAAGTAGTGGGAGGCAGAGAAGGAGAACTTGGAAGAGACAGGCTGGAGGAGAGGTCTTAGAACGACATGGAGATTGAACCGGGCCTAATATCACACACCACACACACACACACACAAAACAAAAACAAAAACAAAAAACAAGTATAATGGGTGAATCTAAATCTTAGGAAACTATGAGGCTTGGAGGTTTAGGATGGAGTAATTATTGCCCAGCATTGTGTTCTAGGTTAATTAAGTAAATTCCAGTCTCTGTGTGGTGACTTGGTTATACAGCAGTTTAGGATTTATCAATAGTAAATAATATTGATTTACAACATTGCATCCTGAGTGCTGGAAGGTAGAAGGTAGACTAGGGGAGGACAAGCACAAATGATGATGAAATGGAAATCTCTGCAGATCTGAAGAAGGTTTGGTCCTGAAAGGGTCCACATGGTTCCAAGACCTCTCCTGCCAATTGTCTTCTCTCCTGCTTCCTCTCTCTTCCTCCCTTTTCCTTCTCCCATCTGGCCCAGGATGTTCCACCCTATTCTCTCCTTTGCTCAGCACTGTGGCTGGTTGTTGACAATACAGAGAAACAATGATGGCAGTGTTTATATAGACTGCAACCAGATAGTGGGGGAGAGAAAGAAGCATTTGAAAAAGGGTAAAGTGTATACATTCCAAAAAAGTACATTATGCCAACAGGTGACTTCACATTTTTTCTTGGTTGGGTTTTCTTAGGTATCTTGATGAAAACTTGACTAGATTATTGGGCTTATGCTCCTGGAAGTTTTGCTTTATTCTTTCACAAATATTGTACACAATCATTATTGGCTTTGCTGTACAGTAAATACAGGAGTCATATTTTGTGTGTGTAATATGTCTTCTTAATCCTGAGAATTCTGAGGGTTTTTTTTTTTCACATGGTAAATTCATTTGGCAACATGCCATCATAAAATGTCTGGTTGCCACTGTTCAAAGAGCATGCATGGGCTGGACCTAGGCACCATACACATATCTAGTTGATGGGCAGCTTTGTTTTCATGTCGGTCACCTAGAATGGGGCTGTCTGTGACATGGACACAGATGCCTGTTTATGAATCAGTTTGCCCTAGCTGGGCAGCCTTCTCTGGCCTCAGTGGAGGAAGATGCACTTAGTTCATATGCAACTTGATGTGCTGAGGAGAGTTGGTATGGGGAGGCTCCCTTTGCCTGAGAAGAAGGGGAGGAGGAGTAAGGGAAGAGGATGGGAGGATGATACCAGAAGGAGAGGAAGTACAGAGCTGTAAGCATGATATAAAGTGAAAAAATAAATAAACTGAGAAAATGGCTGTTTTCTATGTAAGTGAGAGATTGTGTTGACTGATGATTTCTATTGAAGGCTCTTCAATTGAGTGTGGCAATATCCCTGAGCAAGTGCCTTTGGGTTGGATAAGAGAGCTAGCTGAGCATGAGATGATAAAGAAAAAAAACAAAACAAAACAAAACAGAACAAGGTGGGACAGAATATTTGCCATGGTTTTTGCCTTACTTTTCCAGAAACTTGAGTTTCTATCCTAGGCTTCCAAAATGGTAAACTGTGGTCAGACAGGACCAAACAAGTAAACCCATTCATGACGTGAGATGTTTGTGGTTAGGGGATTCAATCACAGCAGCACAGTAGCAGGTTAGGAGAAAAAAAAAAAAAAAGGTATGCCAAAAGTGACTTTGCTCCTGGACAGACCTGAGAATGTTCTCTTTTTTGAGGAATGTGGAAAATATCAGGACTTAAGATGGCAAAGGTACAGAGCTTAATGAGTGTAGGGCATACAGAGGAAGTGGAGATCATAGGATTTCAGTGGAAAATAGACTCCATGGAAAATTAAGCTAGAGGTCATTTGTGTGGTAATTTGGCCCCAGGTCATTCTTATTCTGCTCATGTCCTAAGAAATTAAATAAGGTAGAATTAAAATTTGGGGACTGATTTCTTAGATGGAAATGTTTGTTTTCAAACCTGGCTTAGATGTTAGTCAAAGCTACATTTGAAATCTTGATTCTCATGTGAGAGCCTTCGGAGTACAAGTCCAAAGATGGAAGGTGTACCCACAATGTGTTCTGTGTTGTCAACATATTTTACCAATGTTAATATTAAAATGCATCATAGAATACATGTATGTATGTATTGTTTGAAGCTTCATCCATCTTTATGTTCTCATTTGTTAATATTAAAATGTTAATATTAACATGCTTAATAGAATATATTAAAATGCTTAATAGAATATGTATGTATGCACTATTTCAAGTTTCATGCTTCTTTGTGTTGCCATTTGTTACTATATGGCTCATCATGCTGAAGTTTTGCCTTGTAAGAAAATTATCTAGAGGTGCTAGATAATGTAAGAACAGTAAGATTTATTTCAAAAAGCATGTTGTCTGTGTGTAGTGTGACTATGTGTTCTTAGGCCATGACAGATATATGAAGACTTGATGACATTTTGGGGGTTTATTTTGACCATTCTTATTTGATGGTCAAAGTCATGTTTGTTCTTAGGCCATGACAGATATATGAAGACTTGATGACATTTTGGGGGTTTATTTTGACCATTCTTATTTGATGGTCAAGGTTTGGATTTTTCAGAGTGTGTATTAATATTTTTCTTTTTTTTTTCTCTTTTATTTATTATATCATTCATTTTGTATCCTACCTACAGCCCCCTCCTTTATCCCCTCTCAATCATAGTCCCTCTCTCTGAGTATATTAATTTTTTTTAAATATAGTTTTTTACTTTATATCCAAAGGGTGATCCCCTCTTCCTCTTCTCTCTGTCTAGCCTCACTCTTCTGCCTCTTCTCCTAGAAAAATGGAGCCCTCCTCTTCCTGTGTCAACCAATCACAGCCATCAAGTCCCAGCAGGACTGAGCATATCCTCATCCACAGAGGCCAGGCAAGGCATCTCTGACAAGGGGGAGGTGATCTAAAAGCAGGCAGTAGAGTTCATATTAGAAACACTCCCCTCCACTTACCATTCAAACCACATGGACCAAGCTGCCCATCATACAGATAAGTTCAAAAGGCCTAAGTCTAGACCGTGCATGCTCCTTAGTTGGTGTAATTTTCTGTAAGCCCCCCTGGGTCTGCATAATTTGCCTCTGTTGGTTTTCTTGTGGCTTCCTATCCCGTCCAGGTTCTTCCACCTTTCCCCCAGTACTTCCATGTGATCCCTGGAGGTCCATCCCATGCCTACTTGCAAGTTCCAGCATCTGTCTCTATTGGCTGCTAGGTGGAGCCTCTCAGATAACAGGCATGTTTAGGCTCTTTTCTACAAGCACAGAAAAGCAACATTTACAGTTTCATTGGCTGGCTCTCTAGTATAAGGTGGGTCTCAGGTTGGCCCAATTATTGGTTGGACATTCCCTCAATCTTTGTTCCCTCATTATCCCTAAACTTCTTGTAGGCAGGGTAATTTTTGGATCGTGGATTTTGTGGTTCAGTTGTTTCCCTTTTCCACTAGTCCTGTCTGGCTAGGAGGTGGTCACTTCAGTTCCCATGTCTCCTTCCCCCACCTCATAGGAGTCACACCCATACCCTCTCAGGAACCTTCCCTGTCAAATGTCTCCAGCTTGTCAAAGAGAAGCACCCCTCGGTTTCCCTTCTTGTTCTCAGCCCTCTCCCCTCCTACTACAATTCTCCCCATGTCTGATGCCCACATTCTAACTTCTGCCCAGTTCCCTCTCTTCACCCATTTCTGTTTTCTATCATATTTTCTGTTCTGAGTGACATTCTGGTACCCTCCTGTGGACCTCCTTGTTACTTAGCTTCATTGAGTGTGTTGATTGTAGTATGATTATTTTGTGCTATAGGTCTACTATCAGCTTATAATTAAGTACATCTGTGTGTTTCTTTGGGTTACCTCACTCAGGATGATCTTTTCTAGTTCGATCCATTTGCCTGCAATTTCCATGATTTTTTTATTTTTAATAACTGAGTATTATTACATTGTGTAAATGTACCAGAAGTTCTTTATCCATTCTTCAGTTGAGGGACATGTAAGTTGTTTCTAGCTGTTATGAATAAAACAGCTATGAACAAATATCCGTGTTCTATAATGGAACATCTTTTGGATATATTCCCTGGAGCGGTATAGCTGGGTATTGAGGTAGAACTATTCCCAAGTTTCTGAGAATACACCAGATTGATTTCCAGAAAACTTGTACATGTTTGCACTCCCATCAGCAGTAGAGGAATGTTCCCTTTTCTCTACATCCTCACCAGCATGTGTTGTCAGTTGAGTTTTTCATCTTAGCCATTTAAGTGGTGTAAGATGGAATCTTAGAGTCATTTTGATTTCCATTTGTCTGATGGCTAAGGACTTTGATCATTTCTTTAAGTGCTACTCAGCCATTCAGTATACCTCTGTTGTGAATTCACAGTTTAGCTCTGAACCCCATTTTAAAATTTGATTATTTGACTTGTTGGTATTTAATTTCTTAAGTTCTTTGTATATTTTGGATATTAGCACTCTTTCTGATGTAGGGTTGGTGAAGATATTTTCCCAATCTGTTGGCTGCTTTTGTGTTCTATCGATAGTGTCCTTTGACTTACAGATGCTTTTCAGTTTCTCGAGATCCCATTTATTAATTGTTGATCTCAGAGCCTGTGCTTTTGTTTTTCTATTGTCTCCTGGGTTAATGAATTCAAGACTTTTCTCCACCTTGTCTTCTAAATGATTTAGAGTCTCTGGTTTTACGTGAAGATCTTTGATCCAGTTGGACTTCAAGGTGATACAAAGGGGTCTATTTGCATTTTTCTACATTCAGATATTTAGTTATACCACCACCATTTGTTGAAGGTGCTGTCTTTTTTCCATTGTATGTTTTTTTTCTTGTTTGTTGAAAATAAAGTTCCTGTAGGAGTGTGGGTTTATTTATATGTCTTTATTTCAATTGTATAGGATTGGTCTGTTATCAAGGGTGTTTTATTTTTCTACTTGAAGTTAATGTTTGCTCTTTCAAGGTCTGTAAATAATTGTGTTGAAATGTTGGTGGGTAATGGATTGAATCTGTAGATTGTATTTGTTAAGAATTCTGTTTTACTATGTTAATCATACATATCCATGAATTTGGGAGATCTTTCCATCTTCTGATATCTTCCTCAGTTTCTTTCTTTAAAGACTTGAAACTCTAGTCATAGAGGTTTTTCACTTGCTTGGTTAGGGTTATTAGAAAATATTTTATATTGTTGATGGCTGCTGTTTAGGATGGTGTTTCCCAAATTTCATTCTCAGCCCATTTTTCATTTTTATTCAGAAGGTCAAATGATCTTTTTAGTTAGTTATGTTCCCAGCCACTTTGTGGGAAGTATATATCAACTATAAGAATTCTCTGGTAGAATTTCTTGGGTCACTTATATATACTAGTATATCATTTGCGAATAGTAATACTTTCATTTCTTCCTTTCCAAGTCTTTTAACATGAAGGGATGTTGGATTTTGTCAAAGGCTTTTTCTCCTGTAATGAATTGATCATGTGATTTTATTCTTTCAGTTTGTTTATATGGCGGAATACATTTTGATGCATTTTCATGTGCAGAACCATCGCTGTATCTCTGAGATGAAGCCTATTTTTTCATCACATATATCTTTGATGTGTTCTTGTATTTGGTTTGGGAGCATTTTATTGGGTATATTTGTGTCAATGTTCATAAGTGAGATTGGTCTGAAATTCTCTTTCTTTTTTGAGTCTTTATGTGGTTTGGGTATCAGGGTGACTTTGCCATCAGTATGAGTTTGGCAGTGTTCCTTCTGTTTGTATTTTGTGGAATACTTTGATGAGTATTGGTATTAACCCTTGTTTCAAAATCGGGTATGACTCTGTGCTAAAACCATCTGCCTCTCTATCTGTGTGTGTGTGTGTGTGTGTGTGTGTGTGTGTGTGTCAGACTTTTAATGACGGCTTCCATTTTCTAAGGCATTATTGGCTCTATTGTTTTAGTTTATTAATTTTGTTGTTTTTGTTTTTTAAGAAAAGGTTTCTCTTCGTTGTCTTGTGTGTCCTGTAAAAGGTATGTAAATCAGGCAGGCCTCAGACTTAGAGATCCACCTGAATCTGGATCTAGAGTGCTGGCATTAGATGTGGGCCCACATTCGTGTCTTTGTAGTGTTGTTTTGTTTTGTTTTTATATTATTGGTTAATGGGCCTGAAATGTAGGCATTTGTACATATCAGTCCTATTCTTGAATTTACTTTTACCCACATCTTGAATTTTGAGATTTTGCAGAGCATATGATATTTCTCATTTGGCAACTTCAGGCTCCTTATCCCATGCTGCTAGGGCTTCTCATCCAGGGCCACTCCCATAAATTTCCAGAAGCCTCCCATGACCCAGAAACTCACCCACCCTGATTTCTATTTTCTCTCCTTGTTCCGTCCTCCCTCTACTCTCCCCATACATGATGCCCATCCCCATTACCCTACCCACTCCCTCTTCCACCCTATTTCTTCCCTCCATTTAATTCAGATACTTATCTTATTTTGTCTTCAGAGTGAGTTTCCTACATCCTTCCTTTGCCCTCCTTGACTCACTGTGTCTGTGGATTGTTCCATGATTATCCTATACTTTATGATTAATTTCCACTTATAAGTGAGTAGGTACCTTGTGGGTCTTTCTGGGTCTGGGTTATCTCACTCAGAAAATTTTTCCTAGTTCCATCCATTCTCTTTGCAAAGACTTTTAATAAAGTCTTTGTTATTAATAGCTAATTGGTATTCCATTGTGTAATTGTATCACATTTTCTTTATCCATTCTTCAGCAGAACGATGCCCAAGTTTTTTCTAGTTTCTGTTTATTACAAATAAATCTGCTGTGGACATAGTTGAGCAAGTGTCCTTGTGGTATGGTACAGCATCTTTTGAATAAATTCCCTGCAGTAGTATAGCTATTGAGGTATATATTGACATAGGTCTATTCTAATTTTTTTGAGAAACAGCTACATGGATTTCCAAAGTGCTTGTTAAGTTTTCATTCTCACCAGCACTTGAGGTGCTGTCATTTGAGTTTATGATTTGAGCCATTCTGACAAGTGTGAGATTGAAATGCAGAGTCCTTTTAATTTGCATTGCTTTGATGCCTAAGGACACTGAACATTTCTTTAATTGTTTCTCAGCCATTACCACTTCCTCTGCTGAGAGTTCTGTGTTTAGCTCTGTATGCCAGTATTCAATTGGGTTATTTGGTTTGTTGCTGTCTAGTTTGTTGAATTCTCTAATTAGAATATTATCCTTCAGGCAGGTGTAGGATTGGTGAAGGTCCTCTCCCAGTCTGTGTGATGTCATTTGTCTTATTGTTAGTGTTGTTTGCCTTCCAGATGCTTTTCACTTTCATGTTGTTAATTGTTAATCTTAGTGTCTGAGCTGTTGGTGTACTATTCACAGAGTTGTCTCTGTACCAATGCTATATCAAAGCTATTCCCCCTTCTCTCTTCTATTGTATTTAGTATATCTAGTTTTATGTAATAGTCTTTGATCCAATTGGACTTGAGGTTTTCAGGGTGATAAATATGACTGTGGTAAATATGCTTCTACATGCAGACATCAAGTTAGAGAAACACCAATTGTTCCACATGCTTTCTTTTTTCCATAGTATCTTTTTGGCTTTTTTTGGTCAAATATCAAATTCCTGTAGGAATTTGTGTTTATTTCTCTGTCTTTAATTTGATTCCATTGATCAACCTGTCAGTTTCTATGCCAAAACGATGCAATTTTTGTTACCATTGCTCTGTAGTATAGCTTGAAATTATGGATATTGATATCCTCAGAAGTTCTTTTATAGTACAGAATTGTTTTAGCTGTATTGCTTTTCATTTTTCCTTTGATGTTAATGGTTATTCTTTCAAAGTCTATAAATAATTTTGTTAGAATTTTGTTAGGTATTGCTTTGAATTTGTAGCTTGCATTTGTTAAGATGGCCATTTTTTACAATGCTAACTGTATGATTCATGAGTTTAGGAGATCTTACCATCTTCTGATCTCTTCTTCATTTTCTTTCTCCAGGGATTTGAAGTTATACAGGTCTTTTACTTGCTTGCTTAGAGTTATACCAACATATTTTGTATTGTTGTAGTTATTGTTCAGGATGTCCTAATTTCATTCTAAGCCCATTTAAGTTTTGTATACAGAAGGGCTACTGATTTTTTTCTAGTAAATTTTGTTCTAAGCCACTTTTTGGAAAGTGTCAACTGTATAAGTTCTCTTATAGAATTTCTAGATTCACTTATGTATACTAGTGTATCATCTTTGTATAGCGATGCTTTGAATTCTTCCTTTCTAATCTTTATCTCATTGATCATGTTCCATTGTCTTATTGCTCTGTCATGGAACTTGTTGGAATTGCTTTAAGTTTCTTTCCATTTATTCAGATGTAGGCTATAGGCATGCTCTTCATTGCTTTTATTATATATAGATTTGAACCTGATCTCTACAAGTCTTTTAACATGAATGGGGTGTTGGATTTTCTTTGAAAGTCTGGAAGAATTCTCTGCCAAAACCCGCTGGTTCAGAGCTTTTTATTTTGTTTGGGATACTTTTAATGGCTGCTTCTTTTTCCTTAGGGCATATAGGCCTTATTTTTGTTTTATTTTGTTTTGTGGTGTTTGTTTTTGAAGTCAAAGTTCCTTTTAGTAGTTCTGTCTGTCCTGTAAGTAGGTATGTAGACCAGGCAGGCCTAAATTTAGAGATCCCCTTTAAAGTGTCTCTAGAGTGCTGGGATTAGTTGTGGCCCCACAAACCTGGCCCTTTTTTTTCTTTGTTATATTATTATGTGATAGGCTTGGAAAACAGGTTTTATACAAGTCAAACATGCTCTTGCATTGATCTTCATTATGATAATACTGCTTGAACCTTCTGAATCATATGACTATAGTACTTTTTATGCTTATTTTAAATTATTTTGAATGAATATGACTATTTTGCATATTTATGTGAATAAGTACCTCATGTGTGCCTGGTTCTTACAGTAGTCAGAAGATGGCTTCAGAACTCTTGAACTTGGAATAATGGATAGGTGTGAGCTCCTATGTTAGGAGGCCCATAGGGAATGGCAAATGAAGCTTCAGGAACTCCTACAACTACTTGAAAGGTCCTGATCCAGTGCACATAGTTGATCTACTAGGGATTCCTAGCACACTAGTGAAATCTCAAAGGTAACTAAGTCTAGGGTGGTGCTTATTTCCTCTTCTTTATGGAAATCTCCTAAGTTATGGAGTGCCATAACTTGCCACCCCACAACTTCCACATTTTCTTACAGTAGTACCAATCTGATTGATTGTTACTGTTACTTGAGGCTAGCATGGGATGGTCTGATTGGGCTTTTAATCATTTAAAGGCAGTTACACTGGATAATAAAGTTAGATCTGCAGTTTTCAGTCTTGTCTCTCGAGTTTGATTACCAGTTTTCTGTGTGGACTCTGTCACTCCCTAACCCACTTACCCCATGGTTCCTAATCCCCACCTATGTAAGTACTGGCAATCAAACCCAAATATTTGCAAGACCAACAAGACCTCTTCACTGCTGAGCCATCTCTCATGCCCTATGTTGCCTGTTTTATTTATTTATTTAATATACTTTTTATTTTTTATGTTAATTACAGTTTATTCACTTTTTATCCCAGCTATTGCACCCCCACTCATTCCCTCCTAATCTCACCCTCCCTCATTTTCTCCATTCCCCTCTCCAAGTTCCCTGATAGGGGAGTGGACTTCCATCTGACCCTAGATTATCTGGTCTCATCAGGTCTGGCAACATTGTCTTCCTCTGTGGCCTGGCAAGCTTGCTTTCCCCCTCGGGAGGGGTGATATTCAAAGAGCCCACCACTGAATTCATCTCAGTGACAGTCCCTTACTAGGGGAGTGTTCCTCTTCCTAGGGTACCCACTTGGATACACCAGTGACTCTCCTGACTCTTTCATTTTCAGGAATGAAAAGCATGAGAAAATACATTTGGCTTGCCCATTGTTATTATAGTTAGGAATTGTTTATACTATTTCTCTGATGTGGGCTCGGTACTGTTGATCTGTTTACTCTCTGTCTCACTTTATGTCTCTTAATTGGCATTTCTTTTGCAAGGATGTATCCTAATTAAAGGATGCAGAAATTAGAGAGATGAACCTTACTTTTCAGTTTCCTTCTAAAAGGAGTTGGTGGCTATATTAGCACTTGTGTGTCAGAAAATAAATAGAACAAACACTAGAGTTATATATGACTATATTTGAAATGAATTATACATTTCCCCTGTTGTCACTTTCATGCTTTCTGTTGTCCACTTGTGTGGATATTTTAGACTGCGTTGACATACAATGATGTGAATGTGAACTTTACTCAAGAAGAGTGGGCTTTGCTGGATCATTCCCAGAGGAGTCTCTACAAAGATGTGATGCTGGAGACCTACAAGAACCTCAATGTTATAGGTATGGCAGTGAATTTTCTTTACTTTTTAAAATACGGGGAGAAATCTTTATTTGTTATTAATGACCATCTAATTTCACTTGAGGATGAGGAAGAATGCGGTGAATGGTTCTTTGACCATAGGTCACAGTCTAAATTTTGCCTTATTTCCAATAATAAGTCATACATTTTCTGGTACTGTGTTTTAGGCTACAATTGGGAAGATCATAATATTGAAGAGTGTTGTCAAAGTGCTAGAAGACATGCAAGGTAATTTTCATGTGTAGGCTGATATAAATATGGTTCTGAAAAAATTTTAATGTGACCTGGAAGTTTGAATGAAAAAGAACAGTGTAAATGAACTGCTTTAAGTATATGTATTGATTACTAACTTGTTACCAAACCAAGTACCTTCATGTTAAATACCTTCATGTGTGTTTGCAAGGCACTCCTCTAAGAAAGAATGCAAGGAAATTATAGCCCTACCTATGATCACCATTTAAATCATACCTGCATTAGAGCTATATGGTAGAACTGCAGTTTGTTTAGTCTCCTACAACTCAGTTATTGCAAAAGATATTCACAGTAAGTAGGTGATGAAAGTATGTCCACATCATATTAAGCAAATAGTTCATATTAAATGTGGGATTACTCATATACTTGTAGTAATGTTACTAAGCTTTTTGAGAAACACCGTTTTATAGAGTCAAGAATATTGCTGTGGAAAAAAACATAATCCCTATTGTAGATGTCTATGACAACAAAATTAAATGTGTGAATGCCATGTGGAACCATGCCATTTATTTTTCTTCTTTTAATAGGTACATCATATGTTACAATGAATACAAGCCATGTTAGCATGGGGCTATTGAAAGAAGCAATGAAACTCTCAGAACAACTAAAAGATATAGTAGTCCCCATTTTGAGTAGATTTTTAAAAGGTGATACCTGTTATTCTTTATATGGCATATTTGAACCTGCTAGCAGTACAAATAACGATACAGAGCCATTTTGATATTGTTAAGCTTAGGCAATTTAATTGGGCAGATCCAGAACCCTTCATCTCCCTTAACAAAAATAAACCTAGCATGGAGTACTGCTGCATGGCCAACTCTACCTCTTTGTACTGGTTCATGTCCAACTGTTAACCTCAGTGTCCTGCTGGTTAATCGCTTGTTTTTTACTTTCTTCCTAGCAACCCTCTCAAAAGTTCTGCCCCCCATTTTGTGCCCTTTTCTCAGTTGTCAGCTCTTTATTATTTCCAATAGACAAGTAAGGATGGACAAATGTTTACAAAATATAGGACAGGTAATGGGCCATAGAATGAATAATTCTAAAATCTGGCCAGCACTTAGCTCTCTGCTGGATCAGCAATCAACATTCGCATTTACTGACACATTTTCACAGTTTACCTCAACTTCATTAGGAAATCTCACAGCATCATACTGCAGAAAATATGAGTTTTAGAAATATATGAATACTTCTGTTTGTCCCAGTTATCTTTGCAAATTTAGCATGGCGCACAGTATATGGAAATTTATTAATCTAGTCAGTGTGTTAAAGCACTGAGGTCTTGCAGTTTTCTACAAATATGTGGTAAAACATCTTATAGAAGAAAGTATGGCATAAATTGAGCCAGGTAAGAAATATTTTTACCATCACAGTTATTTTCAAATATGCAAAACAACCCATAGAGAAAGAGAACACCGTGTATATAAAAATAATGATGAACGCTCAAGATGTAATTTCTCTTTACCTTTACACCAAATTATAAAATTATAAAATTAAGTGACATGGACAAAAAGATTCATTAGTGTTATGAATGTGGTAAAGCTTTCATATGTGCCAATTATCTTTGCAGGTGTGAAAACAGTCATAGTGGAGAGAAACTCTCTGAAGATCCTCAATATGAAGTCTTTGCACATTACAGTAATTCCCACACATGTAAAACTATGCATACTGGTGAGAATCGCTATGAATGTAAGCAATGTGGTAAAGCCTTTGCACATAATAGTCATCTCCTAAGACATAAAAGGACACATACTGGAGAAAAACCTTATGAATGTAACCAATGTGGGAAAGCCTTTGCGCATAACAGTCATCTCCTAATACATGAAAGAACTCACACTGGAGAGAAACCTTATGAATGTAACCAATGCGGTAAAGCCTTTGCAGATAAGAGTGTTCTCCTAAGACATAAAAGAACTCACACTGGAGAAAAACCTTATGAATGTAACTGGTGTGGTAAAGCCTTTGCATGTAACAGTAATCTCCTAATACACAAAAGAACTCACACTGGAGAGAAACCTTATGAATGTAACCAATGTGGTAAAACCTTTGCACATAGCAATCATCTCCTAAGACATAAAAGAACTCACACTGGAGAGAAACCTTATAAATGTAACCAATGTGGTAAAGCCTTTGCATATAACAGTATACTCCTAATACATAAGAAAACTCACACTGGAGAGAAACCTTATGAATGTGACCAATGTAGTAAAGCCTTTACATGTAACAGTAATCTCCTAATACACAAAAGAACTCACACTGGAGAGAAACCTTATGAATGTAACCAATGTGGTAAAGCCTTTGCACAGAACAGTCATCTCCTAATACATAAAAGAACTCACACTGGAGAGAAACCTTATGAATGTAGCCAATGTGGTAAAGCCTATGCACGGAACAGTCGTCTCCTAATACACAAAAGAATTCACACTGGAGAAAAACCTTATGAATGTAAACAGTGGTAAAGCCTTTGCATGTAACAGGAATCTCCTAATACATGAACTCACATTGGAGAGAAACCTTATGAATGTAACCAATGTGGTAAAGCCTTTGTACAGAACAGTCATAAAAAACACATACTGGAGTGAAACCTTTTAAAGGTACCTAATGTGATGAAGTCTATGCATATCAGAGTAGTCTCTGAGAACATAGAAGAGCACAGCCTGGAGAAAAACCTTATGAATATAATCTCTGTGTTAGGACATTTGTACAACACACAATCCCCAGTCATTTAAGTCATTTCCTAATAGATAAAAATGCATACTGCAGAAAATCCTTATAAATATAACCAATGTTATATAGGCTTTTCATGCAACAGTCATCTCCTAGGACAAGAACACATACTGGAGTGAAACCCAATGACTGTAACCAGTATAAAAAAGCCTTTGTACATAACAGTCATCTCATAAAACATGAAGAACACATACTAGAGGGAAACTTTATGAATGTAACAAATGTGGTAAAATTTTTGCTCTTCAGAATTGTCTTCAAAGTCATGAAAGAATACATATTGGACAGAAAGACTATGAGTTTATTTAATATGGTGGAGCTACTCTACATTTGTATAATCATCATCATGACTTTGTACTGGAGACCAACATTATGAATATGTTAAAATGTGAGGGCTTTGCACATATCTATATTCTTCATTGACATAAAGTTTCATACTGGAGAAAGATTTTGTGAACATAAGCAATGTGGTGAGGCCTTTTTGTTTGTCAGTCCACTGAATCCAATACAACTCAAACTCAGTTCAATGAAAATGACAAAAAAACATTGTTATCCAGACACTACTGGTTGATTAGGCCCACATAACATTCTTGGGAGCTGAGCTGTGATACCTACATACCCACTGAGCCAAAATGTTACGGAGGTTCTGAGATTAAAAATCGTAAACATTTGTTCCATTTTACAACTATTCTTTTTCATCAGTCAGGGTTTAGAGATGTGCTTTATGCCATTGAGGAAGTCACCTGAGGCAAATGTAGGTTTTACAACTCAACCAATCATATTCATTTGTTCATCTGTGGTTAGGAAAAGGTATCATGTTTTAGAGAAGAGAAGCTGTGGTATGGGACAGTCATTATGTTTGGTGACCAGAAAACATGGTATGGAACAAAAGATGTTTGGGGGAACAAAAGATGAATAATGAAAGCTTGTCGGCTATTGGGAAGTGCGCAGCTTTCTAGGGAACTTAAATTTAGGTCCACCCTATAATTCAATGGAGGCTGGTATATAAAAGGCAATATTTAGGGCAAATTTAGGGCATATTCCCACATGCAAATTACCTTTGCATGTTTTGCACATCACAGTCATCTTCAAGTATATAAAAAAAACAGATAGTAGAGAGAAACCTTACATGTATAATCAATTTGATAAAGCCTTTTCTTAACAGTCGTTTCCAAATACATAGAATACTTACTGCAGTGAAACCCTATGAATAAGCAATGTGGTAAAGCATTTTCATGTGGTTGTCTTTGAAATCATAAGAAAAAGTCATGCTACGGAGAAACCCCATGGGCGTAGTCAGTATTATAGTTTTGTACTTCACAGTACCATTATAAAAGAGTAAAAGATTTAGTATGTGAACAACTTCTTAAAGCTTTTGCATATCACAGCAGTCTTTGAGAACCTGAAAGAACTCATTCTGAAGGAAATCTATTAGGATTTATTAAGAGGTGTCAACAGTGTATTCATGCATTATGACATCCGTCCTTATTTTGTTTCCAATTAGAAGCTCATATGGACAAAAGGCCTATAAATTTAAACAATCAGCTAACCCTTTTAGATTTCAAAAGTCTCTTCAATTACATGAAATTAATCATCCAGTTGTACAGTTTATGGGTGTGTATTAGTGCCTTTTCTGTGACTTAACAGGACATATAAGGCAAATTCCAAATGTGTTTAATTTGCCATATGGTTCCAGAAGTATGTGGGATCACTATGAACTGGGCATGACAAGTTTAACAAATGGCATGCAAAGTAGGAAGGTTGGAACTCACATCCTCAACTTGCAGCATGAAGCAGAGGGGGAACTACAAATGGTATACAGTTGGGACCTATCAAGCCCACCCCAAGTAACATACTTCCTCCATCAGGGCTACTTTTCCAAAACATTCCCAAATTCTACCACCAACTGAGAAGGATTCATTTCTCTAAGTTCAAGGACATGTTTGATTTCTGTTATATGAAAGAACCCATGATGAAGAAAAACTCTGTAGATAAGCCTGTGGTTGCCTCAACACCTGAGTTAAAGGAATGAATGCTTACACAAGTAAAACATTGTGAATAAACATATATTAGTTTAAGTTTTTTTTCAATTTCCGTTATGTGATATCAGTGTGTATTTGTGTATTTGTGTGCTCTCCATTCTGGTTTCCATGAAGAGCAGACCCTTTGCTCTTCTTGTACCAGGAATTACAAGAAGTTGTGAAAATCCTGACCTAGGTCCTAGGAATGAACTTGTCTTAATGCACAGCCATGTCTTTAGTTCTGTAATATCTTAAATCCTTTATATATCATCTTGATGTCAAGAAGTAGAAAAGAATTCATAGAAGAGAGCAACCCAATTTATATGGGTTTTGATGACATAATGGGTTATGGGTTTATATGGGTTTAGGTGGGTTTTGGACATAATTAATATTCATTTTCAAGAAAAACTTTTTAAAATCTGTTTTTATCATGACATGTAGGAAGTAAATTATTTACCATGTTCACTTATTGTCATAGAGGATATCACCAATTGTGATTGTGGTCTGTATTTTGAAACATTGGAGTAGGTATTGAAGTTGGCTGAATGTGGAACAAATCCATTCACAGAAGTTTATTAGATCATTCTGATAATTCTTTCTGTGGCTGCTGTTCATCTAATGCATTTCCTCTTGGTGATAAGTATTTTTCTGCTGCAATGTATTGAATGGGATCCCCACCATCTATATTATCAATTTATTTGTGTCTGGCAGTGTGTGATCATAATTCTCAAAGACGTGTCTCTGAAAAAGCATGGTGTTTTTTTATTTCATATTTTCACAAAATCCTTTGAGATGTTTGTTTTCAAACCTGGCTTGTATGTTAGTAATTACTCAAGGCTACATTTGAAGTCTTGATTCGCATGTGTCAGCCTTCTGAGTACAAGTCCAAGGGTGGAAAATGTACCTGCAATGTGTCCTGTTTTGTCAACATATTTTGCCAACGTTAATGTTAAAATATTTAATAGAATATAGGTATGTATTTTTTGAAGTTCCATGTTTCTTCATGTTCTCATTATTTACTTATGGCACATCATGTTCAAGTTCTGCCTTCTAAGAGAATTATCTAGATGTTCTAGATAATGCAACAACAATGAGATTTATTTCAAGAAAGCATGTTGTATGTGTGTAATGTGACTATGTGTTCTTAGGCCATGATATATAAAGACTTGACAATTTTTGGAGTTGATTTTTACCATTCTTATATGATGGTCAAGATCTTGTTGCTAGTTTTGCATACCACAAACATTCCCCACTCAATTCATTGGTAATCAAATAAACTTATCTGTAACATTACATCAGTAAAATATTATCTTCAATTCAAATTATAAACATTATCATCTAAGAATGGAAGAAAATGAAATTATTTAAATAATAAACACTGTTTACAAATGAAAATGTTCTGGTTACACATGATTTGAGCTCAATCTCTGGGTAGCCCATATGTCTCCTATAAAATTTTCTAATATTTCTATACATGCGCTGTTGTGTATGCAAACTCACACACCAGGACATACCTAAATAACATTTAAATCCAAATAAGGGCCAGTGTGGTCACTGACCAAAGGACTCTGGGTTTCTGGTTTAGAACTGATCTAGGGAAAGCAGATAATAAGCAACAATAAGTTGTCCTTACACTGACACATACACATTATTGCATAGGTGTATACACACAAACACTCAAACATTTTTAAATGGGTGAAATTAACAAAGCAAAGAAATTGACAACATCAGAAATGATTTAGAAGTATAAATCACTGTAGACTTTGAAGACTTATTACTATTCTTTAAAAGAATAGTGGTTTCTTTGTACATTTTATTTTATCCTTTCATTCTTTGATTCCAGGATAGGTCATTTTAAAAACATATCTTAGCTGAGGCTCAGAAGTACATCCCTGTCTTCCTAGATCAGGGAGTAATTGTCAGGCCACTCTCTCTGAGGTTGAGGCTAGTGTGGTCCACAGAGTTAATTCTTTTGTTTGTTTCTTTTGGAGAGAGAATTTGCCTGTGTATCTTTGGCTGTCCTGGACTCCCTTTGTAGACCAGCCTAGTCTTAAATTCACAGAGATCTGCCTGCCTCTTCCTCCCTGAGTGCTGGAATTACACGTGTTTGCCACCATGCCCAGCTCCACAGATTGAGTTCCAAAATAGCCATAGCTATGTAGATATATCCTGTCTTCAAATGATTCCAACAAGGTAGACTGTACCTCAAATTATGGATTTTTTTTCCCAATATAATTGACTGGTTTCAACAAAGCCTTTTGTTACATTTATTCATATCAAGAGAACTGTGGTAACAATGAATATAAGAAGCAGTGTGGAAAAACCATTTATACAGGGGTGGAAATCCATTTAATCCTTCTCCAGCTATTTATCAGGGACTTCATCACCTTCCAGTGCTAGGAAGCATCTACTTCCTCTGCATTATAATGACATCATTGGGAACTAGAGGGTTAGTGGTACTTCTCCTTTGTAAACCCAGTTTAATTCCTAGCACTCACATGAAATGACTCAGAACTACCTGTGTTTCTAAGTCAAGTATATTGGATGTAGTCTTCTGGCCTCCTAAAGGACAAGACAGTGAAAATGGTAAAAAATAAACAAACATGAATATGAACATGTGATTCCCTAATGTAAAATATTTTCTTCACATATATCTTATTTTTTCTCTAAAAATAAAATTGATTTAATTTAGGTGCATAAGTTTGCCAGTGCGTATACAGTGGAGGCCAGAAGAGAATATCTGTTCCCCCATGATTGGAGTTACAAACAGTTGTGGTCTATCTCTTATCTAGGCCATATGGCTGAGCAGTCAGCACTCATAGGTGTTGAGCCATCTACTCAGTGCTAGGAACATACCATTAATAATAGTAATGTCTATCTTTAGTGCCGAGGTATGTTCTTATATGAAGCAGAAAGGTAGGTCCTTTTTTGTGTCTGTTTTGTAACTTGTGGTTTTTTTTTACTAGGAACCTGTTGCCATTGGTGTTGAGATATAATAATGACGAGTTTTTGTTACTTCCTGTTATTTTGATGGTGGTGGTGGTAGTGTGTCTCTTATATTTTTGGTAGTGAGCCTAGTCTTTAATGGCTGAGCCATCTCTCCAGCCCAGACAGTATGTGTCTGTATGTGTGTGATAGTGTGTGTGATACTGTGTGTGTGTGTGTGGTTGTGTTTCCCTTCTTTGGTTTTGCTGATATGAAGTTTTATTTTTACTGTTTCCTTGTTGTATTTGATCTCTTTGGTTTGGAGTTTTCCCTGTAGTATCTTCTGTATGGTTGATTTGTGGATAGGTACAGTTTAAATTTGTTTTTGTCCATGGTATATCTTGTTTTCTCTCTCTATGGTGTTTAAAGGTTTTGCTTGGTAAAGTATTTGGGGCTGACATCTGTGGCCTTTAGTGTTTGTAGGATACATGTCCAGGCCCTTCTGTCTTTCAAAGTTTCCAATGAGATATCAGATATAATTGACAAGGTTTGCCTTTATATGTGACTTGGTCTTTTCCTGTTGCAGCTACCTAGGATGATGCATGTACTAGACGAAGATCAGTGCATATATATGGCTTATGCACAAGCTAGTCTTCATATGGGTCTCCTGGTAGTGGAGCAGGGACTGTCTCTGACATGGACTCTACTTGCTTTTTGATCACTTCCCACTGGTGGGGCTGCCTTGCCCAGCCTCAGGAGAAAAGGATGACTTGGTGTGGTAGAGTAGGGCTCCCCTACTCTGAGGAGAATGTGAAAAGGGATTGGAGCAATAGGAATGGAAGGTATTACTTACTGATCTATACTGCTATGTAGTGACTCTTGGTGTTGTAAAGGCATGCTTTCTTTCATGTCATAACATAAAGTTTGCACAGTTTAAAAATTGTCACAGAAATGCAAAACCATTAGTAAATAAGATGCTGTTATTGATACTGACAAAAATGAGTGTGGGAATGTAGGTTTTTGCTAAAAGGTCTGCCAGTTCAGAATTCTTTGAGCTTAATTCCCACCAATGCAAGACAAATAAGCAAGCAAACAGACAGGCTGGTACTGGATAAGGAGCACTGTTAAACAGACAAAGAGTTGATATTGAAAAGTGGTTGCAGAACCTCAGTTGTGGGACTCTGCTGGTAATTATGAAGTATAGCCTCTTCGCTAGGTCTATACAGTGGACTCTCTTTCTCAGTGGGGTTCTATTTTTGCCTGATGTGGGGAACCCCAGATATTAAGGAGTATCACATAGCTCTAAGTGAAGATTACAGGCCTGACCCTTTTCTGATAATAACCCTGCTCAGCAAGAACTTGGGGATTCCCGGAAATACACCACCTTATGCTAAGGAGATTTTAGCTTTCAGCAAATGCCTTTCAGCTATACCTAGAGATATACCCCACCACGGGATAATTAATTTATATATTCTCCTCATCATGGGACTGTGATACTGCATGCAAATGAGGTACTGCACCACAACATATAAATCAACTATTCCTAGCATCTAGCCCCAGGAAAACAAACACATTCATCCTCTAAGCCCAAGATTTATAAATTTCTGATTTCACAGGAAAATAACATTGTGATAACATCAGTTTCTACCATGGCTACCTGAAATTTGTCAGTCCTTTATTCTGGAGGAGAGAGGGTTTTCCCTCCTCCCTTGAGATTTGCCACTGAGATCCCAGAACTTGGGTACCAGCTAGGATGGCTGGATACTGTTGGACAGCTAAAAACCATGTTGACCTCAAGCAATGCACCCACTGGGCCTAGACCTGCCTTTCAGCCCAACAGGCCTACAACCCACTGGACCTATTTCCTGGCATGCTTGGTCCAAGCCTGGCAAGGCCTGTAATTTGGCTGCAATCCCACACCAGCTTAGTCAAAGAGATGAAACACTTCCACATCATCACAGGCACAGCTGTGTGATTGTGAAAGCCTCATTTAAAAAAGCTAATTGTAACACCTGGTGTGAACCTCATTTCCACTTCCCACAGTCAGACCTGGCCTAGAGCACTGGTCTTGAACTTGAACTAGCCAAATCCCTTGAGTGTTTGAATTTATTCTAGAGAGAATTGGTACCTATGTTCTGAGGTACCCATAGTTCTTTGTCCAGAAGCTGACAGCCATATCCCAGACAACCACCAGATAAAAAAGAACACTCAGTGCGTTAGGAGAACATAAAAATATTACAAAAGAAATTAATAGACACTCATAAAATATTAGTGTATGTGGTCTTTTGTGCTGCATAAACCTCTCAAATCTTTTAATCAACTAAATTAGTTGTGTTTGTTTTTAGCCATGGTTTTCCTGGAACTTACTCTGTAGACAAGAATATCCCCAAACTCGGAGAATCCTCTGCCTCTGCCTGCAGAGTGCTGGGATTAAAGGCATGAGAAAATTCCACCATCAAGATAATTCTGATTAATTTTAGGTAGCAATATGACTTTTAATTGTATTCAACTGTTATTAATGTTTTAATTAATTTTTTAATTAAGTGTTTGTACAAATGGAGGAAGACACCAAACATCCTATATACTTACAAATTTATATGTGCCCATGTATGGGTGCACAGAAACACACATACTGATGTATCAGTATATATTATTGTATGCATTTTAACACACAGTACATTTCTGTATGACTGCTAAGTTTCATTAATAGCATTTTTAAAAACAGGATTTTAAGGATTTTGATGCACATGCCTGTAATATCAACATTTTTAATTAAATTTTTAGTATTAGTTACAGTTTATTAATTTTGTATCCCAGCTGTATCCCACTCCCTCATTCCCTCCCAATCCAACCCTCCCTCCCTAATTTTCTCCCTACCCCTTCCAAGTCTACTGATGGGGGAGGACCTCCTCCCTTTTCATCTGACCCTAGCTTATCAGGTATCTTCTGGCCTGGCTGCAAAGTCCTCCTCTGTGGCCACCAGGACTGCTCCTCCCTTGGGTAGGGGTGAGGTCAAATAGCCAGCCATTGAGTTCATGTCAGAAATAGTCCCTGTTGCCCTTACTACAGAACTCACTTGGATACTGAGCTACCATGGGCTACATCCGAGCAGGGGTTCTAGGTTATATCCATACATGGTCCTTAGTTGGAGTGTCAGTCTCACAAAAGACCCTGTGCAGGATACATTTAGTCCTTGTGGAGCTCCTGTCCTTTCCAGGTCATACTAACTCCCCCTTCTTTCATATGATTCCCTGTACTCTGCCATGGGTTTTGTTATGAGTCTTAGTATCTGCTTTGATACACTGCTAGATAGAGTCTTTCAGAGGCCCTCAGTGGTAGGACAAGTAACAGGTTGTCCTGTTACTTGTTTTCTCCTACAACCAGTGTCCATCCCATTTGTCTTTCTAAGTGAGGGTTGATCATCTTACCCAGCCAAAAGATGCTCAAGTACACAATAAGAACATTTGCTTAACCATTTTGTAGCAGCTTTATTCATAATAGCCAGAACCTGGAAACAACCCAGATGTCCATCAATGGAGGAATGGATACAGAAATTGTGATACTTTTACACAATGGAATACTACTCAGCAATTAAAAACAAGGAAATCATGAAATTTTCAGGCAAATGGTAGGATCTAGAAAAGATCATTCTGAGTGAGGTATCCCAGAAGGAGAAAGACACACAGTATATACTCACTTATAAGCAGGTACTAGACCTATAAGATAGGATAAAAATACTGAAATCCATACACCTAAAGAAGATAAACAAGAAAGAGGACCCTGGGTAAGATGATCAACCCTCACTTAAAAAGACAAATGGGATGGATATTGGTTGTAGGAAAAAAGCAAATAGTATCAACATTTGAGAGAGGAGGAGAATAAGGAGCTCTTCAGCTTGTACAAATTACATGCTCATCTGCCTCTAGTAAAATAGAAAACATTTATAACTTGATTTTTAAAGATTTATTTTTAGGTTTATTTTACTTTTAGTTAAGTATGTTTGTTTGGGTCTTTGTGGAAGTATATGCATATGAGTGCAGGGAACCCTGGAGGCCAGAAGAGACTTTCAGACTCCCTGAAGGTGAAATTAAAGGAGATTGTGATCTGACTGTGATGTGCACAGTAGGATCAGAACTTTGGCACTCGGGAGGAATGGCTGATTAAGAGACTTGTTGCTCTTGAGGACCTGAGTTTGAATGTGAAAAGCTTAAGAGCTCTGCCAACAAAAGATCTTCATTTTTGTCAATTACATGCTAATTTCAGGCTGAATGTCTTTTACCTGTTTGGAAGTACCCTGCTGTTTCAGGTTGTAGCCTTCCCAGTCTGTACAGCCTTTCTGAGCTAGGTATTAAGGTTCAGGATTCCCTCTCCCCACCAGAGCCTCCTGTTCTCTGAATTCATCCCATTAGTGTCTTTAGATATATAGATGGCACCAAGCACATTTGATAGATGGTCTTT
Organism: Meriones unguiculatus; assembly: GCF_030254825.1. NCBI lineage: Eukaryota > Metazoa > Chordata > Mammalia > Rodentia > Muridae > Meriones > Meriones unguiculatus. The sequence continues at coordinate 16,268,093 of NW_026843646.1, read as the reverse complement.
GACACAGATCCCGGCTAACTCTCCCCTCCCTTCACCTATAGGATAATTAGGTACTTTGTTCATGTTTATATAATAGGAGTGTGCTGTTTAATGCAAATCAAGAATCCTTGAAATGTGTAGTTTTAAACAATTATGTACACCTGTTGTGCCTGAATTGTGATGCCCCAAGAGACCACCACCAGGAGCTGAGTCCATTGCAAACCCCATGAGGATCTTTTTATTATAAATCATTACAAGCTGCAGCGTGGGCCCACAGCCCCCACCGACAAAGTGGTGAGAGCCAAGAGCCCTGTGCTCAGGGTAGTTGGGTGATTTAAAGATTCTGGTCCCTCCCAGCATGCCCAAGGCAAGGACAATTCCTTCCTGGCAAGCATCTGTTGGTCAAAATGCTACATTTTGAATTGATTGGCTATAGGAAGGTCCCCAAACCATTAATGATCTGGTGTCCCTCCCTAGGGGAATGGGCCAGTTTCCTAGCAACTGTATCTCTAGTGGGTGGTGAACAAATGCAGTAAGGCAGGTTCTTCTCCTCAGGGCATTACTGGACCTCACCCAGCTAGTTCAGGCCTTAAATACCAATAATAACTGCTGATTTTTAATCTTTTGGTCTCTCACACTTATCCTTGGAGCACTCCACTCTCTCCCCAAGAGGTATATAATCTTTGTTTTCTGGAATTAAAGTTAAAATTGCTCTCTCTGTTGGTTCCCAGAATGTCTGAATCTGTCATGCTTGTTGGCCTTCTAAGCATTACACCTCATCTCCTGCCCCTCAGGCTTTTCTGGGTTGGGGAGAAACAGCCCCCAAGGCAGGAGGAAAACCACCTTATTTATGAAATGCTTGGGATCAAAAGTTTTAGACATCATAGCCTTTCATATTTCAGATGTCTCTTGCCCAGTCAACCAGTGCCTTGGGGTTGGGACTCTGTAAAATGGTTTACACCTAATGTTTATTTCACAGTAAGGTTGCAGATAAGCTTCAGGGTAAGGAATCTTCTGAGCCAATCACAGTGGCCTATGGAGAAGAAATAAGAGCAGAAATTTGAGGCCAGCCTGGATACCTGCCCTCCCTCACAGAAGAGATAGAAAATATAAAAAATGAAAAGAAAAAAATAATCTTCTTTCTTCCTTGTGGGCTCATTTGACAATCATTACCCAATGGAGACCATGCTGCTCTCTAAAGTTTATATTTCCATAGATTTCAAATCTGGGACAAAAATGGGAGAGGTACCTATATTAAAACTAACCTAGTTGCCAATTTTCTCCCAGAAATCTGTTGGTCCTTCCAAAGCTTAATATGGTTCTCTTGGCTGGCATATCCCACTCCCTACCTTGAGTTTTTCTGCCTAGAATCTGGGCTAACCTCCCTTCCCCATATCACCTTGTAGATTGTTTAACAAGGTCAGGTAAGATGTTTTTGCTAGTGGGTCTGATGTAAAAAAATTTATAGAACCATGTGAAATTAAGAAAAGTACCCTCTTAATAGTAAAGCCAGGGACACATTAAGGTTGATGAACAGAAACAAAAGCCCAAGGTAGCACTTGCTGACTGGACACTGTCCAGCTGGGCCTGTAGCTGAGACAGCAATTGATTTCATCATACTTGGTTTTGCCCTCAGGTTCTTGATATGATTTAATAAAAGTTATTAATTAGGTACATACCCCTTCAAGATTTAGTGTAGAGGTGGCTAATTGTTTTATACATATAAAACTAGATTCATGATCCTTTTAAGACTTTTATGAGAATATAATATAATTGCTTCTTTTAATTACCCCAAATTTCAGCTTGCCAGTAAAGAAAAGTTGGCTGAGTAGTTACGTTGCTTGCTCATCTTGTTAATTGATCACAAGTTGGTCAATTACAAGTGTATATGGGGTCTTGGGAATAACTTGTTTTTCATATTTGTTTTTCACCCATAATATGTATAACATTTGATCATGTGAATATGTGGGTTGGTTTTTTTTTGCGTATATTCATTGTAATTCTTCACATAAAGAAAAATAGAGTGTAACCACATTGTGTGTTTTAATATTGCTATAAAAATCTTACTGGGATAAATAAGGTATGGAAAAAGAGTAAAAGTGTGGTCTGAACTGGCACTCTAGGTCTTGTTCCATCCACTAAGGTCTATTTATGTAGGTGGTTTGGACCTCACTCTTTGGAGTTTGTTTCATCTGAAAAGTTGTATGTATATGTATGTATGTATGTATGTATGTATGTATGTATGTAAGGATGGGATGGAACTTGCTCTTTTGTGTTTTTTCCATCCATCATGATGTATGTATATGTAGATAAGGTGGTTTGGCTCTTGTTCTTTGAAGTTTTCTCCATCCACCATTTTGTATGTATGTAAGGTGGTTTGGAACTTACTTTTCGGAGTTGCTTCCATCCACTGAGTTGTATATATTAGAATGAATTGATTCACTCTCTGGAGTTTGCTCTGTCTACCCAGTATGTGAATGTGTATGTATGTATGCAGGCATGAATGTATGTATGTATGTATGTGATTGTGTAAAGTAAAAGAAGCCTGTAAGAGAAGGTAAATGAGGAGAAACTTAAATAAAGAGCTACCTACTGGAGTCTGTCTTACTTCATATTCAAGAATAAGTGTGTGTGTGTGTGTGTGTGTGTGTGTGTGTGTGTGTGCACGTGTGTGTGCACGTGTGGGTGTGGGTGGGTATGCGAGAGAGAGTCTATGTGCCACATCTGAGCAGGGGTTTTAGATCTTCTCCATGCATGGTCCTTGGTTGGGGTATCAGTCTCTGCAGGGACCAGTATTTTGGGGGACTGTTGGTCTCCTTTTGGACCTCATTCCCCTCCAGGTCTTTCTTTCTCTCCCTTCTTTTATAAAATTCCATGTATTCTTCCCAAAGTTTGGCTATGAGTCTCAGCCTCTGCTCAATACCTCCATCAGTGGATTATTTCAGAGTCCATCTATCATAGGCTCCTGTCCTATTCCCTGTTCTTCTTTGGATGTCTATCATATTTGCCCCTTTGAATGAGGATTGAGCATCTTTTCTAGGGTCTTCTCTGTTGTCCAGCTTCTCCAGGAGTATAGATCTCAGTATGTTTATCCCACTTATGAGTGAGTATATACCATGTGTGTCTTTGTGGTTCTTCGTTACCTCACTCAAGATGATCTTTGCTAGTTCCCACAATTTGCCTGCCAGAAAACTCCTTCAGCTGATAAATGCCTTCAGCAAAGTGACTGGATAAAAAAAAAAAAAAAAAAAAAAAACTTCCTCAAAAACATCAGAAGCCCTCTTGTATACAAAAGACAAAAGGGCCGAGAAAGAAACAACACCCTTAAAATAGTCACAAATAACATAAAGTCTCCTGATTTAACTAAGCAAGTGAAAGACATGTATGCAAATAATATCCTATTGGATCTTAAAGCTCTTCAGTTCCCCACTCTTTCATCCCTTTAATCTGCCTGCCTGGTAGGAATAATGATGTTCTAAAGACAGATTTTTATCTCCCCTTAGGAGAACATCTAGTGAAACCGTGGACTCCATGAAATTCTAATTTTCCCTCAAATCTCTTTCTGTGAAAAGGCTGATTCCTCCAGATGAGTACTCTGTTAAATAAACATTAACTCAATGTCTAAATAACTTGCAGGAAATAAAGGAGCTAAGAATAAAAGACGAATTTAAAGATAACAAAAATTAATTTTATGGCTTGGTTAGATTACTTAGTTGTGTGTAGCTCACCTTCCATCTAAAATTGTTAGCACCTCAATGATGAATTAGTTATAACTTCATCACTGGTCAAAATTACTGAATAAATGTGTTGATATGTTTTCAGTTTTCATTAATATGCTTTTTGTCATTGTTTTTACTCTTTTTTATTTTAAAGAGTAGTCCCACTATGTATCTCTTTGTCTTCAACCTCAGTGTATATCCCACTCAGTATATATACCCACCTTGCCTCCAGAGTGCCTGAATTATAAGTAGACATGTCACAGCTTGATAATTGAGTTCTTTTAATTGAGGCTGAGTGACTGAACCTGCCTGTTTAGGGTAGCCAGGACATGGACTCTGGTCCTAACTCCAGTAACAGAAGAAGGCTTTCATCAAATGCAGCCCTCTTGATTAATGTCCACTATCTTCTCTCTCTCTGAGAAATATTATTTTCCTTTATCATGGAGTCTAAACTAAAGACTAGGTTAGAGTTCTATCCTTATTCTACAGAGAGAGAAACCCAGGCTCATAGAGATTAGTGATCTTTTAATATAGTTAAGTGTTAATTTTATTCAACCCATCATTCTATTACTTCACTAAATGAAGTTGAAGCCACACAGAACTATAACTGTGGTGCTTAGAAAGAGGAGGCAGGAATTTCAAGGTTTCAACATCACCCAAGAAGAGAATTGTCACTAATATGGTGGGAGGCCCTCAGAACAAGGAGAGGTGATGAGTGGCCCAGGTTAATGCCCATAGTCTTCACTGAAGCTCCAGAACTTCAGAGCCATGGCATGTGCAATTGTTTGCAAATATATTTTCCACCTTGTGTTTCCTGATGTTTCTTGTCTGAGGCAGATTAAGTCACTTCCGGGTTAGACTCCTGTTACTCATTAATGAAAGGAATTCTCCTGCAAGTGGGGAAATTAGCCTCAGGCCAGGATGAGCTCCTTAATTATATGTCCAATGGAAAGTCTTTAGCCCTGAAACCATATACACAGAACCAACAGAAATGGACTCAGTGGGTTTAATTCATTGTACATACATGCTCCTTGGGAAGGATGTTAATTCTAGAATATCTGTAGCTCAAGTCATCTAGAAAAATGTTTCTGAGTCAAGCTCTTCTATGTTGACTTAGGTGACCTTGATCCCAATCCGTTGCTCCCCAGGGCAATGGCCTTGTTGTCCAGAGCTGTGAATGACTTGTCCATGATTCCAACGTGGTTCTTGAGGTGAGGTAGGACAAGTTCATGTTCTTAGCTTGGCTTCCCCACAATGCCCTGCAGCACTTGATGCCTCCAGGAAAAGATGCCATCTGGGGAAGGTCTACCAACATCGAGAGCACCGAACTCCCCTGTCCTTCTCTTGCTTCTACAATGCCCACAGTCACGTCTATGCAACCACTGCAACCAGAGCCCTCTCGATTTAAGCTTCCTGGGGCCAGAGGCTATTGACAGTTCCTCACCTGCCATTTTGCCCACTGACTGGAACTGCTGCCCTGTCCCATCCCAAGTGCGTTTAATCAATTCACTGCCTCCTTAGGTCCACTAGAAAAGACTGACAAGAAATTGACCAATCCATGAGGTGGGGCTCTGGCTAGGGGACTTTTACCCAGTCATGAGAGGTCTTGACATGTCCATTATTTTCTATTCTAACCTCTGCCTGGCAACTGTTGATATGGGAGGAGGTGTGCTGTGAAGAAGATTGGCATCTAAGCATCCAGTGATACTGGTGGAAGGTGATCTATTGTTGTATTTGACTAATGGTGTCTTGAGAATGGGAATGAGATTGGTGTCCTGGTGGTGGGACTTGAAACAACAGGCTGAATGAAATGGAGGAAGAGATAGTGGAAAGGGCAAATCCAGTTCAAGGATAGGCGATATCAGACAAAGGCGGGACGTTGTCTTGGGTCTTATAGAAGGGGCATGACCAGAAAGAGCATCTTGAGAGAACATGTCTGGGGCATGGGCACGGTGGTTAGATCAGGTCTTACCCCTCCCTGTTGAGTGACTCTGACATCAAAACTCCAATTGCATCCTCCACCTGTTCCAACTGTTACCTGTCTTGGGGAAGAGTAGTGCTGGTGGGGGCAGGTGAGTGTGTGTATGTCAGGTCTTTATCAGATTAACAGCCACGCATAGCTGCTTGTAACAGCTTGAAGAGTGAATAAATGGTTCCATGATACTTTTGAGACCTCTTCTCTTCCTCTTTCTTCCCCTTTCCTTTTTCTTTCTTCCTTTTTTTTTTTTTTTTTTTTTTTTTTTTGATTTTTCAGACAGGATCTCCTTTAGTGTCGAACTTTTCTATGTAACAGAGGGTGACTTTGAACTCCAGATCCTCCTGCTTCCACCTCCCATTCGCCACCATGGCAGGACCCGAGATTCTTTTAATAAGTAAGTGAGAGCAAAGACCATGTTTGGACCATCAGTGACAGCCATCATGACTTATAAAATAGATTATTCTAGGATGTGGGGATGGGCTTTGGACAGGGTGGGCATAATAGGATGTGTCATAGAAGGGAAGGTGAAATCACAGATTCAGCAGGGGTAGTAGCTCCCCTCTAAGGGAGACTGTTGAGTAGTGGAGGGCAGCCTGATTCACAGGAAGAGCTCTAGACAAGTCTAGGTAAAATAAAATTCAGCACAATAGCTGTAGATAGGAAGACAGGAGGATAAACAGAGAGGTCTATTCAGAATAGGGAATGTGCAGATTTTGGACATCTGAGATCTTAATCTCTTATATAGCTAGGGGTTCTAATGGATCTTGGGAGTAACAGTTGACATTCACATGGCCTTTAATTTTTTTTAATCAGGTGTCATCATGGGAGAAAGTCCTCCCCTATCAGGGGACTAGGGAAAGGACATAAGGGGAGAAGAGGGAGGATGGGTATGCGTAGGAATAGAAGAGATAAGAGGCTTCAACAGGGACACAAAGTGGATAAATTTTAATAAAGTTTAATTTTTTTAATTTTTTATTTAACTTTTATTAATTACACTTTATTCCTTTTGTATCCCCCCATAAGCCCCTCCCTCCTCTTCTCCCGGTCCCACCCTCCCCCCCTTTCTGCATGCATGCCTCTCCCCAAGTCCACTGATAGGGGAGGTCCTCCTCTACTTTCTGATCTTTTTTTTTTTTGTTCTTCTCAATGCAGTTTATTCAGGAACCTTGAACAATCTTCTGACCCTGGGGAAAGCCAGCCCATAGCTTAAATAGCCTCTGGGTAGCCACCCCAGTGTGCCACGTGGGCAATGCAGATAGGTCCACATACACGGAAGCAAGCCAGATCCTCAGCCTTAGCCAAATATGGAGTTGTTTGTGACAGAGAGCACTCACCATCGGGAAGGTGGAAGGCGGAAACCAGCTCCATCTTTAAGGCACGGCATTACGCAGCTCTCTACAGTTCCCCCTTTTTGTTTTAGACACATCAGGCAAGAGTAGAGGTCTGATCTCTGATATTAGAAATAAATTGGGACTTTGTACCAATGTTCATTTAGGTGTCATCCACCCAAAGAGCATCAGACCTGTCCAATACCTTTTTCTCAGAGGCGGGAAAATTTTAATTTATTCTTGAAATAGGATCTCCACACAATCCAAGCTGGCTTCAAATTCACAGTGCAGCCAAGGCTGTCATTAGACTCTGGATTTTCCTAACTCATCTTCCAGAGTGTATGGATTACTAGTGGGTATTAGTGAGTACTCTTCCCCTCTACCCATTAAAATTCTGAAGTTATTAAGACAATCTAAACTATCATGTGATAAAACCCAATGAATTGCTCTTGCCACGTTCTTCTAGTCCTTTCCCCCATTTAAAAAAGTATGTCCTTCAACACAGGAATGGATACAGAAATTGTGGTACATTTATACAATGGGATACCACTCAGCAATTAAAAACAAGGGATCATGAAATTTACAGGCAAATGGTGGGAAATGATCATCCTGAGTGAGTTATCCCAGAAGCAGAAAGACACAAATGATATATACTCACTTATAAGTGGATATTAGACATATAATATAGGATAAGCATACTAACTTGTCTACACCTAAAGAAGCTAAACAAGAAAGGAGACCCTGGGTAAGATGATCAATCCTCACTCAGAAAAGCAAATGGAACAAACATTGAAAGAGGGAGAAAACAGGGAACAGGACAGGAGCCCACCACAGAGGGCCTCTGAAAGACTACACAACAGGGTATCAAAGCAGATGCTGAGAATAATAGCCAAAATTTGGGCAGAGTGCAGGAAATCTTATGAAAGAAGGGGGAGATAGAAAGACCTGGAGGTGACAGGAGCTACAGAAAGAGAACAACAGAACCAAGAAATCTGGGCCCAGGGGTCTTTTCTGAGACTTATACTCCAACCAAGGACCATTCATGGTGATAACCTAGAACCCCTGCACAGATGTAGCCCATGGCAGCTCAGTCTCCAATTGGGTTCCCTAGTAATAGGCACAGAGTCTTTCTATGACATGAACTCAGTGGCTAGTTCTTTGATCACCTCCCCCTGAGGTGGGAGAAGCCTTACCAGGCCACAGAGGAAGACAATGCAACCATTCCTGAGGAGATCTGATAGGTTAAGTTCAGATGGAAGAGGTGGAGGTTCTCCTTTATCAGTGGACTTGGGGAGGGGTATAAGAGAGGATTAGGGAGGGCTTGTGGGATTGGGAGAGGAGGAAGGAGAGTAAAATATGTTCTTCTACAGCCAGTTTGTGTGCTGGCTTCTATTGAACAACATCAAGATGAAAAGGACCTCCTGCTGAGGCTATAACTCAGTTGGGAGTGACTACTACCTAACATGCATGAAAACCAGGGTTGATCCTCAGCACTTTTGTAGGAGGGATATGGTAGTAAACACCTGTAGTTCCCAGCACAGAGGAGGTGAAAGCAGAAAGACAGAAGTTCAAGGTCATCCTCAGCTACATACTGAGTTTGTGGTCAGTCTAGGTTACAGGGAAGCACGTCTCAAAAGGAGAGGAACACCTGACCAGATGGGTCAGGGGTAAAAACTGATAGTTGCTCTTGCAGAATACCTGAGTTCGCTTCCCAGCATCCATATCTCATGGCTGTTACTACCTGTAACTCCAAGTTTAGGGTATTTGATGCCTCTTTTGTCCTGTTAATACAGTATAATTATTTTGAAAAAAAAAACCTTTAAATTCTCATATTTATTTATTTTTGTTTTTTCATGACAAGATCTCATTATGTAGCCCAGGCTGTCCTGGAATTACTCTGTAGACCAGGCTGGACTTGAACTCACAGGTATCTGCCTACCTTTTCTCCCAAGTGTTGGGATTAAAGACTTTATTTATTTGTTTGTTTGTTTTACATCCGTTCATGTATTTGTCATCCGAGGAGGCCAGAAGAACTCATGGGATCCTGTGAAGATGGATCAGTTCCTGTGACCCACTCTAAGTGGATACTATGAATAAAACTTAGGTTTATTTTGGAATAGAAGGAAGTGTTCTTATCCACTGAGACATTCGTTAGCACTCACAGTTTTTTTTTAATTGATATAAGTAAATTTTTGCGAATCTGAGTATGTAGTTCACTGATAGAAAGCACGCTCTGCATGTATGAAAGCAAAGATTTTGTCCTCCATGCTACAGAAAATAAAATGCTTGTTTTGTTTTGCTTTTCATTTTCAGACAGGACCTCTTTTAGATGAGGTTGGTCATAAACTCACTAGCCAAGGATACCCTTGAACTTCTGATTATTCCACATGTACCCTCTCAATGCTTTGATTCCAGACAACACCACCACGTCAAGTTTTATGTGGCTGGACTTGAACCCACAGCTTCATGCATGCTAAGCAAGCACTGTACCAAGTGAGCAACATCCCCAGATCATTTTTTCTGTGACAGAAAAAAAAATCTCATTGCATTTCTTTTTTTTTTAGTCTGATAAGAGTCTTTTTTAATTATTTCTTGCACTTTATTCACTTTGTATCCCCCCAAAGCCCCTCCCACCTCCCCTGCGGATCCCACCCTCCCTCCCCCTTCTTCACAAATGCCCCAAGTTCTCTGATAAGGGAGGTCCTCCTCTCTTTCCTTCTGATCTTAGTTTATCAGATCACATCAGGAGTGGCTGCATTGTCATCTTCTGTGGCCTGGCAAGACAGCTCTCCCCTCAGGGGAAGGCCAATCAGATTGTGGCGGAGGCAGTCCCTCTTCCCATTACTATGAATTACATTATTCTTAAGATGTACAGATTTTAGTAGGTTTATCCTGTAAGTCTATATGAGTGTTTATATACCATGTGTGTCTTTCTACTTCTGGGACAGCTCACTCACGATGATCCTTTCATGTCCCACCATTTACCTGCAAATTTCATGATTTCTTTATTTTTCATTGCAGAGTAATACTCCATTGTGTAAATGTACCACATTTTCTGCATCCATTCTTCAGTTGAGGGGCACCTAGGCTGTTTCCAGCTTCTGCCTATTACAAGTCAGGCTGATATAAACATGGTTGAGCAAATGTTCTTATTGTGTACTTGAGCCTTTCTTTTGGATATACGCCTAAGAGCGGTATGGCTGGATCTTGAGGAAGCACTATTCTTATTTGTCTGAGAAAGCACCAAATTAATTTCCAGAGTGGTTGTACAAATTTACATTTCCACCAGCAGTGGAAGAGGGTTCCCCTTTCTCCACAACCTCTCCAACATGTATTGTCACTTGAGTTTTTTATCTTAGCCATTCTGATGGGTGTAAGGTGAAATCTCAGGGTCGTTTTGATTTGCATTTCCCTGATGGCTAAGAAGGTTGAGCATTTTTAAAAGTGTTTCTCTGCCATTTGATATTCCTCTGTCGAGAATTCTGTTCCCCATTTTTAAGTGGATTACTTGGTTTGCTGCTTTTCAGCTTCTTTAGTTCTTTATATATGCTGGATATTAGCCCTCTGTCAGATAAAGGGTTAGTGAAGATACTTTCCTAATCTGTAGGCAGTCGTTTTGTTTTGATGATGGTGTCCTTTGCTTTACAGAAGCTTTTCAGTTTCATGAGGTCCCACTTACTGATTGTTGCTCTTAGAGCCTGTGCTGTTGGTGTTCTGTTCAGAAAGTTGTCCCCTGTGCAAATGAGTTCTAGGGTATTCCCCACTTTTGTTCTAGCTGATTTAATGTGTCTGGTTTTATGTTGAGGTCTTTGATCCACTTGGACTTCAGTTTTGTGCGAGGTGATAAGTATGGATCTATTTTCATTTTTCTACATGTAGACATCTATTTGGACCAGCACCATTTGTTGAAGATGCTATCTTTTTTCCATTGTATGGTTTTGGCATTTTTGTCAAAAATCAGGTGTCCATAAGTGTGTGGGTTTATTTCTGGGTCTTCTCTTCAGTTCCATTGATCCACCATTCTTTTTCTATGCCAGTACCATGCAGTTTTTATAACTGTTGCTCTATAGTACAGCTTGAGATCAGGGATGGAGATACCTCCAGAAGATCTTTTATTGTAGAGGATTGTTTTAGCAATTCTTGGTTTCTTGTTATTCCATACGAAGTTGAGAAATTTTCTTTCCAGGTCTGTAAAGAATTGTGTTGGCAATTTGATGGGGATTGCATTAAATCTGTAGATTGTTGGAAAGGGACACGGTGGAGATGAGGGAGGGAGGGTGGGATTGGGAGGGAATGAGGGAGCGGGACACGGCTGGGATACAGAGTTAACAAAATGTAACTGATAAGAAAAAAAATAAAATTAAATGAAAATATCTGTAGATTGCTTTTAGTAAGATGGCCATTTTTACTATATTAATCCCACCAAGCCGTGAGCATGGGAGATCTTTCCATCTTCTCATATCTTCTTCTAATTCTTTCTTCAGAGATTGAAATTTGTTTTATAGAAGTCTTTGACTTTCTTGGTTAGGGTTACACCATGGTACGTTATGGTACTTTATGTCCTTTGTGGCTATTGTGAAGGGTGTTGTTTCCCTAATTTCTTTCTCAGCCCTTTTGTCTTTTGTATACAGGAGTGCTACTGATTTTTTTGAGTTAATTTTGTATCCACTTTGCTGAAGGTGTTTATCAGCTGTAGGAGTTCCCTGGTAGAGTTTTTGGGGTCACTCACGTATACTTTCATATCATCTGCAAATAGTGATAATTTGACTTCTTCCTTTCTAATTTGTATCCCCTTGATCTCCTTCAACTGTCTTGTTGCTCTAGCAAGGATTTCCAGCACTATGTTGAAGAAATATGGAGAGAGTGGGCAGCCTTGTCTTATTCTTGATTTCAGTGGGATTGCTTTAAGTTTCTCTCCATTCAGTTTGATGTTGCCTATAGGCTTCCTGTATATTGCCTTTACTATGTTTAGATATGTGCCTTGTATCCCTGATCCCTCCAATACTTTAAACATGAATGGATGTTGGATTTTGTCAAATGCTTTTCCAGCATTTAGGGAGATTATCATGTGGGTTTTTTTCTTTCAGTTTGATAATATTGTGGATCACATTGATGGATTTCCGTATATTGAACCACCCCTGCATATCTGGGATGAAGCCTACTTGGTCAGAGAGGATATCTTTGATGTGTTCTTATATTTGGTTTGCAAGTATTTTGTTGAGTATTTTTGCATCAATATTCATAAGGGAGATTGGTCTGAAATTCTCTTTCTTTGTTGAGTCTTTGTAAGGTTTAGGTACCAAGGTGACTGTGGCTTCATAGAATGAGTTTGGTAATGTTGCTTCTGTTTCTATTTTGTGGAATAGTTTGAAAAGAATTGCAGTTAGCTCTTCTTTGAAGGTCTGGTAGAATTCTGCACTGAAACCATCTGGTCCTTGGCTTTTTTTGGATGGGAGACTTTTGATGACAGCTTCTATTTCCTTGGGGGATATAGGACTATTTAATTGATTTACCTGGTCCTGATTCAGCTTTGGTAAGTCAAATCGATCAAGAAAATTGCCCATTTCATTTAGATTTTCAAATTTTGTGGCATATAGACTTTTGAAGTAAGTCCCAATGATTGGATTTCTTCAGTGTCTGCAGTTATGTCCCCCTTTTCATTTCTGATTTTGTTGATTTGGATGCTGTCTCTCTGCCTTTTAGTTAGCTTGGCTAAGGGTTTGTCTATCTTGTTGATTTTCTCAAAGAACCAGCTCTTGGTTTCATTGATTCTTTGAATTCTTTTATTTGTTTCTAATTGATTGATTTCAGCCCTGAGTTTGATTATTTTAAACCATCTACTCCTTTTTGGTGTGTCTGCTTCTTCTTTTTCTAGGGTTTTTAAGTGGGTCATTCAGTTGCTTGAATGAGCTGTCTCAAATTTCTTCTTGAAGCCACTTAGTGCTATGAACTATCCTCTTAGCACTGCTTTCATTGTGTTCCACAATTTTGGGTATGTTGTGTCTTCATTTTCATTGAGTTCTAGAAAGACTTTACTTTCTTTCTTTATTTCTTCCCTGACCCAGCTGTCATTTAGTAACAAGTTGTTCAGTTTCCATGTATGTCTAGGCTTTTGCTATTTCTGTTGTTGTTGAGGTCCAGCTTTATTCCATGGTGAGAAGACAAGATACAAGGGATTATTTCAATCTTCTTGTATCTGTTGAGGCTTGCTTTGTGACCAACTATATGGTCTATTTTGAAGAAGGTTCCATGAGGTGCTGAGAAGAAGGTAAATTCTTTTGTGTTTGGGTGTAAAGTTCTGTAAATGTCTGTTAGGTCCATTTGATTCATGACCTCTTTCAGAGACATTGTTTCTTTGTTTAATTTCTGTTTTGTTGACCTGTCATTTGTTGAGAGTGAGTTGTTGAAGTCTCCCACTATTAATGTGTGGGGATATATATGTGGTTTAAGTTTTATCAATGTTTCTTTTACAAATGTGGGTGCTCTTGTATTTGGGGCATAGATGTTGAGGATTGTGATGTCTTCCTGGTGGAATTTTCCCTTGATGAGTATGAAGTGTCCTTCCCCATCTCTTTTTATTAATTTTGGTTGAAAGTCTATTTTATCAGATATTAGAATGGCTACTCCTGCTTGTTTCTTGGGTCCATTTGCTTGGAAAGCCGTCTTCCAACCCTTTACCATCAGGTAATGTCTACCTTTGTGACTTAGATGTTTTTCTTGTATGCAACAGATTGCTGGGTTTTGTTTACGCATCCATTCTGTTAGTCTGTGTCTTTTTATTGGAGAGTTAAATCCATTGATGTTGAGAGATATTAATGACCAGTGGTTGTTAGATCCATTGAATTCAATGTTGGCTGTGGTCATAAGGTTGTGTGCTTGGTTGTTTTTTGTTTTACTGTAGTAAGGTTAATTATTTCCTGTGTTTTCTTGAAAGTAGCTAATATTCTTGGGTTGTATTTTCCCTTCCATTGTCTTCTATAATGCTGGATTTGTGTGTAGGTATTGTTGAAATTTGTTTTTGTCATTGAATATCTTGTTTTCTCTGTCTATGAGGACTGAGAGTTTTGCAGGGTATAGTAGCCTGGGCTGACATCTGTGTTCTCTTAGGATCTGCATGATATCCGTCCAGCCCTTCTGGCTTTCACAGTCTCTGTTGAAAAGTCAGGTGTGATTCTAATGGGTTTGCCATTATATGTTACTTGGCCTTTTTCCCTTGCAGGTTTTAGTATTTTTTCTTTGTTCTGTATGCTTACTGTTTTGATTATTATGTGTGGGGAGGATTTTCTTTTCTGGTCAAATTTGTTGGGTGTTTTATAGGCCTCTTGCATTCTGATTGGTCTCTCCTTTAACTTGGGGAAATTTTCTTCAATGATTTTGTTGAAAATGTTTTCTGGGCCTTGGAGAAGGGAATCTTCTTTTTCCTCTATTTCTATTATTCTTAGGTTTTGTCTTTTCATTCATTGCATTCCTTAAAACCTCTCTTTAATTCTTAATGTCCTTGGCACCTTCCCACCTGTGGAACAGATTGTTCATTCTGCTACATATTGAATAGCTATTCACCTTAATTCCAGGAGGAAGAGGGAAACTGCCTCCTCAGTGCCGGAAGGCAGAAGGTTGGCTAGGGGAGAACAGGCAAAAATGATACTGAAATATAAATCTCTGAAGATCTGGAAAAGGTGTGGCCCTGAAATGGAATCCAAGGCCAGAAATCACTGAGACTTGTTTCTTCAGTACTTGTAACACTAAGGGAAGTGGACATGTCACTCAAGACTCACTGGCCAATGAGGATCCTCCTTCCCTCCAGTAAGAGACAAGCAGGTTTTTCTGGGAGTCATGCTGCAAGTTTTCTTTATAGCTGAGCAGGCTTGAATGGTTGACCTGCTGTGGTCTGAGCTGGTCTGCTGTGTGCTGTGAGTGGATTTCAGGCGAGTTCCAAAGTCATAACAGGTTAGGGTGTGGCTGCTGCCCACAACCTGGTGGTACCGAAGGCTGAACAACTGGACCTGCCGTACACGGTTCTTCCTGGTGCTAGCTGGGAACCTGCAGCCAGAAGGAGCCATAGGAGCAATTCCTTCTCCTAGCATGACCACAAGGGTTTGGGGGATTTCTGAATATCTTCACTATATTGGATTTTGGATGGAAGCCAAGGAAACTCACTTCAGGACAGAAGGTTAAAATGAAAGCTTTATTTTCTGAGCTCAGGGAGGCAGCCAGTTTTGGATCTGAACACACTCAAGTGAGTAAGGTTTATTGTATATATAAAGGGTTAAATCCACAAAGTGAGGGCCCTAGGTGAGCTTTGGGCCAACCAATCAAATTTTAACATTGTGGGTTTATCTAGGGTACTTCTGTTCAAAGCTGCGCCTGATCCAAAACAACTGGCCTCCAGGCCTTTACCTAGTTTCAAGGATATTCAGTCTGGAATCAAAGGTCCTTAGTTTATATCATTGGACATTTGATCAAGAGCTCAAGGTGATCATGGAACAAAAATGTGGGTTCTCTGCTCAGGAGTATTTGAGGGCTTTGCAGGTAATATATTTCTACAATTTAAGGCTCCCTGGATGAGGCAACAGCAAGTTTAACCTGTTAACTGGTAATTAGGGAAATGTTTCAAGGGGCCGGGTGTGAGACTGCTCTGGAAGCTTGGGAATGTGAAGTTAGTTTAACCTTGATAGTATAATGAGGGAGCAAAATGTAAGACTTGCTTGGAGAAGGCTGGGCTCTGGAACATGCCTCCTTTCACACTATGGGGCTGCATGTTCACAAAGCATTTACAACACGGGCTTGATGATAGAAATGTCCTTGGCAGGATGCCAAAGTTGGAGAGGTCTAGTTTCTTTTGTATCTTCTATAAGTTCTGCCCTTGGCATTTAACATGTAGGTGTAAGATTAATTTGAATTTAATTTTGTGGAGTTTGTAAATAAGGTATGTGTTGAGCAGCACTTCAGTAGAAAGCTGTGATAAAAATGAATAGAATTGTTGAGGTAAAGGATTTACCAGTGCTTAGGAGTTAGGATGTGACACCAAGTCATATATAGCTAAGGTATATTCTAAAACACCCCACAGATAAATAGCATACCAACAAGGCCTTTAAAGGATTAGGATGCTAGGAGACACATGTTTGTTTATTGGGATTGTCCAAAAAATTGATTCCAACCCATAACCAAGGAGACAGCCTTGTTTCATACCAGGTATTGGTCCATCTCCATATTGAAGCAGACATCTAACTGGCTGCTTAATGGGACATTACAGAATCACAGCCAACATGAGAGCCTGGTGTGCCATAAAGTTGCAGTTTTCTACTTGAGGAAAACATAGTTCTGCCACCCATTTGACACTCATTTGAACAGGAAAAACACAGTTGTGTTGATGGCTGGCCTGATCAAACAAAGCTTTCCCTGAGATCCTCATGTATGAAGACTGACTGCTTCTCATACTCCTTCTCAAACATGCTTGGCAGAGCCATTACAACATAGGGCTTAGGCCTGGTTATATTTACCCAAGATTCTGAATTATTGATAATAAAACAGAGCTCCTTTTCTAAAACCAGGTATGTTCTTGGGTGTGCAATGGGTCCAGGGCATTTGAGGAGGGCTTGCTTCAGATTCTGAGAACCCAAAATATTACCAACTTAAGGCGCTTTACTTATCAGTCCCAAGGCCACTGTGGTCTTGGTAAATAATGTTCCCCTTGTGCGGTATTGTTTTTATTAGACTCCTCATGATTTTATCCTATTGTATGGGAGTTCCTGATAAATTCATAGATTTACTTCCATTTCTCCCATAGAAGTAATATAGAAGATGCTAGTCTTCTATAGAAGCTTAGTTATAATAAGACATAGCTTGTGCAAGATCTTCCCATCACAGCTTTATACTTTCTAACTTCTACTTTTCCTATAATTTGAAACCTCTGAGACCTTCCACTTATGACCCTGGCACTGAAGACTGACCTGCTGTATTAGGGGAGTACAGTACATAAATATTTCTAGGAATATCTTTGCTCTGCAAATCTCCCATCTGCCTCAGTGGCTAGACTTGACATCTCCAGTTCATATTGAAATTGTTTAATATATTACCTGGAACCTGAATTTAAAAGAGACTTAAAGATAACATCATGTAGGGAACTCAAAATCTGTTCTAAGCTGTCTTCTTTTTTAGCATGAACTAGAGCTGGATACAAGAGAATTTTTTTGTACTTAACCATTAAATTGTGTTTTGAGTACTTTCTCCCTGGGGATGCATGTTAATTCTAGAACAGCTTCATCTTTAGTCTTTTGGAAAAATATTTCTGAGACAAGCTATGTTGGCTCAGATCACATTGATCCCAGTCTATTGCATCACAGAGCAATGACCTAGCTTTTCTCCTTGTTCAAATCCCTAAATTGTTAAGTTAAAGGCTATAGCACAGCAGAGTTTTAAAAATTACACATTTGACTTATGCAATGAGCTCTAAATGTGGGAAGACAGGTTTGAAAAATGAAGGTCAAATTTCTAGAAGTTTTGCT
The DNA here is from genome assembly GCF_030254825.1 of Meriones unguiculatus. Lineage (NCBI taxonomy): Eukaryota > Metazoa > Chordata > Mammalia > Rodentia > Muridae > Meriones > Meriones unguiculatus. The sequence continues at coordinate 16,250,584 of NW_026843646.1, read as the reverse complement.
TTCTAAATTCAATTTTTTTTCTGGTAATTTTGCAAATATGATAGAAACTACTGTCAAGGAAGCAATGTGGCTCAACCTTTAGCAATAGGTGATTAGCATCCTTTACCCTTTCCAATATAGTAGCCACAATGCTGTGTCTTAAGGAAGTCAATTCCAGGATACAGAAGGAGTTTCTGAGCTGCATAGGTGTCTTAGGTGTGAATTATGTTATACAGTTAGATAGGGCAGGTTTCACATCTTGCGTTGTAATTGATGTGGCAAGAAACAGAATTTAAATTACTATTTAAAATTTTTTTGTTATTAGGCACCAGTGGATTGGGTTTGCCTTATAGACTCTTATCACTAAATCACAAAAGATACAGTAGAAGCAATTGTTATTCAGGGCTAAGCTGTTTGGCTACCCTGATGCTTTTATACTTTTAGTTATTTTGTTTTTTTGTTTTGTTTTTGCTTTTGTTTGTGAAGACAAAGATTCTGTCTGTAGACCTGCGTGTCCTAAGCATTGATAAGTAGACCAGACAGGTTGAACTTCAAGCTCCTCCTGACTCTGGCTCCAGCTTGCAGCCATTAAATGTATTAAATATACAAGCATTTGTTGTTGTTGTTTTAACATTATTGGCTGACAGTCCTGGAATATAGGTTTTTGTACAGGTCAAGCATATGCTGCTGTTCCGATCTTCATCCACATCCATATTTGAATTTTTAAAAATCCCGAGTATTTTTCAGGATGGCATATGTTTACCACATTAATACTGCCTGAGTCTTCGGAGTCATTCGATTCCAGGTACATGAAATTCTTCCTGCCTGTCGGTTTTGAAGTTTTTGGATGAATAAATATGAGTATTTTGATTATATGCAGGTAGAATAATGGACAGTGCACTATATTCACCTTGATTCCAGGAGGAGGAGGAAAAGGGCAAGTGCTTACTGAGTGCTGGAAGACAGAAGGTAGGCTAAGGAGAACAGGCACAAATAATACTGAAATATAAATCTCTGCAGATCTGGAGAGGGTCTGGTCCTGAAATGAAAGCATGAGCCAGGAATCGCTAAACACTTTCCCTTCAGTATACTCTAACCCTAAGGGAGGTGCTCATGTCACTCCAGACTCACTGGCCAATCAGGACTCTGAGGTCCTCCCTCCAGTCAGTGGAAGAGGCGTGTTCTTCCGGGAGCCATGCTGCCTGTTCAGCTCTGTAGCTGAGCAGGCTTGAGTGGCTGTTGTGCTGTGGTCTGAGCGCAGCTGCTGTATGCTGTGAGGGGATTTCAGGAGAGTTCCAAAGTTGCAACATGCTGAGTGTGTGGCCGCTGCCCCCATCGTGGTGCAGCAGGACGCTGAACAGCAGGAGCTAGTGTAGTTGGTCCTTCCTGGGGTGGGCGGGAACCCGCAGCCATCAGCTACTTGTGAGGTCCTTTGTCTTAGCCTTAGTAATGCTGAGCTATCTGAGTCCCTTATGTTAGAAGTTGGATGGACTGTGAGCCAGACTGTATGTGGTGACCTGGGCAGAGGCCCTTGCCCTATCAGCTCTCTGAGTGTGGATTCCCTGGAGAGGAGACTGCAGCTCTGGCCTGTAAAAGGGACTTTTATTCTCCTGGTTTAGTTGTCTTCAAGGATTAGTACCATCTTCTGCTTACTTAGGTCTAGTCCTGGATGCATCTAGCTTTCATATACTACAATCTAGGCCTAGAATGTTTTCAGCCTCTGAGACGTAGTTCTTAATAAGCTCACAGTTTCTAGTTCTTTCTCAGTTCTGGCTGACTGGTTCATTTCAGCTGTTCTGGTTCAGGCTCCTTTCTAAGATGACTGATTTAATCTTGCTTCTCTCACAGTCTCTGAGTTGCTTTTCTTGGCCTCAAAATAACTCCAGCAATCTGCTCTAATCTTCTGGTTCATTCTCATTCTCTGGCTTGTTCTGTCTTTACTGTTGTCTAGCTTGTTCTCTCATTCAACTTCTCTATGTAACCATCTCCTGTAAAACTTCCCCCTGTCTCTATGCATTGCCCCTTAAGTAGCTTCCCTTTCCTCTCTTTCCTGAAAATTGTTGGGCTTAGTCTATTATGTCATGTCTTTCCCTGATCCTACACTGTTTCTGCCACCCTTTTAAACATTGCTTTCAAACATGTTGCTGCAAACTCTATTTACCTTCATTGTTTGTAATTAAAGCTGTATACTACAACACTTGGACCTAAGCTTTTCTTTACCTGAAACTTGCTCTTTACCAGGCTGTTCTTGAAGTTACATCTGCTTGCTTCTGTCTCCTGAATTAAAGGTGTGTTTGTATTCCAGCTGGATCAGACAGACTTAGATGGACTTTGGATGTGATCTCTTGCCAGAACAGCTATGTTCTGAATTAAAATTCCTCTGCACTAGCCATAGGAAGCTGTGGTGCTTAAAATATAATTGTCAATGTGCACACAGATACTGTTTTTAGCATTCAATATGAAGAAAGATTAGAAATCTGAAGGTATGGTTTCTACAAGTTCTGAACACTACATTCCACATTTAGTTTTGTGTAATAACATTTTCAAATAGTTTAGAAACTCATAGAAAGCAGGAGATGAAGCTTATCCTTCAGCAATATTTGATTAGCATTCTTTTACCTTTCTACTACTACCAACAGTCACAATAGTGTTATTCACAGAAATTAATTTCTAGAGTATAAAAGACACTGCTTAAATTGCAGAGGATTCCAGGTGTACATTGTAATGTTTGTTTGATAGGGCAGATTTCATATCTGGGGCCATAACCTGTATGGTAAGAAGACCTTAAATTCCTGTTCAACATTGTTTTGTTTGTGGGCACCAGTGGGGCTGGGATTGCCTGAAATCCCAAGGGTTTTGATGGGAGTCAGAGCCAAAGCCCATCTTTCTGATCACCTCCACCTACAGAGAGAGGTCTAGAGCATGGTGCCTCTCTGTTTAGAAGAACGATGAGTAGTATCTGGAGGATCAGAAATAGAACAGTTTAGAGGTCCCTTTGAGTTACTTTTGTAGGAGTGGTGATGTCTGTGTTTGTTTCATTTCTATACACATACAATCATAGGTAACATTGGTCAAGTTCACATTTTCCTGGCTGAGTTTCCTTAGGTATTTTGATAAAATTTTGACTATATTTTGGGGTTATTTTTTTATTTTTCTCTCTGTGGAGAGCTGAGACTCAGACGCCACCAGATGGCACTGACATTCTGCCCTCAAAACTGTAAACAACCTCCAGTACACATGCGCGAATTACGTAAGCACGCTAAGCACACCAAGCCCGAGTCATCAGATGAGGTAAAGAGTGAGCAGCCAATCAGGGTATTGACACATCACTTAGGTGGTGACGTGTCAATACCCTGATTGACACATCGGGCTCTCCCTCTCCTCTCCTCCTTTCATCGTTTAACTGTAATAAAGGCTTGTTGCGGAAGGATCCTTGTGTCTGCGTGCGTTTCTGCTGGGATGACCACGCGGCTCCCAACATCTCTCTACCCATTTATTCCTTTACAAATATTCACTTTCTTGATTATTGTAGCTTCATGGTAAGTACAAAAGTCATGTTGTGCCTGTATGTATACTATTTCACATAGCACATAGTTTGAAATAATCTTTCTTGTTCTAAGCCATTAGGAACTTGGTTTGGAATATATTGATTTATGCTGAAAATTGAAAATGCCCAACACTTATTTTGAAAATACATCATATTAATGGTGTTGTTTACAGTTGTATTAAAAGTTAAAAAACATTCAACAGTCATTTAATGAAAAGAATAATTGTGTGCAACTGAAACTGATGTGAAAAAATTGTACAAAGCCATAGGATCAGGACTTTAGTATAGAGTTTAGTGACACAGAATACATGGTTATGATCACATTAAGTATGATTTAATTGAGAAAACAAAAAGAATGAAGATAAAACATGCTCCAGCATTAAACAGTGAATCTGAGTGTGACATAGGATTATATATTAGCATGCAAAATCAACTCTGATAGTAGTAGGTTGGACTTTTTCTCAGATAACAAGTAAATTTAGTTGAAACTGTGTTGTAATTTTAGAGTTGATTTAACATTGCGTGTGTTTACTGAATGCATGCTGAGACATTGGGGCATAATATATATTCACAAGCAACCCCATTATACAGAGTTTTCATAAAATGGCAGATATTACTGAAGATCCCAGGAATCTACTAAGTAGATTTTTCGTAAACTTGAAATACTTCAGGGCACTGTGCTAAATGTATGAAGACAATATCAATGAATAAATTAGTATACACTTATAAAGTACTCTCATGGTCAGTGCTGTATTGGTGTTGAAATAGCATGTAATTACAGCTTAAGCTGTGTTCACCCATTTCTTTTTCCTGTCTGATTTTTATGTTTCATGGGCTCTTTTTGGTCAGGTGTATATGAGAGCTTCAGCCATCTTGTCCATACTGCAGGTAGCAACAGAAAATGAAGAGCAGAAAGCATAGAAGCAATTAACTACAAAAGGTTTTTAAAAAACATTTTTAGTTAGTATGTACAGAAAAAAATTAAATACCAAGATTTTTGTAACAAGAGTTGTTATGAGAAGCAAATGTGCTGTTATAGTATAGTGTCAAAATGCAGGAAGTCATTCTATTTGGAAGGAATGAGAACTTTCTGCCAACTGCATGAGAAATGAAAAATGAGGTTAAGAAACAGATTGACCTGTTTTGTTTCTATTTAAATAATGACAATAAATTATAATTTAAGAAAAAATGTAAGTCTTAGACAAGTTACTCATCTCTCTTTTTAATTCTGATAGTAACCCTTTCAGTTTTGCATGGGAGAATATGTTTAAATATTTAATATTTTAATGCATCAGTTTCTTTATGTTTTATATATTATACAATTAATGCAGCAATGATGTATAACCTTACATAGGGATTTCTTTTTAAATAATTATTAAAACACTTGTTTTTATTAATTAACTAAATTTATATCTTAGTCATATGTCCCTCCCTCCTTTCCTTCCATTTCCACTCTCCCTCCTCCCTTTTGCATTCTCAGAAAAGAGAATTCCCCCTACCCATACAATCAAGCTCATCTATTCACTTTAGGATGGAGTTCATCTTCTTCCCTTGTGGCCTGGTACTGAAGTTCCATCAGGGGAACATAATAAAAAAGCAGGCAACATAGAGATATCCCACCTTACCATAACTAGGAGGTCTACATGAAGCTTAAGATACTCATTGGTCTTATGTTCTTGGGGTCTGTGCATTGTAGTATAACTATCCTTTAGTAAATGACTAAAATCCACTAATAAGTGAGTATCTACCATGTGTGTTTTTCTGGGTCAGTGTTAACGTCACTCAGGATGATCTTTCCTATTTGCTCCCATTTGCCTAAAGATTACGTGATTTTCTACTTTTTAACAGCCGAGTAGTATTCCATTATGTAAATGTACTACAGCTTCTTTACCCATTTATCAGTTGAGGGACATCTAGGTTGTTTCCAGTTTCTTGTTAGTAGAAATAAAGCTACAATGAACATGGTTGAGCAAATGTCCTTGTTTTATGTTGGAGCATCTTTCAGGTATATACCTAGGAGTGGTGTAGCTGGGTCTTGAGGAATGGTTATTCCCAGTTTTCTGAGAAAGTGCCAAATTTTTGTACAAATTTGCTCCCCCACCAGCAATGGAGGAGAGTCCCCCATTCTGCACATTTTTGCCAGCATGTGTTGTCACTTGAATTTTGGATGTTAGTCATTTTGAGAGGTTTAAGATGGAATCTCAGAGCCATTTTGATTTGCATTTCCCAGATGACTAAGGATGTTGAGCATTTTTTAAGTGCTTATATACCATTGAATATTAAATTCTCCCAAACCCATTTTTCTCACAGTCAGGTGTCTGATTTAAGTTTTCAAGGCATTTCTTTAAGAAAGAAGATGATGAAACACTTGCTTAACAGATATTGTTGTAAAAAGGACTTCAATTCACATTTAGTAATTGCTGTATCTGAGGATTACTGCCCCTGTCTGCTGCCCTAGACCTGGGCAGGGCAGGTCTAGATTCCATATAATCTATATTAAGCATAGAAGATTTTCAGCCTCTGAGAATTACTGCTTAATATGCACACCCTTTCTTGTTCTTTCTGAGCTCATAGATGACTGATTCAGTTCAGCTGTTCTGGCTCAAACTCCTTTCCTAGCTAACTTATTAAATCTGGCTTTTCTCCCATCCTCTGAATTGCTTTGTTTGGCCTCATACTAACTCCAGCAGTCTTTTCTAATCTTCAGGCTCTTATTTTCTCGATCTTTTGATCTTCACCTTAGTTCTCTCTTTACAACCTGTCTTTCTCTTACTGTCCCAGAAAAACTGTCTCCTCTCTCCATGCAGTGGCCCTTAAGGAGCTTCATTTCCTCTCTATTTCATGAGAGATGCATGTATCCTGTTCTGTCAAATATTGTTCTGAATTTGTCCCCTTTTCTGCCACTCAATTAGATATTACTTTCAAACACATGTGCTTCCTTCTCCCAATTAGTTTGCTACACCTGTTGTTTGAGATTAAACACATGTATCACCATGCCTGAAACTAAGCTTTTCTTTACTGGACATTGCTCTATACCAGGCTGGCATTGAAGGCAGATCTGCTTGCCTCTGTCTCCTGGATTAAAGTATTGTTATATTCCAGCCAGATCACATAGACAAAGAGGGTCTTCGGATGTGATCTTTTGCCAGAGCAACAAGTCTCTAAATCAAATTCCTCTATATAATCATTACTCATATCCACATTACAGATGCTCTGTAGAAATTCTAATCTCTTAAGTCTTATACAATTCAGATATTAGAAAAAGCAAACTCATTAAATATGTAATAATTTTATGTACAAAACCTACTCAAGAGCAAATATTCCATAGAAAAGCTGATGTAACTCAAATACTTAAAGTAAACTTGCTAAGTTTAGTTAGATGGAAAGTATGAAAGTCAAGAAATTTGTTGTGGAGGAAAAATTATCTCTATAGCACATGTCTTTGAAGACAAAAATCAAACTGTGAATATCGGGATCTTCCATTTGTTACTCAAGTCATTTGGGCATAAGGACATGAAAAAAAAATTATCTCCCAGAACAAGTAGAAGATATGTAGTAGTCCTTACTTGGAGTAGACTTCATGAATGTGATTCAAGTTTGCATTTAAGTTATTAATAATCACTAATAATAAATAATAATCATAAATAATAATCACAATATTATTTAAAGAGTTAAAGAAAATTCCCCATCTACCCAATAGCAGTGAGATTCCTTTAGGTCTCCAGCATCACTTCTTTGAAGAGATTCTTTTGGGATGGATCCAGTGAAGTCCACTTTTCTTGAGTGAAGTTAACATGCACACCATCATAGGTTATTGCATTCTAAACTATCCTATACAAATATACAACAGAAACCATGAAAGTGACAACACTATAAATTTATAATTATTCATTTATTAATTCATTATTAATGACAAATGAATCAAAAACTTGAATCACGTTCAGAAAGTCTAGTGAAAGCAGGGGAAAATTAATAAATTAAACTAGTATACTTAATTAATTTTTGAAACTAATTGGGAATATAGCCAAAGAAATCACACTAGAGAAAATCCCTATGATTACTAGTTCTGTGGAAATTGTTGTGTTTACCCTGGTTCAGTTTACAAATGTAGTGTGACTCCCACTATAGGAAAATTTATGAATGCAGTCATTATTGTGTAGCTGAGTTCTAGTTCTTTTCAAATATGTGAAAAACCACTTATAGAAAAAGGACCCCCCTACCAGTGGACTGGGGGAGGAGCATGGGTGGAGAAGAGGGGGGGAGGATGAGATTTGTTAGGGGCAGAGGGAGGGAGCTCCAGGTGGGATACAAAGTGAATAAACTGTAATTAATAAAAAATATACTCTCTAAAAAAGGAAAGAAAGAAAAAGGATGCTATAAGGAATCCATGTAATATGTTTCTCACCACAAAGGTATCTTCAAAGTGCAAAATTTCCACAATCAAGGGGGAAACTATAAATGTAAACAAAGTGATAAAACATTAAGATGTAAGTCCTTTTTACATTTATATCAAATTGTAAACTTAAATCACTGTAAATGTTATGCCAGGTTCACGGGACCCTCAGAGACCACCAGGAGATGACTCGATGCAATTTTGTGTACTTGAACAAACTTTGGGTATATACCTAGCAGTGGTATAGCTGGGTCTGGAGGAAGCACTATTCCTATTTGTCTTAGAAAGCGCCAGATAGCTTTCCAGAGTGGTTGTACCAGTTTACATTCCCACCAGCAGTGGAGGAGGGTTCCCTTTTCTCCAGAACCTCTCCAGCATGTGTTATCGCTTGAGTTTTTCATCTTGGCCATTCTGATGGGTGTAAGGTGATATCTCAGGGTCGTTTTGATTTGCATTTCCCTGATGGCTAATGAGGATGAGCATTTCTTTAAGTGTTTTTCTGCCATTCGATATTCCTCTGTGGAGAATTCTCTGTTTAGCTCTGTTCCCCATTTTTTAATTGGATTACTTGGATTGCTGCTTTTCAGCTTCTTTAGTTCTTTGTATATACTGGATATTAGTCCTCTGTCAGATAAAGGGTTAGTGAAGATTCTTTCCCAATCTGTAGGCAGTCGTTTTGTTTTGATGACGGTATCCTTTGCTTTACAGAAACTTTTCAGTTTCATGAGGTCCCATTTATTGATTGTTGCTCTTAGAGCCTGTGCTGTTGATGTTCTGTTCAGGAAGTTGTCTCCTGTGCCAATGAGTTCTAGGCTGTTCCCCACTTTTTTTCCAATTGATTTAGGGTATCTGGTTTTATGTTGAGGTCCTTGATCCACTTTGACTTTAGTTTTGTGCAGGGTGATAAATATGGATCTATTTTCATTTTTCTGCATGTAGACATCCAGTTGGTCCAGCACCATTTGTTGAAGATGCTGTCTTTTTTCCATTGAATGGATTTGGCTTCTTTGTCAAATATCGAGTATTCATAGGTGTGTGGATTTATTTCTGGGTCTTCTATGCGGTTCCATTGATCCTCCTTTCTGTTTCTATGCCAATACCATGCAGTTTTTATTACTGTTGCCCTGTAGTACAGCTTGAGATCAGGAATGGAGATACCTCCACTTGATCTGTTGTTGTACAGGATCGTTTTGGAGATTCTGGGTTTTTTGTTTCTCCATATGAAGCTGAGAATCTTTTTTTCAAGGACTGTAAAGAATTGAGTTGGTATTTTGATGGGAATTGCATTGAATCTGTAGATTGCTTTTGGCAGTATGGCCATTTTCACAATGTTAATCCTACCAATCCATGAGCACGGGAGATCTTTCCATCTTCTGATATCTTCTTCGATTTCTTTCTTCAGAGACTTGAAGTTTTTCTCAAACAGGTCTTTCACTTGCTTGGTTAGAGTCACACCAAGGTACTTTATGTTATTAGTGGCTATTGTGAAGGGTGTTGTTTCCCTAATTTCTTTCTCAGCCTTTTTGTCTTTGGTGTATAGGAGGGCTTCTGATTTTTTTGAGTTTATTTTGTATCCTGCCACTTTGCTGAAGGTGTTTATCAGCTGAAGGAGTTCTCTGGTTGAATTTTTGGGGTCGCTCATGTATACTATCATATCATCTGCAAATAGTGACACTTTGACCTCTTCCTTTCCGATTTGTATCCCCTTGATCTCCTTTAGTTGTCTTATTGCTCTGGCTAGGACTTCAAGTACTATGTTGAAGAGATATGGGGACAATGGACAGCCTTGTCTTGTCCCTGATTTCAGTGGGATTGATTTAAGTTTCTCTCCATTGAGTTTGATGTTAGCTATAGGCTTGCTATATATTGCCTTTACTATGTTTAGGTATGTGCCTTGTATCCCTGATCTCTCCAAGACTTTAAACATGAATGGGTGTTGGACTTTGTCAAATGCTTTTTCGGCGTCTAAGGAGATGATCATGTGGTTTTTCTCCTTCAGTTTGTTTATGTAGTGGATTACATTGATGGATTTCCGTATGTTGAACCACCCTTGCATGCCTGGGATGAAGCCTACTTGGTCATGGTGGATGATATCTTTGATGTGTTCTTGGATTCGGTTTGCAAGTATTTTATTGAGTATTTTTGCGTCAATGTTCATAAGAGAGATAGGCCTGAAGTTCTCTTTTTTTGTTGGGTCTTTGTGTGGTTTAGGTATTAAGCTGACTGTGGCTTCATAGAATGAGTTTGGTAGTGTTCCTTCTGTTTCTATTTTGTGGAATAGCTTGAGGAGAATTGGAGTTAGCACTTCTTTGAAGATCTTGTAGAATTCTGCGCTGAAGCCATCTGGTCCAGGGCTTTTTTTGGAGGGGAGACTGTTAATGACTGCTTCGATTTCCTTGGGAGATATAGGGCTATTCAGTCTTTCTACCTGATCTTGACTTAGTTTTGGTAGATGGAATCTTTCAAGAAAATTATCCATTTCATTTAGATTCTCAAATTTTGTGGCATATAGGCTTTTGTAGTATGACCTAATAATTGTTTGGATTTCCTCAATGTCTGTGGTTATGTCCCCATTTTCATTTCTGATTTTGCTGATCTGGATAGTTTCTCTCTGCTTTTTAGTTAGTTTGGCTAAGGGTTTGTCTATCTTGTTGATTTTCTCAAAGAACCAGCTTTTTGTTTCATTGATTCTTTGGATAGTTTTATTTGTTTCTAGTTGATTGATTTCAGCCCTTAGTTTGATTATTTCCAGCCGTCTGCTCCTCTTGGGTGTATCTGCTTCTTTTTTTTCTAGGGTTTTCAGTTGGGCCATTAAGTTGTTTGTATGTGATGTTACGAATTTCTTCTTGCAGGCACTTAGTGCTATAAATTTTCCTCGAGCACTGCTTTCAATGTGTCCCATAAATTTGGGTATGTTGTGCCTTCCTTTTCATTGAATTCTAGGAAGTCTTTAATTTCTTTCTCTATTTCTTCCTTAACCCAGCTGTCATTGAGTAGTAAGTTGTTCAGTTTCCATGTGCGTGTCGGCTTTTTGTTGTTTCTGTTGTTGTTGATGTCTAGCTTTAGTCCATGGTGGTCAGATAGTATACAAGGGAGTATTTCAATCCTTTTGTATCTGTTGAGGCTTGCTTTGTGACCCACTATATGGTCTATTTTGGAAAAGGTTCCATGCGGTGCTGAAAAGAAGGTGTACTCTTTTGAGTTTGGGTGAAATGATCTGTAGACGTCTATTAGGTCCATTTGATTTAGGGATTCTGTGAGTGCTTTTATTTCCCTATTTGGTGTCTGTCTAGTTGATCTGTCCCTTGGTGAGAGTGGAGTGTTGAAGTCTCCCACTATTAAGGTATTAGGATCAATGTATGATTTAAGCTTTAATAATGTTTCATTTACGAATGTTGGTGCTCTTGTATTTGGGGCATAGATATTCAAGATTGTGATGTCCTCTTGGTGGATTTTTCCTTTGATGAGAATATAGTGGCCCTCCTTATCTTTTTTGATTAACTTGGGTTGAAAGTCTATTTTATTAGATATTAGGATGGTTACTCCAGCTTGTTTTCTGGAACCATTTGCTTGAAAAACAGTTTTCCAGCCCTTTACTCTGAGGTAGTGTTTGTCTTTGTTGCATAGGTGTGTTTCTTGGATGCAACAGAATGTTGGATCCTGTTTCCTTAACCATTCTGTTAGCCTGTGTCTTTTTATTGGTGAGTTGAGTCCATTGATATTGATAGATAATAGTGACCAATGCATGTTAGTTCCTTTTGTAATGGAGTCGATGATCTAACCCTGTTTCATTGCTTGTTTTCTTTTCATTTTTGTTGGGACATTATCTGTATGCCCTGTTTTCTTGGGTGAATTTGTTTTCATTGGATTGGAGTTTTCCTTCTAGTATCTTCTGTAGGGATGGTTTGCTGTGTAGATATTGTGTAAATTTAGTTTTGTCATGGAATATTTTGTTTTCTCCATCTATGTTGATTGAAAGCTTTGCAGGGTATAGTAGTCTGGGTTGACATTTGTGATCTCTTAGAGTCTCCATGATACTTGCCCAGGCCCTTCTGGCTTTCATAGTTTCTGATGAGAAGTCCGGTGTGATTCTGATAGGTCTACCTTCATATGTTACTTGGCCTTTTTCCCTTGCTGCTTTTAATATCTTTTCTTTGTTCTGTAGATTTAGTGTTTTGACTATGATGTGACGTGATGTGTTTCTTTTCTGGTCTAGTCTATTTGGAGTTCTGTAGGCCTCTTGTATATTTATGGACATCTCTTTCTTTAAGTTGGGAAAATTTTCTTCTGTGATTTTCTTGAAAATATTTTCTGGACCTTGGAGTCTGGAGTCTTCTTTTTCGTGAATTCCTATTATTCTTAGATTTTGTCTTTTCATAGCATCCTTGATTTCTTGGATATTTTGTGATTGGAACTTTTCTGATTTTACTTTTTCTTTGAGAGAAGTATCCATTTCTGCAAGTGTGTCTTCAGCTCCAGAGATTCTCTCTTCCATCTCTTGTATTCTGTTGGTGATGCTTACTTTTGTGGTTCCTGATCTTTTCTCCCAGTTCTCCAGCTCAAGGGTTTTCTCATTTTGTGTTTTCTTTATTGATTCTAATTCTGTTTTCATGCCTTGCACCATTTCTTTCATGTGTTTGAATTTGGATTCCTGTCTCTCTACGATGGCCTCTATTTCTTTTTCATTTCCTTCTTATATGCCACTAATTTTTCCTCTACTTGTGTATCTATTTGTTTGGCTATGTTTGCCTGTGTTTCTTTAAGGATATTGTCTATTTCTTTTTTCTTTACCTCCAATTGACTGGCCATCTCTTTGAAAGACTTGTTCATTTCCTCCTTATGAGCCTCAAATAATTGGGCAAGCATGGCTTTAAAATCATTTTCCTGTGCTTCTGCTGAATTGGAGTATCCATCGATTTTGGGGTTTGCTGGTGAAGTCATGATGTCCTGATTTATGTTGGAAGTGTTCTTTCGCCTACCCCTGGCCATTGGCTTATCTGAAACCTTCCCTGTTTGTTTTTGGATTCTGCAGATCAGACTGGTGCTGTCTCTCTCTGGTGTCTGGAGAGTTCTTCAGGAAGCTGAGCACTCTCAGCGTGTGCTGAGGACTAGCTGTACCTGTGGGAGGAAAGTACGCAGGCGCAAACGGGGCAATTGCAAGCGTGTGTATGCGCGGGCGGGCGTGTGTGTATCTGTGTGTGTAAGTGTGCGTGGATGAGTTTCTCGAGGGACAGAGTGATAGCTAATGTTGAATCCTTGAGTGTGTGGGAGGGGCTCTGCACTGTATATGTCGCAGGCGCTAATGATGATCGCAGTGCAACTTCTGGCATTAACTGCCTAACTCCTCAATCAGGCCCACAGGGCAGGAATTTCAATGTCCCTAGTGCCCCTCTGTTTCCCCAAGCGGGTATGTGGGTGGGAGGGGGGTTCGATGCCTGGCTTCTGATTTAGAAGGACCCAGGATCTGGGGAACTGCAGATTCTCAAGGGTGCACTCACTTACAGGCAGGTCTCTTGGCAGAGATCGTGGTATCCTGGGCTCTCTGCTCTCTGGTTTGGCCCTGCTTCTTTGATGTGTTCCACCAGTTCTGTGCTGCTGTCACTGCCAGGTTCTGAGGTCTTGCTGCAGCTGGAGATTTCAGGGTGGTCACTTCAGCAGGGATGGGGTAACCAGGCTCTCTGTTCTCTGGTTTGGCCCTGGTTAGTCTTAAACTAAAGGGCTGAGGTGCCCCGCCAGTTCAGTGCTGCTCCACCGCCACGTCCAGCTGTAACTGGAGACTGGGTTGCTAGTCCCAATGCTTTCTGGGAAGTCCTAGGATCTCTCCGTTGTGCTCTCCAAGCTTGGGAGGCCCAGTGCCTGGTGTGTCCAGTTTGTATGACGTTTCTGCCTGGTTTTGGTGAGTATATAGGGTATTCTCTGTCACTGTGGGATTGGGCGGTCCGTACCATCAGTTATGGCGATCCTGCGGAGCTAGTATGGTGTCTAGCAGATTCACGCCCTGGGAGGATGGTGCAGCTGCTGCGCGAATCTGGGACTCCAGGACATGTACTTTTGTCTGCTGCTAAAGTGCTTGAGGCTCTGTCTCAGTGGCTGTATACCCCAGGCAGTTAGGTCTGCGCTGAGAAAGATGAGTCAGCTGTGCCGCTGTGCCGAGGAGGAAGGAGGTCTGGGGCAAGTAATGGTTTCTTGAAAGCAATAATATAACAGTTTAGGCTGTCATGCAGAATTTATTTTTTTGTGAGTTGTGAAATCTGTGTTTGTTTAATTTCTACATACATAAGTAACAGTGGTCAAGTTCACATTCTTCCTCTTTCCTAAGGCATTTGATTACGGTTTTGGATTTTTGTCTACATCCAGTTTTTCTTTCACTAATAGTGTATACCTTTTGCTTCTTGTAGTTTCAGGTAAGTACAGAAGTCACATCGTACAAGTGTGTGTCTACAATTTCCTCATAATCCTAATGAGAATTCTGAGTTTTTCACATAATACATGGTTTTGTAATCATCTTTCCTGTAGTAAATTGTTAGGAATTTTCTTTGGATTGTTTTTAATTCAAGCTGCAAATTGAAGTTAATTTTTTTTAGTCTTTTTCTTTTGAAAAAATATCTGTTTAATAGTGGTGCTTACACATGTTTGAAAGGGTAAAATATCTTATTGTATAATCATTAATTTGGCAGAAACCATAAGTTCATACCACTGAAGATTATGTGAAATAACGTAGAAAGTGATACCTAGTGACTTTAGTATAGAGTTTGGAGACACAGCATATATTCGTATGGTCACATAACAACTACATTATGCAGAGTTCTAATAAAAGGACAGAATTGCTGTGGATTCAAGCAATTCTTATTAGATTTTCCATGCACATGAAATTGGTATTGTGAAATGTCACAGTTCTCATGCTCATTGCAGTTATAGTCATAACGTAGCCACAGAAGACTTGGCACAGACTTAGAAAAGTCCCAAGTTTGCTAATTATGTCTCTATGATATTCCTGAAAATCTAAGCAGTGTAAGACATGTGTTCCCTCTCATCTCCTTAGCTTCAATTTAAAACAGATGTTCTCTTGGCACTCCCAAATGTTCTGTACCATCAAGTTCCAGTACAACTTTTGTGGCTCAGTTGGTGGTGAGGTTTCTCTTTCTATAGTGTGTAGAGAACTTTCTTTCTCCCCAAAGACTGGAATATAGGGTTGAAGGCTCCAAGCCTGTACATGCTCATCTTCTGTATATTCAGCAAAGCACTGTGACAGTGGCCCTCAGCAAGGGGGCCCTTCTGTCAGTTTTCAGAGAGACCTTTTGTACTTCCTTCAGCTTGGTTAGTTTAGGGATATCTACAGGGACCATGAACCAATTCAATTCCTGCACCATAGTGGGAAACATGACAACAACGAACTAAACCTCAGAAAGAATAAGGCAGCCAAAATTAATGTTTTGTTTTTATAAGAGATACCATGGTCATGGTGTCTTCCCAGCAATGGAAACTGTAACTATGACTGAAGTTCCTACTGGGAGCTTGGGTATTGCTGCAATATTTCTTACCATACTTTTCTTTGGAGAAATGTGGATATTTGTAACTTTGAATTAGGGAAATAGTTGGAGAAATGGAATTAAGGAAGTAGTGACCACAGGGGAATACTCCAGGTGGTGAAGTTTTCATCACATAAAACTAAAACTTAGAGCCATTCATAATGGTATACACCCTCAACACCTGCACTCAGGACAGAGCAGAATATAGATTTCTGAGCCCAAAATCAGTCTGTGGAGCAAGTTCTAGTAGAGCGAAGCTTAATTAGTGAAGAAAAACATTAGAAACAAAGGAAGCTTATGTAAATATTGGACAATGGTCCCATTTTCCAGCCCCAGCAAGCAGCAGAACTCAGCAGATTTAGCCAATTGGTTCTGGCTTTAGACTCAATAATAGAAGATAAAGGTAGAACAATAATAGAAGTCAACTTTGGAAGAGTGGGGTAATGTCATCATTCCCTGTGCTGAGGTGGTTCACACAAGTAATCCCAGCTGTCAGGGAGGCAGGGGTAGGTGGATCTCTGTGAGTTTGAGGCCAACCTGGTCGACAAAAGCCAGTACAGCACAGCTAAGGCTACACAGAGAAATCCTGTCTGGAAAAACAAAAAAATAAAACAAAAATTATTTAAAAATGAGATCAAATAACTGTATTTCATGTAAATAAAATCCAAATAGTTGGGTATTATCAGGGAACTTTTTAATTATATCTTTTGAAGCAAGAAAACCTTTCTTTGGTCTGGACCTATTGAGGTGATAAGCTCCCTCCTTAACCTAAGCCACATATCTAGTGGTAGCCTAAATATATAATGGAAACTGAAGATCGTCATTCTGTCTCTTGTTCTTCGTGCCTTAGCTCTGGCTAGCATTAGGGTCTACTTTTTTGAAATTCTAGTGTATCAACTCTGCACAGCCTTTGAGGCATTCTTATAAATCAACTTTCTATATACACAGAGAAATACATTCTATCAGATCTTTTCATGTAGAGTGCCTTTATTAATACAGCTTTTCCCTCACCTTCCATTGAGAACAAGTGCTTGCTTAAGTGGTGTTAAAAAATGTCACATGTTTCCTGCTTTCCTCCTGGGTTGCCTCAGTGCTACACCCATGCCAGTGTCGCCATAGTAGCATAAGCTACAGGGCGGGGGATATGATTTCCCCGGAAATACGCCCCCCTGGAAGGTCCCTGGAAAACTCATCCCACTTGGAAAAGAGATGTGTTCTGAGATTTCTATGCTTCTTCAGTTGGGGCTCTGGGGCTGGAATAATGAATTCTTTGATCTTTCTTTGTGACACCTGAAACAGCACAACTAACTTTATTTAAAAAAAATTATCATTAGTAGATTGTTAAAGGCTTTAATAAAAAAAAGTTTAAAAAAGTAATGAATTAGATTTAATATTAATAGGCATTAAGAATAGTAAAACAATAATAGGCTCCTTCTTAAGAAATAATAGCATGAGAGGTGCAGCTGGTGGGAGTTTACCCCTCCCTTCAGTGCCTTGTTCCTAAAGAAGATCATAAATCTTTAGCAGGACTTAAGGGAGGATGGTTGACAAAGGTGTGTTTAGACTTTGGCAGGCATCTGACTTAGCTCCTGACTTTCCTCTTCATTGGTTAGCTATATTTGAAAATATATATATGAAACTATATTTGAGGTTTCTTTTCCTTTGTTTGCTCTGATCAAAAAGTTTTTAGGCCAAGATTACTTGTGGGTACTGCTTTATGTTTGACTGCATTTTGAGTTAAAATGTAAACTTTGTATTCTTGGTAAAAGTCTAAATGTTCTTGGAAGTATGCCAATTTTAAGGTGCCTTTTGTGAAATCATTATAAAAATACTAGCTTGATTTCAGTAAAGTTGCAGCAGAGTCAAAACCATCAAGGTGTCTCTGTCTGTCAATTCTTCGCCAAAACCGTGTCTTCCTGTCTAAAGCCTTGTTCTCCCGAGGATGACAGGAGCCCGACTGGGCCGATCCGTGGCACCTCAGACCTTGCAGGGGGAAAGTAACTGCAGTTTACTTGACCCTAATGTGAAATCACTAAACAAAAATCTCATTGCATTTTCTGAAATCTCTCTTTAATTCTTAATATTCTTGGCACTCATACACCTGAGGGACAGAGTTTTCACTCCTCTGCTGATTGAATAATGGGCTGTGTAGCTATACACCTTGAAGTATATATAGAGGAAGTGGGAAAGTGTCTCCCAAGTACTGGAAGACAGAAGGTAGGCTAGGGGAGGACAGGCACAAATGATACAGAAATATAAATCTCTGCATATCTGGAAAACGTGTGGGCCTGAAATGGAAACCTGGGCCAAGAATCACTAAGCCTGGTCCCTTTAGTGCACTCTAACCTTAAGGGAGGTGCTCATGTCACTCAGGACTCACTGGCCAATCAGGACTGTAAGGCTACCCCTTCAGTCAGCGAAAGAGGCTGGTTCTTCCTGGTTCCATAGTGCATATTGGCTCTGTATGTGAGTGGCTTTTAAAAGTTGGTGTCCTGTGGTCTAATCAAGGCTGCTGTGTCCTGTGAGGATATTTCAGGTGATTTCCAAAGTCGTAACTGGTGAGTGTGTGGATATTGCCCCAACCTGTAGAGCAGGAGGCTGAAGAGCAGGACCTACTTTATTGGGTACTTCCAGATTCTTGGTGGGAACCTGCAGCCAGAAGTCACAGGAGGGATCACTTGTCCTAGCCATGACCATAGGAGAGGCATTTGAATATTTTCACTATATTGTGTTCTGGATTGAAACCAATAAATCTCACTTCAGGAGTAGATTAAAATCAAAGCCTTATTTTCTGAGCTCAGGGAGTCATCTAGTTCAGGATCTGAAAATTCCCCAAGGGTAAGCTATTTTTGATATTTAAAAGGTTAAATCCACAAGGCAATGCACCTTGGTGAGTGTCTGGGTCATCCAATCAATATTTAACATTGTAAGATAAGCAAAGGAGTTTCTGTTGGAGGGTTGGCCTGATCCAGCACATTTTGCCTCAAGGCCTTAAACAATTTACAAGACATTCGAAATGGAATCTAAGATCCTTAATTTATATTCCTAGACTTTTGGTCTGGAGCTTAAGGTGATAAGGAATGAAGAATTGGGTCCTTGGTCCCATAATAAGTGAGTGTGTTGTGATTAAGATATTTTCACAATTTAGGCACCTCCATTAAGGTAACATTAAGTTTAATCAGTTAACAGATAATTGGGTAAGTGTTATAAGGGGGCCCAGAGGGAGATGGCTCTGCAAACTTGGCAAATCTCAATTTTGTATGGGAAAACAATAAACCCAGAATTGATAAAACAAGCCTGTATAATGACAATTTTCTGGAGGTATCTTTATCCCAGATATCAAGCTATGCTGTAGAGCAACAGTAATAAAAAAAAATGGCATAGTACTGCCACCTGTACTTTAAATCTTAAAGGGGGGTATGCATCTACTCAATAATTTTTATTAAATCATATCAAGAAGCTGAGAACAAAAAATAAGTATAGGGGAATCAACTGCTGTCTCAGTTTCAAGCCCAGCTTGAGGGTGTCCAGTCAGCCAATGCTACCTTGGGCTGTTGTTTCTGCTCATCAACCTTAAAGCATCCCTGACTTTACTATTAAGAGTGTACTTTTTTTTTAACTTTAAATTAGTCTCTAAGATTTTTTTTTTACATCAGAGCCATTAGCAAAAAATCTTCCCTGACCTTGTTAAACAATCTGTTTTTCCAAATTCCTTCTAAGGGTAATGGTCATTGCTAACAACCTACATCTACGGTTTCTTTCAAGGGCAGTGGTTAATTCATTAATATGCCCCAGCAACCATGCGAAAAGAGATCAAGCATTTTTAATTTTAAATGCCAGTGGTATTGCCCAGTGAGGGGCTAGAAGCCTCCTTAGAGTTTTCAAACAACTCATGTTATGAGGAATATGGGCATCATAAGGGCATCAAGAGAGCTATATGCCATAACAGCACAAAGTCCTCAGTATAAGCAATTCTTGTGGCTATGCTTCTCCAAGACAAACTCATCATGGCTATTCTGACAGGGGAGCCAAATTCCATGAGTGTTACAGCTGTTTTGCTATTGCTCCTGCATGGTTCTCGACAGTACTAGGTAGCCAAAATAGTTTGACTATGTATGGGGGAGAGGGGAGTGAGGTTAGCTCAGGTCCTATGCCAGCTTGGAGGACCATATAACATGGAAGGAGTGAGGGATTGCTGGGAGAAAATTGGCAGCTAGGTTTGTTTTGATATGTTAAATAGGAACCTTTGACATTAGTTTCAGATTTGAAGCCTACATCTATGGAAATATAAACTTCGAGAGAGCAGCATTGTCTCCATTGCATAATGATTATCAAATGAGCCCACAGGAAGAAAGGTGACAAAGACAAAGATTTTCTTTTTGTTTCTTCATATCTTCTTTCTTTCCTTTGAAGGAGGGTGTTTACCCAGACTGGACTGAAATATTTGATTTCTCATTTTGTTTTCCTAATTGTTTTATATTTTATTAATTATTTTTATTTTTCACAATTTATTCATTATATATCCTGATTGAAGGCCACTCCCTCAACTCCTACTGGGCCCACCTTCCCTCCCTCTTTCCCCTATCATCTTCTGCTAGTCCACTCAAAAGGGGAGTTCCCCTCCTCTACCATCCACCCATACTTTCTCTGAATACTACTCAGCTATTAAAAAAAATGAAATAAAAGTTCTCCTTTTATTTCTTCTCCATAGGCCACTGTGCTCACCTTAGAAGATTTAATACCATGAAGCTTGCCTCCAACCTTACTGTGAAATAAACACTAGGTATAACTCATTTTTTTCTTTTTTTTTTTCAATGCAATTTATTCAGTAACCTTGAACAATGATCTGACCCTGGGGAAAGCCAGCCCATAGCTTAAATAGCCTCTGGGTAGCCAACCCCAGCATGCCACTTGGGCAATGCAGATAGGTCCACATACACGGAAGCAAGCCAGATCCTCAGCCTTAGCCAAATATGGAGTTGTTTGTGACAGAGAGCACTCATCATCGGGAAGGTGGAAGGCGAAAACCAGCTCCATCTTTAAGGCCCGGCATTACGCAGCTCTCTACAGTTCCCCCTTTTTGTTTTAGACACATCAGGCAAGAGTAGAGGTCTGATCTCTGATATTAGAAATAAATTGGGACTTTGTACCAATGTTCATTTAGGTGTCATCCACCCAAAGAGCATCAGACCTGTCCAATACCTTTTTCTCAGAGGCGGGACCTGGGGCATCAACCCGCATGCAATCAGACATGCTCTTCTCTGGTTTGAAAGCAGCTGACCCTGAGTGCAGTGCTTAGCCTCGCATCTTGAGCATAACATTTTAGCTCCCATGCTTGGGGAGACTGTCCTGCTTCAATGGCTGTAAAGGCCTGAATGGTCATGGCTGCATTATGCTGTTGTGAGACCCTAATCTTGCATATACACCACAGGCAAACCAAGGTGACCAACACCAGAAGGCCTGCTAACGCTCCCGTGTCCGCCCATTCCTTCAGATGATTCATGGCTGCAGCAATCCATGATGATAATCCTGTGGCTAGTCCTGCGTCCACTCTGGTAGAATTTACTGTGACAATGGCCACTCTCAGCTGCTCCATCGTAGTATCGAATTCTCCAGTCCAATTACCTAAAATATAGCTAGACAATTGTTTAGACAGATTTTCAACACAGGAAAAATTCTCATGTTGTATGCTAGTGACTCAAAGTCCAGCATGCTTTCATTGACAGCCAAGTTGAGCGATTTGCCATAGGGTATCAATTTGCTCCTGCAAGAGGTCAATCCTCTGATTGAACACCATCAAGCCTCCTTTTAGTTGGCCATTAATTACTTTTTGTACATCTAAGGCATGAGCTACATTGGCTAAAAGATTATTCAGGGTCTGAGCAGTCTGCACAGTATGACTCATGGCTAATGCCTCGGTGGTAGCTCCAACAGCTGCCAATGAGATGGCAGTAACAATGGTGGCTGTAGTTCCAAGATCCCTTTTCTGTCTGAAGAGAGTCATAGTGTGAGGGGCATCAACGGGCACAGGCACCCAGCGAGGCATGCGAGTAACCAGGGCATACCTAAATTCACTAGCATTCCAGCATTGGGCAAAAAAGCAAGTATCATTACCACAATTACTTGGCTCTATCTGGCTAATAATGAATAAAAATGGGGGATATAAACAAACAGGTGTGGGCTTATGTGAAATATTATGAGAAACCTTAACCCCCTCGTTGGAACATCCTGCATCAGTTCTAGAACTAGCAGTGGTGGTGTCCAAGGTCTGAGTAGGTTCAGGAGACCATTGCCCCCAGGGGCGAATCGTGCTCCATGTAAATTGACTAACTCCATGTTTTTCTCTACTTTTGAAAGTCATTTAAGGTTCTTAAATTATTTTTTCCCTTTTTTAAAATTTTTCATCAATTACACTTTATTCATTCTGCATCCCCCCATAATCCCCTCTCTCCTCCCCTCCCAATCCCACCCTCCCTCCTCCCTCTGCATGCATGCCACTCCCCAAGTCCACTAATAGGGGAGGTTCTCCTCTCCTTTCTGATCTTAGTCCATCAGTTCAGATCAAAAGTGGCTGCATTGTCCTCTACTATGGCCTGGTAAGGCTGCTCCCCCCCAGGGGGAGGTGATCAAAGAGCAGGCCAATCAGATTATGTCAGAGGCAGTCCCTCTTCACATTACTATGTAACCCAATTGGACTCTGAACTGCCCTGGGCTACATCTGTGCAGGGGTTCTGGGTTATCTCTATGAATAGTCCTTGGTTGGAGTATGAGTCTCTGGGAAGTTCCCTGTGTTCAAATTTTCTTGTTCTGTTGCTCTCCTTGTGGAGACCCTGTCCTCTCCAGCTCTTAATATTTCCCAGTTCTTACATAAAATTCCATTCACTCTGCCCAGCAGTTGCCCATCAGGCTCAGCATCTGCTTTGATAGTCTGTAGGGCAGAGGCTTTCAGAGGCCCTCTGTGGTAGGTTCCTAGGTTGTTTCCTGTTTTCTTCTTCTGATGTCCATCCTCTTTGCATTTCAGGATGGGGATTGACCGTTTAAGGTAGGGTTCTCTCTTTTGCTTAGTTTCTTTAGATGCACAGATTTTAGTGGGTTTGTCCTATGTTGTATGTCTATATGAGTGAGTATATACCGTGTGTGTCTTTTTGCTTCTGGGACAACTCACTCAGGATGATCCTTTCCAGATCCCACCATTTACCTGCAAATTTCATGATTTCCTTATTTTTCATTGCTGAGTAATATTCCATTGTGTAGATGTACCACAATTTCTGCAGCCATTCTTCAGTTGAGGGGCATCTGGGTTGTTTCCAGATTCTGGCTATTACAAATAAAGCTGCTACAAACATGGTTGAGCAAATTTCCTTTCTGTGTACTTGAGCCTCTTTTGGATATATGCCTAGGAGTGGTATGGCTGGATTTTGAGGAAGCACTATTTCTAGTTGTCTGAGAAAACGCCAGATTGATTTCCAGAGTGGTTGTACAAGTTTACATTCCCACCAGCAGTGGAGAAGGGTTCCCCTTTCTCCACAACCTCTCCAGCATGTGTTGTCACTTGAGTTTTTGATCTTGGCCATTCTCATGGGTATAAGGTGAAATCTCAGGGTTGTTTTGATTTGCATTTCCCTAGTAGCTAGTGAGGTTGAGCATTTCTTTAAGTGCTTCTCTGCCATTCGGTATTCCTCTACAGAGAATTCTCTGTTTAGCTCTGTTCCCCATTTTTTAAGTGGATTACTTGGTTTGCTGCTTTTCAGCTTCTTTAGTTCTTTATATATACTGGATATGAGTCCTCTGTCAGATAAAGGGTTGGTGACGATTCTTTCCCAAACTGTAGGCAGTCGCTTTGTTTTGATGACTATGTCCTTTGCTTTGCAGAAGCTTTTCAGTTTCATGAGGTCCCATTTATTGATTGTTGCTCTTAGAGCCTGTGCTGTTGGTGTTCTGTTCAGGAAGTTTTCTCCTGTACCAATGAGTTCTAGGGTATTCCCCACTTTTTTTTCAAGCCAATTTAATGTGTCTGGTTTTATGTTGAGGTTTTGATCCACTTGGACTTCAGTTTTGTGCAGGGTGATAAGTATGAATCTATTTTCATTTTTCTACATGTAGACATCCAGTTAGACCAGCACCATTTGTTGAAGATGCTATCTTTTTTCCATTGTATGGTTTTGGCGTCTTTGTCAAAGATCAGGTGTCCATAAGTGTGTGGGTTTATTTCTGGGGCCTCTGTTCAGTTCCATTGATCCACCATTCTGTTTCTGCCAGTACCATGCAGTTTTTAAAACTGTTGCTCTATAGTACAGCTTGAGATCAGGGATGGAGATACCTCCAGAAGATCTTTTATTGTAGAGGATTGTTTTAGCAATTCTGGGTTTCTTGTTATTCCATATGAAGTTGAGAATTTTTCTTTCCAGATCTGTAAAGAATTGTGTTGGTAATTTGATGGGCATTGCATTGAATCTGTAGATTGCTTTTGGTAAGATGGCCATTTTTACTATGTTAATCCTGCCAAGCCATGAGCATGGGAGATCTTTCCATCTTCTGATATCTTCTTCTAATTCTTTCTTCAGAGACATGAAATTTTTTTCATACAAGTCTTTGACTTGCTTGGTAAGGGTTACACCAAGGTACTTTATGTCATTTGTGGCTATGGTGAAGAGTGTTGTTTCTCTAATTTCTTTCTCAGCCCTTTTGTCTTTTGTATACAGGAGGGCTACTGATTTTTTTGAGTTAATTTTGTATGCGGCCACTTTGACGAAGGTGTTTATCAGCTGTAGGAGTTCCCTGGTAGAGTTTTTGGGGTCACTCATGTATGCTCTCATATCATCTGCAAATAGTGATAATTTGACTTCTTCCTTTCCAATTTGTATCCCCTTGATCTCCTTCAATTGTCTTATTGCTCTAGCAAGAACTTCCAGAACTATTTTGAAGAGATATGGAGAGAGTGGGCAGTCTTGTCTTGTCCCTGATTTCAGTGGGATTGCTTTAAGTTTCTCTCTGTTCAGTTTGATGTTGGCTATAGGCTTGTTGTATATTGCCTTTACTATGTTTAGATATGTGCCTTGTATCCCTGATCTCTCCAATACTTTAAACATGAATGGATGTTGGATTTTGTCAAATGCTTTTTCAGCATCTAGGGAGATTATTATGTGGTTTTTTTCTTTCAGTTTGTTAATATGGTGGATCACATTGATGGATTTCCATATATTGAACCACCCATGCATACCTGGGATGAAGCCTACTTGGTCATGGTGGATGATATCTTTGATGTGTTCTTGTATACGGTTTGCGAGTATTTTGTTGAGTATTTTTGCATCAATGTTCATAAGGGAGATTGGCCTGAAGTTCTCTTTTTTGGTTGGGTCTTTGTGAGGTTTAGGTACCAAGGTGATTGTGGCTTCATAGAATGAGTTTGTTAATGTTGCTTCTGTTTTGATTTTGTGGAATAGTTTGAAGAGAACTGGAGTTAGCTCTTTTTTGAATGTCTGGTAGAATTCTGCGCTGGGCTTTTTTTGGATGGGAAACTTTTGATGACTGCTTCTATTTCCTTGGGGGATATAGGACTATTTAATTGATTTACCTGGTCCTGATTCAGCTTTGATAAGTGGAATCAATCAAGAAAATTGTCCATTCCATTTAAATTTTCAAATTTTGTTACATATAGACTTTTGAAGTAAGTCCTAACTATTGTTTGAATTTCCTCAGTGTTTGTAGTTATGTCCCCCATTTCATTTCTGATTTTGTTGATTTGGATGGTGTCTCACTGCCTTTTAGTTAGCTTGGCTAAAGGTTTGTCTATCTTGGCTAAAGGTTTGTTGATTTTCTCAAAGAACCAGCTCTTGGTTTCATTGATTCTTTGAATTGTTTTATTTGTTTCTAATTGATTGATTTCAGCCCTGAGGTTGATTATTTCCAGCCGTCTGCTCCTTCTTGGTGTGTCTGCTTCTTCTTTTTCTAGGGTTTTTAAGTGAGCCATTAAGTTGCTTGAATGCGCTGTCTCAAATTTCTTCTTGAAGGCACTTAGTGCTATGAACTTTCCTCTTAGCACTGCTTTCATTGTGTCCCATAAGTTTGGGTATGTTGTGTCTTCATTTTCATTGAGTTCTAGGAAGATTTTAATTTCTTTCTTTATTTCTTCCCTGACCCAGCTGTCTTTTAGTAGCAAGTTGTTCAGTTTCCATGTATGTGTAGGCTTTTTGCTATTTTTGTTGTTACTGAGGTCCAGCTTTATTCCATGGTGATCATACAGGATACAAGGGATTATTTCAATCTTCTTGTATCTGTTGAGGCTTGCTTTGTGACCAACTATGTGGTCTATTTTGGAGAAGGTTCCATGAGGTGCTGAGAAGAAGGTAAATTCTTTTGTGTTTGGGTGTAAGGTTCTGTAAATGTCTGTTAGGTCCATTTGATTCATGACCTCTGCTAGAGATATTGTTTCTTTGTTTAATTTCTGTTTAGTTGACCTGTCCTGTGTTGAGAGTGGGGTGTTGAAGTCTCCCATTATTAGTGTGTGGGGATCCATGTGTGGTTTAAGTTTTATCAATGTTTCTTTCTTTCACAAATGTGGGTACCCTTGTATTTGGGGCATAGATATTCAGGATTGTGATGTCTTCCTGGTGGAATTTTCCCTTGATGAGTATGAAGTGTCCTTCCCCATCTCTTTTGATTAATTTTGGTTGAAAGTCTATTTTATCAGATATTAGAATGGCTACTCCTGCTTGCTTCTTGCATCCATTTGCTTGAAAAGCCGTCTTCCATCCCTTTATCCTCCGGTAATGTCTATCTTTGTGACTTAGGTGTGTTTCTTATATACAACAGATTGCTGGGTTTTGTTTACGCATCCATTATGTTAGTCTCTGTCTTTTTATTGGAGAATTAAGTCCATTCATATTGAGAGAGATTAATGACCAGTGGCTTTTAGATCCTTTGAATTTGATGTTGCTGTGGTCATACGGTTGTGTGCTTGGTTGCTTCTTGTTTTACTGTAGTGGGGTTATTTATTTCCTATGTTTTCTTGAATGTAGCTAGTTTTCTTGGGTTGTATTTTCCCTTCCAGTGTCTTCTGTAATGCTGGATTTGTTTGTAGGTATTGTTGAAATTTGTTTTTGTCATTGAATATCTTGTTTTCTCAGTCTATGAGGACTGAGAGTTTTGCAGGGTATAGTAGCCTAGGCTGACATCTGTCTTCTCTTAGGGTCTGCATGATATCCATCCAGGCCCTTCTGGCTTTCATAATCTCTGTTGAAAAGTCAGGTGTGATTCTAATGGGCTTGCCATTATATGTTACTTGGCTTTTTTCTCTTGCAGCTTTTAGTATTTTTTCTTTGTTCTTTATACTTATGGTTTTGATTATTATGTGGCTGGAGGATTTTCTTTTCTGGTCTAGTTTATTGGGTGTTCTATAGGCCTCTTGTACTCTTATTGGCCTCTCTTTTAAGTTGGGGAAATTTTCTTCAATGATTTTGTTGAAAATATTTTCTGGGCCTTGGTGCAGGGAATCTTCTTTTTCCTCTATTCCTATTCTTCTTAGGTTTTGTCTTTTTATGTTGTCTTGAATTTCTTGGACGGTCTGTGTCAGGAATTTTTTAGATTTAACATTTTCTTTGACAGATACATCTATTTCTTCCATTATATCTTCCACAGTTGAGATTCTTTCTTCCATTTCTTTTAGCCTATTGGTTATGCTAACCTCTGTAGTTCCTGCTTTCTTCCCTAAGTTCTTTCTCTCCACAATTTCTTCCATTACTGTTTTTTTTTTTAATTTTTCCAATTCTATCTTCAGGTCTTGAGTTATTTTGTTGGTTTCCTTCCCCTGTCTGACTGTATTTTCATGTTTTTTCTGTGAATTCCTTCAGCTGTTTGTTTGAATAATCCAGTGTTTCTTTTATTTCATTCAGTGATTTAAGCATTTCCTCTCTAAAGGTCACAGACTGTTTGGCTGCAGCTTCTTCTATTTCTTTTTTATTTTATTTGTTTCCTCTGTTATCATCTTCTTGAGCATAGATGTTAGGTCGTCTCCTTGAATTTCATTTATGCTGGGGTGTCTAGGGCTATTTGCCCCCGGATAACTGGGTTCTGGAGATGCCATAATGCTCTGGCTTTTGTTGGTTGAACTTTTACACTGTCCTATACCCATTGAGCTATCTTAGTTGTTTGAATTTAGATTCTGGTTGTTCCTGGACTCTTGTAGTGGAGAGAATCTCTTTGGCAGGAAGATGGTTTTTCCTCAAGGAAGCCTTCCCAGCTTTTTGGGTATAGTCACTGGATGTCCGGTGTTTTTCAGGAGTTGCTACAGCTCACGTCAGGCATAGAGACCTGGGTGGTAACTGTCGTCCTGATCAGTCAAGAGGGCTCTCCTCTCACTGGGGGAAGTTCTGGACACAGCTGCCCTTCTTCTGGGTTTCTTGCTGTAAATTTAGTGATCAGCTGCTATAACCTGTGTGTGTCCCGTGGTTTGGTCAGTTTTGTTAGGGATAACTGGTTGCCCCTTGGAGCAGTATCTGGGGGTTGATATCAGGGTTCCCGGTCTTTTGTAGGTCTGAGGTTGGGGCTCTGTGTCCCAGAACCCAAGAGGTAATCTGTGGCGGGTGAGTACTGCTCTGGTGTCTTGGGGCACACAGTTTTGTCTGTAAGGAGTAGTTGGTGCAAAGCAGTCCTCTGGGCTGGCAGAGTGTGCGCCCACCTGCTAGTCTGCGGGAGCTGAGTTTCCAATCACTCTGTGGTCCCTGTTTGGGCCCAGATCTGTGATGGCTGGGTGTACTCACCTGTTTGTGATCTGAAGTCTGCTAGACTTTCCCTCGCTGACCCCAGCAGCACAGTTTCTTCCTTCTCTGTGGGGTCCTCTTCAGACAGGGGTTCCCAGTCCCTGTTGTACTGGGGCGTGTAGCTCGTCTGTACCGCTGAGCTGAGTGTGCAGCTCTCCGTGTGTGGCAGGAGCTCAGCTGTGATGGTGGCAGAGACCTTCCGGGGAAAAGATTGGGTGACCTGCAATCAGACCCAAAACCTTGCTTCCCCGTGGGGTCCCCCCACGACTGGGACTCCAAGTCTCAGGCACCCTTGTGCCCACGGATCAGCCTGGGAAAGTCGGTATAACTCATTTTAAAGAGTCCCACCCCATGACTCCAGTTGATTGACCATCTCACATCCAGAAACGTGAAATATGAAATGCTATGAATTTTGAAACATTTTATCACAATAATTTCAGAGAATGTGGTTCTCTTTCTGCCTGGAGGGCTGTTTCTCATTACCCCAGGAAGGCAGGAGGGACAGAAGATGAGGTATAAAGCTTGGAAGGCCCGCAAGCATAACAGCGATCAGACACTCTGGGAACCACCTCAGAAAGTAAGTTCAACTTTAATTCCAGAAAACAGAGGCTATATACCACTTGGGAAGTGAATGGGGTGCTCCAAGGATAAGTGTACATAATTGTTTAAAACTAGGTACTTTAAGAATGCCTGATTTGCATTAAACAGCACATTCCTATCATATGAACAAGAACACAGTACCTAGTTATCCTATGTTTTAAGGGAGGGGAGAGTTAGCTGGGATCTGTGTCAAAGGCCATCTATCAAATGTGGTTGGTGGCTTCTATGTCCAAAGACACTCTCCAGATGAAGTCAGGCAGAGAAAACGTACCTTTGCCATGGTTATACAACTAGGCCAGCAGCAGGGTCTTACGTGGAAGAGAAAGCCTCCACCCTCATATCTCAAAATTCAGTCTGGGTTGTGATGTTTTTCAATAGTATCCCTGGAACAATAGGTATATGTACACAAAGAAACTTCTACAGACTACCACTGTTGTGTTACTGTCAGAGAACTTCCTGGTTGGTGTTAGTTCGCCATTCCCCACATATTCATCCACTGGATGGAAATTTTCTTGTGTAAAGTGAGGCAATTGAAAACAGTAAATGGTGAGAATCAGAATCAATATGTCTTCCCTAAAACGTGTTTATTTGCATGTAATTTATATTTACAATTCATTGTATTCTATTTAAAAATAAGTTTATTTATTTACTTTACATTCCAATCGTAGTCCCTTCCCTTCTCTCCCCCAGTACTACCCTCCATTCCTACCACTCTTATTTTCTTTCCCCTTCAGAAAAGGGAGGTATTTCCATAGAGCTAGTTTTTTTGTATAGTATGAATGATACTTCATATGCAAACTGAACCAGAACAAGCAGAAGAATTTCCAAATTCCTAGTATTCATAGTTATTTTCAGCAGTGTGAGTTTCCTGGTGCATTCTTAATGAAATTACAAAACCAATTAACAGTCACCTTGTATCACATTCAGAAAATCTACTCAAAGTGGGGAAAACTACAAAACCTCTAATTGTTCTTGGAGAAAGAGAGGTCCATTGCTTCTTTCAATATCCCTATGCTCATGTGGGTTGGAAACAATGATACTCCTATTTAAATTAGAATCATAATAAAAGATTTCTACGTTGAATTAGCACAGTTTGACTTTGGTTTATCATAAATATGTGGTATAGGGGTTATGATTTCTCCACAAAAATATTCTTGACTCTCATAAGCTGCTCCTTTCACTAAATTTTACAATGTTACTAAAAGAATATGAGTAACACTAGTTATACTATGAACTATTTGCATATTAGAAAGTTTGGGACACATACTGATTACTTTTTCAATGTGTATACCTCTTACAATATATGAGTAGATAGAATGAACCTAAAAAGATTGACAGTTCAACTGAATAGCTGTAATATCCATAAGATTCAATGGTATTATCTGTTACAACATTATTTTATTTTCTTCTTTCTTAGGGGAGTGCCTTGAAAACACAAACCAGATAACTGACATTGAAGTACATGGAACTGTGAGATTTTAACGATCATCAGTACACATAAAGCAGTGCTGTTTTTACACTGTTGCTTTTCTTTAAAACTTACAGGAGACAGCTAGGCATGGTAGTACATGCCTTTAATCCCAGCACTCATGAAGGCAGAAGCAGGCAGATCTGTGTGATTTTGAAGTCAGCCTGGTCTGCCAAGCAAGTCTAAGACAGCCAAGGCAACACACACACACACACACACACACACACACACACAAAACCCATTTCAAGAACAAAAACCAAAAGCATCCAACAAACAAACAAATACAAACTTCCAGGACACATTAGTATTTCTTAAGAGGCATATCTGTATCAGCATACACATAAAATTACCTTCTATTACTTGTAGAACTTTGAAAATGTTCTTCAATATTATGTTCTTCCAAATTGTAGCCTAAAACATAGTACCAGAAAATATACGATATTGAAAATATCATATAATTATTAAGGCAAAACTTAAATCACTATCTTCTGTGACCCTTAGAACCATGCCTGAGTTATTCACCTCATTCCTCCTCATTCTCAATTGGAATTACAGAAGAGGATCAATAACAAAGTAAGAGTTGTCTCCTTATTTTAAAAGTGAAAGAAAATTTGCAGTAAGGTTTCTGCAGGTCTCTAACATCACATCTTTGTAGAGTTGCTTCTGGGAAGGCTCCAGCAAAGTCCACTCTTCTTGGCTGAATTTCACATGTACATCATTGAAGGTCACTGAATTCTAAAATATGCCATACATTTGTACAATAGAAAGAGTGGGAGCAATATAAATTTATACTTCATTGGCAATATAATCATATAATTCTAGTGCTTCTTCCATTTATTTTCTGACACAGAAGTGCTAATGTTAGACAGTTGGGTGCTGTGCATTGGGTGAAGGAGGAGAGAAGAAAAAGCCTAAAGGTTAGATTGTAAGAAAACCCAAAGGTGTGCTTTGAAGACCTGTGTTACAGAAGTTTCATCACTTTGTAAAACAGGAATCTAAAGTAGTGAGCAGTTGAGTTCTTGAGCGATCTATGAATCCTGTTCAGTTCCTTGATTAAGTCAGTCAGGACCCTCTCATGAGACAGGTGGAAGGAAAAAACAGTCACGATATTTTATCTAGCAACAAATGAGATGTGGTGATCAGGGGACACTGTACAAATGGGTGACCTCAGTCAAAACACAGCATGGCACTGAATATTATGCTTTGACCATGCCTCAGGGAAGTGGCATATCAGTATGTGAAAAGGGGGACTCATATATTTGTGGAAGGGAAAGCGGAGTACAGTGAATATATGAATAAAAATAATGTGAGGTGGCAAACAACAACAATCATAGCTGATAAGATCATATTTGTGAGTGACCAGACAAAAGAAAAGGCATAGAACACATGATTCTTCTTTGATAATTGTTTTGTATATTCTCCTTTCCAAATCATGTATAATCTATAGTTGAAAAATAAAGATTAAAGCTTTTATATTAAAAAGGAAGTGTTAATGTTATCAATAAGTCATTCTTAGAAGAAAACTGAATAACTGTGTCATATCTAAACTTTTTGAATAGGATATAGCCTTGGAACAGACATGCCAATTAATGTGTACAAAGACAAACAGAGAGAAGAGAGTGAAATAGAAAGAGAAAGATAGAGACAGAGACACAGAGAGAAATGAACAGATGAACAGTACTGAGTACATATTAGAGAAATGTATGAACATTTATTAAATACAAAAAATGATGGACAAACTGGGTGTATTCAGTTATGCCTCTAATTCCATCTATCAGGAGGCAGAGGCAGGTGAATCTCATTGAGTTGATGCCAGCATGATCTATGCAAAGAGTTCCAGGACAGCCAGACCTATATTGTAAGAGAGAGCCTCCCCTAAAAGTCAATCAAACAAATATAATAGGTAGAAAAAACTCAGAGATCTTTACTGAAGTTCCTACAAGGAATTATACATTCAATCCAATTCTGTATTAATCTTTCAGAAACCAGCAGTGCCACAGCTTAAAATGTAACATTAATAAGATCTTACTAAAAGGGAATGCATGTTTAAACAGGTAAAAATAGAAAGATAAAAATATTAGCAATGTAAATGCTGACCATAAATAAGCAGCATAAGGCAGGAGAGATGGCTCAGCAGTGAGGAGCTCTTGCTGCTCTTGCAAATAATTGGGCTCAATTGTCAGTGTTTACATGGAACCCACTACTATCCATTGTTCTAGGTTCATGAGTTCTGAGGTGATCTTCTGACTACTGTGAGGAGCAGG
Source organism: Meriones unguiculatus (assembly GCF_030254825.1). NCBI lineage: Eukaryota > Metazoa > Chordata > Mammalia > Rodentia > Muridae > Meriones > Meriones unguiculatus. Next base: position 16,218,046 of record NW_026843646.1, on the reverse strand, counting down.
CACACAAGAGGTGCATAGTCATGCATACAATCAAAATACTCATATTCAGTAAAAATTCAAAAAAAACATATCCCAGATGGCAGAGTTGATTGCACACTGTGTCTGATCATCAGGGTAGCAGAGACTGCACAGTGACCAATAGTTGGAACAGTAGGCCACAAAACACCACTGACTGTGTTTCCCAGGTGAAAGGAAACCCACTGGTGAGGGAAAAATTGGTTCCAACCTCAGAGCACTGAGCTAATCCCTGGAAAAGTTCCTGGGATGTTGAAGCAGGAATGCGGTTTTCAAGCAAATGGACCCAAGAAACAAGCAGGAATAGCAATTTTAATATCTAATAAAACAGACATTCAACCAAAATTAATTGAAAGAGATGAGGAAGGATACTTCAAACTCATAAAAGGAAAATTCCACCAAGGTGGTGTCTCAATTCTGGGCAACTATGCCCCAAATTCAAGGGCACCGACATTTGTAAAAGAAACATTAATGAAGTTTAAAGAACATTTCAATTTCCATACATTAGTAGTGAGAGACCACAACAACTCAATATCATCAAAGGACAGAGCAGTGAAACAGAACCTAAAATGAGATATAATGACACTAATGGATGTCATGAATTAAATGGACCTACCAGATATCTAGAGAAATATTCACCCAAACAGAAAATATAATATCTTCTTTTCAGCACCTCATGGACCCTTCTCTAAAAATGACCATTCAGTAGGTCACAAACCAGGCCTCAACAGACACAATATTGAAGTAATATTTTGTATCCTATCAGACCATGATAGACTAAAAATGGATCTTGACAATAACAGAAATAGCAAAAATACAAATACAAGGAAACTGAACAACTCCCTACTCAATGAAATCTGGGTCAGGGAAGAAATAAAAAACTTCCTATAATTCAATGAAAATGAAGGCACATCATACCCAAACTTATGGGATGCAATGAAAGCAATCTTAAGAAGAGATTTAATAGCACTAAGTGCCTTCCTAAGCTATTGGAGACTTCCCATACAAGCAACTTAATGGCACACCTGAACACCCTAGGAAAAAAGGAAGCAGACACACCCAACAGGAGTAGACCACTAGAAATAACCAAACTCAGGGATGAAATCAATACATTAGAAACAAAGAGAACAATTCAAAGAATCAACAAAATCAGGAGCTAGTTCTTTGAGAAAATAAAAAACATAGACAAATTCTTTTTCTGCACATTTTTTATTATTATTAATTACACTTTATTCACTTTGTATCCCCCTATAAGCCCCATAGACAAATTATTAGCCAAACTAAATAAATGGCAGAGAGACACTATCCAAATCAACCAAGTCTGATAAAAAGAGAGAGAGATATAACAGACACTTAAAAAATCCAAAGAACCATTAGCTCTTATGTCAAAAGCCTATATGCCACAAAATTTGAAAATCTAAATGAAATATACATTTTTTGATTGATTCCACTTACCAAAGTTGAATCAAGATCAGGTAAAGAAATTTAATAGTCTTACAATTCCTCAGTGAATAGATGCAAACATTAAAAGACTCCCAACCAAGGGCCAAATGATTTCAGAGCAGAATTCTACCAGAGCTTCAAAGAAGAGAGAATACCAATATTCTTCAAACTATTTCATAAAATATAAATGGAAGCAATGTGACCAAACTCCCTTTGTAAGACTGTAGTCACCTTGATAAATCCTCAAAGACCCCCAAAAAAGAAAGAGAACTTTAGACCAATCACTCTTATGAACAATGATGCAAAAATACTCAATACAATACTCACAAACCAAATCCAAGAACATATCAAAGATATCATCCACCATGACCAAGTATGCTCCATCTCACGCATGCAGCGGTGGTTAAATACATGGAATCCATCAATGTAATCCATCATATAAATAAATTAAAAAAATAAGACAACCACATGATCATTTCCTTAGACGCTGCAAAAGCATTTGACAATATCCAACACTTATTCTTGTTTAAAGTCTCAAAGAGACCGAGGATACAAGGCACATACCTAAAAACAGTGAAGGCAATACACAGCTAACATCAAACTAAATGGAAAGAAAGTTAAATCAATTCCACTGAACTCAGGGACAAGGTGAGGCTACCCACTCTCTCCAAATCTCTTCAATATAGTACCTGAAGTCCTATCTAGAGCAATAAGACAACTAAAGGAGTTTAAGGGGATACAAATTGAAAAGGAAGAAGTCAAAGTATCACTATTCACAGATGAAATGACAGTATACATAAGTGTCCCCAAAAGTTCTACCAGGGAATTCCTACAATTGAAAAACACTTCAGTGAAGTGGCTGGGTACAAAGTTAACAAAAAATCAGTAGCACTCATGTATACAAAGACAAACTGCCTGAGAAAGAATTAGGCAAACAACACCCCTCACAATAGCCAGAAAAAAAAAAACCCATAAAGTATCTTGGTGTTACCCTAATCAAGCAAGTGAAAAACCTATATGAAAAAAAACCTTCAAGCCTCTGAAAAAAGAAATTGAAGAAGATAACAAAAGATAGATCTCTCATGCTCATGGATCAGTAGGATCAACATAGTAAAAATTGCCATATTACCAAAAACAATCTACAGATTCAATGATATCCCCATCAAAATATCAACACAATTCCTTGCAGACCTTGAAATAACAATTCTCAGCTTCATGTGGGAGAAAAACAGAATATCTAAAACAATCCTATACAATAACAGATCTTCGGGAAGTTTCTCCATCCCTATCTCAAACTATAGTATAAAGCAGCAGTAATAAAAACAGCATGGTACTATTAAAGAAACAGACTGGTTTCTGTATTCTGTATTCTGTATTCTGTATTCAATGGAATTGAAGTGAAGGCTCATAAATAAACCCACAAACCTATGGACACTTGAGCTGGGTTGCTGCGTAGATATTGTTTAAGTTTAGTTTTTCATGAAATATTTTGTTTTCTCCATGTATGTTGAGTGAAAGCTTTGCTGGGTAGAGTAGTCTAGGTTGGCATCCGTGGTCTCTTAGAGTCTGTATGACATCTGCCCATGACCTTCTGGCTTTCATAGTTTCTGTTGAGAAGTCTGGTGTGATTCTCATAGGTCTACCTTTATATGTTACTTGGCCTTTTCCCCTTGTTGCTTTTAATATTTTTTATTTGGTCTGTAGATTTAGTGTTTGACTATGATGTAATGTGAGGAGTTTCTTTTCTGGTCTAGTCTATTTGGTGTTCTGTAGGCCTCTTGTATGTTTATGGACATCTTTTTAAGTTGTGAAATTTTTCTTATATAGTTTTCTTAAAAATATTTTCTGGACCTTGGAGACTGGAATCTTCTTTTTCATCTATTCCCATTATTCTTAGATTTTTGTCTTTTCATGGCATCCTTGATTTCGTGGCTGTTTTGTGTTCAGAACTTTTCTGATGATACTTTTTCTTTGAGAGATATATCAATTTCTGCAATTATATCTTCAGAGCCTGAGATTTTCTCTTCCATCACTTGTATTCTCTTGGTGATGCTTACCTTTGTGGTTCCTGATCTTTTCTCTAAGTTCTCCAGCTCCAGAGTTTTCTCTGTTTGTGTTTTCCTTATTTGTTATAATTTTGTTTTCATGTCTTGCACCACTCTCTATGTCACCCTTTTTTCTCTCCTATCTAGTATTTGGGTGTGAAAGTGTAAAAGTGTAATTCTTAATCTCTTTATTCTTGGCTGTCCTGGACTTGCTGACATGAAACTCAGAGTCCTGACTGCCTCTGCTTTCTGGAATATTGGGATTACAAGCATGTGCCACCATGCCTGGGAACAATGGCTTTATAAAATGAATTGTGCAATGTTCCTTCTATTTCTATTTTGTGCTATAATTTCAAAAGTATTGGCATTAGCTCTTGTATTTGTTGTATTGTTCTCTTTGTTTCTATGTTTATAATTTCAGCCCTTAGTTGGGTTATTTCTTGCCTTCTACTATTCTTGTGTGTGATTCCTTCTTTTTGTTCTAGAGTACTCAGATGTCCTGCTAATTTACTATTATAAGATCACTCCAGTTTCTTTTTTTAAATGTGGGCACTTAGTACTATAAAATTTCTCCCTATTATTACTTTCATTATGTCCCATAAGTTTGATTATGCTGTGTGTAAATCTTTATTGAATTCTAAGAAGTCTTTTCTTTATTTCTGGTCTGACCAATTTTTCATTTAGTTGAGAGCTGTACAGTTACCATGACTTTGTAAGTTTGTTATTGTTGATACCCAGCTTTAATTTGTGGTGCCATGACAGGATGCAGGGAATTCAATTTTCTTGTATCTGTTCAGGTTTGTTTTGAGTATGTCTTTAATTTAAGTAAAAGTTTGAAGAGGTGCAGTGAAGAAGGTATGTGTCTCTGTGTGTGTTGGTGGGTGGGTGGATATGGCTGTGAAATGTTTTGTAAATATCTATTAGGTTCATTTGGTTTATAGCACCTAAAAACTCCAGGGAGAGGGAGATTGAAAGGGAGAGAAAGAAGAGGCAGTAATAGAGACAGGTTGCAGAAAGAGAAGTCAGATGAAGACAGAATGAGACAGAGAACAAGAGGGAGCCATAATATTAGAGCGGATTGCTAGAGTTAGTTTGAGGCCAAGCAGAGCAACTCAGAGGCCAAGAGAAGAGCTCAACTGAATGAGTCAGCTGGGAGAAGAGTTAGAGCCAGAGCAGCTGAGTTGAGCCAGCCAGCCCAGAGCTCAGAAAAGCAAGAAAGGTTATACAGTAGTAAATCTGAGAGGCTGAAAACATTCTAAGCATAGGTTAGATTGTATTAAAGGCTATAAGCTTCCAGGAGTATGCCTAGCTTAGCAGAAGAAGGTAGTAAACTTCTCAGACAACAACCAAGATAGGCAAAAAGTTACCTTTACAGAAAGGTTCTATGCACAATACTGGATGAGAAAAGTAATATTCAGTCCCACCTAGATGGGAACTATGTAAGCTACAATAATAACCAGCCTGAAAGTTATGCCCACTGGTGCAATTGTGGCACAACTGTTATTGAAGAAACCCACCACTTTTTAAATTGGATTTTATGCCCACTCATAAGATGGAACCCATTCCTGATACTGTCATTGAGGGCATGAACCAGAGAGCAGATAACTCATGAGCCCTAAAAGAAAACCTACTATTATTAACCTATTAAATTAATGTAGCAATAAAAAGATTCCTAATGACACATATCTGTATCTGTAAAATAGTGCATAACTCAACCCTCATCAGAGAAGCTTCTTCCCATAGTAGATAGTAATTAACAAGGAAACCTATGACTTCTCAACATGAAGAATGTTAGATACTTTGGAATTCTCTGCTCTCACTTTGGATGTCTACATCAGGATCTAACTGAGGAGGCATCCTCAGAGGCCTGTTCCTACATAGGAGCCAATTTCAAGTCAAAGGGCCCCTTTTAACAACCTCTTCCAGTTTTGACTAGGAGAAACCTTTTACATTTTCAGTCAGAGAAAAAAAAATGTATTTAGTTTTAGTTTTCCTCCTTAGAAGCAGTATAGCCAGTCCCTAAACCTACAGAAGGAATTCTGGGCTCCCTCCCATATTTCTTTTCCTTTCAATCATCCTTCCTGGTCAATTGCCTGGTGACACAAGAGATAAAGAAAACAGGGATGCATCATCCTGTCTCAGATCCTACCCTGTACACTGGAACCCTGCCAAAGCAGAAAGAGAGAGACATTGGCCCATATGTACTCTACTCCACTCTTCAAAACTTCCTGACTTCTCTGTGCATGAAACTTTCTGACTGTATCTCAGGAAAGCACATTCATCTTTAAAGTATGCTATGATTTTTGCATGTGTTAGACTCTTAGGTTCACAGTCTTAATGATTTTGCATGCTGCCTTTTTCACATGGACCTTTAACAGGTTAAAAGAATTAGGAATTGATAATCTTTGGAGGTGAATATAAATTTCACAATGCTTTCTTTTTACATTACTGTTTTACTATTCTTTTTATTATCATTATTACAATTTATTCAAATTGTTTTGCACCTCACTCATCTCCTCCCAATCACATCCTCATTCCTTCTTTTCCTCCTATGTTTCTACCCTAATCCACTGACAGGGATGGTCTTCCTCCCTTTTATTTGATCCTAGCCTATCACAATGTTTCAAAACATGTTATTTCATGTTTTGCGCAAAGTATTTCTCCTCTTGTTGCACACATATTATGACATTAGGGTAAACAATGACATCCATGTTGTTACTCCAGTAGCCAGTTTTTAGGAGTCACTGATTTTGGCCTTCATGTAATGTTTGACATCAATCTGTTTTTTTCTGTGAATCATTCTAGAATTTGAGTATTTCTTCTTATCTCAAATATGATATCTTGCAATGTGCTTCCTGCTTTTATTTTTAAATCATGAATAATATTGGCAAACTCCATAAATAATGGATAGTATTTATTACTCAAATTAAAAAAAATGATTTTAGTTGAAAAACGATTACTTCACTCACCCACTTCCTCACTCTGGACAAGTGGTTCTCAGCTTGTTGGGCCTGAACTCTTTGGAGAGAGCTTATTAGATATCTTCTGCCAGAGACTGCTAGCAGAGTCGAACAGTTCTTGAGTTGGTAGTGAGGATTAAAATTAATAAACTAACACACAACACACAGGAGACTTTTTAAGAGGTTCCAGATTCGATCAGCCACAGCAGCCATAGCAGCAGCAGCCTTAACAGCAGCAGCTTTACTTTTTTATTGCAGAGAGCTTTTAAGCCAGAAAGAAAACATCTCAGAACAATGGGTTAAATTTCCACAAGGAGGTGAAGCAAGAAGTGTTATCTTCACAAGCTATCCCACCTGCTGTCACAAACAAAAGGAGATGGACTTGCAAATTCTTCCCTGAGTTCATTGAAGGCCTGGTAAAAGCAGTCTTTCAGCTGAGATTTAAATATCAAAGCAGCTGCCAGAGCCACGGCTCCCAACAATCTTCCTATCAGAGACTTACATTAGGATTCATAACAGTAACAAAATTACAGTTATTAAGTAGCAATGAAACAATTTTATGGTTGGGTGTCTTACAACATGAACAACTGTATTAAAGTGTTAATCACTGATCTATATTTTACCAACTACACTTCTTCAAACATGAGTTTTCTCATGAATCTCAAGTTGATCACTTCTGGAAAAAAAAGTCTACTTTTCCAATGTATTCCCAATATTTCCTTTCCCTAGTGACCTCTTCTGATTACATTTTAAATATGCTTATAGCTCAATAGAATCCTGCTTTGGAAACTGAGCCTGTGTTTTAACACTATGCACCCTTTGAAATTTAGTATGGACATCAGTCTTATAATTATTCACTGAATACCTGTTCTGTTAGGTGTAGACCTATCCCAGGAGAATCCATATTTACCTTTATGGAAGCCTGTGAGAAGTTCACCATGGAAGGAATATATTGAACTTTGCTATGCCAAGGCCCCATGAACCTCAGAAGAGGCAGGACAAGAAAAAAATAACATCTCTCCTTGTTCAATAATGTTTTTGTTGTGTCTAATAACCTATGAGTATGTGCGTCATGCCTGCCTTACTACTATGAGAAGCTACATTGTACAAAAATGAAATAGTTTTATTTTATGTTTTGCTTTATAATTACTTCATTATTTCCCCATTTTATTTCCTATTACATATCCCCCCATGTTCCCTTACTTGTTCCCTTTTAAAATCATAGCTTTTTTTAAAATTAATTGTTTTTACACAAATATATGTATATTAAGATACATATATATGTATGTGGATATATATATATATATTCTAACTACATAAATATAATCACCTCAGTAATTATAATGTTAATTGTATATACATTTTCAGAACTGTCCATTTGGTATTAGATAGCCAATTGTTCTGCTCTTACTATGGGGGTGGTGATATTTCTCCTACTCTCAAAATTCCACAGCAGCACATACTTCTTAGAATAGGGCTGAAGCTTAGTGGACTTTCTTCTGCATACACTTTCACTTTGTTATCACATATATTTTAGTCATAATTTAAAAAATGAATTATTTAAAGTGTGATTCTGCTGTTTGAATTGTGGAAAGAATAGCAACAAATATGAAAAGGAGATAGGTGTGGTAACACATGTCAGCAATTATAGCTATTTGGAAGCTGATTGATGAGTATTGAAAGTTTGTGGAATTTGCGGACTCTACTGTAAATATTTTTCTCAAACATATTTAAAATATGAAAGGGAAAAACACTGACTATATTGCTTGCTCAAAGGGGACTATATATGTAAGCCTCTGAGCTCATAACTTCCAAATTAGTATGAAGAGATGAGAAGCAGACACTATCCCTATACTCATCAGGGGAACTGCTGGTACCAAGTAGGTCCTGCTTGGTGATCCTGCAAATGCTAAAGAATGCTGTGATTGAAACCTTATTTATATTTGCATTGTCACATATGAGCATGGAGGTGTTTTCTGGGACCATATCACATATAACCGCAGAGGCCATGATCATAGCATTCATATTATTCTGAAAGGTATAAAATTGGTCCTGACCTCAAGTACATATTTTAAGGGGTATTTTTCATAAATATATAAATGGATTTTTAGGACAGACATCAATACAACAGTCTGCTCAGTATGGGGGGTAAATTTTCCAGTTGTCATTGAGAAATATTCCTGAAGATCCATTTCATAAATTCTGATAAAAATGAAAGTTGCAGGAGAGAGTTCTTCTATACATTATAGAGACAACCAAATACATACATTTTTCTCTCAACCCTAGAGAAAACTCTCAACCCTCAACATTTTTTTCTCTCTCTCTAGCCTCCCACCCTTTAAAATGATGACTTAGTATCTGACCAATGCAGTCCTAAAATAAGTGAATGGCCCAGGTGTCTCTTCAATTTGTCCATCTTTCTTGCATTCCTTCTCAGATCCCCTTTCAGTCTAGAGCTGAAAATCTTCATTTTATTTTATTTTTTTAATTTTTATTTTTTATATTAATTACAGTTTATTTACTTTATATCACAGCTCTAGCCCCCTCCCTAATTCCCTCCCAATCCCACCCTTCCTCCATCACCTCCTCCCATGCCCCTCTCTGAGTCCAATGGTAGGAGAGGACCTCCTCCCTTTCCATCTGACCCTAGTCTATCAGTTCTCATCAGAACTGGCTGCATTGTCCTCCTCTGTGGCCTGGCAAAGCTGCTCCCCACTCAGGGGGAGGTGACCAAAGAGCCAGCCGATGAGTTCATGTCAGAGACAGTCCCTGCTCCCCTTAGTAGGGAACCCACTTAAATACTGAGCTGCCATGAGCTACATCTGAGTAGGGGTTCTAGGATATATCCATAAATGATCCTTGGTTGGAGTATCAGTGTCAGAAAAGGCCCCTGTGCCCAGATTTTTTTTGGTTTTATTGCTCTCCTTGTGGAGTTCCTGTCTCCTCCAGGTCTTACTCTCTCCCCCTTATTTCATAAGATTCCTTGCACTATGCCTAAAGTTTGGTTATAAGTCAGTATCTGCTTTGGTACATTGCTGGGTAGAGTCTTTCAGAGGCCCTCTGTGGTAGGCCACTGTCCTGTTTTCTATTGTCTCCTTCTTCAATGCCCATCCCATTTGACTTTCTGAATGAGGATTGAGCATATTCCCCACATTCCTCCTTGCATAGCTTCCTTAGGTGTACAGATTTTAGTATAATTATCCTATATTATATGTCTAATATCCACTTATAAGTGAGTATATACCATGTGAGTCTTTCTGCTTCTGTGATATCTCACTCAGGATGATCTTTTCTAGTTCCTACCATTTGCCTGCAAATTTCATGATTTCCTTGTTTTTAATTGCTGAGTAGTATTCCATTGTGTAAATGTATCACAATTTTTGCATCCATTCCTTCACTGAGAAACATCTGGGTTGTTTCCAGCTTCTGGCTATTGCAAATAAAGTTACTACGAACATGGCTGAACAAATGTATTTGAGCATCTTTTGGATACTTAGAAGTGGTATAACTGGATCTCGAGTAAGCACTATTCTTAATTGTCTGTGAAAGTGCCAGATTGATTTTCAAAGTGATTGTAAAAGTTTACATTCCCACCAGCAATGGAGTAGGATTCCTCTTCTTCACAACCTCTCCAGCATGTGTTATCACTTAAGTTTTTTATCTTAAGCATTATGATGGGTGTAAGGTGAAATCTCAGGGTTGTTTTGATTTGCATTTCCCTGGTGACTAAGGACATTGAACATTTATTTAAGTGTTTCTGTGCCATTCAATGTCCCTCTATTGAGAATTCTGTTTATCTCTGATTCTCAGTTTTTAATTAGGTTACTTGATTTGTTGCTGTTTAACTTTTGATGTTCTTTATCCATTCTGCATATTAGCCTTTTTTCAGATATAGGTTTGGTCAAAATCCTTTCCCAGTCTGTAGGCTGTCATTTTATTCTGACGACAGTGTCCTTTGCTTTACAGAAGATTTTTCAGTCTCATGAGGTCTCATTTATTGATTGTTGATCTTAGAGCCTGTGCTGTTGGTGTTCTGTTCAGGAAGTTGTCTCCTGTGCCAAGGAGTTCAAGGCTCTTCCCCACTTTTTCTTCTAACAGGTTTAGTTACTCTGGTTTTATATTGAAGTCTTTGATCCACTTAGATTTTAGTTTTGTACACAGTGATGAGTACAGATCTATTTGCATTTTGCACATGTAGACATCCAGTTAGATAGCACCATTTATTGAAGAATCTATTTTTTCCATTGTATGGTTCTGGCATCTTTGTCAAAAATTAGGTGTCCATAATGTGTGGGTTTATTTCTATATCTTCTATTTGATTATGTTGATTAACCATTCTGTTTTTATGCCAGTACCATGCATTTTTTTTATTATTGTTGCTCTAAAGTATAGCTTGAGATCAGGTAAGGAGATACCTCCAGAAGATATTGTAGTGGAGTGTTTTAGTGATTCTTGGTTTCTTTGTATTCCATATGAAGTTGAGAATTTTTCTTTCAAGGTCTGTAAATATTTGTGTTGGTAACTTGATGAGAATTGCATTGAATCTGTAGATTGCTTTTGGTAAGATGGCCATTTTTACTATGTTAATCCCACCAAGCCATGAGCATGGGATACTTTTCCACCTTCTGATATCGTCTTCTATTTCTTTCTTCAGAGACTGAAAGTTTGTTTTCTTTTTTCATATAAGTCTTTGACTTGCTTGGTTAGAGTTACACCAAAGTACTTCATGCCCTTTGTGGCTATTGTGAAGGATGTTGTTTTCCTAATTTCTCTCTCAGTCTATTTGTCTTTTGTATACAGGAGAGCTACTGATTGTTTTTGAGCTGATTTTGTATCCAGCCACTTGGCTAAAAGTGTTTATCAGCTCTAGGAGTTCTCTGGTAGAACTTTTGGGGTCACTCATGTATATTATCATATCATTTGCAAATAGTGATACCTTGACTTCTTCCTTTCTGAACAGAATCCTTTTGATCTCTTTAATTGTCTTATTACCCTAGTAAGGACTTCAATTACTATGTTAAAAAGGTACGGAGAGAGTGGGAAGCCTTGCCTTGTCCCTGATTTCAGTGGGATTGATTTAAGTTTCTCTCCGTTTAGTGTGAAGTTGGCTATAGGCTTGCTGTATATTGCCTTTACTCTATGATAAGTGCCTTGTATCCCTTATCTCTATTTGACTTTATACATAAATGAATGTTGGATTTTATCAAATGCTTTTTCAGCATCTAAGGTGATTATCATATGGTCTTTTTATTTCAGTTTGTTTATATGGTGTATTACATTGATGGATTTCTGTATATTGAACCAGCCCTGCATATCTGGGATGAGGCCTAGTTGGTCAGTGTGGATGATATCTTTGATTTGTACTTGGATTCAGTATGCAAGTATTTTATTGAGCACTTTTGTATCAATGTCCCATTTCTCCTTTTAATTATGTGAGCAAGTATGTACAAGCATATGAATTAAACCTGCTGAGTCCATTTCTGTTGGTTCTGTGTGTATGATTTCAGGGCTGAAGACGGTCCTCTGGATATGTAATTAGGGAGCTCATCCCTGACTCAGGCTAATTTCCCCACATGCAGGAGAGTTCCCTTCATTAGTGACTAACAGGAGTCTGACCCTGAATTGATCTAGGCTGCCTTGGACAAGAAACATTAGAAAAACACAAGCAAACACAATTAAATACCTTAGCAAACAATTGCTGGTGCCATGGATCTGAAATTCTGGAGCTGCAGGGAAGACTAGGGACATTGGCCTGAACCTGTCTTTGTTCTGAGGGCCACCCACAATACCACTGACCATTCTCTCCTTGGGTGACTTTGAAACCTTGAAATTCCTGCCTCTCTTTCTACGCACCATAATTACTGGCATGTGTCACCATACCTCGCTGAGGTGGCTTCAACTTCATTTAGTGATGTAATAGAATGATGGTTTGAGTAAGATGATCAGTTAGACTTAACTATATTACAAAACCACTTATCTGTATGATCCTGGGTTTCTCTCTCTGTAGAATAAGAATATAACTCTGACCTAGATTTTAGATGAATTATAACAGACTCACTGATAAAAGGAAAACAGTATTGCTCATAGATGCAAGACAGTGGACCTTAGCCAGGAGGATTGCACTTATTGGGAGCCTTCTTCTGTTACTGGAGTTAGGACCAGAGCCCATGTCCTAGGTACCCTAACCAGCCACTCAGCATCAATAAGACAATTAAAAGAACTGAATTATCAAGCTGTGACATGTCTATTTTTAATGCCGGCACTCTGGAGACAAGCTGGGTAGATCTAGGATATATACTGAGTTCCAGGAATGCCAGAGATATATAGTGGGACATCCCAATTGTGGGGCTATTCCTTAAAATAAAAAAAGAGAGAAAACAATGACAAAAAGCAAATTAATGAAAAAATATCAACATATTTATTCAGTAATTTTGACCAGTGATGAAGTTATAAGGTAATTAATTTATCCTTGAGGTCTTAACAGTTTTAGACAGATGGCAAGGAACACACAAATAAGTAATATAACCAAGCCATATAATAAAATTTTGCAACACTTAAATCCCTTTCATTCTCAGCACATTCATCTCCTGAAAGGTATTCAGACATTGAGTTAATGTTTATTTAGCAGAGAATTTCTCATCTGAAGGAATCAGCCTTTTCACAGAATGAGATTCGAGGGGCAATTAGAATTTCATGGAGTCCATGGTTTCACAAGATGTTTGCCTAAGGTGGGAATATAAATGTGTCTTTAGAATATCCTTATTCCTACCGGGCAGGCAGGTTAAAGGGATGAAAGAGTGGGGACTGAGGAGTTTTAAGATCCAATTGGATTTTTTTTTAACATACAGCTTTTTCACTTGCTTGGTTAGGATTACACCAAGTTACTTTATGTTATTTGTGGCTGAAGGGTGTTGTTTCCCTAATTTATTACTCAGCCCTTTTGTCTTTTAGGAGGGCTGTTTTTGTTTTTGTTTTTGTTTTTGAGTTAATTTTGTATCCAGCCAATTTTCTGAAGCTGTTTATCAGCTGAAGGAGTTCTCTGGCAGGCAAATGGTGGGAACTAGAAAAGATCATCTTGAGTGAGGTAACTAGAAGCAGAAAGACACATATGGTATATACTCACTTATAAGTGGTTATTAGACATATAAAAGAGGATAAACATACTGAGATCTATACTCCTAGAGTATAGCAGGGAAGAACCTACAGAAGATGGTCAATCCTCATTCAAAAGGGAAAACATGGTTGACATGGGAAGCAGGAGAAGACAGGGAATATGACAGGAGCCTTCCACAGAAAGCCTCTGAATGACTCCACTGACTGAGGTATTGAAGCAGAGGCTGAGACTCATACCCAAACTTTGGGGAGAGAGCATGGAATTTCATGAAAGTAGTGGGAGATAGAAAGACCTGGAGGGGACAGGAGCTCCAAAAGGAGACTAACGAAGCCAAAAAACTGGGCCCTGAGGCCCCTGCAGAGACTGATACCACAACCAAGGACCATGCATGGAGAGGACCTAAAACTCCTGCTCAGATGTAGCCCAAAGACTCATACACACACACACACACAGAGAGAGAGAGAGAGAGAGAGAGGAGAGAGAGAGAGAGAGAGAGAGAGAGAGAGATTTATTCTTTAAGAGGTAAGACACTCCAGCAGGTAGGTTCCAGAAAGCTTCTCTTTAAGCTTCTCTTCATTTAGCTTCTCTTACTTCACACAATCACATACATACATATATACATACATACATTCATGAGTGCATACATACATACATGTTCACATACTGGGTGGATGGAGCAAACTCCAGAGAACAACTTTCAAACCATCTTACATATATACAACTTGGTATATGGAAGAAACTCCATAGAGTAAGTTCCAAACCCCCTTACATACATACATATTGGTGGATGGAACAAACTCCAAAAAATGAGGTCGAAACTATCCTACACACATACACCTTGGTGGAGGGAACAAGACCCAGAGTGCCAGTTCAAACCACACTTTTATTCTTTTTCCACTGCTTATCTAGCCCAACAAGATTTTAAGTACTAAACAGACAATGTGGTTACACTCTACCTTTAAGTGAATGATTACAATGAATATATGCAAAAACCACTTACATATTCTCCAATACCTTCACATGATCAAATGTTTTACATATTGTGGGTGAAAAACAAATGTGAAAATAATTATTCCCAAGACCCCATATACACTTGTAATTAACCAACTTGTGATCAGTTAACAAGATGAGCAAGCAACATAACTTCTCAGCCAGCTTTTCAGCTAGCAAGCTGAAATTGGGGTAATCAAGAAGCAATTATATTAAAAAGTAATCTTATAAAAGTCTTAAAAGGATCACGAATCTAAACATTTATGCATATAAAACAATCAGCTGCCTCTATATTAAATCTTGAAGGGGTGTTCATTGCTCATTAATAACTTTTATTAAATCATATAAGAACCTGAGGGAAAAAACAAACATAAGGAAATCAATTGTTGTCTCAGTTACAGGACCAACTGGACTGTCCATTCAGCAAGTGCTAACTTGGGCTTTTGTTTCTGCTTATCAACCTTAGAGTCCTTGGCTTTACTATTAAGAGTGTACTTTTCTTAACTTCACTTGGTTCTCTAAGATTATTTACATCAGACCCATTAGCAAAAACATCTTACCTGACCTTGCTAAACAATCTACAAGTTGATATGGAAAAGGGATGTTAGCCCAGACACCCTGGGCAGGAAAATTTAGGGTAGAGAATGGAAGATGCCAGCCAAGAGAACGATATTATGCTTTGTAAGGACTGGGGGATTTCCGGGAGAAGACTGGCAGCTAGTTATGTTTTAATATGTTAAGTAGACATCTCTCCCATTTGTCCCAGGTTTGAAACCTACATTTATGGATATGCAAACTTTAGAGAACAGCATGGTCTCCATTGGGTAATGATTATCAAATGAGCCCACAAGGAAGAAAGGTAGCAAAGAAGAAGATTCTATTTTTTTTCTGTCTTTTTTTCCTTCCTTCCTTCCTTCCTTCCTTCCTTCCTTCCTTCCTTCCTTCCTCCCTCCCTCCCTCCCTCCCTCTCTCCCTCCCTCCCTCCCTCCCTCCCTTCTTTCCTTCCTTCCTTCCTGTGAGGGAAGGCAATTACCCAGGCTGGACTCTGATTTCTGCTCCAATGGCCACTGTGCTTGGCTCATAAGATTTTGTACCCTGAAGCTTGCCTGCAACATTACTATAAAATAAACATTAGGTGTAACTCATTTTACAGAGTCCCATCCCCAAGGCACTGGTTATTGGGCACCTCATATCCAGAAACATCTGCAATATGTAATGGTATGATGTCTGAAACTTTTGATCCCAAACATTACAGAGATAAGGTGGTTCTCCTGCCTCAGGGGCTGTTTCCCACAAACCCAGGAAGGCAGGAGGGGGAAAAGATTAGCTGTAAACCTTGGAAGGCCAGCAAGCATGATGGAGTTCAGCTATTCTGGGAACACCCCACAGAGAGCAAGTTTAACTTTAATTCCAGAAAACAAAAGCTATATAACCCCTTGGACTTGGGGTGCTCCAAGGAGTGGTGTACATATTTCTTTAAAATTAGGTACTTCTAGGATGTTTGATTTGCACTAAACAGCACACTCCTATCATATGAACAAGAACACAATACCCAATTATCCTACAGGTGAAGGGAGGGGAGAGTTAGCCTGGATCTGTGTTGAAGGCAGCTATCAAAAGTGGTTGGTGGCATCCATGTCTAAGGACACTCTCCAGATGTAGTCAGGAAGAGATCAGGAGGCTCTGGTGGGCAGAGGGAGTCCTGTACCTTAATGCCTAGCTTAGAATGGCTATCATGACTGGGAAGGCTGCGACTTGAAACAGCAGGGTACTTCCAACCAGATAAAGAGACATTCATCCTGCAATTAGTTTTACTTATCAACTAAAAATGGAGATCTTTTGTTGGCAGAGCTCTTAAGCTTTTCACATTCACAAACTCAGGTCCTCAAGAGGAACAAGTGCTCTTATCCAATCAATCAGCCATTGCTCTAGAGTACCAAAGTTCATTTCCTACTGTGCACACGAGTCAGGTTACATTCTCTTTTAACTTCACCTTCACAGAGTCTGAAAGTCTCTTCTGGCCCCAAGTGATACTTACACTCACATGCACATACTTCCACACAGGTCCCTACAAACATACTTAATTAAAAAATAAAATATAACCGAAAATCTTTAAAAATCATATATAATAATAAATGCATTTTACTTTACTGAGAGGCAGATGAGCATCTAACTTGGTACAAAGCTGAAGATCTTTTTGAGCTCCTCCTCTCTTAAATGTTGATATTATAGGCATATACATCAAAATCTTTAAACGCATGTTTTAAAAATACTACTTAATTAATGAAACTTAGCAATCATACAGAAATGCAATCTTTATGTGAATATGCACGCATATATGAGTCTGTTTGTGTGTGTGTATCCATAAATGTGTGCACATGTAACTAATAAGTATGTAAGACAATTTTGGGTGTTATACTACATTTATACAAACACATAATTCAAAATAAATAATTAAAACATTAATAATGGTTGAATACTAGTAACACATTTTTCTACCTAAAAATTAATCAGAATAATCTGGATAGTAGGTGGCTCATGCCTTTAATCCCAGCACTCTGGAGGAAGAGGGTTCTCTGTGAGTTTGAGGCTAGCCTGGTCTACATAGGGAGTTCCAAAATAACCACAGTAAAAACAAACAAAAAATAATCATAATTTAGCTGACAGAAAGATTTGAGAGGTTTATGTGGCACAATAGACAATGTAAACTAATATTTTTATGACTGGTTTGTAGATTTCAGTCAAAAAATGGTTTCAGGAATCATGTAATTTTCAAGGTCCATAGTAAAGGGGAAGGAAAGTGAGAATGTCCAGATGAAAGAACACTGACAAATACTGAAAAAACTCACTCTTGCCATGGTTACACATGTAGGCCAACAGCAGGTCATTAAATAGCAGAGAAAGCCTCTTCCCTCATATGTCAACATTCAGTCTGTTTTGCAATGTTTTTAACAGTACCCCTGGAACAATAGGTAGGTATGTGTACACAAAGAAATGTCTATAGGCTACCACTGTTGTGTTATTCTCAGAGAGCTTCCTTACTGGTGTTAGTTCACCATTCCCCACATATTCATCCACTGGACTAAAATTTTCTTATGTAAAGTTAGGCAATGTCAAACAGTAAATGGTGAGAATCAATTTTATCAATGTCTTCTTCCCTAAACACTTCATTTTACAATACTTTTGCATGTAATTGATACTTACCATTTGCTGTATTCTTTTTAAAAATAAGTTTATTCATTTATTTACTTTACATCCTAATCACAGTCCCCTCCCTTTTCTCCTCCCAGGAATACCTTCCATTCCTATTGCCCCTCTCCCCTTCTCAGAAAGGGGGGAGCCGTACATCCACGACAGCAACTCACTGCCACACAAGTCATATCAGGACTGAATGCATCTTATTCCACTGAAGTTAGGCAAGGCAGCCTCACCAGGGGGAAGTGATTGAAAAGCAGATAACAGAGTCCATGTCAGAGACAGCCCCCACTCCACTTCCTAGGGGGACCCACATGAAAACTAATTTGTGAATAAGCCATATATATATATATGGGATCTAGGTCCAGTGTATGCACGATCCTTGGTAGCTGCAAGTGGAAAAGGCCAAGTACCTATCCACAAATCCAGCCCTACAGAAGTTACTACAAGTAAAACTCCAACCCAAGGAGGCCAACTATGCCCAAGAAAACACAAGAAATATTTACCACCACATAAGCAAAACCAAAAAGAGAAATACACACACACATACTCACTACCACCACCACTATCAAAATACCAGGAAGTAAAAACTGGTCATTATAATCTCTCAACATCAAGGCCATCAAGTGCCTAGTAAAAAGACACAGGTTAACAAAATGGATATGAAAAAAGGACCTACATTTCTGCTTCTGCTCAGCACTAAAGACAAACATTACTGTTATTAATGATACGTTCCTAATGCTGAATAGATGGCTCAGCACCTCTAGCCTAGGAAAGAGATAGCCCACAACTGTCTGAAACTCCAATCATGGGGGAACAGACATTGTCTTCTGGCTTCCACTGATAACATGCATGTACTTAGTATACACACTGGCAAAACTTATGCATCTAAATTAAATCAATTTTAATTTTTAAAGAAAAATATTATATAGGAAGAAAATGTTTTATATTACAGAATTACATGGTCATGTATCTTTTCACCATTTTCATTGTCTTGTCCTCTAGGAAGCCAGACGAATATATCTGATATCCTGGACTTGGAAACACATATATATTTCTGAGCCCTTGACTTAAGTGCTAGGAATTAAACTGGCTTCAAAAAGTAGCAGTACCATGAATTCTCTAGTTCCCAATGACATCACTACAATGTAGAGGATGAAAATGCTGCATTACCCCTTCTGTCTCCTAGCACTTGAACATGATGAAGAATCTGATAAATGGCTGGTGAAGAATTCAATGGATTTCTACTCCTCTGAGTGGACTTTCCACATTCCTTCTTATTTTCATTGTTATCACAGTTCTCTTGATGTGAGTAAATGTAACAAAAGGCTTTGTTGAAACCAGTCAGATATTAGAAAAAAATCCATAATTTGAGATATAGTCTACCTTTTTGGAATTATTTAGAGACAGGATACGTCTTCATAGCCATGGCTGTTTTAGAACTCAATCTGTGGCACACACCTGTAATCCCAGCATTCAGGGAGGAAGAGGCAGGCAGATGTCCATGAATTTAAGGCCAGCCTGGTCTATAAAGTGACTGCAACACAGCCAAGGATACACAAGCAAATTCTCTCTCATAAACAAACAAACAAAAGAACTCACTCTGTGGAACAAGCTAGCCTCAATCTCCAAAAGATTATCCTGCCACTGACTCTCAGGTCTGAGATGACAGGGATGAACTTGTGAGCCAACCTGAGGTATGTTTTTAAAATGAACTATCCTTGAATCAAGTAATGAAAAAATAAGATATACAAAGGAACAATTGTTCCTTTAATGAACAGTAATAATTCTTCAAATTCTACAGTTAGTTACACTTGCAAATCATTTCTTATTTTGTCAATAACTGGGTTCTTTCTTTAGCTTTGTTAATTTCATCCATTTAAAAATGTTTGTGTTTTTCTGCATACACCTATGCCATGGTATGTATGTGCCAGTGAGAAGACAACTTATTGCTGATAACTATCTACTTACCCTATGTGAGTTCTATACCTGAAACCCAAAGAGTGTTTCAGCCAGTGAATACACTGGTCCTTTTCAGGTTTAAAAATTATTTATGTATGTGCTGGTATTTGAGTTTGCATACACAACAGCCCATATATAGAAATACTGTAGGATTATATAGAAAATTCTGTAGGAGTAATATGGACTACACAGAAATTGAGCCTAAATCATCATGTGTACATTACACACACATACATTCTCTTTTGAAATAAATCTCATTCTGTTACATTATCTAGCACCTCGATAATTCTCTAAGAGAGTACTACTTCTAGGTGATGTGCCATATAGTAAGTATTGGGAACATAAAGAAGCATGGAACTTCAAACAATATGTACATACATACTCACACATGCACACATACATACATACTATTAAGCATTTTAACATTCATGTGGGTAAAAATATGTTGATAAAACAGAACACATTAGGGGAATATTTTTCACCCTTGGACGTCTACTCAGAAGGCTGGCACATGAGAATCAAGACTTCAAATGTAGCTTTGACTAATTATTGACATCCAAGCACAGCTTGAAAACAAATACCTTAAGGAATTTGTGAAAACATGGAAAACATAACCACCATGCTTTCTCCTACACTGCCTGATGTAAATAAGCAATGGACCATGTAGACAATGGGAATCCCATTCTATACACTGCAGCAAAAAAATACCTATAACCAACTGAAAATGCATTGAGAAAATGAACAGAAGCCACAGAAAGAATATCAGAATGACCTAATAAACTTCTGTGAATGGATTTACTATACATGCAGCAAACTTCAATACCTACTCCAATGTTTCAAAATACTGACCACAACCACAGTTGTTGATCTCCTCCATTAAGTGAACATGGTATATAATTTACTTTCTCCAAGGCTACGATAAAAAACAGATTAAAAAGAGTTGAATATACTTATTATGTCCAAAGTCATCAACTCTTTTACAAAAATAGGGTTGATCTTTTCTATGAAGTAATTTCCACTTCTTGACATCAAGATTATATACAACGTATTTAAGATGTTTAAAGAACTAGAGAAGTGGCTGTGCAGTTAAGACAAGTCCATTCCCAGGACCTAGGTAAGGTTTTTGACAACTTCCTGTAATTCCTGGTACATGAAGATAAAAGGGTCTGTATTTCCTGGAAACCAGAATGGACAGGCACATAAACATGCAAAGACACACCAATATCACATAATGGAAATGAAAACAAATTCTTTTTTTTTTTTTCAATGCAGTTTATTCAGGAACCTTGAACAATCATCTGACCCTGGGGAAAGCCAGCCCACAGCTTAAATAACAAATTCTTAAATATATGTTTACTCATGAATGTTTTACTTGTGTAAGCATTCTTTCCTTTAACTCAGGTGCTGAGGCACCTAAAGGCTTATCTACAGAGTTTTTCTTCATTATGAATTCCTTCACATAACAGCAATCACAAATGTAGACTTGAAGTCAGAGAAGTGAATCCTTCTCAGTTGGTTGTATCATTTGTGAATGTTTAAGAAATGCAGCCCTGCTGGGGGAAGTATGTTACTTGATAGTTTTCAACAGCATCTGGAGTTTCCACTCTATGCTTCATGCTGCAGGTTGAGGATATGAGTTCCAAGCTTCCTACTTTAGCTGCAATGTATGACACTTGTGATGCCCATTTTATAGTGACCCCAAATTAAACACATTTGGAAGTTGCCTTAGACATTGTGTTTTGTCACAGAAAAGGCACTAATACACACCCATAAATTTTACAACTGCACGATTTATTTCATTTAATTTAAGAGAATTTTGAAATTTAAAAGGGTAGGCCTTTTGTACATATTGAGCTTGCAATTAAAAACAAAAGGATGGATATCATAATGCTTGAACAGATTATTGAAACCTGTTAGAACTTCCCCCAAATAGGGTCAAAGACCCTAACAAACCTTTTATCCTAATAGATTTCCTTCAAAATTAGTTTTTTCGGGTTCTCAAAGACTACTGTGATATGCAAAGGCTTTAAAAGGTTGCTTGCACTGTAAAGCTTTTATTTTTCTATAACCGTATCATGAAGCACAAAATTTTACCATACTGACCACATTCATGGGGTTTCTCTGCAGCATGACTTTTTCTCAGGATTTCAAAGACAACTACATGAAAAGGCTTTACCACATTGCTTATTCATAGGGTTTCACTGCAGCATGTGTTCCTTTATGTATTTGGAGATAATGTGTTAAGAAAATGTTTTAGCACATTGATCACATGTGTAAGGTTTCTCTCTACTACCTATTCTTTTATATATTTTAAGATGACTGTAACATGCAAAACATGCAAAAGAAATTTGTGCTAAGTATTGCCATTTAGACATCAGCTTCCATTGAATTATAGGGTGAACCTAAGTTTAAGTTCATCATCACTAGGAAAGCTACAGACTTCCCAATGGCTGACCAGCTTTTATTATTCATCTTTTGTTCCCCCAAACCTGACTGTTCCATACCACGGCTTCTGTCGTCTAACATAATGACTGTCCCAAACCACAGCTTCTTTTCCCTTAAACATAACACCTCTTCCTAACCTCAAAAGAATAAATAGACATGATTGGTTGGACTGTAAAACCTCACATCAAGTGACTTCCTCAATGACATAAACAAATCCCGTATCCCTAAACCCTGATTGATAAAAATTTAGTTGTAAAACACACAGATGTTTATGATTGTCAAGCTCAGAACCTCTGTAACTTTCTGGCTCACAGTTCAGCTCCCAAGAATGGTATGTGGCCCTCATCAATCAGTAGTGCCTGGATGAAATAATTTTGTTATTTCCACTGACCTAGTGTTTGAGGTGTAGTGGATTCAGTGAACCAAAAAGCATAAAAGCCTTACCACATTTCTTATGTTCACAGAATTTCTCTCCAGTATGAAACTTTTCTGAAAATGAAGACTATAGATATGTGCAAAGGCCTCACATTTTAACAGATTCATTAAGGTTTCTCTCCACAAATTCTTTCATGACAATGAAGATTTTACTAATGTAGACTAGTTTAACTACGTTGAATACACTCATAGTCTTTCTGTCCAGTATGAATTCTTTCATGACTTTGAAGATGATTCTTAAGAGCGTAAGTTTTAACACATTGGATGCATTCATAAGGTTTCTCTCCAGTGTGAGTTTTTATGTAGTAGATCACTGTTACGTGCAAAGGCTTTTCCACGTTGGATATATTGATAAGGTTTCTCTCCAGTGTGAGTTCTTTTATGTCGTAGGAGATGACTGCTCTGTGCAAAGGCTTTACCACATTGGTTACATTCATAAGGTTTCTCTCCAGTGTGAGTTCTTTTATGTCGTAGGAGATGACTGTTCCTTGTAAAAGCTTTACCACATTGGTTACATTCATAAGGTTTCTCTCCAGTCTGAGTCCTTTTATGTATTAGATGACTCTTCCTTGTAAAGACTTTTCCATCTTGGATGCATTCATAAGGTTTTTCTCCAGTGTGTGTACTTTTATGTTTTAGGAGAGTGCTATTATATGCAAAGGCTTTACCACACTGGTTACATTCATAAGGTTTCTCTCCAGTGTGCGTTCTTTTATGTAGTAGGAGATCACTGTTACGTGCAAAGGCTTTACCACATTCGTTACATTCATAAGGTTTCTCTCCAGTGTGAATTCTTTTATGTATTAGGAGATTACTGTTATGTGCAAAGGCTTTACCACATTGGCTACATTTATAAGGTTTCTCTCCAGTGTGTGTTCTTCTATGTATTAGAAGATTACTATTCTGTGCAAAGGCTTTACCACATTGGTTACATTCATAAGGTTTCTCTCTACTGTGTGTTCTTTTATGTATTAGAAGATGACTGTTGTGTGCAAAGGCTTTACCACATCGGTTACATTCATAAGGTTTCTCTCCAGTGTGAGTACTTTTATGTCTTAGGAGATGGCAGTTCCATGTAAAGGCTTTACCACATTGCTTACATTCATAAGGTTTCTCTCCAGTAAGGGTTCTTCTGTGTATTAGGAGACAACTGTTGTTTGGAAAGGCTTTAGTACATTTGTGGGATTTCTGTCTAACATGAATTCTTTCATACATTTGAAGTTCACTATTATATGCACAGGCTTTACCATATTGGTTACATTCATAGAGATCCTCACCGGTATGCATTCTTTTATATGTGTGAGGACTACTCTGATGTGCAAAGACTTCAGAGGGCTTCTCTCCAAAATGACTGTTTTCATACCTGCAAAGATAATTTGCACATATGAGTTTTACCACACTCATTACATTGATTAATCTTTTTATCTGTGTCAATTAATTTTATACTTTGGTATAAAAGTAAAGTGAAATTACATCTTGAGGTTTCATCACTATTTTTACATTCATGGTGTTCTCCTTCTCTCTGGGTTTTGTATATTTAAAAATATTTTTGATGGTGAAAATATTTGTTACCTGGCTCACATTTCTACTGTGCTTTTTTCTATAAGTTGTTTTACCACATATTTGTAGAAAACTGCAAGACCTCGGGGCTTTAACACACTGAGTGGATTAATAAATTTCCCTGTAGTGTGCACCATGCTATCTTTTTGCAAAGATAACTGCAAAAACAGAGAATTTATATATTTCTAAAATTTATATTTTCTACAATGTGATTTTGTGAGTATCCCTAATGAAGTTGAATAACCAATGAATTGATGTTGGTGTATATTGTGTGAAAGTTGTGTCAGTATATGTGAATATTGACTGCTGAGTCTATAGAGAGCTAAGTGCTGGATAGATTTCAGTATTGTTCTTTCTATGGCCCATCACCTGTCCTATATTTTGTAAACATTTGTCCTTCCTTACTTATATATTGGCAATAAGAGCTGACAACTGATAGCAGGGCACAAAGCGGAGGACAGAACTTCTGAGTGAAAAAGGATTGCTGAGAAGAAGAAAGCAAAAGACGGGAATCACCAGCAGGACACTGAGGTTAACAGATGGACACAAACATGAACGAAGAGGTAGAGCTGGCATGCAGCAGGACACAATGCTGGGCTTATTTGGGTTAAGGGGAAAAAAAGGGTTCAGAATCTGCCCAGCTAAATTGCCTAAGCTTTAAAATATTAAAATAACTCTGTGTCATTTTTTGTACTGCTGGCAATTCTGAAATTTCCATATAAATCATAACAGGATCACATTTTAAAAATCTACTCAAAAATATCGTTTAGTTGTTCTGGGAGGTTCATTGCTTCTTTTAATATCCCTATGCTAACATGGTTAGTATTCATTGTAACATGATATACCCATTAAAAAAGTAATAAATGACATGGTTTCACGTTGTATACACACATTTGATTTTTGTTCATCATAGACATGTGCTATATGGATTGTGTTTTTTCCACAACAACACTCTTGACTCTAAAAAAACTGCCTTTGTCACAAAACTTAGCAACATTACTACAAGTTTACGAGTAACTCCAGTTTTACTATGGACTACTTGATTAGTATAATATTTTGAACATACTTTCATCACCTATTTATTGTGAATAACTTTGGCAATAACTGAGTTGTAGGAGAGTAAACAAATTGCAGTTCTACCCAGCTAAATTCTACATAGCTCTAATGTGGCTATGATTTAAATATTCACCTTGGGTAAAGTATGATTTCCTTGCATTCTTTCTTAGAGGAGTGCCTTACAAACACACATCAAATAACTAACATGGAAGTATATGGTTTGGTAACAAGTTAGTAATCATCAATAAATATACCTAAAGCAGTTCATTTACACTGTCCCTTTTCTTTCAAATTTCCAAGACATAAAATTTTCTCAGAACCATATTCATTTCAGCTTACACATGAAAATTACCTTCCATGTCTTCTAGAACTTTGACAATGCTCTTCAATATTGTGATCTTCCCAATTGTAGCCTAAAATACAGCCAGAAAATGTATGATTTATTATCAGAAATACGGCAAAATTTAGGTCATGATCTATGATAAATCAAAGAACCATTCACTTTCTTCTTCCTCATGCTCAAGTGAAATTACAGAAGCACATCAATAATGAATAAAGAGTTTCCCCATATTTTAAAAAGTAAAGAAAATTCATCTCATACTTATAGCAGTGAGGTTCCTGTAGGTCTCCAGCATCACATCTTTGTAGAGACTCCTCTGGGAAGGATCCAGCAAAGCCCATTCTTCTCGAGTAAATTTCACATGCACATCATTGTAGGTCAATACATTCTAAAATATTCACACATGTACAACAGGAAGCATGAAACTGACAATGTATACTGGAAATGTATACTTCATTTACAATATTTTCAAAGAACTCTGGTGTTTCTTCTACTTGTTTTCTGACACACGTTCTAATGTAATCATGAACTCTTTTAAGGAGGAAACTGAACTGTGAGGTTTACCTCTTTAATCTCTGCATCCTTTCAGGAGGATATAGCCTTGCAAGAGAAATGTCAATTCACAGACATAAAGAGAGAGAGGAAACAGTTTAATAGTACTGAGCCCACATCAGAGAAACAGTATGAACAATTCCTGACTATAATAACAATGGGCAAGCTGGGTGTACTTTCTCATGCCTTTTATTCCAAAAACACTCAGGAGACAGGTGCAAGTGTATTTCCTAGAGCTGGATGTTAGCCTGGTATATACAATAAGTTCCAGGACAGTCAGGGGCATACAATAAGAACCTGAATATTCTGCAAAAATTAATCAACCAAATAAAAAAGATAGAGACATCGCTGTGAACACTACACCAACAGCTCAGACAATAAGATAAACAATTAACAAAAGGGACACATGAAAATGAAAAACGTCTGGAAGATAAAAAACTTTATCAATAGAACAAATGGCAACACATGGACTGGGAGAGGACCTTCACCAACCCTTCCTCTGACTGAAGGATAATATCCAAAATACAGAATTGAAGCAATTAGATACCAACAAATCAAATAACCAAATTAAATAATGGAATACAGAGCTAAACAGACAACTCTCCACAGAGGAAGTGCTAATGGCTGAGATGTACTGAAAGAAATGTTTGTTGTCCTTAGTCAGGAAATGCAAATCAAAAGGACTCTGCATTTCAAGCTTACACTTGTCAGAATGACTCAGATCATGCCTCAAGTGATAGTACATGGTGGTGAGGATGTGGAGTAAGGAGAACAGACCTCCAGTGCTGGTGAGAATGAAAACTTGAACAACCCCTTTGGAAATCCATCTAGACACTTCTCAAAAAATTTAGAATAGACCTATGTCAATACGTATATACTTCAATAGCTACACTACGTCAGGGAATATACCCAAAAGATGCTCTACCATACCACAAGGACACTTGTTTAACTATGTTCACAGCAGATTTATTTGTAATAAGCAGAAACTGGAAACAACCTAGATGTTCTTCTGTTGAAGAAATGATAAAGGAAATGTGATAGTTACACAATGGAATACCAATTAGCTATTAATAACAAAGACTTTATTCAAAGTCTTTGCAAAGAGGATGGATGGAACTAGGAAAGATTTTTCTAACTGAGATCACCAGACCCCAAAAGACCCACATGGTACCTACTCACTTATAAGTGGAAATTAACCATAAATTACAGGATAGCCATGGAACAATCCACAGACCAGAGAGTGAAGGAGAACAAAGGGAGGATGTAGGAAACTCACTCAGAAGAGAAAAATAAGATAGGTATCTGACTTAAATGGAGGGAAGGGATAGGGTGGAAGAGGGAGTGGATAGGGTAATGGGGATTGACATCAGGTATAGGGAGAGTAGAGGCAAGGAACAAATGAAAAAAGAATATAATCAGGGTGGGTGAGTTTCTAGGTCATGGGAGACCCCTGGCAGTATATGGGTGTGGCCCTAGATGAGAAGCCATAGCAGCATGGGTTAAGGAACCTGAAGTTGCCAAATGAGAAATATAATATTCTCTGTTAAATCTCAAAATTCAAAATGACGATGAAGATCAAGTGAAGAACAGTTTTGATATGTACAAATAACCTACATTTCAGGTTCATCAGCCAATAATATAAAAACAATACAAAACTACAAAGACAGCCATGTGGGCCCACAACTAATACTAGCACTCTAGATTTTATATTCAGGTGGATCTCTAAGTCTGAGTCCTGCCTGATTTACATACCTACTTATAGGACACACAAGACAACAGAGAGAACCTTTTTCTCCAAAAACAAAAACAACAAAATTAATAATGTAAAACAGTAGAGCCAATAGCACCTAAGAAAACAGAAGCAGTAATTAAAAGTCTGCCAAACACACACACACACAAGCGCACACACACACAGCCGTGGGATAGACTGTTTTGCATAGAATCATTTTCAAACGAGATTTTCAAAAAAGAGTTCATACCAATACTCATCAAAGTATTCCACAAAATTACAAACAGAAGGAACACTGCCAAACTTATTCTGATGGCACAGTTACCCTGATATGCAAACCAAACAAAGAAAGAGAATTTCAGACCAATCTCACTTATGAACAGACACAAATATACTCAATAAAATACTCTCAAACCAAACCCAAAAACACATCAAAGATATACACAATGAACACAATGGCTTCATCTCAGGGATACCAGGATGGTTCAACATATGAAAATCCATCAATGTAATCCACCATATAAACAAACTAAAACAACAAAATTACATGATCATCTCAGACGAGAAAGAGCCTTTCACAAAATCCAACACCCCTTCACGTTACAAGACTTGGAGAAATCAGGCATACAAGGAATCAGGCACATACTTAACAAAATAAAGGCAGTACAAAGCAAGCTGAGAGCCTGCATCAAATTATTTGGAGAGAAACTTAAAATTCCACCCATATGAGGTAAAGGACAAGGATGCCTACCATCTCTGTATCTCTTCAATATACTACTTAAGTCCTAGCTAGACCAATAACAAAACTGAAGGTGATCAAGAAGATACAAATTGGAAAGGAAGGAGTCAAAGTATCACTATTCGCAGATGATATCCTAGTATACATAAATGGCCCAAGAAATTCTACCAGAGCATTCCTACAGTTGATATACACTTTCCACAAAGTGGCTGGGAACACAATTAACCAAAAGATTCATTAGCCCTTCTGTATACAAATGAAAAATGGGTTGAGAATGAAATTTGGGAAACAACACCCTGAACAGTAGCTACAAGCAATATAAAATATTTTGTTGTAACTCTAAGCAAGCAAGTGAAAGATGGCTATGACCAGAATTTCAAGTCTTTCAAGAAAGAAACCAAAGAAGATATCAGAACATGGAAAGATCTCTCCAAAAATCACAGATATGTAGTAAAACAATATTCCTAACAAATGCAATATTCAATATTCAATCCATTTCCCACAACATTCCAACACAATTCTTTACAGACCTTGAAAGAGCAAACATAAACTTCATATGGAAAAATAAAACACCCCTGAGAGAAGACCAATTCTGTACAATTGAAATAAGGACACAGAAATAAACCCACACTCCTACTGGAACTTTACTTTCAACAAAGACAAAACCATACAATGGAAAAAACGACAGCATTTTCAACAAATGGTTCTGCAAATAGATTCCTTTGTATCACACTGCAGAAACTCAAGTCCAAGTGGAACAAAGACCTTGACATAAAACCAGAGACTCTAAATCATTTAGAAGACAAGGTGGAGAAAAGTCTGGAACTCATTAACATAGGAGACAATAAAACAACAGCAGCATAGGCTCTGAGATCAACAATTAATAAATGGGATCTCAGGAAACTGAAAAGCTTCTGTAAGTCAAAGGACATTATCAATAGAACAAAACAGCAGCCAACAGATTGGGAAAATAGCAACACCAACCCTACATCAGACAGAGCAGTAAAATCCAAAATATACAAAAAAAACTTAAGAAATTAAACACCAACAAATCAACTAATGCCATTTAAAAATGGGGTTCAGAGCTAAGATCAAAAACTCAAGTGACAACACATGCTCGTGAGGATGTGGTAAAAAGGGAACATTCCTCCACTGCTAATGGGAATGCAAACTTGTACTTCTCTGGAAATCAATCTGGTACATTCTCAGAAAACTGGGAATAGTTCTACCTCAAACCCAGCTATACCACTCTGGAAAATATACCCAAAAGATGTTCTATTACAGAACAAGAATATTTGTTCAACTATGTTTATAGCTTTTTTATTCATAACAGCCAGAAACTGGAAACAACCTACATGTCCCTCAAATCTAGAAAAATGGATAAAGTACTTCTGGTACATTTACAAAATGGAATACTAATCAGTTATTAAAAATAAGAAATCATGGAACTTGCAGGCAAATAGATCAAATTAGAAAAAAATCATGCTGAGGTAATGCAGACACAGAAAGATACACCGCAGGACGACTGATAGGGAAGGTCTTCCTCCTCATCCACCTGAACCTAGCCCATCAGGTCTCATCATGACTTGTTACAATGTTTTCCTTTGTGGCCTGGTAAGGCTGCAGCCCCATCAGGGGGAGATGATCAAAGAGGCAGCCACTGAGTTCATGTCAGACAGTCCCTGTTCCCCTTTTTAGGGAACCCACTTGGAGACAGAGCTGCCATGGGCCATATCTGTGTAGGGGTACTAGAGATTCTAGGTTATCTCCATACATGGAGTACCAGTCTCAGAAAAGAATGCTATGCCCCAATTTCTTGGATCTGTTATTCTCCTTGTGGAGATGTCCCCTCCAGGTCTCCCATCTCCCTCTTCTTTCATAAGATTATCTGCTCTCTGCCCAAAGTTTGGCCATGAGTGTCAGCATCTGCTTTGATACCCTGTGGGGTAGAGTCTTCAGAGGCCCTCTGTGGTAGGTTCCAGTCCTATTGCCTTGATACCTAACCCCACAAAGACCCAACAAAAAAAGAGAACTTCAGAACCATGTCTGAACACTGATGCAAAATACTCAATAAAATACTTGCAAACCAAATCCAGAACACACTAAAGATACCATCCACCATGTCCAGGCTAACACAGTAAGAAAACTAAAGGAGATCATGGGCATACAAATCAAAAAGGAAGAAGTCAAAGTTTAGTGAACTATTCACAGATGATATGATAACATATATAAGTGGTCCCAAAAATTCTACCAGAGAACTCCTACAGCTGATAAACAAACACCTTCAGCAAAATTGCTGGACAAAAAATTACCTTAAAAAATTCTTAAGTCTTCCTGTATACAAAAGACAAGTGACCTGAAAAAGAAATTGGAAAAACAACAACCTTCCAATAGTCACAAATAACATAAAGTTCATTGGTTTAACTCTTAACAACCAAGGGAAAGATCTGTATAAAAAAAAAATTCAAGTCTCTGAAGAAAGAAATTGAAGATATCAGAACATGGAAAGATTTCCCATGCTTATGGGTCAGTAAGAATAACAGTAAAAATGGTCACCCTACCAAAAGAACTCTAGAGATTAATGCAATTTCCATCAACATACCAACACAATTCCTTATAGATCTCAAAAGAACAATTCTCAACATCGTATTAAAAAATAAAAACAGATAGTTAAAACAACCCAGCACAATAAAGGACTTCTGAAGTTATCTCCATCCCTGAACTAAAACAATACTATAGAGCAATAATAATAATAACAGCATAGGACTGGCAGAGAAACAGACTTGTGGGTCAATGGAATTGAATCAAATACCCAGAAATAAACCCACACACCTACAGACAGGCAGGAATAAGGCCAGAAATTTATACACTGAACCCCCACGGTATGTCCTTCTCCTCATAAAGCTACTTAAGACCTCCAGCCCCTGGTACTACAACACAGAATCACCACTTCCCTTCTCAAAAGACTAGCATATCATTGTTCTGTCTGAGAGAAAAATTCTGCTTTTGGAAATGCCTGTCTGTTCTCTTTTAAGTCCATGTCAACTGCATCAATCCTGATCTAACAGACACTACAACATGCACTGAGGAAAGCAGAGAATCATAGGTTCATATTTTAAGTCTTAATTCAACTAAGCATTTAAATGAAAAAAAAATGAGTAGACTCCTAGATGTATAAAATCTAACAACATTAAATCAAGAGGAAGTCAATTATTAAAACAGACACATAACAACCAAGATAGAAATGGTAATTAAAAATCTCTCAATTGTGACCCCAAAAACTCTACCAGGGAACTCCTACAGCTGATAAACACCTTCAGCAAAGTGGCCGGATACAAAATTAACTCAAAAAAATCAGTAGCCCTTCTGTATACAAAAGACAAAAGGGCTGAGAAAGAAATTAGGGAAACAACACCCTTCACAATAGCCACAAAAGACATAAGGTACCTCGGAGTAACCCTAACCAAGGAAGTCAAAGAATTGTATGAAAAAAATTTCAAATCTCTGAATAAAGAATTAGAAGAAGATATCAGAAGATGGAAAGATCTCCCATGCTCATGGCTTGGCAAGATTAACATAGTAAAAATGGCCATCTTACCAAAAGCAATCTACAGATTCAATGCAATGCCCATCAAATTACCAACACAATTCTTTACAGACCTGGAAAGAAAAATTCTCAACTTCATATGGAATAACAAGAAACCCAGAATTGCTAAAACAATCCTCTACAATAAAAGATCTTCCGGAGGTATCTCCATCTCTGATCTTAAGTTGTACTATAGAGCAACAGTTTTAAAAACTGCATGGTACTGGCATAGAAACAGAATGGTGGATGAATGGAACTGAACAGAGGACCCAGAAATAAACCCACACACTTATGGACACCTGATCTTTGACAAAGACGCCAGAACCATACAATGGAAAAAAGATAGCATCTTCAACAAATGGTGCTGGTCTAACTGGATGTCTACATGTAGAAAAATGAAAATAGATCCATACTTGTCACCCTGCACAAAACTGAAGTCCAAGTGGATCAAAGACCTCAACATAAAACCAGACACATTAA
Organism: Meriones unguiculatus; assembly: GCF_030254825.1. Taxonomy (NCBI): domain Eukaryota; kingdom Metazoa; phylum Chordata; class Mammalia; order Rodentia; family Muridae; genus Meriones; species Meriones unguiculatus. The sequence goes on along the minus strand of NW_026843646.1, from coordinate 16,185,400 downwards.
ATCGGCTTGAAAAAAAGTGGGAAATACCCTAGAACTCATTGATACAGGGGAAAACTTCCTGAACAGAACACCAACAGCACAGGCTCTAAGAGCAACAGTCAATAAATGGGACCTCATGAAACTGAAAAGCTTCTGTAAAGCAAAGGACACCGTCATCAAAACAAAGCGACCACCTACAGATTGGGAAACAATCTTCACCAACCCTTTATCTGACAGAGGACTCATATCCAGTATATATAAAGAACTAAAGAAGCTGAAAAGCAGCAAACCAAGTAATCCACTTAAAAAATGGGGAACAGAGCTAAACAGAGAATTCTCTGTAGAGGAATACTGAATGGCAGAGAAGCACTTAAAGAAATGCTCAACCTCACTAGCAATTAGGGAAATGCAAATCAAAACAACCCTGGGATTTCACCTTACACCCATAAGAATGGCCAAGATCAAAAACTCAAGTGACAACACATGCTGGAGAGGCTGTGGAGAAAGGGGAACCCTTCTCCACTGCTGGTGGGAATGTAAACTTGTACAACCACTCTGGAAATCAATCTGGCGCTTTCTCAGACAACTAGGAATAGCACTTCATCAAGATCCAGCCATACCACTCCAGGGCATATATCCAAAAGATGCTCAAGTACACAAAAAGGACATTTGCTCAACCATGTTTGTAGCAGCTTTATTTGTAATAGCCAGAAGCTGGAAACAACCCGGATGCCCCTCAACTGAAGAATGGATGCAGAAATTGTGGTACATCTACACAATGGAATATTACTCAGCAATGAAAAATAAGGAAATCATGAAATTTGCAGGTAAATGGTGGGATCTGGAAAGGATCATCCTGAGTGAGTTGTCCCAGAAGCAAAAAGACACACATGGTATATACTCACTCATATAGACATACAACATAGGACAAACCCACTAAAACCTGTGCATCTAAAGAAACTAAGCAAGAAACTAACTAAAATGCCCAATCCCCATCCGGAAAAGCAAAGAGGATGGACATCAGAAGAAGAAGAAAACAGGAAACAACCTAGGAACCTACCACAGAGGGCCTCTGAAAGCCTCTGCCCTTCAGACTATCAAAGCAGATGCTGAGTCTGATGGGGAACTGTTGGGCAGGTGAACGGAATTTTAGGTAAGAACTGGGAAATAGTAAGAACTGGAGAGGACAGGGTCTCCACAAGGAGAGCAACAGAACAAGAAAATTTGAACACAGGGAACTTCCCAGAGACTCATACTCCAACCAAGGACTATTCATAGAGATAACCCAGAACCCCTGCACAGATGTAGCCCAGGGCAGTTCAGAGTCCAATTGGGTTACATAATAATGGGAAGAGAGACTGCCTCTGACATAATCTGATTGGCCTGCTCTTTGATCAACTCCCTCTGGGGGGGAGCAGCCTTACCAGGCCATAGTAGAGGACAATGCAGCCACTTTTGATGTGAACTGACAGACTAAGTTCAGAAAGGAGAGGAGAACCTCCCCTATTAGTGGACTAGGGGAGTGGCATGCAAGAAGAGGGAGGAGGAAGGGTGGGACTGGGAGGGGAGGAGGGAGGGGCTTATGGGGGGGATGCAGAATGATGAAAATTTTTTAAAAAAAGGGAAAAAATAATTTAAGAACCTTAAATGACTTTCAAAAGTGGAGGAAAACATGGAGTTAGTCAATTGGCATGAAGCACGTCTCGCCCCTGGGGGCAATGGTCTTCTGAACCTACTCAGACCTCGGACACCACCACTGCTAGTTCTAAAACTGACGCAGGATGTTTCAATGAGGGGGTTAAGGCTTCTCATAATATTTCCTATAAGCCCACACCTGTTTGTCTATATCCCCCATTTTTTATTCATTATTAGCCAGATAGAGCCAAGTAATTGTGGTAATAATACTTGCTTTTTTGCCCAATGCTGGAATGCTAGTAAATTTAGGTATGCCCTGGTTACTCGCATGCCTCACTGGGTGCCTGTGCCCGTTGATGCCCCTCACGCTATGACTCTCTTCAGACAGAAAAGGGATCTTGGAACTACAGCCACCATTGTTACTACCATCTCATTGGCGGCTGTTGGAGCTACCACCAGGGCATTAGCCATGAGTCATACTGGGCAGACTGCTCAGACCCTGAATAATCATTTAGCCAATGTAGCTCATGCCTTAGTTGTACATAAAGGAATTAATGCTCAACTAAAAGGAAGCTTGATGGTGTTCAATCAGAGGATTGACCTCGTGCAGGAGCAAATTGATACCCTATGGCAAATCGCTCAACTTGGCTGTCAATGAAAATATGCTGGACTTTGAGTCACTAGCATACAATATGAGAATTTTTCCTGTGCTGCAAATCTGTCTAAACAATTGTCGAGCTATATTTTAGGTAATTGGACTGGAGAATTCGATACTACGATGGAGCAGCTGAGAGTGGCCATTGTCACAGTAAATTCTACCAGAGTGGACGCAGGACTAGCCAAAGGATTATCATCATGGATTGCTGCAGCCATGAATCATCTGAAGGAATGGGTGGGCATGGGAGCATTAGCAGGCCTTCTGGTGTTGGTCTCCTTGGTTTGCCTGTCATATATATGCAAGATTAGAGTCTCACAACAGTGTGATGCAGCCATGATCATTCAGGCCTTTACAGCCATTGAAGCAGGACATTCGCCCCAAGCATGGTTGGATACCATAAAAAGCTAAAGTGTTAGGCTCAGGATGCGAGGCTAAGCTCTGCACTCAGGGTCAGCCGCTTTGGACCCAGAGAAGAGCATGTCTGATTGCATGCGGGTTGATACCCCAGGTCCCGCCTCTGAGAAAAAGTTATCGGACGGGTCTGATGCTCTTTGGGTGGATGACACCTAAATGAACATCGGTACAAAGTCCCAATTTATTTCTAATATCAGAGATCAGACCTCTACTCTTGCCTGATGCGTCTAAAACAAAAAGGGGGAACTACAGAGAACTGCGGAATGCTGTGCCTTAAAGATGGCGCTGGTTTCCGCCTTCCACCTTCCTGATGGTGAGTGCTCTCTGTCACAAACAATTCCACATTTGGCTAAGGCTGAGGATCTGGCTTGCTTCCATGTATGTGGACCTATCTGCATTGCCCACGTGGCACGCTTAGGTTGGCTACCCAGAGGCTATTTAAGCAGTGGGCTGGCTTTCCCCAGGGTCAGATGATTGTTCAAGGTTCCTGAATAAACTGCATTGAAAAAAAAAATCTCTCAATTGAAAGAAAGAAACAAAAGAAAGCAGGGCTAGGTCTAGAGATTCAGCATGAATTCTACAAGAATCTCAAAGAACTCACTGAAATACTTCTCAAAGTATTCCACAAAAGGGAAAAGGAAGAAACACTTGTATATTTTTGTGAAGACACCAGTATTACCTTGATTAAAAAAAATAATTTCTGAACATTAATAACACAACCTAATATTTTGTTATCTAATAACTCGTGTTATAAAGAACTTCTATATAGGTACTCAGGTATCTGTACAAGAGACATACTCACTTACCTAATATATTAAGACTGGAAGCCATGATTACAGACTATGTCAATATTAATGTCAAATACTACTGATTCCGGCTGCGTGCTCAGCTCAGCGGTACAGACAAGCTGCGCACCCCAGTGCAACAGGGACTGGGAACGCCTGTCCAGAGAGGACCCCACAAGGAATGAAGAGCTGCTGGGGTCACCTAGGGAAAGTCTAGCAGACTGCAGATCGCAAACAGGTGAGTACACCCAGCCATCAAAGATCCGGGCCCAAAGAGGGAGCACAGAGTGATTAGAAACTCAGCTCCCGCAGACTAGCAGGTGGGCACACGCTCCGCCAGCCCAGAGGACTGCTTTGTACCAACTACTCCTTACAGACAGAACTGTGTGCCCCAAGACACCAGAGCAGTACTCACCCGCCACAGATTACCTCTTGGGTTCTGAGACACAGAGCCCCAACCTCAGACCTACAAAAGACCGGGAACCCTGAGATCAATCCCCAGATACTGCTCCAAGGGGCAACCAGTTATCCCTAACAAAACCAACCAAACCACGAGACACACACAGGTTATAGCAGCTGATCACTAAATTTACAGCAAGAAACCCAGAAGAAGGGCAGCTATCTCCAGGACTTCACCCGGTGAAAGGAGAGCCCTGTTGACTAATCATGACCACAGTTACCACCCAGGTATCTATGCTTGAGGTGAGCTGTAGCAACTCCTGAAAAACACCGGACATCCAGTGACTATACCCAAAAAGCAGGGAAGGCTTCCTTCAGGAAAAACCATCTTCTTGCCAAAGAGATTCTCTCCACTACAAGAGTCCAGGAACAACCAGAAACTAAATTCAAACAACTAAGATAGCGTAAAGAGTCCAGGAACAACCAGAAACTAAATTCAAACACCTAAGACAGCGTAAAAGTTCAACCAACAAAAGCCAGAGCATTATGGCATCTCCAGAACCCAGTTATTCAGGGGTAAATAGCCCTAGACACCCCAGCATAAATGAAATTCAAGGAGATGACCTAACATCTATGTTCATGAAGAAGATAACAGAGGAAACAAATAAAATACGAAAAGAAATAGAGGAAGCTGCAGCCAAACAGTCTGTGACCTTTAGAGAGGAAATGCTTAAATCACTGAATGAAATGAAAGAAACACTGGATTATTCAAACAAACAGCTGAAGGAATTGACAGAAAAAACATGAAAATACAGTCAGACAGGGGAAGGAAACCAACAAAATAACTCAAGACCTGAAGATAGAATTGGAAAAATTAAAAAAAAAAAAACAGTAATGGAAGAAATTGTGGAGAGAAAGAACTTAGGGAAGAAAGCAGGAACTACAGAGGTTAGCATAACCAATAGGCTAAAAGAAATGGAAGAAAGAAACTCAGGTGTGGAAGATACAATGGAAGAAATAGATGTATCTGTCAAAGAAAATGTTAAATCTAAAAAATTCCTGACACAGACCGTCCAAGAAATTCAAGACAACAAAAAAAGACAAAAACTAGAATAATAGGAATAGAGGAAAAAGAAGATTCCCTGCACCAAGGCCCAGAAAATATTTTCAACAAAATCATTGAAGAAAATTTCCCCAACTTAAAGGAGAGGTCAATAAGAATACAAGAGGCCTATAGAACAACCAATAAATTAGACCAGAAAAGAAAATCCTCCAGCCACATAATAATCAAAACCATAAGTATACAGAACAAAGAAAAAATACTAAAAGCTGCAAGAGAAAAAGGCCAAGTAACATATAATGGCAAACCCATTAGAATCACACCTGAATTTTCAACAGAGACTATGAAAGCCAGAAGGGCCTGGATGGATATCATGCAGACCCTAAGAGAAGACAGATGTCAGCCTAGGCTACTATACCCTGCAAAACTCTCAGTCCTCATAGACTGAGAAAACAAGATATTCAATGACAAAAACAAATTTCAACAATACCTACAAACAAATCCAGCATTACAGAAGACACTGGAAGGGAAAATACAACCCAAGAAAACTAGCTACATTCAAGAAAACATAGGAAATAAATAACCCCACTACAGTAAAACAAGAAGCAACCAAGCACACAACCGTATGACCACAGCCAACATCAAATTCAAAGGATCTAAAAGCCACTGGTCATTAATCTCTCTCAATATCAATGGACTTAATTCTCCAATAAAAAGACAGAGACTAACATAATGGATGCGTAAACAAAACCAGGCAATCTGTTGTATATAAGAAACACACCTAAGTCACAAAGATAGACATTACCGGAGGATAAAGGGATGGAAGACGGCTTTTCAAGCAAATGGATGCAAGAAGCAAGCAGGAGTAGCCATTCTAATATCTGATAAAATAGACTTTCAACCAAAATTAATCAAGAGATGGGGAAGGACACTTCATACTCATCAAGGGAAAATTCCACCAGGAAGACATCACAATCCTGAATATCTATGCCCCAAATACAAGGGTACCCACATTTGTGAAAGAAAGAAACATTGATAAAACTTAAACCACACATAGATCCCCACACACTAATAGAGGGAGACTTCAACACCCCACTCTCAACAAAGGACAGATCAACAAAACAGAAATTAAACAAAGAAACAATGTCTCTGACAGAGGTCATGAATCAAATGGACCTAACAAACATTTACAGAACTTTACACCCAAACACAAAAGAATTTACCTTCTTCTCAGCACCTCATGGAACCTTCTCCAAAATAGACCATATAGTGGGTCACAAAGCAAGCCTCAACAGATACAAGAAGATTGAAATAATCCCTTGTATCCTGTCTAATCACCATGGAATAAAGCTGGACCTCAGTAAGAACAGAAATAGCAAAAAGCCTACATATACAAGGAAACTGAACAACTTGCTACTAAAAGACAGCTGGGTCAGGGAAGAAATTAAGAGAGAAATTAAAATCTTCCTAGAAATCAATGAAAATGAAGACACAACATACTCAAACTTGTGGGACACAATGAAAGCAGTGCTAAGAGGAAAGTTCATAGCACTAAGTGCCTTCAAGAAGAAATTTGAGACAGTGCATTCAAGCAACTTAATGGCTCACTTAAAAACCCTAGAAAAAGAAGAAGCAGACACACCAAGAAGGAGCAGACGGCTGGAAATAATCAACCTCAGGGCTGAAATCAATCAATTAGAAACAAATAAAACAATTCAAAGAATCAATGAAACCAAGAGCTGGTTCTTTGAGAAAATCAACAAGATAAACAAACCCTTAGCCAAGCTAACTAAAAGGCAGTGAGACACCATCCAAATCAACAAAATCAGAAATGAAAAGGGGGACATAACTACAGATACTGAGGAAATCCAAGCAATCATTAGGACTTACTTCAAAAGTCTATACGCAACAAAATTTGAAAATTTAAATGAAATGGACAATTTTCTTGATTGATTCCACTTACCAAAGCTAAATCAGGACCAGGTAAGTCAATTAAATAGTTCTATATCCCCCAAGGAAATAGAAGCAGTCATCAAAAGTCTCCCATCCAAAAAATGCCCAGGAACTGATGGTTTCAGCACAGAATTCTACCAGACATTCAAAGAAGAGCTAACTCCAATTCTCTTTAAACTATTCCACAAAATCGAAACAGTCACCTTGGTACCTAAACCTCACAAAGACCCAACCAAAAAGAGAACTTCAGGCCAATCTCCCTTATGAACATTGATGCAAAAATACTCAACAAAATACTCGCAAACTGTATACAAGAACACATCAAAAATATCATCCTCCATGACCCATCCCAGGTATGCAGGGGTGGTTCAATATGTGGAAATCCATCAATGTGATGCACCATATTAACAAACTGAAAGAAAAAACCACATGATAATCTCCCTAGATGCTGAAAAAGCATTTGACAAAATCCAACATCCATTCATGTTTAAAGTATTGGAGAGATCAGGGATACAAGGCACATATCTAAACATAGTAAAGGCAATATACAGCAAACCTATAGCTAACATCAAACTGAACGGAGAGAAACTTAAAGCAATCCCACTGAAGTCAGGGACAAGACAAGGCTGCCCACTCTCTCCATATCTCTTCAACATAGTTCTGGAAGTCCTTGCTAGAGCGATAAGACAGTTGAAGGAGATCAAGGGTATAGAAATTGGAAAGGAAGAAGTCAAATTATCACTATTTGCAGATGATATGATAGCATATGTGAGTGACCCCAAAAACTCTACCAGGGAACTTCTACAGCTGATAAACACCTTCAGCAAAGTGATCGCATACAAATTTAACTCAAAAAAAAAGCAGTAGCACTCCTGTATACAAAAGACAAAAGGGCTGAGGAAGAAACAACACCCCTCACAATAGCCACAAATGACATAAGGTACCTCGGAGTAACCCTAACCAAGGAAGTCAAAGACTTGTATAAAAAAAAATTTTCAAGTCTCTGAAGAAAGAATTAGAAGAAGATATCAGAAGATGGAAAGATCTCCCATGCTCATGGCTTGGCAGGATTAATATAGTAAAAATGGCCATCTTACCAAAAGCAATCTACAGATTCAATGCAATGCCTATCAAATTACCAACACAATTCTTTACAGACCTGGAAAGAAAAATTCTCAACTTCATATGGAATAACAAGAAACCCAGAATTGCTAAAACAATCCTCTACAATAAAAGATCTTCCGGAGGTATCTCTATCCCTGATCTTAAGTTGTACTATAGAGCAACAGTTTTAAAAACTGCATGGTACTGGCATAGAAAGAGAATGGTGGATGAATGGAACTGAACAGAGGCCCCAGAAATAAACCCACACACTTATGGACACCTGATCTTTGACAAAGACGCCAAAATCATACAATGGAAAAAAGATAGCATCTTCAATGAATGGTGCTGGTCTAACTGGATATCTACATGTAGAAAAATGAAAATAGATCCATACTTGTCACCCTGCACAAAACTGAAGTCCAAGTGGATCAAAGACCTCAACATAAAACCAGACACATTAAATCGACTAGAAAAAAAATGGGGAATATCCTAGAATTCATTGGTACAGGAGAAAACTTCCTGAGCAAATTGATACCCTATGGCAAATCACTCAACTTGGCTATCAATGCAAGTATGCTGGACTTTGTGTCACTAGCATACAACATGAGAATTTTTCCTGTGCTGCAAATCTGTCTAAACAATTGTCGAGCTATATTTTAGGTAATTGGACTGGAGAATTCAATACTATGATGGAGCAGCTGAGAGTGGCCATTGTCACAGTAAATTCTACCAGAGTGGACGCAGGACTAGCCACAGGATTATCATCATGGATTGCTGCAGCCATGAATCTGAAGGAATGGGCAGGCATGGGAGCGTTAGCAGGCCTTCTGGTGTTAGTCTCCTTGGTTTGCCTATGGTGTATATGCAAGATTAGGGTCTCACAACAGCGTAATGCAGCCATGATCATTCAGGCCTTTACAGCCATTAAAGCAGGACAGTCTCCCCAAGCATGGGAGCTAAAATGTTACGCTCAGGATGCGAGGCTAAGCACTGCACTCAGGGTCAGCTGCTTTCGACCCAGAGAAGAGCATGTCTGATTGCATGCGGGTTGATGCCCCAGGTCCCGCCTCTGAGAAAAAGGTATCGGACGGGTCTGATGCTGTTTGGGTGGATGATACCTAAATGAACATCAGTACAAAGTCCCAATTTATTTCTAATATCAGAGATCAGACCTCTACTCTTGCCTGATGCGTCTAAAACAAAAAGGGGGAACTGTAGAGAGCTGAGTAATGCCGCGCCTTAAAGATGGAGCTGGTTTCCACCTTCCACCTTCCCGATGGTGAGTGCTCTCTGTCACAAACAACTCCATATTTGGCTAAGGCTGAGGATCTGGTTTGCTTCCTTGTATGTGGACCTATCTGCATTGCCCACGTGGCATGCTGGGGGTAGCTACCCAGAGGCTATTTAAGCTGTGGGCTGGCTTTCCCCAGGGTCAGAAGATTGTTCAAGGTTCCTGAATAAACTCCATTAAAAAAAAATACTGATTCCCATAATACTAAATTATATAGTATACAAACATTCACATTTCATCTTTTATTTACCTATCGTTTACTGAATGAAAAGTTCAATTGACTTGATCAACAATCTTCTTCCTGATACCCTATTTGAAGGTGATCTCTAAGGCTCATAAGTGTAAATGAGTCCTAGTTTATATCTTGTTGGTTTAAAACCCACACATTACACTTATCACTAACATGATGAGATATGGCCCAGGCTCATGAGCACTGACTGTGTTCTAAAATTTAATAATGGGAGCATAGTTTTGGTTTCACCTTCATCATACCTTATTAATACTAAATAATCTGTGAAAGCAATTACGTTTCAGTTACTGCTGACTCTAGGACAGGCTATTTATTGTTCATAAACGCATCTTCTTATGGTCTTTAATCATAAATACAGACTGTATTTTAGGTGAGATGGTTGCTTTGGATATGATGCCCTAGTCTATATCTTACAGCATTGGACATATTCCATGAAACCATAAATTATTGAACTTGCTTTATTTTTACACTACTTACACATATATCTTACAGAATTTCATCTCATACTAGGAAAATATTTGTTGAAAGACATTCAAATTAAATGTCTTCAAATGAGTGCTTTCAGGCCCCAAATCATGTAAGATATAGATATATACACATGCATGTTGACAAAACCTTTTTCCATTTTAATTTGTACTTTCAACTATAAGATAAAAATGTTTGATTGGCTTGATGAAGTGATTACTTACCCATAATATAAGATCCTGATGCTTCCCTTGTTTATGAGTGAGGCTTACCTGGCATGGTAGAAGCCAGTCCGGGTTTCTGTCTTCTTTAGATCCCATTTCAATTTTGCTCAACAGCGTTTTATGGAAGGCATGGGCCACTGCATACACTGCATTCCATATGGAATAGCTGGGCTCAGAACACAGAAACAGCTGGGTCACCACATCATTTTCTTCTGGTTTAATCTTATAGAAATTGGGTACGGTTTATGATTTTCACATAGCAAAGCAGGAGGTGAGCAATCAAACCTGTTAATCCAGAATTTTTGTAGTACAAAATTCCTGGATACTGGGAGGGTGACTAGAAAAAGTTCATTAAACCAGGGATAGCTTGTCTTTGAATATGAGACCCTTCCTCTGAAAAAGTTCATGATGTCATTCCTACTTGATAAGGACTCTAAATAAAATGTGTTGGTTTGCCATTTTCTATACCTTCGTTCTGGTTGTAAATACTTTATTTACCATGTGGAAAAACTTCAGGTACTTATATATCACTACAGAATACCTACACATGTACCTGTGTATGTTGGTTCAAATTCAGCAAATCAACACCAAATAGTACCCACGTTTCAATTAGCTGGCTGTTTGTCTTCCTTTTCTTTTCTTTCTTGCTTCATTTCCGTCCTTCCCTTCCTTCCTTCTCTTTTTTCTCTCTCTCTTTCATTTTCTTTCTTTCCTTCCTTCCTCTTCTTCCTCCTCCACCTCTTACTTTTTCTCTTTGTCCATGTGTGTATGCTTTCAGACCAGCAGAGGTGGCCAGATCCTCCTGTACTGAATCCCCAGCACGCTAACAACTAAGCCCAGTGCACCTCACCTATTCAACCCCCAGCCCCCTAAACATTATTTATAGGGTCTTCCCTGCTCGTGCACCCGCTGGCCAGCAGAGGGCGCCACAACAACCTATACAAGGTCAATCACAGCCTCGCCCAGGGCGGGGTGCACCCATCTCCCCCAAGCCTGGTGCACGCAGGCCTGGTGGGAGCGGAGGACTGTAAATCTTCTCTTCCCGCCATCCACCTGCCTGAGATTCTGCCCCATGCACGAGACGCTCGGGGAGACGGACGTACCGCGGGTGGTGGATAGGAAAGGGGTTGGAGGAGGGGCTGGGGAACCCCGAACCCCCCTCCTCGTCCCCACCTCCCGCGTGTGAGCAGGACTATGAATTCATAACAGCTTGGAAAAAGTAGATTGCTGACCTGGAAAAACGTTCCGGGTAGCGGGACACCTCTAGCGGAAGTCCCGCCCCTTCGGACTTCGCTTCCGCATCCGCCCCGCAGAGAGTAGAGACTTCTGGACTCAGAGGCTCCGAGGCCTCCCCGCCATCTCCCTGGCCCCTGCCACGGGGATGTGAACACAAACTTTCTAATCACAGACTTCATCGCTTTGTTTCTCACTTCGGAGCTCTCCCTGGTCACGGAAGTCCCATCCGTCCCAAGATGCATCCCGGCAGACACCTACCTGCCTGAGAACTACAAACATGGCTTCGGAACAAACACTTCTGGGATTGTGTCGAACTACAAAAATGGCGTCCAGGCTGCGCGATGCATCCTGGGATTGTTTGTAGTCACTATCAGGTGCCTGGATAGTGACTATAGTCACTATCAGTGCCTGGATAGTCACTATCCGTGTGCCCTGAGTCGCCTACATATCCCTGAATCCTCTGTGTGCTGTTTCCAACGTGACTCGTATGTGATCCTAAGCTTCCCACCTTGTGCTTTGGCGAGGAGCACGGAAGTAGTCAGGTCTAAATTTCATGATGTCTGACCCCTCAGACCCCAGCGTTCTCAAACAACAAAACTTTAAAAACGGAAATAATTTTATCAGTATTGTTATTATTATTATTAAGTATATGGTTGTTTGGCCTGCAGGTCCGTTTCTGCACCACGTTGTGGGAGTCGGGAATCAATCCCACATCTGGATAGAAAGCCGCTGAACCATCCATCTCTGATTTTTTTTCATGACATCCCTCTGTGTAGCGCGTCCCCCCAACCTCCGCCCACAAAAACACACCCTACCCGTTTTACATTGTTTTCTTCAAAGACCTGGCCTGGAAGCCCAGTCAAAGAAAAGTGAACCATAGAGACACCACTTAGTCCTCCTGGGCGCCTAGAGGGACCCAGGATTGGAGGGGCCTCTCTGCATCCACAACGGGGGCGGGCTGATGACGCACTTCCGGTCTCTTTTGTTTTTCTTCTGGAACCTGCGCACGACAGTGCCGGGTTTGGGTTTGAGCTGTTGCATCTACGTTTTCGGGGAGACAGTGGCCGTGCACCCCGCTTTCCGGGAATCTCATCGTGTTCTCGGGGGCCCGGAGTACATGTCCAAGCCTGTGATGGCAGCTGGTTGCGCGGTGGTCGTGGTAAAGGCGGAAGCGGAGGTAGAGGAAGAAGATGAGGAGGAGGACTCCAAGGACTGGCGGGACCCTGAGACCTCCCGGAGACGCTTCCGGCGGCTGCGCTACGGGGACGTGTCCGGCCCGGAGGAGGCGCTGAGCCGCCTGCGGGAGCTGTGCCGCCGCTGGCTGCGGCCCGAGCGGCGCTCCAAGGAGCAGATGGTGGAGCTGCTGGTCCTCGAGCAGTTCCTCAGCATCCTCCCGCGCAGGCTGCGGGACACCGTGCGCCACCGGCGCCCCGAGAGCGGGGAGGAGGCGGCGGCCTGGGCGCGAGCCCTGCACCCTCCCGAGCGACAGGTCCGGTCCTCCCAGCAGGTAAGGGGCCCCTCTAAACCCCGAGACTGCAGGCGAATGAGTCTTCCCGCTGCCGTGTCAAGGGCTCCGAGAGGGAATGGCTTATTTTGGGGGGTCAGAGTTGAACAGGAGCCACAGTGTGGGACTAGGAAGGTGCGGCTGGTGTGTGGCTGGTCCCCTTGCTTCCCCATTTAGCAGTGAGGAGATGGACACTAGCGCTCCGTTTGTCTTCCTTCCTCATTCAAAGCTGCTGGGAGATGCTGGCTACTTCAGGCTAGCAGTGAAGTCACGTTTCAGGGGACGCTGAGCCCAGTCGCGGTGACATGAAACATTTTGGTACCCAGTAACTCGACCCACCAGCTCCATGCTCTTACACCAGAGGTCATACTCGTAGTGACAGCACTAACTGGAAGTCTTGCCCCCCTCCAGGGCAGGCCGACATTCAAGGCTGAGGCCAGATCTCCAACCCAGGGAGAGTGGGAGCAGCTGGCCGTGGCTCGGAACGGCTTGTGCAGAGAGAGCTTGGAGGATGGTGAGAGCACGGCCGGGCCGGGTGAGTGATGATCTTCCCTGACACCCTGGGGTCTCCGTGGCTTGTGTGTGCCAGGGTCTAGGACCATTTTCTCTCTGCTCACATTCTCCCATTTCAGGCCTGGATACCCGAGCTGCCTGGAACCTGGACCTAATTCCAAAGCAGGAAGACGACTGGGAGGAGGAGGCTGAGCCTGCACAGGCCTGGCTACAAGGCTCGCCCTGGGACACGATCCCCAGCCAGGAAGAGAAGCTGCCAAAAGATGCTGTCTTGCCTCCACCACAGCCCCAGGTTTCTCCAGGAGAGGCAGGATATAGGGCTACCTCCCAGGCCCCCTGCGGGGCCAAGGAGGAAGAGCTTTGGAGAAGTGGAGAGCCGGGGCACACGGTCACCTGGAAAGTCCCCTGCGTGGTCAAGGAGGAAGAGCTTTGGAGAAGTAACGATTTTAGGGAGGTTGCCACTGCCCCTGCCCTTGCTCAGCACAAGGGGACAGTAGAGCCTGTTGACAACTTTAGGGACATTGCTGTCGTCTCAATCCTAGCTCAGCACAGGGAGACAGCAGAGCTTGGCGATGACTTTAGGAAGGTTGCCACCACCCTGGTCCTTGCTCAGGCTGGGCCTGGGGAGGACCACAGCCATGGATGTGTCCCGGGGACACCCCAGTCCTCCTTGGACACTCAGGGCCCCCCTGGAGACAAGCGTTACCGATGTGCCTGTTGCGGGAAGGGATTCCGCTATCGCTGCTACCTCCTCAAGCATGAGCGCACGCACATGGGAGAGACGCCATACCCGTGCCGGGTGTGCGCCAAGAGCTTCCGCCAGCGCCGCCACCTCCTGACCCATGAGCGCACGCATACCAAGGAGCAGCCGTACTCATGTTCTCCGTGCGGGGAGCACTTCCACCTTCGCTGCCACCTTCTAAAGCACGAGCACACGCATATTGGGCAGAAGCCGTATGCATGTCCATTGTGCACAAAGAGCTTCGGCAAGAGTTCAAACTTGGTCAGACACCTGCGCACACACACCGGGGAGAGGCCCTTCATGTGCCCCACGTGCCCCAAGAGTTTCAGTGAGCGCGCCATCCTCCTTAACCACCTGCGCACACACACCGGGGAGAGGCCGTACAGGTGTCCAGCGTGCACCAAGAGCTTCAAAGACAGGGCCAACCTGGCCAGGCACCTGCGCACGCACCCCGGGAAGCAGCAGAACCCTGTCCTTGCTCAGCACAGGGGGACAGCAGAGCCTGGCGATGTCTTTGCGGAGGTGGCCACCACCCCGGTCCTTGCTCAGGTCGAGGGTGGGGAGGGCCACAGCCTGGTCTCCCTCGGGGGATGCGCCCTGGGGACCCCCCAGTCGTCTGAGAACAGTCAGAGACCCCCTGGAGACAAGCCTTACAGATGCGCCAGCTGTGGGAAGGGCTTCCGCTATCGCTGCCACTTCCTCAAGCATGAGCGCACACACACCGGGGAGAAGCCTTATGCATGCCCGTCATGTGCCAAGACCTTCAGCAGGAGCGATCAACTGGCCACGCACCAGCGCACGCACAGCGGGGAGAGGCCATACACATGTCAGACGTGCACCAAGAGCTTCCGAGAGCGCTCTGTCCTCCTCAGGCACGAGCGCACACACACCGGGGTGAAGCCATACACGTGCCCAGCATGCGCCAGGAGCTTTCGCCATCGCTCCGTCCTCCTCAACCACGAGCGCACTCACACCGGAGAGAGACCATACTCATGTCCAGCTTGTGGGGAGCGCTTCCGCCAGCGCAGCCACCTTCTCACCCATGAGCGTACGCATACCGGGGAGAGGCGGTACACGTGTCCAGTGTGCGCCAAGAGCTTCCGCCAGCGCCGGCAACTTCTTAAGCACGAGCGCATGCACACGGGGGAGAGGCCGTACCCATGCCCATCATGCACCAAGAGCTTCGACAAGAGGGCCAAACTGGTGGAGCACGAGCGCACACACACCGGGGAGAAGCCATACTCGTGCCCGGCGTGTGCCAAGAGCTTCAGCAGGAGGGGCAACCTGGTCCAGCACCTGAGCATGCACACCGGGGAGCGGCCATATCCATGCCCAGCATGCAACAAGAGCTTCCGCCACCGCAGCCACCTCCTCAAGCACGAGCGCACGCACACCGGGGAGAAGCCATACTCGTGCCAGACGTGCACCAAGAGCTTCAGCAGGAGAGACAACCTGGCCACACACTTGCGCACGCACAGCGGGGAACGGCCAATCCCTGTCCTAGCTCAGCACAGGGGGTCAGCAGAGCCTGGTGATGACTTTGGTGAGGTTGCCACCACCCCGTCCTTGCTCAGACTGAGCCTTGGGAGGACTACAGCTGGGGCTCCTGTGGAATATGTGCCCCAGGGACCTCCCCAAACCCCCGCTGAGTGAGTATATACCCTTGTGTCTTTCTGTTTCTGGGATACCTCAGGATGATCTTTTCCAGTCTCCACCATTTACCTGCAAATTTTATGATTTCCTTGTTTTTTTATTGCTGAGTGCTTCTATAAAGCAGGTCATCAGAACAAAACGATTGGGAAAGTATCTTCACCAATCCTATATCTGACAGAGGGCTAATATCCAGTATATATAAAGAACTCAAGAATTTAAACAGCAACAAATCAAGTAGTCCAATTAAGAAATAGGGTACAGAGCTAAATAGAGAATTCTCAATAGAAAAACATTGAACGGCTGAAAAATATTTAAATGCTCAACATCCTTAGTCATCAGGGAAATGCAAATCAAAGTGACCCTGAGATTTCACCTTGCACCCATCAGATTGGCTAAGATCAAAAACTCAAGTGACAACACATGCTGGAGAGGATGTGGAGAAAGGAGAACCCTCCTCTATTGCTGGTGGGAATTTAAACTTGTACAGCCACTTTGGAAATCAATCTAGCGCTTTCTCAGACAATAAGAAATAGCACTTCCTCAGGATCCAGCTCTATCACTACTAAGCATATATCCAAAAGATGCTCAAGTACACAACAAGGACACCTGCTCAGCCGTGTTCATAGTAGCTTTATTTGTAATAGCCAGAACCTGGAAACAACCCAGACGTCCCTCAACTAAGGAATGGATACAGAAATTGTACATCTACACAATGGAATATTTTCTTCATCTGATTGTCTTCCAAGACAGGAACTCTCCGAGTAGCGTCTTTCCCCAACCCCCGTCCACAGACAGACCCTACGCGTTTTACATCATTTTCTTCAAGGACCTGGCCTAGGAGCAAAGCCACAGGAAGGCGAACCATAGAGAAACCTCTTAGTCCTCCAGGGTGCATAGAGGGACCCAGGACAGGCATGGCCTCTCCATCTCTGCGTCTGGAGCAGGCATGGGTTGAAGACGCACTCCCGGCCTGGTTTGCTTTCTTCCACTGGGGCACCGGGAGGGTTTCTTAAGCTGTTGCCGCCGCGTTTTCAGGGAGACCGTGGCTGGGTGCTCCGCTTTCTGGGAATCTCATCGGGGTCCCAGAGGACGGGGCCGAGCCTGCGATGGCCTGTGCAGTGGTGGTGACTGTGAAGGCGGAAGAGGAGAAGGAGGACCTTGATTAACATTTCCCAGATCCCCCCACCCCCAGAAATGTCATTTCATAGTTTAGCCACGTTCCTTCCCCCCCCCCCCATTGAGTCTTCTCTCTGCCTTGTCAAGGGCTCATCAAGGGAAGAGCTTATTTTGGGGGGGGAGCGCGGCAGGGATGTGGTTGTTTCCCTTGCTTCCCCACTAGCAGTGAGTAGGAGGTGGACGCTGGTGCTCCCTTGTCTCCCTTCCGCCCCTCCAGCACAATCAAAGCTGCTGGGAGATGCTAGCTAGCTCAGGCTAGCCCTGAAGCCGAGTTTCAGGTGACAGGGAAGCGTTGGTACCCGGTCATTCGACTCACCAGCTCCTTGCTCTCAGCAGGGACAGCAAGCTCTTACAGGTTTTATGCCCCCTCCAGGACATTTTCAAGACCTAGGCCGGATCTCCAACCTGGGGGGAGTGGGAGCAGCTGGCAATGGCCAGGAACTGCTCTTGCAGAGAGCTCTAAGGATTGCAAGAGCATGACCTGGCCAGGTGAGTAATGCTCTTCCCTGACGCCCTGTCCCCAGTTAGCCAGGGTCTGGGGCCATTTCCTCTCTGCTCACATTCTCTGGTTTCAGGCCTGGAGACCCGGCTGCCTGGAACCCCGACCTGATCCCAAAGCAGAAGGAGGACTGGAAGGCGGAGGCCGAGCCTGTGCAGGCCTGGGTACAAGGTATGCGCAAGGACACGGTACCCGACCAGGAAGAGAAACCGCCTAAAGATGCTGTGCTGCAACCACTGCAGCCCGGGGGTTCCCCAGGAGAGCCAGGGGTGCACGGCCACTTCGCAGGTCCTCTGCGCGCCCAAAGAGGAAGAGCTTTAGAGAAGTAGAGAGCCAGGGTGCACGGCGCCTCGCAAGTCCCCTGTGCGCCCTAGGAGGAAAGGCTTTGGCAATGGCAAGGTGGAGAGCTGGGGCGCATGGTCACCTCACAGGTACCCTCTGCGCCCTAGGAGGAAGGGCTTTGGAGAAGTGGCGAGCCAGGGCGTATGTCCACCTCGTAGGTCCCGTGTGCACCCAAGGACAAAGGGCTTTGGAGAGGTGGAGAGCCTGGGCTCATAGCCACCTCGAAGGTCCCTTGTATGGTCAAGGAGGAAGGGCTTTGGAGAAGTGATGACTTTGGGGAGGTTGCCACTGCCCCTGTCCTTGCTCAGGCTCTGCCTGGAGAGGACCACAGCTGGGGCTCCCTCGTGGGATGCGCCCTGGGACCCCTCAGGCCCCCGTGGGAGTGGGGGCCTCCCCAGAGACAAGCCTTACAGCTGTGCCCGCTGCCGGAAGGGCTTCCACCAGTGCTACCAACTCCTCAACCATGAGCACACGAACACCAGGGAGAGGCCATACAAGTGCCCGGCTTGTGCCAAGAGATTCCGCCTGACAGATGCCCTGGTCAAGCACCTGCGCATGCACACCAGGGAGAGGCAGTACTTGTGCCTAGCTTGCAGGGAGAGGTTCCCGTAGAGCATGCACCTCGCGGCAGCAGGGAACCTCAGGGGCGCTCATGGAGCTTTCGGGGACCCTCAGCCTCCTGGTCCCTCCACCAGTTCGAGTACTGCCCCAAGCCCTTCTGCCAGTGCTCAGACCTCCTCAAGCATGTGTTCACCCACACTGGGGAGAAGCCCTAAGCTTGCCTGGCCTGCACCGAGCGCTTCCGCCAGGGCCCCGCCCTAGTCAGGAACACGTGCACACAAACCAGGCAGCAGCAGTATGCCTGCCTGGAGTGTGGAAAGCACTTCGACAGAGCACACACTCAGCCCGCCACCAGCACATGCACGCCGGGGAGGGGCCGGACTCTGTCCTTGCCCAGCAGAGGGGGACTATCCCTGTCTTAGCTCAGGCCGAGCCTTGGGAGGATCACAGCCGGGGCTCACCCGCCAGGAACACACCCCAGACTCCTGTGGACAGTAGTTCGGGTGCCCCGGGAGACCAGTCTTAATAGCTGCGCCTGCTATGGGAAGGGCTTCTGCCAGGGCTCGGACCTCCTCAAGAACGAATGCATGCATATGTGTCCGACATGCGCCAAGAGCTTCCGCCACAGGGTCACCCTGACCAAGCATGCGCGCACGCACACCCTGGAGCGGCCCTTGGCCTGCCCGTTGTGCGCCATTAGCTTCAGCCAGAGGGCCACCCTGGTCAGGCACCTGTGCACGCATACTGGGGAGCGGCTGTACCCGTGCCCCGCGTGTGGAGAGGTTCCGGGAGAGCTCCCACTTTGCGCGCCACTAGAGGGTCCACGGGGGCGCCGTCTCCTAGCTGATCATTTGAGGCGGTTGTCAGCCACGTAGGCGACTTTGCAACCACTGTGGGGACCACTTAAGCGACATGCATGGAATTGGGGAGGCTAAAAACAAAAAGTCCCAGGGCTGGAGAGAGACTTCGGCGGTTAGGAGAGCGCTGCCTGCTCCTCCAGAGGACCTGAGTTCGAGTCCCTCCAGCCACTACCATCTGGCGCACATGCAGCCAGAATACTGTACACGTAATCTTTAAATTAAACAAATTAAAAATTAAATTAAAAAAAAAAAAGCTCCTGCCCATGAGGCTTCTCTCCTCTTCCTTTTCTCTGATCAGACCCCAAAGCGGAGGACAGACAGCCGGACGCCCCTTTTCTTACGCCTCGGGCGGGACACGCGGAAAAAAAAAGCAGGCGGGGGGTGGGGTGGTGTTACTATCTCAGGAGCATTCTTCCGCTTCAGGAATGCAGGAGCCCAGCACGGTCCCCTAAGGGGCGGAGTCTACTTCCCGAGAGCCTCTTTTCGCTCCCTTCCCGGCATCCCCGGGTGCGACCGGTCCGTGCTTTCCTTCCGCCGGGGGCGGGGTCTGTTTCCCCCAAAACAGCAGACTCCGCGTGAGTGCTTTACGGTCTCCGGAGCATCTTTCCCTTGCAAAGGATGCAGGAGCCGAACGTGGTCCCAAAGAGGCGGGGTGAGGAGCGGTGGGGGCGGGGCCTGCGCCTGCTTCCCGTGAGCCGCTTTGCTCTCCCTTCCTAGCCTCCCCAGCTCGCGACCAGCCCTGCGACACTGGGGACTGCAAGATGGCTTTGCTCGGTGAGTCGGAGTGTCTGCGGGACCCAGGGCCGCGGGGTATGGGATGCAAACGCTCGCACGCTCGCTTATGTGGCCAAGCTGCCGCTTCTCCGTCGTGCAACGCACGCGGGGGCCGCTTGAACCCCCTTTTTTATTTTGCACGATGGTTGAGGTCCAGATCCGGGGTCCCACGGGTGCCCAGCGTGGTTGGCACACGCCACGGTGTGCCCGCAGCGCCCGCGGGGTGAGCCTGCCCGGGTGGTGACATCACGGTCAAGGTCACCTGTACCCGGGTGAGCCCCAGCTACGGGGTCTCCTCCCTCCTCAAGGGTGCCCTGGACGGGGAGGAGCCGTGGGCGGTCCCTTAACGCGGGCATGCAAATCGGGGTTATGTTAGCACACACGCCTACCTGTGTGCCTCGGTGTCGTCACAGGAGTAGTCAGTAGTGCAGTACTCAGGTCTCCTCTTTCTCCCCCTTCCTCCTCCTCCTTCTCCCACTCCTCCTTTTCTTCTCCTCATCCCCCTTTTCCTTCTTCTCTTTCTCTTTCCTTTTTTGACGTCTCCAAGAGTGTGCAGTAAGGGGGGTTGGGGGTGGGGGCTGTCCAGCCGATGAGCGTCCTGGGCAGAGCAGACAGCTGGGGGAAGTGTAGACAGCTGGCCACCTAGACCACAACAGCTAAGGGCAGCGTAGACAGCTTGGGAGAGTGTAGAAGGCTGGGGGCGGGGGCAGTTTTGACGGCTGGGGGGAGTGTAGATAGCTCTGGGAAGTGTAGACAGCTGGAGGAGAGTATAGACAGCGGGCCACCTGCACACGCTGGCTCGCCTAGACCGAAACAGCAAAAGGCAGTGTATACAGTTGGCCACCTGCACTATGGACAAGCTGGCTCTCCTAGACCACGGCAGCTAGGGGGAGTGTATACAGCTGGCTGAGAGGCCCAGGATAGAGCAGCCAGGTATCAGTGGGGGTCAGTAACCCGCCTCCCGTCCATCAGTCAGTGCCAGTAGCCAGCAGGCCCGGTCCTGAGGGTCTCTGGAACCATCCCCACCACCCTGATGAAGATGATGGCTGGAGCTGAGAAGATGGTGCCGCAGACGCCTGACGGTCTCATGTCCTCATCATCTCTCCCTCCTTCCTCATCACCCCTCCCTCCCCATCATCCCTTCCTTCCTCATCTCCACCCTGCCCCTCTGCTAAGTCCACTGCTAGGGGAGGTCTTGCTCCCCTTCCATCTAACCCTAACCTATCAGGTCTCATCAGGACTGGCTGCAGTGTCTCTCTTGGGGGGCAGGGGGGTTCAAAGAACCCTCCGCCGAGTTCATGTCAGCAACAGTCCCTTGGTGTCAAGCTTTCGCACCTCCATGTGAATACACTCTTACAAGCCAGGCACCGTGGCACAGGCCCATGATCCCAGCATCCGGGAAGCTGAGGTAGGGGGATCATGAGTTTGAGGCCAGCCTGGTCCGCAGGGTAGGACCCTGAGGTGACACTGGCATGGCCTGAGTTTGGTCCCCAGCGTGCACTTCATAGATGGGGAGAACCATATGTGATACCCGCACCCTATACACAGGGTGTCCACTCTGAAGATGGAGTTCCTGCCGCTGCTCAGCGTGTACTTCCTCAACGGGTGCCACCTGTGATAGGCCTGAGGGACGCCCCACAAACACTCCCCCGCAGTGTGCACCCTGAGGGGGTGCCGCCTGCCTGTGCCAGTCCCGGGGCCCACCCCAAATCCTCCTCCAGGGTGGGCAGGTGGGTAGCCCCACCTCCAACCCCCCTATCACAGGGCCATGACTGCTGCCCGATGCTCTTCAGCTACAACGACCACGGTGGCCTGAGCTTCATGTCCAAGCGGTGTCCCCAAGCAGAGTGTCCAGCGCAACATGTCAGCCATGGACAAGAGGGCCACCATTGAGGACCGAAACTCCACAGCCCTGGAGATGCTGCACCAGAACAGCATCACGTGGGTCGGGGTGACAGACAGGGGTGGCCAGGCTGGCCCATCAGCTCATGACAGGCCTCCCTCTCCCTCCCCTTTCTCATACTTCATTCTACCTCTCTCCTCCCTCCCTCTCCCTTCTTCTCTTTCTCTTCCTTTCTCTCCTCTCTATCCCCTTCTCTCTCCCTCTTTCTCTTTCTCTGCCTCTCTCCCTCCTCTTTGTCTTCTTCCTCTTCCTCCTCTTCCTCTCTCTCCTTTTCTCCTCTTCCTCTCTCTCCCTCTCTGTACCTCCCTTCCTCTCTCTCTCCCATCCTCTCCCTCTCTTCCTTCCTCTTTTTCTCTCCCTTTCTCTCCCTCTCTCTCTATCCCTCTTCCTCCCTCTCTTCCCCTCCCCCCTATACCTCCTTTTCCTTCCCCCTCTCCTCTGACACCAAATGTTCGTGAGCCACCGTGTGGGTGTTAGGACTCGAATTCAGGACCTCTGGAACAGCAGCCGGCACTCTCACCATCTGAGCCCTTCCCTGCAGCTCTCCAACCTAGAACTTGTAACCTCCAGCCTCTACCTTCAGATGGTTAGAGCTCCATGCAAGTGCCAGTGTATGTGGCATTGGTGACCCGGCCAGGGCCTGGTATAGTCTCGGACCTGCCCACTGGGCCACATCCTGGGCGAGTGAGCCCTCCTGCTCTGGGACAGGGTCTCGTTGTATGGCCCTGAGCGATCTGGAGCCCAGTGCACCCCCAGGCATCTGTGGGTGTGGGGTTTGCGGGCCTGTCCTCACTCCCCTCCATAGACTTCACGGTTCCACTCTTCTTTCAGCCAGGTGTCCATTTACAAAGTGGACAAGCAGGACTGTTGCACATTCTGCACCACTGGCATCAATGGGGCCATGAGGATCTGAGATTTCAAGGTATGTGTCCCCAGTGGCAGTTGGCAGCACTGGGGTGCAGCCTGGGCCATGCGCACACTCACCACTGAGCCGTCCTGCTGCAGTACCTGGCAGAAGCGCTGGCCCCAGAGTCCCTAAATGCAGGGGAGCATGGCTCCCAGCTGGTGGGTGGGTGTCAGCTCTGAGCCGCCCTCGTCCTCAGAAAAGCTTGGTGCCATGTTGAAGCCAGCAGCCCACACAGCTGTATAGTTTACACAGTTGGCTGTGGGCTCAGTCCTGGAATGCCCAGGCTTGGGAGGCTGAGGCAGATGGATTGCTATGAGCTTAGTGCCTATAGGACCTTCCCTCTCCCCCCCTGGAAAAATAATGCAATGAGCTGAGAAGATACCCACACACACATGCACACAGGCACACATGCGCACATGCAACAAGTGTGATAATACAAAGAGTATAGAGCCTGGAGTGATGGCTCAGCAGTTAAGAGCACTCGCCTAGGACTCAAGATTTGGTCCTGGACACCCCCCTTGGCAGCTCACAACCAAATGTCACTCCAGGTCCACAGAATCTGATGCTCTTCTGCCTTCCACAGACACCAGGCACACGTAGTGCGTGCAAACATACATACGCACATACATACATACATGCCTATATACATACCTACATGCATACATACACACATAAATTAGCCAGGTGTGGTGTTGCATGCCTATGACCCCAGCGCTGGACGAGGTGGAGGCAGGAGCATCTCTGTGAGTTCAAGGCCAGCTTGGTCTACAGAGCAAGTCCAGTACAGCCAGGGCTACATAGAGAGACCCTGTCTCAAAAAAAAACAAAACAACAAAATGACATAAATAAATCTTGAAATAAAGGTCCAGACCTAGGGACTCATGTCTTTAAATCCAGGAGTCAGATGAGGGTTGGTCTCCGTGAGATGGAGGCAGCCTGGTATATACAGAGTTCCAGGCCAGCCAGGGCCAGGCAGTGAGGGGAAGAATAAGTGGGCGGGAGGGAAGAAGGGAGGGAAGGAGAAAGGCTGTGCAGCAGGAAGTGATGTGAGTTCTTGGTGAAGGAGACTCCAGGCGATGAGGCCGGGGAGTGCAGCAGTGTGGCAGGGGGCCAAGGTCTCCAGGGCTGACCTCCACATCATTTGGGGAGGAGCTGCCCGCCTTAGGACCAGGACTCCTTGAATGAAGTAACATGTCTTGGGCGTATTCACTTAATAAAATATGTACTTTAAATCTTCAAACTGTATGAGCAGGGACAACAGAGAAACCAGCAAAATAGTAGCTGGTCCATTATTACAGTGAGTAATTTTATTATGGATCAGAGAGGAAAAATGTTCAGAGGCACCTGGAAGAGTTCAGATCAGAGAGAAAAAGAAGCAGACTTGATATGACCCAGACTGTCTAGAAGAAAATGGAGACTATTAGGAGAAAAGTAGAGAGAGATAAAGTGTGCTTTCATCAATGCACAGACTGGACCTAGGTCTCCCTACACTTATATAACAGATGTGCAGCTTAGTTAACATGTGGGTCCCCTAACAATTGGACTGAGAGCTGTCTCTGACTCTGTTGCTTGCCCTTAGTTCCCTTTCCCCTAGCTGGGCTGTCTTGCCTGTCCTTATGGAGAGAGGACACTCATAGTCCTGCCTGATGTGATATGTCAGGGTAGGTCTGTACACATAGAGAGCCTCTCTGAAGAGAAGGAGGGAATGGTGGAGGGGAGAATGATGGTGGGACTGTGAGGAGAAAAGGGATGGGATCCTGTGAAGAAGATATGAAATTAATAAATTAATCGGTGGAAAGAAATGGTAATTTCTAGGCTGTTTGGGAAATTAGGATAGTGCAGAAAGAGATGAGGCTGTTTGGGAAGGCACAGGAATCTAGATGTTTTGAGGTGTATAACAAGTACATTTACTCCCCCTTCAGGGAGGCCACCATGGGTGTTGATATCCTGATAGTAGCCACAGGTCAGTAGAGAGCAGTATGTCTCTTTTGTTGGAGCAAGAAAAATGGTTATTTCACTGGACAAGAACTATTTCATAAATTCTGGATGAATGCTGTTTTTGGTGTGTGTGTGTGTTTGTTTTTTGTTGTTTGTTTCTCATCACCAGAATTCCTTCAATACTGCATATTGAACAGGTCCAGTACTGACATTTTTGGATGATTGCACTTCCTGGGACCTAACAAGTTTAAACTATTAGGAAAGCCTGATTACACTCTTCACACCTATTTATGTCCTTTTAAAAAGTAATGGGTTTAGTTACCGCATCTTCTGATGCATTTTTATTTCCCACACTCAAATGTATCATATTTTTAAAATCATACTTATTCAGCAGAATATCTTTATGAAGAACTTTACAGTCTGGTAGAGTTTTGCTATCTTAATTAGAAATGTATAATTACACATATTAATGAAATTACACACTTTGCAGAAGGCAAAAATAATTACTATCACCAAAATACAATCATTTTAAAGACAGGCATTCTAATTTGGAATGATTTGTCCATGATTATTATATGTCCAAGGCATATTACATTTCTTTATTATGAAACCTACAGAGCATCTCCCATGTTTCAGTCACAGTTCTTTGTTTCTCTGGGATTAATATATAAAATTTATTATATCCTAATATACTAATATATACTAATATAATGTATATAGTATACTGTATACTAATGTGCATTCCTCTCTACTCTTTAACACTTTCTGATTTCTCTGTTCATGAAGGTTTCTGACTGTATCTCAGTAAAGCACATTCATCTTTAAAGTATGCTATGATTTTTGCATGTGTTAGACTCCCAAGGTTCACAGTCTTAATGATTTTGCATGCTGCCTTTTTTCACATGGACCTTTAACAGGTTAAAAGAAATAGGAATTCATCTTTGGAGATGAATATAAATTTCATGATTTTTTTTACATTACTGATTTTTAATATTCATTTTTATTATCATTTATTACAATTTTTTTCAAATTTTCTTGCAGCTGTGGCCCCCTCCCTCATCTCTTCCCAATCCCACCCTCCTTCTCTCTTCTCTCCCTATTCCCTTCCCCTAGTACACTGATACGGAAGGTCCTCCTCCCCTTCTGTTTGACCCTGGTCTATCACAGTGTTTTATACAAGTATTCCTTCTTCTATTGTTGCACACATATTATTACAATTATCTATCCTTCTATCTAACATCAATCATCTGTCTATCATCTATATCATGTATCTTTTACACACGCACACACACACACACACACACACACACACCTATGGTTGTGAAAATATTATTCCATACACATGTGGTTTAAGAATTGTTCAAAATCAATGTTTTAAAGTCAACACTTTGAAGGAAATGAAATGCATGTGTCACTTGTCAGTCATGGCTTGAGCCTTGGAATGTTGACATCACAGTGGTTTCTCCCCCTGACTACTACAGATTGTGTACACTTCAGTGGCTCGTCTATAAACTGCTGTAGCCATTTTTCCTTAGTGCCAGAAGAGAAAAACTTAATTTGTGCCCAGTGAAAGGTTCTCCACTCCAGGCTCCACTGTAAAGGTATTTTTAAATGACATGATAGACTAATGGTTTCAGGAAGCATTATGTCTTGATTCATTCAGATTATGTAAACCCAGCTTCATGAAAAGCTACTCATATTACAATTTAGTACCATTCCCCAAAAGAAAGAAAAAACACCTGAGGTATGCTCTGAGCTATAAAAGAGAAAGGTGTTTGTATGTCTTCGAAACTATATCTGATCAAGTTATGAGTGAGGACTCTGCTCTATACCATCTAATTATGGTACTTATCCTGACCATAGATGTTTTAAATTTGTGTCAGATTTCAACCTTAAAATCTCAAAAGCTCTGTATTTCAACAGGCTTTTATTGTTTCTGACATATTTTGTGTTCTTTGGAACCTAAATCTCAATATTTTGAAACTGAATTGTACTATTTTTAACATACCCCTTTACATTACATACCTTTCACTTATGTGCATATTGAAAATCATTCGCTGCTGTCTTTCCTTGACACTTTCATTCATTAAGTGCTTTCTAACTAAAAGCTATGGGATCTCTTGTTTTTAGCAGAGTAATAGTCATTTAAGTACAGATATATTTTAAATATTCAATTATATGATCTGGATAACAGGAAAAAATACCAAATCTTAAATGATTACAGGAAAGAATTTTATTATGGATAAAAGATGAAAAATGTTCAGAGGATTCTAGAAAAGTTCAGACCAGAGGGGAGAAAAACATATTTCATGTGACCATGCCGTCTAGGAGAAAAGAAAGAATATTAAGACAGAAAAATGGAGATAGCTCAGACAAGTAAAGAAACTACCTTCATAAAGAGATAGAGAGTTATGCTAGAATATTTTGGGAGTTAGCAGAGTGCAGGAGGAGATATGCTTGTTTGGGAAGTGACAGGAATACAAGTGTGGGTTCTGAGATGTATAACAAGTATTTTTACTTTCCCTTCAGTTGACCTAGAGGCCAGCATTGGTGCTGATATCCTGATATCACAAGGCGATGGAGTACCATATGTCCCTTTTGCCAGAGGCAAGGAAAATTACTTCTCTTGCTGTGTAAGAACTGTCCCATAAATTCTTGATGAATGTTTTGTTTTTTGGTGTGTCTGTTTTTGTTTGTTTGTAACCCCATAAATCCTCCTATGCTCCATTTTGAGATGGTCAAAGATGGCCTTTTTTGGACATATGTGCTCCCTACTGACTAGTTTAAACCATTAGAAAAACCTGATTATTTTCTTCACATCTATTTATGTCCACTTACAAAGTAATGGACTTCTTTAGTTATGGTGTTTCAATGCCCATACACAGATGTATATCAGTATTTTTTTATTTACTGCATTCCAATGTTTAAGCCATTTGAAAGACGTATTGAGTAGAAAATCTTTATAAAGTATTTTATAATTTGGTAGAGTTTTGCTATCTCATTTAATACTGTAAAATTATATGTATTAAACTACACAGTTTACAGAAGGTACAGTTTACTAGCAAAAAATTCAATCATTTAAAGAAATAGGCATTCTAATTTTACATGATCTGTTCGTGATTATCACGTGTCCAAGGTATACTACATATTTAATCATGAGCTTTACCAAGTATCTTCCAGGTTGTTTCAGTTACAATTCTATGTGTCTTTAGCCTTTACTATATATTAATAAGCAAGTATCCTCCTCTGTAGACATCAATACTGATTTTCTTGTGCATGAAGCTTTCTGACTATCTCAGTAAAGCACATTCCCTTTGAAAAACCTATGATTTTTACCTCTGTTAGGCCCTAAGGTTCACAGGGTTAATGATATCTCCATGCTGCCTTTTTCAGGTGGAACTTTGATAGGTTAAAAGCATTAGGAATTAATAAATGGGGATAAATATACATTTCACCATGTTTTGCACCAAGTATTTTGCTTCTTATTGCACACGTATTATTACATTAGGGTGAAAAATGGCATCCAAGTTGCTACTCCAGTGGCCAATTTTTAGGGGCACCTACTTTGGCTGTCATTTAATGTTTGGCATCAATCTGTCTTTTTTGTGAATCACTCTAGTATTTGAGTATTGCTTTTTCTCTCCAGTATGATGCTTTGCAGTGTGCTTCCTGCTTTTATTTTTAAATCATGAATAATATTGGCAAACTTCATTAATAATGGGTAATCTTTATACTCAAATTTTAAAAACTGATTTTAGTTGAAATACAATTACTTCATTCACCTCCTTCCTCACTCTGGACAAGTAGTTCTCAACTTTTTGGTCCTGAACCCTTTGGAGATGGCATATTAGATATCAGAGACTTACATTAGAATTCAGAACAGTAACAAAATTACAGTTATAAAGTAGCAATGAAATAATTTTATAATAATAAACCATAATACCCATAAAATAATTTTATGGTTGTATCCTACGACATGAGTAACTGTATTAAAGTGTTAACCACTGATCTATATCCTACCAGCTACACTTCTTCAAACTTCAGTCTTCTCAAGTTGATTACTTCTGGGAAAAAAAAGCCTATTTCTCAATCTATTCCCATTACTTCCCTTCCTAAGTGACCTCTTCCTCTCAATTACATTTTAAATCTGCTTATAGCTCAACATACTCCTGCGAATTGAGCCTGTGTTTTAAAACTGTGCACCCTTTGAAATTTAGTATGGATATCAGTCTTATAATTATCCACTGAATACCTGTTCTGTTAGGTCGAGACCTGTCCCAAGAGAATCCATATTTACCCACATGGAAGCCTATGAGGAGTATACCACCGATGGATTATACTGAACCTTGCTATGCCAAGGCTCCATGAAACTCAGATGAGACAGAACAAGAAAAAAACTCCATCTCTCCTTGTTCAATGATGTCTTGGTTATGACTAATAACCTGTGAGTATGTCCCTCATGCCTGCCATAGTATTAGAGGCTACACTTTGATTAGGCTTTACTGTACAAAAATAAAATGTTTTTGTTATGTTTTGCTTTATAATTACTTCATTATTTCCTCATTTTATTTCTTATTACACATCCTCCCATGTTCCCTTACGTGGTCTCTTTTAAAATCATAGCTTCTTTTTTAATTAATAATTGTTACACAAATATATGTGTGTGAAGGTACATATGTGTGTATGGATATATATATATGTAAATTCCTAACTACATAATCAGCTCAGTCAGTATAATGTTAATTGTATATATATTTTCAGGACTAACCATTTGATATTGATAGCCAATTGGTCTGCTCTTCGTATAGGAGGGGTATTTCTCTTACTCTCAAAATTTCACATTGGCACAGACTTTTGGAGTAGAGTTGAAGCTTAGTGGACTTTCTTCTGTACACATTTTCACTTTGTTATCACAAATGTTTCAGTCATATTTTAAAAAATTAATTCTTTAAAGTGTGATTCTGCTGTTTGAATTGAGGAAAAAATAGCAATAATCATGAAAAGAAGAGAGGTATCAGCAATTATAGTTATGTTGAAGCTAACTTATGAGTATTGGAAGTTTGTGGACTACACTAAAATTTTTCTCAAAAACTATTTAAAATATGAAAGGTAAAATCGCTGATTATATAGGTTGCTCAAAGGGGATCATGTATGTAAACCTCTGAACTCATAACTGCCAAATTAGTGTGAAGAGATGGGAAGCAAACACTATCCCTATACTCATCAGGGGAACTGCTGGTACCAAGTAGGTCCTGCTTGGTGATCCCACACATGCTAAGGACTGCTGTGATTGAAGATCACATATATATACATACATATATACTTGCATTGTTACATATGAACATGGAGGTGTTTTCTAGGACTACATTACATATAATCTCCAGAGGCCATGATCATAGCCTTCATATTATTCTGAAAGGAATAAAATTGGTCCTGACCTCATCAAGTACATATTTTAAGGAGTATTCTCATAAGTATGTAAGTAGATTTTTGGGACAGACATCAATAAAACAGTCTCAGTTTGGGGTGTAAATTTTCCAGTCATTGAGTAATATTCCTGAAGATCCATTTCATAAATTGTGAAAAAAATGAAAGGTGCAGGAGAGAGTTCTTCTATACATTATAGAGACAACCAAATGCATAATTTGTCTCTCAACCCTGAGAGAAAACTCTCAACCCTCAACATTTTTCTCTCACTGTATAAGCTCCCACCCTAGAAAAGGGTGACTTAGTGTCTGACCAGTGCAGGCCTAAACTAAGTGAATGGCCCAGCTGTCTGTCCAATCTGTCCATCTTTCTTGTCATTTCTCCTCAGCTCCACTTTAGTTCACAATTGGAAATCCTAATTTTATTTTGAAAGATAGTAATCAACTCATTTGAAATTAAAAAAAAAGATACTGGTCATTTTTCATCAATGTGTTTGTAAAACAAGTGAATTTCACTTTGACTTTTGAGGATAATGGGAACTAAAAAATGTTTGATTTTCTTAAAAGAAAATCTATTTTGTTCCTCTTTGGAAAATCTATTTTGTTCCTCTTTGGTTGAATTGGAATAGTAATTAAAAATGTTTCGAGATTATCATTTATATTATAAAAAGAGGATTATCAAGCTTATGAGATAGTTGTCATTTTTCCGTTTTCAATGCAGATTATTTCTAATAAGAAATATTAGAATTAGAAGTTACAGGTTTCATTAAGCATTACTTCCCAAATTTGGTTCATATATGTATTATATATATGTGCATATATATATTATGTATATACATATATATATACATTCATACACACATATATGCATACATTCACAATGTCTTGGGTGGAAAGCAAATGTAAATATGAATATTTCATATATTTGAGGTGTGTGTGTATATGTGTATCCTGAAGTATATGTTACATGATATGTATGTATTTTCACTATATCATGTTATGTTAGATGGGTGGGAAATCTTTATTTCTTCACATTTTGGATTTTAGAAATATTTACGTGTAGGATTTTTGAGTCAAGGTTTATACTTGTCACCTAATTTTCCTGAATCTGAGAGAGTCAGAGTCCTTATGTTTAGTTGTGTAGCCACATATTAGCTCGCCAGTATCCAATGAAGAATTCCAAATTCAGGTTTACATAACAAATGCCCCAGAAAATTCTCAGTCCATCATAAAAATAATACAAAAGAATCACAAATGTGGAAAGGAGAACTCTCAGGAGGTAAAAAGGAGAGAGTGAGAAAAATTAATCAGAACACATTGAATATGTGTATGAAATTCTCATTCAACTTCATATAAAAAGTGTGAAGAAAGAATGAAACTTAGGCTCCCAGGTAATTGTTTTTCAAGAACACTTTTGATAACATCAGAATGCTTGATAAGATGACATTTGTAATCAGTTGATGAGGTTACTGGAAAAACGAATCGTCTTTGTGTTACTTGCACATCGTGGGTTCACTGAAGGAGCAACAGCAGTGAGCTGGCATGACTACTTAGTACAGGGTAAAGGGCAATGCAACGTGAATATTATTATGTCAGACAGTATTTCTATAGTATTTATTTTGAAAAGGTTATCAAAATTATTTAATAAAAAATCTTAACTAGTTTTTGATATGAAATTATGGAAATAAACAATGCCAAAAAGTTAGTATTCAATTAAACAGGGGGGAGAAATATTGAAAGAGATAGCTTTCTAAAAAAGCTATGCCTTTAAAATCCATAGTATACCTATACTACAAAACACTCACTAATCAGAAAAAGACCAGTGTACGGGTATTTGTGACCATCAAAAAGTGTGTACTAAGTGACTTCCTTCAACACAAGCTTTGTTGAGGTCTGTGTACCATGGCATAAGCTGTGCCTTGATCATAGAGAGGTATGAGTCCTCCTCTGCTTTGGGACAGGAAGAACTGGGTCTTACTACAAGCAATTGCAACTACAATGAAAAGCAAATTAACAGATACTTGATTCTCTTTCTAGGGGGAACAAAGGTTTAAAATAAGAGTCCATTTCACTGAGTTACTTAGGGATAGATGACTTTGTGGACATAGTCAGGACAGACAGCAGCTCTGCTTGTAAGTCCATTCACCTGTTCTGTCCCAAGGAGCATCTTGTTGCCACTCTTTGGTAAGACCTACAGCTTGGACCTGTGTTCAGAAAAAGGCTGGCTGTAGAAATTGTGGGTCAGAATAATGCTTAACTCACATGGAAAATATAAATCTCTTCACCAGAATATTTTCTAAGTAAGAATTTATTAGTGTCATTGTATGCAAGCTGCCAACTCAAGTTTTCCACTTCTATGAAGACCAAGTATGTCTGTTCTTTTCATCACACACATTTCTATATGTAAGTAGGTTCCTTAAGATTTTGATCTGTGATGTTCATCAGGACTCCACAAAATCCTTGGGGTGAAAATGAAGTGCATTCTGTTATATGAAGAACGTGACAGGACCAGGCCTTACCTCATTCTTCACATTCCTCACTGCAAAATGACCTGGTATTTTCTGTGTTTTTAAAGTACACAAATTGATCTCTCCTAAGTGATATTGTGTAGTATAATTGATTTTGAAAAAAATACCTCCTATACCCTCAAGTTAATTTCCTAAAAGTTGTATTTGATTGTACACATAAAAATAGTTACCCTTGGACTGCTCAAGGTCTTAAATGTCTGTGCAGCAGAATATCACTGGTGTCTATATTCAACAGATGAGGACCAGTGTCATTATACCATCAGAATCATTGGTTTGTGCACTGCAGGTAAATTTCAAATTCTGATCTTTCAAGAGAAGATGTGATCATGGTATACTGAGAATATCTTGAATATGAAGGTTGGAATCACAGGGATTATGTATTGTAAACCTTCTGTTCTATGCAAGTATACACCAGAATTCATATGTCTTTCCCACTTGTCCATATGTCTAGTCTCATCACAGAGTTGACTCAGTTAACACAAGTGCTTGCAAGTTGTATAAACTTCTGGGTTCTGTGACTTTACTCTTTACCTGGAAAAGCATTTCCATAGACTTGAGGAAGAAGATCATCTTTGTGTTGTTCTCTCATTATTTTCTGTCCTTTTGTTAATATATCTGAAGATTTTCTATGTTAATTTTTGGTGTTTCTCTCATCTGGAATATGAGAAAATACTATGTCTAGGGATATATGAAGTATTTACTGACATCATTTCCATTAAACTTTTTATGACTGAGTGAAGTTTGGAAGTCAAATTGACACTAGTGCACATTCAATTAAATACGTACCAGGCATTTTCAATAATGCATATAACCAAATTCCTTTGATGTTTCTATCTATGTCATCTTTTAATTTGGTGATATTCGATGTGTTATCTGTTTACACTTGCATATTGAGGGCCACAAGCATAATCCACCCTTCTGATAAGAGTGGTTTCAGGCAGAATATAAAGTGGGTGAGCAGTTAATAGTGGAAACATGAAAGGTGAGAGTCTGTTGTCAAGAATCAGTCACAGAGAATTTCAGTATGAATATGCAGCTCCATTTATGGATGTAGAACCATGGCAAAAGAGAAGTAAAATGTATCTGAATGTTCCTGGCAACAAGGATCACAATTTTCAGAAATTTGAAATAACTCACATTTTAGCTTATGATTGAAAAACTACCTGGCATAAGGCTATAAAATAGTAGAATTAAGAATAGTGGAATGAGTCTTTCAGAGGCCCTGTGTGGTAGAATTCTTTCCTGTTCCCTGTTTTCTCCCTCTTCCAATGTCTGTCCCATTTGCATTTGTGAATGAGGATTGAGCATCTTACCCAGGGTCATCCTTCTTAACTTCTTTAGGTATACAGATTTTAGTATGTTTACCCTATATATTATGTCTAATATACACTTACAAGTGAGTATATACTATATGTATCTTTTTCCTTCTGGGATAACTTAGGATGATCTTTCCTAGTTCCTACTATTTGCCTACAAATTTCATGATATCCTTGTTTTTATTGCTGAGTAGTATTCCATTGTGTAAATGTACCACAATTTCTGTATCCATTCCTCCACTGAGGGACATCTTGGTTCTTTGCAGATTCTGTCTATTATGAATAAAGCTGCTATGAACATGGTTGAGCAAATTTCCTTGTATATTTGAGGATATTTTGGATATATGCCTAGGAGTTGTAAAGCTGGATCTTGCGAAGGAGATGCTGAGACTCATAGCCAAACTTTGGGCAAAGTGCATGGAACCTTATAAAAGAAGGGGGAGACAGAAAGACCTGGAGGGGACAGGAGCTCCATAAGGAGAGTAACAGAACCAAAAATCTGAGCCCAAGTATCTTTTCTGAGACTGATTCTCCAAGGAAGGACCATACATGCAGATAGTCTAGAATCGCTGCACAGATGTAGCCCATGGCAGCTCAGCGTCCAAGTGGGTTCCCTAGTATGTAGAAGAGGAGCTGTCTCTGACATGAACTCAGTGGCTGGCTCTTTTATCACCTCTCCCTGAGGGGTTGTGGGCAGCTTTATGAAGCCACAGAGGAAGACAATGCAGCCAGTCCTGATGAGACCTGATAGGCTAGGGTCAGATGGAAGAGCAGGAGTTTCTTCTCTATCAGTGGACTCTGGGAGGTGCAGGAGAGGAGAAGAGGGCATGATTGGGAAGATATAAGGGAGGAAATTACAACAAGTATACAAAGTGAATAAATTATAATAAAGTAAATCAGTTAAAAAAGACTATAGAAAAGAATAGAGAAATGAGTAAGGGTTGTGCTTTGGATAAAAAAAATGTTCATCAACAAAATAATGTTGATGGTGATATGACCCTTTGAATATATCCAATATAACTGTGGTCTAACTCATTCAACACAATACTTTTCACTTTATGAAATCTTAGTGTGCCACATTCATCTTAAACCATTTTATATTTGAGTGTTACATGCTACAATTAAATAGAGGTGGGCTCATTATTAATTAGCACCAGAGGAATTGATCTTACGTTTCACACAGATAAAGCACTAGTTTTCTAGGAATGTCTTTCATGCCAATTCTATAATTCATATGAGAAAATAATGACAAATTTTTATCGTAAAAAGTGTTTTCCCTGCATAAGTTTGTGTTCTAACCAAAGGTCACATTCTTTATGTTTGCATTAGTGTGAATAATGAAATAATAATTTCTTTCTATGTGAAAAAGACATTCCCAGCCAGCATCACCATTATTGTTTAATTCCTATCATGTATGTTTTCCGGTGAAATAACAGATCTAACAGCAGCCCAGTCATGTGAAGAATGCCAGCTACACCTGCATGCTTACAGATGAAAATTGGCTTTATATTATTTTTAATGAGAAATAATATTAAATACCTTAGCATTTTTCAATAGTCTAATTTTTTTTTCACTTTTTAAATTATAGTTTCATGGACTAGAAAGAGCGGTGGTACTGTTTTCTCTAAAGGTATTTTACTCATTTTAATTCCTCATTGAATGACAGTCTGCTGTATTTTTTTTATAAAAATGTATTTCATAGACTGTATTTTTTTTCACTGTATTTTTTTTCATTTTTTTCACTCATTTCAATTCCTCATTGAATGACAGTCTGCTGTATTTTTTTTATAAAAATGTATTTCATAGACTGTTTCCTAGCTAGTGCTTTAAATTTTCTTGTTCAAATGCATATTTTGCTTAATTATGAGGAAGTTCTATATGCTGTGCTCTTCATCATGTCTTTCTATTGGAGGAAGCAGTCTTCTCCAGACTTATTTTAATTTCCACTCAGTAGATGTTACTCTCCCATGTATGCTCAAATCATCTGCTTTCTGCTTTAAAGTCAAGGAGGTTTCTGCCCTTCCCTCACAGACAAAAATTTTGAAGACTGGCTGTGCTGGCTAGATCAATGTCTTTCTTTCTGAAATTATTTGAATATTCTCAATTCTAATAATGCATAGTCCTGAAGTTGTGTTTAAAGCTAAGATAATATTGATAAAATATTGACAATAATTAGCTTGTAATACTGTACTTACCGATTCATTTTATTGTATTGTGTTTTTTTTTAATTGCATTTGAGCAGAGCCATGAACGATGCCAAGAAGGGAAACAGGAAACCTCTTCCACTGAAGATAATCATTGAGGACATCTACGGAGATCTTAGCTTTGAGCAAATGTCCTTCAACTGTACCTGCAGATGTTCCCCCATGAATAGGATAATTAATTAACATATCTGCCTTGTAATAGTACTGTGATACTACATGCAAATGAGCTACTGTACCATAACATATAAATCAACTATCCATAGCATCTCTATCCCCAGGGAATCAAACACATGTACCCTTTAAATCCCTCCCATGGCCCAACATTTATAAATCCTTGATATTGCACGAACAAAACGTGTTTTGTGATATAATCAGCTGTCCACCATGGTTACTTGAAATTTGTCAGTCATTTATTCTGGGGAGAGGGAGTACGCCCCTCCTCCCTGGAAATTTGCCACTGAATTTTCAGGGCTTGGCCACCAGCTATGGTGACTGGATAGTGCAATATATCCACAAAACTGTTGACCTCAGGTGAAGCACCCACTGGGCTGAGACCTACCTTTCAGTCCAAGAGGCCTGCACCTCACTGTATCTGCCTCCTGGCTTGTTGGACCTGAGCCTGGTCAGGCCTGTGATTTTTCTGCAATCCCACACCAAAGAGATGGAACACTTCCACATAATCACAGGCACTTATGTGTAATACCAAAAACCTCATTTAAAAAAACTGTAACACCTGTTGTAAACCTCATTTCCACCTCCCACAGTGAGACGATGTGCCTGGCCTAGAACACAGGCCTTGAGCTTGAACTAGTTTTCTTCCTTGAGCAGACTAAGTTGTTTTATAGAGAAATGGCACCTACAGTCTCAGGATCCCTCTGTTCTTTGTCCAGAAACTGAGACCTGGTTCCAAAAATACCACCGGATGAAAAAATGACACTCAGTGCTTTGTGAGAACATGAAAATATTTAAAAAGAAATCAAGTAATAAACATTCATAAAATATTAGTTTACTGGTCTTTTGTGCTGCATATGCCTCCCAAATCTTTTAGTCAACTAAACTATGATTATTTTTGTTTGTTTTTAACCATGTTTATCCTGGACCTCCCTCTATATATTATGATGCTGTAATATTAACATTTGAGAAGAATAAAGAACTCAGAAGATCTTCACTTTTTACCAAGTTACATGCTCATCTGCCTTTAGTAAAATAGAAAGTATTTATAATTTGATTTTTAAAGATATATTTTCGCTTTATTTTATTTTTAATTAAGTATATTTGTAGGAGCCTGTGGAAGTATATGCACACTAAGTGCAGGTATCCCTGGAGGCCAGAAGAAACTTTCAGATTTCCTGAAGGTAAAATTAAAGGAGATTGTAACCTGACTGATGTGCACAGTAGGAACTGAACTTCGGTATTCTAGAGCAATGGCGAGATTAATTGGCTAATTAATTAGTTAAGAGCACTTTTTGCTCTTGAAGACCTCTGTGAATGTGAAAACATCTGCTAACAAAAGATCTCCATTTTTACTTGTTAATTACATGCTAATTGCAGGCTGAATGTCTCTTCTCTGGATAGAAGTACCCTGCTGTTTAAGGTTGGAGCCCTCTCCTGGATAGCCATTCTAAGCTAGATATTAAGGTGTAGGACTCCCTCTCCCCATCAGAGCCTCCTGATCTCTCAGATGCCACCAAACCACATTTGTTGGATGGCCTTGGACACAGATTCTAGCTAACTCTCCACTCTCTTTACCTATAGGATAATTATTTGGTACTGTGTTCTTGTTCATATGATAGGAGTGTGCTGTTCAATGCAAATCAAGCATCCTAGATGTGCCTAATTTTAAACAATTATATACACCAATCCTTGGAGCACCCCAATCGCAAGGGGTATATAGCCTTTGTTTTTTTGAATTAAAGTAGAACTTGCTCTCTGTGGTAGTTCCCAAAATGTCTGATCTCTGTCATGCTTGATGGCCTTCCAATCTTTTCACCTAATTTTCCCCTCCTGCTTTCCTGGGTTGGTGGGAAACATGAGGCTGGAGGAGAACCACCTTATCTCTGTAATTCTTGGGATCAAAAGTTGCAGACATCACAGCATTTCTGGATGTGAGGTCCCCAATCAACCAGTGCCTTGGGGGTGGGACTCTGTAAAATGAGTTACAACTAATGTTTATTTCACAGTAATGTTGCAGGCAAGCTTCAGGTTACAGAATCTTCTCAGTTGAACACAGTGGCCTATGGAGAAGAAATAAGAGCAGAAATTTGAGGCCACCCTGTTTAACTGCCCTCCCTTACATAAAAGAGGAGATTAGGCTTATTTGATAATCATTACCCAGTGGAGACCATGCTCTCTAAAGTTCATATTTCCATAGATATAGGTTTCAAATCTGAGACAAATGGCAGAGGTGCCTATTTATCACATTAGCTGCCAATTTACTCCCAGAAATCCCTCAGTCCTTCCAAAGCATAATATGGTTCTTTTGGCTGGCATACCCCACTCCTTACCCTGAATTTTCCTAGTCTGGGCTAACCTCTTGTCCCCATATCAACTTTTAGATTGCTTTGCAAGGTCAGGTAAAATGTTTTAACTAATGACTCTGATGTAAAAAATCTTAGAGAACCATGTAAAGTTAAGAAAATACACTCTTATATAACTACTCTTAGTAGTAAAGCCAGGGACTCTTTAAGGTTGATGAGCAGAAATAAAAGCCCAAGGTAGCACTTGCTGACTGGACACTCTCCAGCTGGGCCTGTAACTGAGACAACAATTGATTTCTTTATACTTGTTTTTGCCCTCAGCTTCTTGATATGATTTAATAAAAGTTATTAATGAGCAGGTGCACACTCCACCATTTAAAGTAGAGGTGGCTGATTGTTTTTTATATATAAAAGTTTAGATTTGTGATACTTTAAAGACTTTTATAAGATTATTTTTATTGTAATTGATTCTTGGTTACCCAAAATTTCACCTTGCCAGGAAAGAAATGCTGGCTGAGAAGTTAAGTTGCTTGCTTATCTTGTTAATTTATCACAATTTGGTTAATTACAAGTGTATATGGGGTCTTGGGAATAACTTGTTTTTTATATTTGTTTCTCACCCATAATATGTAAAACATTTGATCATGTGAAGGTATAGGGGAATATGTGGGTTTTTTTTTCATATATTCATTGTACTCAACTCAAAGAAAAATTGAGTTTAACCACATTGTGTGTTTAGCTTGAAAGATCTTGCTGGGATAGATAAGCTGTGGAAAAAGAGTAAAAGTGTGGTCTGAACTGGCCTTCTGGGTCTTGTTCCATCCACTAAGGTGTATGTATGTTGGGTGGTTTGGACCTCACTCTCTGGAGTTTGTTTCATCTGAAAAGATGTATGTATATGTATGTATGTAAGGTTGGGATGGAGCTTGCTCTTTTTTGTTTGTTCCATCCATCGTGATGTATGTATATGTAGGTAAGGTGGTTTGGTGCTTGCTCTTTGGAGTTTGTTCCATCCACCTATATGTATGTATGTATGTAAGGTGGTTTGGAACTTACTCTTCAGAGTTTCTTTCCAAAAACAAACAAGCAAACAAAAAGTCATTTCTTTTGAATGCTCTATCACATCCCAGAAAAGAGCCCTAAATGGCAGAGTAGATAGTTGTAAGCTGCCTTTGTGGATGCTGGGAAATGAACTCAGGACCTCTGGGAGAGCAGCTGGTGCTCTTAACCACTGAGCCATCTCTGGAGCCCCCAAGTGCTTATCTCTTAGACTGCTTAGAATCCCCTGCCTTGGGAATATCGCAGCCCACTAGGGCCTAGGACTTCCTCCATCAATTAACAATTGCCATTTCTGAATTTCAGTGACCTGATAATTATTAACTGACTATCTTCACACCTAATGGACCAGCTTTGACAGCTCAGCATGGCCAAATTCCATATTGTATGATTGGCTTTCCCTTGTGATCCCCTGGCTGGGAGCTGCAGCCCTGGCCAGTGTCAAAAGAAGGAGGGTCATCTGCCACCGCCTTTGTGGCTAGACTGTAATTGTTGGTTCCACCATATGTGTGCACTTTGATTTCTAGTTTATACATGATACTGTCTTTCTCCCTTCCCTCCCTCCCTCTCTCTTTCTCTTTTTAATTTTTTTTTAAGACATGGTTTCTGTTTGCAACCCTGGCTGTCCTGGAACCCCTCTGTAGACCAGGCTGGCCTCAAACTCGGACATCCACCTGCCTCTGTTTTCCAAGTGCTGGCATCAAAGGTGTGTGCCCTCACTGCCAGGCTCCCTGTCCTTCTCAAAGTTTCCTTCAGAAAATTATTCCCAAAGACCCTCCATGGTTCTTCAGACTGTTCCCTAAAGGAACTGCTACACTAACCTCAGAAAGTCTGTAGAGCATAAACATGTGTTATGCAAGCATAAAATTATGCAAAGAGACAAGACACATTTCCTACGGGAATCAGCTTCCTGGAAGTCCCTAGCAAGAAACCTAACATGGTTATCTAAGCCGAAAGACATATTTTAAGTCCCACGCTTATTTGGTTACAAGACTGGAATTGATGAACTCCTTTTTTGCTGTTTCTCTATGATTCTTGAAACAGTACAATTAACTATTCAAGGAAACATTTCTAAGAGATCACTAAAAGCTTTAGCAAATAAGAGTAGAAGGAAAATAAAATTTTAGGAGAGGTAATAAATCAGATTCAGCATCAGGAATTGCTTGTGGAAAAACCAAACATTGTAGGTAGTAAAAGGACAAGAGTTTTAGGGCTTTCTAAAGAAAATGTTTAATCAGGATCTGTTGGGATAAATGCTCTGGATATTCCCACTGCAGTAAAGCTACTACAAAACCATTACCTAACACAGGTATTTATGATGAGGCAGAAAGAAGATGGGCAAACATAGGAGCTCAAAAAGGTTTGTATTATACTATAAGTTTTACAGACAGACTAGCTCAAGCATCTTAAGGAAAGATTGTAAATCTTTAGGAAGCCAAACAGAAAAAATTCCCCTCAGTGCTTACCTCCAGGGGAGTTTAAATCTTTAGCTGACCTAGTTGGGAGGATTATTAACAGCCCCTAATTAACTAACAATAAAATATGTAGACAGACCACAAGTTTAACAAGCCCCTGGCCCTCTAAATTGGCAAACAAGTCACTAGTTCTATGTTTGCTCTGCTTAAGAGGCTGTTAGGCCAAGATTTTTTGTAGACACAGCTTCTACCAGGTTACTCTTTCAGTTAAAATATAAACTTTGTAAATGTTCCGGGGGATATGTCAACTTTAAGGTGCTTCTTTGTAAGATTACTATAAAAGTGTTGGCTTGACTTCAGTAAAGTGCAGAAGATCCAAACCAATACCACCTAGTGTGGGTCTGACTGTCATTTCGCCTATCTGTGCCTTCCTGATATCCGAATTCTCTGATTTTCCCGTGGATGCAGGGCATCCAAGGGAGCTGGTCCGAGGCAAGGAACACATAGTCTTGCTGTACAGATCTCTTGGATGAAACTAATGGTGGCCAATACCTTCATTATGTGCTTTCACCTTCTAAACCCATTTTAATTGTCACCTTGACACATAGGAGGCTCATCTGAGAGGGAAGCGTTCATGGGGGAATTGTCTAGATTTGGCCTTGGGGCATACCTGTGGGAAATTGTCTTGGTTACTGACTGATTCAGGGGTACCCAGCTGATTTCAGGTGACACCATTTCAACTCCAGTAATCTTGGGCAGTTTTATAAGAAGGCTAGCTAAGTGTGAGCCTGTGAACAAGGAAGCCAGCAAGCAGTGTTGTTCCTCCGTGGGTCCTGTCATGACTTCCCTCATAGATAGATTGTGACCTGGAAGTGTTAAATCAAATCCTTTTCTCTGCCAGTTGCTTCTGGGTGGAAAGTTTTATCATCATAGCAACAAAGTGAAACCAGAACAGCACCCACCTTGGGAAGAGCTGATGAGAAGTATCAGTCTCATAAAAGATTCTTAGGCCCAGATTTCTTGGTTCTGTTGCTCTCCTTGTGGAGCTCCAGACCGTTCCAGGTCTTCCTATCTCCCCCTTCTTTCATATGATTCCCTGCACTCTGTCCAAAGTTTGGCTATGAGTCTTAGCATCCACTTTGATACCCTGCAGGGTAGAGTCTTTCAGAGGCTCTCTGTCTTATTCCTTATTTTCAGCTTCTTCCGATGTCCATCTTCTTTGCCTTTCTGAATGAATATTGAGCATCTTACCCAGGCTCCTCCTTGCTTAGCTTCTTTAGGTGTACAGATTTTAGTATGATTGTTCTATATTATATGTCTAATATCCAGTTATAATTGAGTATTTACCATGTATGTCTTTCTGCTTCTAGGATAACTCACTAGGGATGATCTTTTCTAGTTCCCACCCATTGTCTATAAATTTCATGATTTCGTTGTTTTTAATTACTGAGTAGTATTCCATTGTATAAATGTACCACGATTTCTGTATCCATTCCTCAGTTGAGGGACATCTGGGTTGTTTCCAGATTTTGTCTCTGACATGAACTCAGTGACTGGCTCTTTGATCACCTCCCCCTGAGGGGGGAGCAGCCTGAGCAGGCCACAAAGGAAGACTATGAAATATGAAAGACAGTCCTGATGAGACCTGATAGGTTATGGCCAGATGGAAGGGGAGGAAGGGAGGGCTTGGGAGGGCATGAGGGTAGGGCTACAGCTGCGATACAAAGTGAATAAATTGTAATAAATAAAAATTATATTAAAAAAGAAATGACAGTAGTTGGATTTATCCATTATGAAAAACTGTATGCAATGAAATATAATTGTATGCACAAAAAGAACTGATGAAGAAGGGCAGACTGT
This sequence comes from Meriones unguiculatus, assembly GCF_030254825.1. Lineage (NCBI taxonomy): Eukaryota > Metazoa > Chordata > Mammalia > Rodentia > Muridae > Meriones > Meriones unguiculatus. The sequence continues at coordinate 16,142,293 of NW_026843646.1, read as the reverse complement.
CCTCCAGCTGATGTAGGAGGTTCCTGAAAGAACTGATGAAGAAGGGCAGACTGTCCTCCAGCTGATGTAGGAGGTTCCTGAAAGCTACTTTATGATCTTCTGGACTTCATTTCCCTGTACTAAACAAGGCTTTCCTGAACAGGCAACTCTGCCTGCCATTTTCCTGGAGTTTACCTCCCAAGAGTGGCCTGGAGTTCACAGGGGGAACTTTAAACTGCAGAATGATAGAGGGGAGGAGGGGAGGAAACAGACCGTCAGTACAGTCCCACTGAGCCCCAAAATATCCCCAGTGATATCCAATTAGATCAGCACTTCCTCCTAAAATTCTCCCAGCAGGCAGAGTGCATGGAGAAATGAAAGGGTCACATCAGGGGATGGAGACGTGGTTCAGTTGATTGAGAATGTCTTGAGTCCCACCCTCACCACTGCTTGAACTGGGGTGTGGTTCTGCACACCTGGAATCCCATCACCCAGGAGGTAGAGGCAAGAGGATCAGAAGATCAAGGTCATTTTAGTTTATATGTAATTTTTAAAGACAATACAGATGGGAGATCCTGTCACACATCCACACAAAAGCAACTTCTAGCCTCTCCTCTTTCTGTGTGTGTTTACAGATGAATGTAGGTGCTCACGGAGACCAGAAGAGGGTGTCAGATCCCCTGGATCTGGAGTTACAGGCAGTTGTGAGTAGCCCAACATGAATGCTGGGAACTAAATTCAGTTCCCCTGGCAGAGCAGCAAGTGCTCTTAACTGCTGTCCCTATTTTTAGCTTCTAAACTGTGATACCCATTTTCCTGTGGAATTTGTGAAAACATACTCCAGTCAAAACAGGCAACACGGAAGGGAACACTCATCACAGTCCTCAATAGTATACATTTATGTCTCCAGCAGAATCTTATATTAAGATATAGCTTTGGTGTTCAGGCTTTCTATTGGGTATGTATAGTGTGTGTGACGTCTTAGTTACTTTTCTGCTTCTGTGATTGAAGAGTTTAAGTTAGCCTGGGTGACTACATTTTGAAATGAGAAGCCATCTTGACCGGAAGCTGAACTCAGGTACCACAAAATATCACAGAGTGTACACTTGGCAGTAACAAAGTTAACTCTCCTAGCAACAGCCTCCAGGAAATATCACAGAATAAATACTTGGTAGGAAACAGAGACCATCTCCCTGGCAACAATCAGTGAGAAACGTTTGGGCAAATTCTCCCCAATGTTCCAGATGTAGTTTAAAAGAATGGCAATTGTGATTATGTGCCTCAGCTAGAGGGTCACCTCACCATGACTTTTACCCAACCCTGTAATGCCAAGGCATGAATACCCCTACTTGCTGTCATGGACACATCCTGCTTTCGGTTTTTCCCTTTAAAAACCCTGTTCACCCAGTGCTCGGGGTCCCACTTTTCTCCTGCTGCATCAGTTAACCTGGGGTCCCGAGTTCGATTGCTCTCATAATAAAGCTCTCTTCCTTTTGCATCAAGTCATCTCCTGGTGGTCTCTGAGGGTCTTGTGATCCTGGCATAACACTCAGAGTCCTTAGATGAGAAGGACTCCCTTAGCCTTCCTGTGTGTGAGAGGTTGTGAGATCCGCTGGAAGTGGATTCAGATAGTGGTAGGTGTTGGGGATGGAGCCTAGATTCATCTGGAGCAGCAGGCACCTCCTCAACCACTGTGACATCCCTCCAGCAGTTGGTTATGTAATTAAAAAAAGAGTATTAATCACTGTCAAACAAAATCGCTACAAATCATTTGATACTGGGATTTTGGGGTGAAGAAAACTCAGAAATCTGCCTGCTACTGCCTGCAGGAATGCTAGGATGACAGGCGTGTGCTGCCACACCCTGGCCTTTTTTAAATATATATTTGGAAGAGATTTATTATCTGTGTCTGACTCCTACTAACATAATCCAAGGTCCAGAGAACCAAGGACCCCTTCTCCCAACTCCCAGGCACTGGATATTTTATACTGTAGCAGTAGCTTCTGAGACATGGGCGGGGCGATGACATAACAGAGCAACTGGGACTGTATGGCATGCCAGGGAGATCTGCAGACACCGGGATCAGCGGAAAGGCACTGCAGTCTCTGACGATGATGGGCCATAGAGCAGCAGCAGCGTGAAGGATGTCCTCACGCCTACTTCCTCTGTAAGGGAAGCTGAGGGACCACATCACGAGTTGGTGGGAACAGCCTGCGTGGCATTCTGGGATTTGTAGGCGTCCCCCCTACCCCCACCCCGTCCCTGCTGCTCACAGGGACAGACACAGAGATGGGACTGCAAGCAATTCCAGACGTCATCGCGGCGCCCGACGTCATTTTGGTAGTTCTCAGATACAATCCCAGAAGTACTTGCTTCGAAGCCATGTTTGTAGTTCCCAGATAAAATCCTAGAAGCCCTTGCTTTGTAGTTCTCGATACAATCCCAGAAGTCCTTGCTCCGAAGCCATGTTTGTAGTTCTCAGGCAGGTGGGTCTCTGCCGCAATGCATCTTGGGACTTTTGGTACTTAGTGATCAGTGAGCTCTCCGAAGTGAGAAACAAAGGGATAAAGGTCTGTCTGTGACTAGAAGCTTTGTGTTTACATCCCTGTAATGGGGGCCAAAGAGATGGCGAGGGTCTCAGCGCCTTCGAGCCCAGAAGTCTCTGCTGTCTGCGGGGAGGATCCAGAAGCCAAACGCGAAGGGGCGTGACTTTCGTTAGAGGCCTGCCGCTGCCTGGACCAAAACCGGTCAGCAATCTTCTTGTCCCAAGCTGTTATGAACTCATAGTCCTGCTTACACGCGGGCCGGGGGGTGGGTGGGGGGGAGGGCGGCTATTTGGGGTTCCCTGCCTCCCTCCTCTGTCCACCGCCCGCGGACTATTTGGAGTCCCCGAGCGGCTCGTGTGTGGGGCAGAACCGCAGGTAGGTGGATGGCGGGAAGAGAAGAGTCCCACTCCTCTGCTCCCACCAGGCCTGCGTGCATCCTGGGGGAGATGGGTGCACCCCGCTCTGGGTGAGGTTGTTCACGACCTTGTATAGGTTGTTCTGGCGCCCTCTGCTGGCCCACGGGTGCACAAGCAGGGAGGACATTATTATATAAATAATGTTTAGGGGGCTGGGGGTTGAGTAGGTAAGGTGCACTGCGCTTGGTTATTAGGGTGCTGGAGAGTCAGTACAGAAGGATCTGGCCACCTCTGCTGGTCTGAAGGCATACACACATGGACAAAGAGAAAAAGTAAGAGGTGGAGGAGGAAGAAGAGGAAGGAAGGAAAGAAAGAAAATGAAAGAGAGAGAAAAAGAAAGGAAGGAAGGAAGGAAGGAAGGAAGGAAGGAAGGAAGGAAGGAAGGAAAAGAAGGAAGGAAGGAAGAAAAACAGCCTGCTAATTGAAACTTGGTTACTATTTGGTGTTGATTTGCTGAATTTGAACCAACATACAAAGGTACATGTGCAGGTATTCTGTAGTGATTTAAGTAACTGAAGTTTTTCCACATGGTAAATAAAATATTTTCAACCAGAAGGAAGGTGTGGAACATGGCAAACCAACACATTTTATTTAGGATCTGTATCAAATAGGAATGACTTGGTGAACTTTTTCAGAGGAAGCTTCTCATATTTAAAGACAAGAGCTATCCCTGGCTTAATGAACTTTCACTAGTCATCTACACCCGCCCAGTACCCAGGAGATTTGTACTTCCTTAAATTATGGATTAACAGGTTTAATTGCTCACTTCCTGCTTTGCTATGTGAAAATCATGACCATGAAAATCATTCCATATGGAATGCAGTGTATGCAGTGGCCTGTGCCCTCCATAAAACGCTGTTGAGCAAAATTGAAGTGGGATCTAAAGAAGACAGAAACCCGAACTGGCTTCTACCATGCCAGGTAAGCCTCACTCATAAGCAAGGGAAGCATCAGGATCTTATATTATTGGTAAGCAATTCACTGTCATCAAGCCAATAAGACATTTTCATCTTATAGTTAAAAGTACAAATTAAAATGGAAAAAGGTTCTGTCAAAGCATATGTGTATATATCTGTATCTTACATGATTTGGGGCCTGAAAGCACTCATTTGAAGACGTTAAATTTGATTGTCTTTCAACAAATGTTTTCCTAGTGTGAGATGAAATTCTGTAAGATATATGTGTAAATAGTGTAAAAATATAGCAAGTTCAATAACGAAAATTTTTATGATTTCATGGAATATGTCCAATGCCATAAGATATAGACTAGAACATCATATCCAAAGCAGCCATTTCACCTAAAATACAATCTGCATTTATGACAAAAGACCATAAGAAGATCTTTTTTGTGTTAGCAGTAACTGAAACGTAATTGCTTTCACAGATTATTTAGTATTAATAAGGTGTGATGAAGGTGAAACCAAAACTGTGCTCCCATTATTAAATTTTAGAACACAGTCAGTGCTCATGAGCCTGGGCCATATCTCATCATGTTAGTGATAAGTGTAATGTGTGGGTTTTAAACCAACAAGATATAAAGTAGGACTCATTTACACTTACAAGCCATGGAGATCACCTTCAAATAGGGTATCATGAAGAAGATTGTTGAGCAAGTCAGTTGAACTTTTCATTCAGTCAACGTTAGCTAAATAAAAGATGAAATGTGAATGTTTGTATACTATATAATTTAGTATTATGGGAATCAGTAATATTTGACATTGATATTGACATAGTCTGTAATCATGGCTTCTAGTCATAATATATTAGGTAAGTGAGTATGTCTCTTGTACAGATAACTGAGTACCTATATAGCAGTTCTTTATAACACAATTTATTAATTAGTTAACACAATATTAGGTTGTGTTATTAATTTTCAGGAGTTAATTTTTGTAATCAAGATAATACTGGTGTCTTTACAAAACTATACAGTGTTTCTTCCTTTTCTCTTTTGTGGAATACTTTGAGGAGTATTTCAGTGAGTTCTTTGAGACTCTTGTAGAATTCATGCTGAATCTCTAGACCTAGGCTTGCTTTCTTTAATTCTTTTCCTTTTAATTGAGAGATTTTTAAATTATCATTTCTATCTTGGTTGTTATGTGGTTGTTACTTCCTCTTGATTTAATGTTCTTAAATTTTATACATCTAGAAATCTACCCATTTTTTTTTTACATTTAAATGCTTAGTTGAATTAAGACTTTTAAAATATGAACCTATGATTCTCTGCTTTCCTCAGTGCATGTTGTAGTGTCTGTTAGATCAGGATTGATGCAGTTGACATGGACTTAAAAGAGAACAGACAGGCATTTCCAAAAACAGGATTTTTCTCTCAGACAAAACACTGATATGGTAGCCTTTTGAGGGGGGAAGTAGAGATTCTGTGCTGTAGTACCAGAGGTCTGAAGTAGCTTGATGGGAAGGACATACTGTGGGGGTTCAGTGTAAAATTTCTGGCCTTAGTCCTGTCTTCTGTAGGTGTGTGGACTTATTTCTGGGTGTTTGATTCAATTCCATTGACCCACAAGTCTATTTGTCTGCCAATACTATGCTGTTATTATTACTGTTGCTCTATAGTATAGCTTTCGATCAGGGATAGAGATAACTTCAGAAGTTCTTTATTGTACTGGGTTGTTTTAATTATTTTTTTTAATATGATGTTAAGAATTGTTATTTCAAGGTCTGTAAGGAATTGTGGTGGTATTTTGATGGAAATTGCATTAATCTCTAGATTTCTTTTGGTAGGAAGACCATTTTTGCTGTTATTCTTACTGATCCATAAGCATGGGAAATCTTTCCATCTTCTGATATCTTTTTCAGTTTCTTTCTTCAGAGACTGGAAGTTTTTTTCATACAGATCTTTCCCTTGCTTGGTCAGTGTTAAAGCGACATACTTTATGTTATTTGTGACTATTGGAAGGTTGTTGTTGCCCCAATTTCTTTTTTTATTGGATTGTTTTAACTTTATGCTGCAAATTGAATATACCCAACACTACTTTGTCTGAAAATGCATTGTTTTAATGTGGTTTACAGTTTTATGTGAGGGTAAAGTTTACTCTATCATCATTCATTTAGCAACAAGAGTGAGTGAAACTGAAAATAGTATGAAACAATGTACAATGTCATAGAAATAAGACTTTAGTATAAAGTTTAGTGAAGCAGTGCAACTTGTTACAGTCACATAAAAGACAGTACACTAAGTATGACTTAATTGAGAAAACCAAAAGTGAAATTAAAATATGCTACAGAACTGAGCAATGAATCTGAATATGATACTGAAATCTTTTTGAACATGCAAAATAAAATCTGATATCACTGGGTTGGTATTTTCCACAGAATCTGACTAAAATTAAAACCACCTTTTGTTATAGTTCATGTAAAATTGCACATATCTCCTACTTATATTCTGAGACATTTTGATGGAATACCTACACACAGCCTATACAGAGTTGTCGTAAACTGACAGGATTGCTATGGATCCCCATAATCTTCTCAGTAGATTTTCCATACACTTGAAGTTACTAATGAGAAGTATCAGAATTATCATACCATTGCACCTATACTCATGGTGGCCTAAATATGAAAATAACCTCAATGCTCATTTGTTGTGGACAACATGAGTGCCTAAGGAGGACATTGTGCTAAAAGAATGAACACAATAGTAATAATTAAAGGATTTTATACTTAAAAAGAATCTCATAGTGTTGCTGTATTGGGCATGAAACAACTTATAATTACTTTGTTTTTCTTTTTCTTTTTCAAGACCGGGTTTCTCTTTGAATTCTTGCCTCTACTGGACCCACTGTGCAGACCAGGCTGGCTTGGAACTCACAAAGATCTGACTGGAAGGAGTAGGCAAATTGATTCTTAGTCTTAGGAAGGAACTTAATATGAAATGTGCTTGCAACTGTGGTCCAAGAATGGTAGGGTCCATCCCACCTTAGTGGCAGCGACACATATTGGGTTGGTTCTTCTAGAAGGATGCAAATGTTAAGGTCATGGATTCTTCCTCTGTGCTTTCAGTTCAACACTGTTCCATCCATCTATGTCTGGCAGAGTCAGAGCCCCACTGAGAATACTGTGAGGGTGCATTGCATGAAGCTGTGAGGACGAAGACTGTTTCATGTTGTGACCACAAGATGTTGAGATACCTACGCAATGAGACACCTCCCATGCATATAGGTAGTAGAAGTAACCAAATGTGGAGATGTATGAGAAGTTGCAGGTATAGGCCACCTAAGCCCTGTGAAACTTAAGACACATGTGTCTGAGATCAGCGACAGGATTTGGTGTTTGCCCTACTGGTTTTCCTGCCATGGTCCAGTCTTCCCTCACTATGTACACATTGCTGTCTATTGGAATTAGACAGTATATTCTGTGCCATTGTATGTTTTAAAGATATAACTTGCTTTCTGATTTTACAAGATGCAGCAATGAAGATATTATCTAGTGACAAAACAGACCTTGTTTGTTTTGTAGTGTGTGAGCTGTTTCAGACTCTGAGGATCATTGAAGTAAGACTAAATGCATTTTTATCATGGGTTCACTATGAGCCTATAGTGAACAGGGTTAGAATGTAGTTGATCAGATAAAAAAGCTCCCAGATAGGATGATGCCTTTGAATACTCGTCTGTTTTTTGTGGCTTTCATTGTGGAGCTTTTAGAACCTTTCTAGATTCTTTATTAGGTAATGGATTTGTGTGTATACAGACTCAACCCATTTCTTATTCTTTGTGCCTACTGTTTTGTTGAAACTAATCAGTCACATTCCTTCTTATGCTGCTATGCCTACACACTTATAGACTCTTATCACTAAATCACATAAGATACAGTAGAAATACTTCTTATTCAGTGGTAAGCTATTTTGCTTTCCTGTTGTTTTTATGTTTTAGTTTTGTTGTTTTGCTTTTGTTTGTGAAGACAAAGTTTCTCTGTGTAGACTTGCCTGTCCTAAATTTAGATAAGTAGACCTGACAGGATCTGAACATATATTACAACATAGTTTGATGTTCTATGGATGTGTATATATTATATGGTGTTCCACAAGTCTTCATGTTCTCATTAGGTAACCATTTGGCACTTCATCTTGAAGTACTTCCTTCTATTGGAATTATGTCATGATACTAGATAATGTAACAGCAATGAGATTTATTTTTAAAAATACTGTGTTGTGTGTGTTTTTGCGTGTATGTAATTTATTATTAAAGGTTTTTTGACCAGAGCAGATATATAGAGAGTGGAAGCAAACTTTGTGGGGTCTAATTTCGCCTGCCATCATATGGTGATCAAACATCATGTTGCCAGGTTTGTACACCGTGGATATTTCCCACCACGCCATCTCATTAAGTCTCAGATATCATTGGTTGAAACATTATATCGTAAAAGATTTTCTTCCTTAAAATTGTAAACATTGTCATCTAAGGATAGAGAAAAATAGGACAATTTGAATAATAAGTCTCATTTGCAAAGAAAGTGGTATATTGCTATATTTTTTATTGTTTTAGTTTATTTTATCAGTATGTCATGGGTTCATCAATAGCTGCAGCCAGACCACTCAAATGCCAGACTCAGACACATAGTAGTTTATTGAATGCTGAACACAAACTGACTGGTTAGGACGCTGTCTGGATTCAGGAACTAGATTGTGACATCAGTCTTTTTCAAAGGTAGGCCTCTCATAAGAAAACTCATAACCAGATCACAACCATTTAACCAGATGGGAAGGAATGGGAGGGTAGCATGACCTCATTTTGCCTAGGTAAATACAAGAAGAATCAATTTTGTTTCAAGTGTATTGTATCTAGGTAGCTAGACAATGCATTTTAAGCTGATTAGTTGGGATATAAGCTTAGGGACTTTACAGTTCCCCATCATTCTGGGAGAAAGGAACATAGGGTGTTGTGGTTTTGTTCAAGTAGAGCATATGTGATTAATGCAAGCAGAATGTTTAACAAGTATTGAATTTTAAGTAAAAGGCTGTTCAAGCTCTCCAGATGGCAGAGCCTGAGAACGTGAAGTTAATTCCACCTTCTGGTCAAAATGGATACTTAACAACAAAATGACCATGGTTATGTTAGGCAGTAAGGCCAGACATGCCTGGACATGTCTCAATGTTAGTATGTCTAAACAATTAAACAATAATTCATAACATTTCTCAGAACCACAGACATACTGCAGAGAATTGTCTCTGTAGAGAAAGTGGATGCCTGATAACCTGTGTTCAATTTCTCAGAGACTCATATTGAATCCAACATGTTTTCTCTCATTTGAACACTTGGGCTGTGGCATATGCACACTTAGCCACCAGCACATACATAAATAATTTTTAAACCTAAATAAGGGCCAAGGAGATAACTTGAACCAGACAACTCTCTGGGTCTCGTCTCTAGAACTGACATAGTGGAAATAGATTATAAATAGCAATAAGTTGACCTGTTAGTGCCATCTACATATCGTGACACACACATATATATGTACAAACAGAGTTCATATATTTTTTTAGTGGGTTGAATGTAACATCAAAGAAAATAGCCCAGTTTTTGAGAAAACACACAAAATTATTTGCCAGGTTATTGTTATAAAATTTGAAGAATTCATTACTACTCATGGTAACAATAATAAATAATAATAAATCTTGTTTTAGCCTTTCATTCTCAGCTGGACTTAGAGGTGCATGCCTATAATCCCAGTACCTGGGAGACAGTGGCAGAGCAATCTGTGTGATCTTGAGTCCAGGTTGGTCAAAATAGTGAGTTCCAATACAGCTATGGCTATGTAGAGATATTCTGTCCGAAAATGTTTCAAAAGTAAGAATATATCTCAAGTTATGGAAATGTTTCTGGTATAATCTTACCAGACTCTGAGTGGTTTCAACCAATCCTTTTGTCATTTAGAGTGAGTGTGTTAACAAACAAAATAGGAAGCAATGAGGGAAGTCCATTCACTGAGGGATAGAAATTCATTGAGTCCCTCAACAACCATGTAGCAGGGACTTGTTCACCTTCAAGTGCTAGGAGACAAAAGCAGTGATGGAAAATCTCCAACGTCTGCATTATAATAGCATATTTGGAAGCCTGAGAGTTAGTAGTTCTGCTTCCCTTGTGTACCTAACGTTGGTTATTCTCACTGATATTGCATGGCTCAGAATTACCTGTCTTTCCAGGTTCATTGCATTTGATGCATTCTTTCCTCCTAGGGCACCAGATATACAAATGGTGAAAAAAATGCATATATATGTGATTCATTATTGTAAAAAATATTTTCTCAATGTATATATTATTTTTAATTAAAATCGATTTAAGTGCATAATTTTTGGCACTATGTATAGCAAGTGCATGCTAGGTATCAGTGAATGTCTGATCCATGTGATTAGAGATACAGATTGTTTTGAGCTGTCCCTTGTGGATGGGAATCAAAGCTAGGCCCTGTGGATGAGCAGCCACTGCTCTGAGGGGCTGAGCCATCTTTTCAGCCCCCTGAGCATGTCATTAATTGCACTGTTTGCATAGTTGATCCTAAGTTAATCTTTAACTCAGCACTGATGATCTAGAAGAAATATAAGATTGATAACACCAGAAACTAACTTAGACTTGGTGCTTAAAGAAGATTCTCACCCCAGCCCTCCACCAAATTAGGCAAGTGTCTAAATTATGATGACAGAGATATTGACAATACAAGTCATTAAAAAGATACTGAGCCCTTAGCCAAAGGCAAAAGACTGAGTTTATCTCACATGTAATAAATAGGCATCAAGGGGAGTCTACAAGGATACATGTCAGATGTCCTCTGCCTGGAGTTTATGCTTCCTGTAAAGAGAAAAAGAACTTCCAGGCTTGAAGACTGACTTGTCTGAATGGAATTGTATACTGCTTCACCAGTGCTAGGAAAATATTTAGTTAGGAGCCTGAAGTGGTGCTTACTTGAGATGATGTGTTGATCGCTCTCAGAGGAATCCTGGATTCAGAAAAAAAATTACTCTTTAAGGCTCAGGAAAGCAGGCGTTTACAAATAGCTGTGGAGTATGAGTGAACTAATAGGGAGTGACCTTTGGATAATAAAGGAAGAAGATTAAAGGCCAGAAAGCAATGCTTGGGGAGTATCTGAGAACTAGCCTCTAACTCTATTCTCTGCATCTGCTTAGCTATGGTGGGTGGGTCAGTTCCATCCAGGTGCTCCACTCTTTCTTTTCTTGGCAACTACATGTAGCTGTCTATGAAAGCTCCCTTCAGACCTCCACTCTGTGGTCTCCTAATGGAACTTTTTTGCATTTTTTACTAATTATTATTTATTAGCATTTATTCACTTTGTATCTCGGCTGTGGCCCTCTTCCTCATCTCCTCCCAATCCAACTCTCCCTCCCTTTTCTCTCCCTATGCCCCACCACTAGTCCACTAACAGGGGAGGGCCTTCTCTCTTTGTATCTGACCCTAGCCTATCAGGTTTCATCAGGACTGGCTGCATTGTCTTCCTCTGACCTGGCAAAGCTGCAACCCCCAGAGGGAGGTGATCAGAGAGCCTGTCACGGAGTTCATGCCAGAGACAGCCCCTGCTCCACTTACAAGGGAACCCACTTGGAAAATGAGTATATGAGCTACATCTGAGCAGGGGTTGTAGGTCCTCTCCAAGAATGGTCCTTATTTGGGTCAACAGTCTCTGCAGGGTCTCCAGGGCCCAGGTTTTTTTGTTTTGCTTTTGTTTTTGTTTTTCTCTGTTCATCTTCTTTTGGAGCTCCTGTCCCCTCCAGGTCTTTATAGCTCCAACTTCTTTAATAAAATTCCATGCATTCTGCCCAAAGTTTGGCTGAGTCTCAGCCTCTGCTTCATTACCTCAATCAGTGGATTCCTTCAGAGTCCTGTGTGTGGTAGACTCCTGTCCTGTTCCCTGTCTTCTGCTTCAGACGTCTATCGCATTTGCCCTTCTGAATGAGGATTGAGCATCTTCCCTTTTCCAGCTTCTTTAGGAGTATAGATCTCAGTATGTTTATACTCTTTTATATGTTTAATATCCACATAGGAGTGAGCATATACCATATGTGTCTTTGTTTCTGGGTTACCTTACTCAAGATGATCTTTTCTAGAACTTACAATTTGCCAGCCAGAGAATTCCTTCAGCTAGTAAATGCCTTCAGCAAATGGTTGAGTACAAAAGGAACACACACACACCACAAAATCAGTATGCTCTGGAATACAAAAGACAAAAGGGTGAGAAAGAAATTAGGGAAATAACACCCTTTACACAAATTAAATAAGGTAGCTTGGGTGAGACTCTAACCAAGCAAGTGAAAGACCTGTATTAAAAAAAAAAAGTCTAATGGGATCCTCAGTCCCACTCTTTCATCCCTTTAATCTGCCTGCCTGGTAGGAATAAGGATATTCTAAAGACACATTTAATCTCCCCCTTAGGTGACATCTAGTGAAACCATGGATTCAATGAAATTCTAATTTCCCCTCAAATCTCATTTTATGAAAATGCTAATTCCTCCAGCTGAGACCTTCTCTGTTAAATAAACATTAACTCGGTGTCTGAATGTCTTGTAGGAGATAAAGGAGCTGAGAATGACAGAGGGATTTAAGGATGTCAAAAATTTATTATGTACCTTGGTTAGATCACTTAGTTGTGTGTATCTTGCCTTCTGTCAAACTGTTAGGATTTCAAGGATGAATTAGTTACCTTATAGCTTCTTCATTGGTCAAAATTACTAAGTAAATATTTTGTTTTCATTTTTCATTAATAATTTCCCTTTGTCATTGTTTTCTCTCTTTTTTATTTTAAAGAATAGTCCTACTATGTATCTCTGGCTGTCCTGGAACTTAGTATATATCCTAGATCTACTCACCTTGCCTCCAGAGTACCTGCATTTTAAGTAGACATGTCATAGCTTGATAATTCAGTTCTTTTAATTGGCTTATTGAGGATGAGTGGCTGATCCTGGCTGGGTAGGGTCGCCAGGACGGGCTCTGGTCCTAACTCCAGGACTGGAAGAAGATTCCCATCAAATGTAACCCTCCTGGTAAAAGCCCACTGTCTTCTCTTTATGCAGTATTGTTTTCCTTTATCATTGAGTCTGTTATAACTCATCTAAAGACTAGGGCAGAGTTCAATCCATAATCTATAGAGAGTGAAACCCAGGCTTACAGAGATGAGTGGTTTTGTAATATAGTTAAGTGTAACTGTTCATCTTACTCATCCCATCATTAAATTACATCACTAAATGAAGTGGAAGCCACCTCAACCAGGTATGGTGACACAGGCCTGTAATAGTGGTACTTAGAAAGAGGAGGCAGGAATTTCAAGGTTTCAAAATCACCCAAGGAGAGAATGGTCAGTGGTATGGTAGGAGGTCCTCAGAACAAAGAGAGGTGGTGGTTGGCCCAGGCCAATGTCCATAGTCTTCCCTGAAGCTCCAGAACTTCAGAGCCATGGCACCAGCAATTGTTTGCTAAGGTATTTTCTAATGTCAAGATGTCCAAGGCAGCTTAGGTCACTTCAGGATCAGATTCCTGTTAGTTATTAATGAATGTAACTTTCCTGCAAGTGGGGAAATTAGCCTCAGGTAGGGATGAGCTCCCTAATCACATATACAAAGGAAAGTCTTCAGCCCTGAAACCATATGCACAGAACCAACAAAAAATGGACTTAGCAGGTTTAATTCATACATTTGTAAATACTTGCTCACATACTTAAAAGGAAAAATGGGAGTGGAAGAATTTGGGAAAGGATGAAGAAAGGACATGGAAATTTCTGTTATCTATCTTTTATTTAAAGATTTATTTATTTATTTATTTATTATATATAAAATGTTCTCCCTGCATTTGTTCCTGTGTTCTGGAAGAGGGCACCAGATCTTATTATAGACGATTTTGAACCACTGTGTGATTGCTGGGAATTGAACTCTGGACCCTTGGAAGAGCAGCCAGTGCTCTTAACCTCTGAGCCATCTCTCCAGCCCCAATGTAATATATTTTAATTAACATGAACAAAATAAAGAAAAAGTGGTTAGAAAGCTGGCATAGCAGTTAAGATCAGTGGACATTTTTACAGAGAACATGAGTTCCATTTCAGAAACCAGCTAGTAGATGTCCATCTTTAATTTCATTCCCAAGGAGACACATGCAAAACATCCATATAAATAAAAATAAAGCTTAATAAAATGGAATTTGCTGCAGTGGGGTCATAGCCCTGAGAGAGACTGCAGCTAGGGCTAGTTGAAATGAACTCTTTTTGGTCCTGCATATAAGCAGTTGTGATGTTGTTCTGAGCCAGCCTCCTCAGAGGCAAAAGCTGCTGTGTTCTGAAGTTAGAATAGCTCAGTATAGCTTTCGTCTAAGAACTGCAAGCATAGTGCTCATAGTTAACTTTTCTGTGATGTTTTCTGCATTAGTATTCTCTCTCCTTTGTATTTGTAAGAATATTGGCAATCACAAATCCTTTACATCTATCTTCTAGATTATATATTACAGTCTAGAAGACAGATTTGCTCTATAAAATTCTGTGTGCTTTCAAGGCTAGACTTTTAGTCTTCTGAACCTATTGGAATTACTCAAAGCATAACCTGGAACCTGAACCTGAAATAGACTTAAGGGTGACAGAATATGTGGAATGAAAAATCTGTTCTATTCAGTTCCTTTTTGAGCAGTATACAGAGTTGAATACATTCTATCTTTGAACAGCTTTCTATGCACAGAGTGATTTCTCCCTAGGAAGGGTGTTAATTCTAGAACAGCCACAGCTCAAGGCTTCTAGAAAACTGTTTCTGAGTCAAGCTCTTCTATGTTGACTCAGGTAACCTTGATCCCATTATGTTGCTTCCCAGGGCAATGACCGTGTTGTCATCTTGATTAAAGTAGATAATAATTTCAGTTAAAGGGCAGTACCACCACTGAGTTTTAAAATTACCATTGGAGTCATATAGTCAACCCCCCATTGCAGTAGCAGGCAAAAATATGCATGTGGAGCTCGGCTTATAGGAGGACTCACTTATTGTGCACATCACAGGGAGAAATAGAATAGGCAGACAACCTGCTTATATCACTGTTGTGAAAAGGGATCTGATCATAATTTTGTTATTTCACAGCAGGTATGAATTAATGTCAGGTGAATGAAAATAAACCAGATTGCTGGGTGTACAGTTTGGGGAGGATAGCTTGACTCAATGAATATTGAATATGCAACTAGAGGACTGTCCTTTGCATATATATCTAATCCACTTACACATTTATGCCAGTTCTGAGGTTTGAAGCATAGGCCACTCACTGTAGCTGTGTGTGTCAGCTTACAGATCTAAACAAGAAACATCACACTTAAGCAATTACCATTGCCAGGGAATCACCTGATCTTTTTCCAAGACACTATAGCAATGATCTTTTGTTCAATTACATTTATCTTTTAAAAAGTTAACTAATTGAGTTCTATTAAATTTGATTGTCTCTAAATGCACCACTGCTCTAATCTCTTATGTGTTGTTATTCCCATTGTTTCCATGTCATTGGGAATGTCTTTTCATTTTTCTCAAGTGCTGTTGATTATTTATTTCCATATAGAGCAATGTCTCTATACGGAATGGCTTGCCTCATACCATGTTATTGAGAATTACTTTGAACACGTAATCTTACCTCTGCTGCACAGTACTGGGAAAACAGTCCTAAAATTCCTTCCAGGCTGGACTTTGACTGGTCAGTGAAAAAGAAAAACAGTGAATGAGTGTCCTCCAGTCTCTCTGGCTCTTAGTGGGCTTACAAATGAAGAAGGGCTTGTGCAAGAATTGAGATCTATTACCATATATTTTTAAGATGGTATATTCACAGCACAGAAAGTGATGGACAAGAAGGAGGAGAACAGCTTTCCTGCTTTGACAGTAGTTGACATTAGCAATACATAGTGAGGTAACCAATTTTATGATGATCAACACTTCTCAGGCCTACACACCAGGGTGTGTCTCTGTGGGATGGGAATCAGTGTTATCTTTTGGTATGTCCTGGGTCTATTTCTTCAGGAAGGTAGGATCTGCATGGGTCAATATCAGCAACAGCGTATAGTCTTTTTGGAAGACAAGTGATTTTTGATGTCCTTGAGCAGGAGGAATGCCAAATGAGCAGGCTGAGCTGATGTGTGTGGATTCAGTCGGCAATCTTCTCATTTTAGAGACAAGGCATAGGTTTTTGGGGGAGTCAGAAAGAGTACAGGGTACTGATGGCAGGTGCAGGTGAGACACGTAAGAAGAACCCAAGTGTGGTGAATAGGAGAACATAAAGGCGAGGGAAGTTGAAGTGGGAGGGTTTCTGGGACCCACCTGCTGGTGGATTGGAGGGAGACATGCATGGTGGAGGGCATGTCTATAGATTGGTGGATGGGAAGCCCTGGACAGGTTCTTAGAGAGGGGTCCTGGAAAAGATCTACAGGTATCTTGATCCTGGGTGTGCAGTCATGAGGAAGAGACACAGGGTCCTAGAAGCCCTGAGAGGGACCTGGAAAGATTGCAAAAGTGGGTGTCAGGAAGCCTGAGTTCCAGGATCCTGAGCTAGGAATGCCTTGTCCATGCTTCTTATGTGGTTCTGGAGGCAAGGCAACTCCAGGTCATGCTCCTAGCTGGGCTTCCCCACAGTGCCCCACAGCACTTGATGCCTCCAGGAGAAGAGGCCATTTGGGGCATCAAGAGCTCCACCATGACAGCGCAGAGGTTCCCTGCTACTCCAATGCCTGCAATCATGTCTATGCAACCTCTGCAACCTGGGCCCTCTCTGTAGTCTTCCTGGGTCCAGAGGCCATTGACAGCTCTTCAGCTGCCATTTTGCCCTCTAACATTAGCAGCTGCCCTGCCCAACCCCAAGCTAGTTCAATCAATTCACCACCCCTTTAGGTCCACTAGAGAAGACTGACAGTAAAACTGGCCAATCCATGAGACAGGGCTCTGGCTAGGGTGTTTTTACCCAGTCATGAGAGGTAGTGAGATGTCCATTATTTTCTTCTCAAACCTTTGCCCTGGCAATTGTTACAATGAGAGGAGGTGTGCTGTGAAGAAGATTGACATCTAGGCAGCCAGTGATACTGGTGGAAGGCAGGCACTTGTGATATTTGACCAGTGGAGTCATGAGAATGGGAATGGTTTTGGTAGGTCCTGGACAGTGGGACTTGAGGCCAGGGGCCAAATGAAATGAAGGAGTAGGTAATAGAAGGGGATTGTCCCACTGCAAGGATAGGCAAGATCAGACAAGGGGAGTTTCTGGCTTGAGTCTTAGAGGGGTGTGGCTAGAGAGAACATCTTCAGAGCCTGGGTCTGAGCGGTGGGCAGCATGGTTAGGTCAGGTCTTACCCCTCCCTTTTAGGTGAATCTCTCATCAAAACTCTGATTGCACCATCCACCTGTTCCAAATGTTTCCTGTCTTGGTGCAGAATGGCGGGGGTGGGGGTAGGACATGAAGAAGGGCTTGTGCAAGAATTGAGATCTATTACCATATTTTTTTAAGATGGTATATTCACAGCACAGAAAGTGATGGATGTGTGTGTGTGTGCATTTGTCAGGTCATTTTTAAGTCAACAGCCACACACTTGAAAGCTGCTTGTAAAAGCTTAAAGAAGGAATGAATGGGTCCATGATTCTTTTGACACCTCTTTCTTCCTCTTCCTTCCCCTTTCCTTTTTATTTTTCTTCTTTTTTAATTTTTGAGATAGGATTTCCTGTATACCAGGTTGACTTCAAACTTTTCTGTGTAACAGATGGTGACTTTGAACTCCAGATCCTCCTGCTTCCACCTCCCATTCACCACCATGGCCAGACCCTAGATTCGTTTAATAAGTAAGTGAGGGCAAACAACATGTTTGAACCATCAGTGACAGTCAGCATGACTTATAAAATAGATTGTTCTAGGATGTGTGGATGGGCCTTGGACAGGGTGGGCAGGGTGGGATGTGTCATAGAAGGATAGGTGTGATCATAGATTCCACAGGGGTGGTGGTTTCCCTCTGAGGGAGATTGCTGAGTAGTGGAGGCCAGCCTGATTCACAGAAAGTTCTTTATGAGTCTACGTAAAATAAAATTCATGGCAGTAGCTGTAGAGAGGGAGACAGGAGGAAAAACAAGGAGGTCTATTGAGAATAGGGAATGTCAGGATTTCTAAGGCCTGAGATCTTATCCGTTTATATATTAAAGGGTTCTATCGTGGGAGTAACAGTTGACATTTGTATGAGCCTTTATCTTTTTTAAATTTATTTTGAGACATGGTCTTTTTTTTTTTATCAGTTACATTTTATTAACTCTGTATCCCAGCCGTGTCCCGATCCCTCATTCCCTCCCAGTCCCTCCCTCCCTCCCTCATCTCCACCGTGCCCCTTTCCAAGTCCACTGATAGGGGGGACCTCCTCCCCATTCATCTGATCCTGGCCTTTTCTAGATCCCACCATTTGCCTGCAAATTTCATGATTTCCTCCTTTTTGATTGCTGAGTAGTATTCCATTGTATAAAAATACCACAATTTCTGTACCCATTCCACCGTTGATGGACATCTGGGTTGTTTCCAGGTTCTGGCTATTACAAATAGAGCTGCTATAAACATGGTTGAGCAAGTGTCCTTTTTGTGTACTTGAACGAACTTTGGGTATATACCTAGCAGTGGTATAGCTGGGTCTGGAGGAAGCACTATTCCTATTTGTCTTAGAAAGCGCCAGATAGCTTTCCAGAGTGGTTGTACAAGTTTACATTCCCACCAGCAGTGGAGGAGGGTTCCCCTTTCTCCACAACCTCTCCAGCATGTGTTATCGCTTGAGTTTTTCATCTTGGCCATTCTGATGGGTGTAAGGTGATATCTCAGGGTCGTTTTGATTTGCATTTCCCTGATGGCTAATGAGGATGAGCATTTCTTTAAGTGTTTTTCTGCCATTCGATATTCCTCTGTGGAGAATTCTCTGTTTAGCTCTGTTCCCCATTTTTTAATTGGATTACTTGGATTGCTGCTTTTCAGCTTCTTTTTTTTTTTTCAATTATATGTCTTTTTTTTTCTTTTTTTTTTATTATCGGTTACATTTTATTAACTCTGTATCCCAGCCGTGTCCCCATCCCTCATTCCCTCCCAGTCCCTCCCTCCCTCCCTCCCTCATCTCCACCGTGCCCCTTTCCAAGTCCACTGATGGGGGGGACCTCCTCCCCATTCATCTGATCCTGTTTTATCAGGTATCTTCAGGACTGGCTGCAAAGCCCTCCTCTGTGGCCTAAAAGGACTGCTCCTCCCTTCGGGGGTGGGGAGACCAAAGAGCCAGTCATCGAGTTCCTGTTAGAAATAGTCCCTGTTCCCCTCACTTTGGGAAACCAATTGGTTACTGAGCTACCACAGGCTACATCTGAGTGGAGGTTCTAGGTTATATCCATACATGGCCCTTGGTTGAATGTCAGTCTCAGAAAAGACCCTGTGCCCAGATATATTTGGTCCTTGTGGAGCTCCTATCCTTTCCCCATCAGACTAACTCCCCTTCTTTCTTATGATTCCCTGTAGTCTGCCAAAGGTTTGGTCATGAGTCTTTGCTTTGAAAACACTGCTAGTTAGAGTCTTTCAGATGCGCTCAGTAGACTCCTGTCATACGTTCAATGCACATCCCATCTATCTTTCTAAATGAGGATTGATCATCTTACCCCATGTCCGCTCAATTGATTATCTTTTTTAGGTGTATAGATTTCATTATGTTTATCATATCTTATAGGTCTATATAAGTGAGTATATCCCATGTTTGTCTTTCTCCTTCTGGGATATTTCACTCAGAATGATCTTTTCTAGATCCCACCATTTGCCTGCAAATTTCATGATTTCCTCCTTTTTGATTGCTGAGTAGTATTCCATTGTATAAAAATACCACAATTTCTGTACCCATTCCACCGTTGATGGACATCTGGGTTGTTTCCAGGTTCTGGCTATTACAAATAGAGCTGCTATAAACATGGTTGAGCAAGTGTCCTTTTTGTGTACTTGAACAAACTTTGGGTATATACCTAGCAGTGGTATAGCTGGGTCTGGAGGAAGCACTATTCCTATTTGTCTTAGAAAGCGCCAGATAGCTTTCCAGAGTGGTTGTACCAGTTTACATTCCCACCAGCAGTGGAGCAGGGTTCCCCTTTCTCCACAACCTCTCCAGCATGTGTTATCGCTTGAGTTTTTCATCTTGGCCATTCTGATGGGTGTAAGGTGATATCTCAGGGTCGTTTTGATTTGCATTTCCCTGATGGCTAATGAGGATGAGCATTTCTTTAAGTGTTTTTCTGCCATTCGATATTCCTCTGTCGAGAATTCTCTGTTTAGCTCTGTTCCCCATTTTTTAATTGGATTACTTGGATTGCTGCTTTTCAGCTTCTTTAGTTCTTTGTATATGCTGGATATTAGTCCTCTGTCAGATAAAGGGTTAGTGAAGATTCTTTCCCAATCTGTAGGCAGTCGTTTTGTTTTGATGACGGTATCCTTTGCTTTACAGAAACTTTTCAGTTTCATGAGGTCCCATTTATTGATTGTTGCTCTTAGAGCCTGTGCTGTTGGTGTTCTGTTGAGACATGGTCTTGACACAGCCCAAGCTGTCCTCCAGCTAACAGGGTCGCCTAGGCTGGCATCAAACTCTGAATTTTCCTACCTCATCTTACAGAGTGCAGGGAAAACTAGTGTGTAATACTGAGCTTACAAATACTCTCTCTTTCTGCGTTGCACTCATTAAATTTCTGAAGCTGTCAAGAAAATCTAAACCATTACTAAAATCTCATTTGATAAAAACCCAATGAACTGCTCCTGGCATCCACATCCCTCTATTCTTTTACCCCATTTTTAAAAAGATGTTCTTCTACTGCCAGTTTGTGTGCTGGCTTCTGTTGAACAGCATCAAGATGAAATAGACCTCCTCCTGAGACTGTAGCTCAGTTGGTAGAGTGACTAACTACCATTCATGAAGCCCTGGGTCTGATCCTCTGCACTTTTGTAAGAGAGATATGATAGTAAACACCTGTAGTTTCCAGCACAGGGGAGGTGGAGGCAGCAAGACAGAAATTTAAGGTCATCCTCAGCTACATAGAGAGATTTTGGCCAGTCTAGGTTACATGGAACCATGTCTACAAAGGGGAGGAGCACCTGACCAGATGGGTCATGAGTTTAAACTGATAGTGGCTCTTGCACAGTACCTTAGTTTGCTTCCCAGCAACCATATCTCATTGCTCATGGCCACCTCTAACTCCAGGTTTAGGGTATCCAATGCAGGGTAATTATTTTGAAAACTAATTTAAATTATCATATTCATTTATTTTTTTGTTTGTTTGTTTTTGTTTTTCAAGACAGGGTCTCATTATGTAGTCCTGGCTGTCCTGAAATTACTCTGTAGACCATGGCTGAACTTGAACTCACAGGTATCTGTCTGCCTCTTTTTCCCCAGGGCTGGGATTAAAGACTGTATTTTTTTTTTGTTTATTTGTTTGTTTTAGTTCCTTTCCTATGTTTGTCATCTGAGGAGATCAGAAGAATTCATGGGATCCTGTAGAGGTGGACCAGGTGCCGTGAGTCAGCCTAAGTGGATACTGTGAATTAAACTTAGGTTTATTTTTGGAATAGCCGGAAGTGTTCTTATCCACTGAGCCATTCCTTTAGCCCTCTCAGTTTTTTTTTTTAAGTTGATATAAGTAAATTTGGGGAATCTGAGGATTTAGCTCAATGGAAGAAAGCATGCTCTGCATGTACGAGAGCAAAGATTTCATCCTCCATGCTGCAAAAAAAAAAAAAAATGCTTGTTTTGTTTTGCTTTATATTTTCAGACAGGACTTCTTTTAGCCATTGATAGTCATAAACTCACTAGCCAAGGATATCCTTGAACTTCTGATTGTTCCACCTGTACCTCCTAAGGGCACTGATTACAGGTAATACCACTGTGTCAAGTTTTATGTGGTGTTGGGCATGAACCCATAGCTTCATGCATACTAGGCAAGCATCATGCCAACTGAGTTCCATCCCCAGCCATTTTTTTTTTCTGTGAAGTCACAGAAAAAAATAATCTCATTGCATTTTCTAAAACCTCTCTTTAATCTTTAATACTCTTGGCACCCTTCCACCTGTGGGACAGATTGTTCACTTTGCCACATGTTGACTAAGGCTGTACAGTATTCACCTTAATTCCAGGAGGAGGAGGGAAATTGCTTACTGAGTGCTGGAAGACAAAAGGTAGGCTATGAAACGACAGGCGTAAATGATACTGAAATAAAAATCTCTGAAGGTCTGGAAAAGGTGTGGCCCCAAAATGGAATCCAAGGCCAGAAATCACTGAGCCCGTCCCTTCAGTACACTGTAATCCCAAGGCAGGTGCACATGTCACTTAAGACTCACTGGCCAAGGTGGCAGCGCCAGGAGAACACTGCTTCTGAGGACCAGGACAACATTTTCTGTACAGCAACCAAGAGACTGAACTCTGGGCCCTAAAACAATAGCGATCATGTTTCCCAGGTGAGAGGAAACCCCCACAGTGTGGGAATCAGTCAGGTCCACTCTCAGCTCACCCAGCCAGAACCCGGAAGAGATCCCAGGTCGTGCAGCCACTAGGTTGCCAGACCAGAGCCACATGCCTGTGTATCCTGATCACCTTCCCAGGCTGAATGGTGGGTACAAAAACACCAGAGAATGGGAGTCCCAGTTGCGAGAAAAACCCACAGGGAAGGAAGGAAAAGGGTCTAGCCTCCGGTCAGCCAGTCTTTCCCTGGAAAAGATCTCACAGAATGGTGGGTGTGCACCACCAGCACTGAACTGGGCTCCAGCTGTGAGCACAGAGACTTGCTGCATGCCCAACTCTCCATCACAGACAGTACTGTGCACTGCAGGGCAACGGAGGCTGGGAGTCCCTGTTGGGAGAAAACCCCACAGGAAGGAAGCAGATGGGGACTGAATTAGGTCATCCAGTATATCCCTGGAAAAGGTCCCATAGACCAGCGGGCACTCGTGCTGCCAGCCCAGAGACCTGCTGTGCACAGTTGTTCAGTAGAGACAGAACTGTGTGCCCCAGGGCACTAGAGACTGGGAGTCCCTGTCGGGAAAAAAAACTCACAGGGAAGGAAGCAAATGCGGATGGATGGAGGCCACCCAATATATCCCTGAAAAAGGTCCCACAGACCAGCGTGCCTGCCAAGCCAGGGACCTACTGTGCACCAGCTAGCCTGCTGCTCCCAGGAGAGCGGTACTCACCTGCCACTGATTACCACTTGGGTACTGGGGCACAGAGCCCCAACCTCAGACCTACAGAAGCCTGGGATCCCCGAGATCAACCCCCAGATACTTCTCCAAGGGGCAACCAGTTATCCCTAAACAAACCAAACCACGGGCTACCCAGGTTACAGCAACAGCTCACTAAATTTACAGCAAGAAACCCAGAAGCAGGGCAGCTGTGACTTCTCCGAGTGAGAGGAGAGCCCTCTCCACTAACAAGGACCACAGTTACCACTCAGGTCTGTACACCTGAGGTGATCTGTGGCAACTCCTGAAAAACACCGGCCATTCAGTGACCATACCCAAAAAGCTGAGGAGGCTTCCTTCAGAAAAAAAGAAACATTCCTGCCAATGGGATTCTCTCCACCACAGGATTCCAGGGACCACCAAAAACTAACACCCAACACCTAAGATAGCCCAATGGGTAGAGCCAAGGTAAAAGCTCAACCAACAAAAGACAGAGCAGTATGGCATCTCCAGAACCCAGTTATACAGAGGCAAGTAGCCCTGGACACCCCAGCATAACTGAAATTCAAGAAGATGACCTAACATCTATTCTATGCTCTTGAAGAGGAAAATAGAGGAAACAAATAAAATGTGTAAAGACCTAGAAGAACATAAAGACATAACAGCTTATGACCATTTGTAAAGAAATAGAGGAAGATAAAAACAAACAGATTATGGTCATCTGTAAAGAAAGATGGGAAGTTGCAGCCAGTTTGTGGCCTTTAAAGAGGAAATACTTAAATCACTGAAAGAAATAAAAGAAACAGGATTGTTCAAACAAACAGCTGAAGGAATTGAAGGAAAATACAGTCAGACAGGTGAAGGAAATCAACAAAATGGCTCAAGATCTGAAGATAAAATTGGAAAAATTAAAGAAAACACAAATGGAGGAAATCATGGAGAGAAAGAACTTGGGGAAGAAAATAGGTACTACACAGGTAAGCATAACTAATAGACTTCCAACAAGAGATGGAAGAAAGAATCTCAGGTGTGCAGGATAAAATGGAAGAAATCAATGTATCCCTCAAAGAAAATGTTAAATATTAAAAATTCCTGACACAGACTGTCCAAGAAATTCATGACAACATAAAAAGACAAAACCTAAGAAGAATAAGAATAGAGAAAAAAGAAGACTCCCTGCTCCAAGGCCCAGTAAATATTTTCAACAAGATCATTGAAGAAAATTTCCCCAACTTAAAGGAGAGGCCAATAAGAATACAAGAGGTCTACAGATCACCTAATAAATCAGAAAAGAAAATCTTCCCATCACATAATAATCACAACAGTAAGTATACAGAACAAAGAAAAAATACTAAAAGCTGCAAGGGAAAAAGGCCAAGTGACATATAATGGCAAACCCATTAGAATCACACCTGACTTCTCAACAGAGACTATGAAAGCCAGAAGAGCCTGGATGTATCCATCCAGACCCTAAGAGAACACAGATGTCAGCATAGGCTACTGTACCCAGCAAAACTCTCAGTCCTCATAGATGGAGAAAACAAGATATTCAATGACAAAAATTTCAACAATACCTACACACAATTCCAGTGTTACAGAAGATGCTAGAAGGAAAAATACAACCCAAGAAAACAAACTACTTTCAAAAAAAAACAAAAACAAAAAAACAAAAACAAAACAGGAAATAAATAACTTCACTACAGCAAAACAAAAACAAGTAGCCAAACACACTATCGTAGCCAACATCAATATCAAAGGATCTAAGAGCCACTGGTCATTAATCTCCCTCAACATCAGTGGACTCAATTCTCCAATAAAAAGACACAGATTAACAGAATGGATGCGTAAACAAGACCCAACAATCTGTTGCATACAAGAAACACACCTAAATCACAAAGATAGACATTACCTGAGAGTAAAGGGCTGGAAGACGGTTTACCAAGCAAATGGACCCAAGAGGCAAGCAGGAGTAAGTAAGCCATTTTAATATCTAATAAAAGGTAGTTTCAACCAAAATTAATCAAAAGAGATAGAGAAGGACACTTCATAATCATCAAGGGAAAAATTCACCAGGAAGATATCACAATCCTGAACATCTATGACCCAAATGCAAGGGCACCCACATTTGTAAAAGAAACTTTAATAAAGCTTAAACCACACATAGACCCCCACACATTAATAGTGGGAGACTTCAACACCCCACTCTCAACAAAGGACAGGTCAACAAAACAGAAATTAAACAAAGAAACAATAACTCTGACAGGTCATGAATCAAATGGACCTCGTGGACATCTACAGAACCTTTCACCCAAACAAAAAAAATTACCTTTTTCTCAGCACCTCATGGAACCTTCTCCAAAGTAGACCATATAGTGGGTCACAAAGCAAGACTCAACAGATATAAGAAGATTGCTTTTTTATGACAACAACTACATTTAAACTAAACATAAAGTTTAAATACATGGATGAAGTGTTGTTAATAAGGCACTTTAAAAAAATACATATTAATATTTTTGCTTCAATAAAGAAACAAAAAGTTATCAGCATTCTCTTTTGTTTAAATTAGCACAGCTTTTGATTATCTGAAACCAGAAAATTATAAACATCTAAAAAATATTTTTCTTAGTTACGCTGGAATCTGCATCAGTTAATAGTGTTAATTCACTCTAAATTTAATAGTTAACACTCTAAACAAATAATTCAGAGTCAATTATATACTTATAAAGTCAACAAAAATAAGAAAATGTGTAACTACCCCATTTTTTAATTGGATTACTTGGTTTGTTGGAGTTTAACTACTTGAGTTCTTTATATATTCTGGATATTAGCCCTTTGTCAGATATAGGGTTGGTGAAGATCCTTTCCCAATCTGTAGGCTGTCATTTTGTTCTGATGACAGTGTCCTTTGCCTTATAGAAGCTTTTCCATTTCCTGGGGTCTCATTTATTGATTGATGATCTTAGAACCTGTGTTCTCGGTGTTCTGTTCAGAAAGTGGTCTCCTGTGCCAGTGAGGTCAAGGCTCTTCCCCTCTTTTTTTTCTAACAGATTTAGTGTGTCTGGTTTTATGTTGAGGTCATTGATCCACATGGACTTTAGTTTTGTGCAGGGTGATAAATATGGGTTTATTTGCATTTTTCTGCATGTAGACATCCAGTTGGAACAGCATCATTTGTTGAAGATGCTATCTTTCTTCCATTGCATGGTTTTGGATTCTTTGGAACTTTTCTGGCATGAACCAAGTGGCAGTCTCTCTGATCCCCTCCCGTTTATTAGTTGATGGTCTTCATGTTTTTTGCATGTTCCATTTTAGTCCTGATCAGAAAATTCTTTCCTGAAAATTCCAACGTATCTCTTATTTTTCTTTTGTTAGTTTCAGGATATCATGAAAAAGATTGCAGTTCTTCTATGATACCTCTGGAATTGTTTTGTGCATGGTGAGAGATATGGACAGTTTCATTTTTATGTGGAGGTAAATAGTTCAGCAAGTACTACTGAAGGTGCTCTTTTCCCTAATTTTCAAAAGCTGTAGGAGTGTAGCTTTGTGTGGTGGTCCTCAGTTCTATTCCAATGGTCAGTAAGCCCATTTTTAAGACAGTACCATGCTGTTTTTATTACTATAGCTCTGTAATGTAACCTGACACATGAAATGGAGATACCTCCAGTAGTATTTTTGATGTTAAAGACAGTTTTTGTTGTTCTGGATTTTTTTTTTCTTACAAATGGATTTCAAGAACATTTTCAGTTTCTTTGAGGAACTATATTGGAAATTGGTGGAGACTGCATTGAATATATGAATAGGTTTTGGTAGAGTGGGCATTTACACAACATTATTCTTATAAAACCCTAAGCATGTGCAGTCTTTCCATCTTCTGGTTTCTTATCTAATGTCTTAAAATTTGCCTTGTGTTTGTTAGGTGCATTTGATTTATGGTGTCTTTAAATTCCACAGTTCCTCGGATTAGTTTGTTTCCAGATAACCAGTTTATTAGCAAAAGGGATTATTGATTATCACTGTTTTGGAGCAAATCTGTTGTTTCATATGCAATTTTTTCTTTTAGGAAACTGAGTACACTTGTTTTTGATGTCTGTGTGTTGGGATTGTAATATCTTTTTGTTTGTTTTTTTTCCAAGACAGGTGTCTCTGTGTAGCTCTGGCTCTCCTGGACTTGCATTTTAGGCCAGGGAGGATTTGAACTCACTGTGACCAAGCCTCCTCTGCCTCCAGGATTGCTGGGATTACAAGTGCACACTGCCACCACTACCAAACTGATTGTAATATCTTTTGGTGGATTTTTCTTGAATGAGTATGAAGTGCCCCCCTAACTACTTTTGTCTTGAAGTACATTTGGTCAGACAATAAAATACCTATATATATGGTGGTTTTCTGGTTCCATTTCATTGGAATCTTATCAAATCTATTTCCACAAGTAAGTGTCTGTATTTAACGTTGATGTAAGGTTCTTAGAGGCAGAAAACAGATGTATCCTGTTTCTTATCCAGTCTGGTAGTTTATGCGTATTTATTGAGAAATTGAGACCAGTAATATAGTTATTATGAAAGCTGTGTATTGATTTTTGTTATTTTCTTGATTTCATGCTTTTTTTCTTGGATATATTTGACAATTAAACATTGTACATGCAATATTTTTTAGTACCTTGTGATATCTTGGTCATTCTTCTTTTTACATTGAAATATTCCTCCTAATTTTTTCCATAGTGCTGTTTTGTACACATGAATTCTTTTAATGAGTGTTTACTGTAAAAGCTTATTCCTCCTGCAGTTTTAATACATATTTTTGTTGAGTATAACTTCTTGTCTAACAGTTACGATGTTTCAGGGGTTAGAGTATATCCTTTGATTTCCTTCTGTGGTTAAGTTTATGTGAAACTCTTTTGTATTATTCTAATAAGTGGGCTACCTTTTTAAGTTACTTTATCTTCCTCAGTGTAAAATTTAATACCATTTTTAAATTTTGTGTTTCTAGTATTTTAACTATACTACATTGTTAAAATCTCTATGCCAATCTCTCTCTTTCTCTCTCTGTTTGGCAGGGTTCCAATGTTCAGGATATGACTTGTGACAGGATGAAGAATCCCTGTTCAATTTATCTCTTGAGTGGTCAGGTAAAAGGGACTGGATACACTGTTGCTAAGGCAGAAAACTTAACCTGGCCACCTGTTTTGTTTTCACTGATTGAACTTGTCAAAATCTGCTCTGGCCCAAACTGGAAGAGTCCTACTCAGTTAGGTTCTGAATCTATTCACTTATTTGTGGATCGATAGGAAAAGGAAAGTAAGCACAGACTGTTCCTGTACACATGCTCAACAGAAAGGGTAGATGAAATTAAAACCTTATAGTTCATCTTAAACAAATTTTCAAGAGTTTACATATGATGATGTTGTTGCTGTTAGCTAGCAACTCCTCTGTAGAAACTGCGTCAGGCTTCTGGTTCCACAGTTCACACCCATATATACATATAGACAAACAATCAGACATATGGATTTGTACATATTACTACACACATTCCATGGTTGATAAAAGTGGAGCTCCTGACCTGCAAACAATTGACATACACTCATATAAAATCACTGGCCATAAAAAACTCATTTATTATCTATTTATACTTTTATATTTCTGAGGCAAAGGAATTACCTCATAGTCAATAAGACAATTGATCACAAAATAAGATGAATTCTAAAATACAACAGTTTACACATTTTAAAACTAAACATTTCTTATTTATGTATCCTTTACATGTGTTCATAGTTTAGAATGACAAAGGCTGAAAAGGGTCTCAAAGTTCCAAGAATATATGTATTTTCAGTTAGGACTAACCTGGCTACACCTTTCAGCTCTCTCTAAGTTTATACTGAGTTCAAGATAATAATTTTTTTTGCTTCAAATTCTAAGAAACAACGTTTATTTAAAATGATAGTATGCCATTAGTTGACAAGGTATAAGAAATTACAACAAAATAGTTTATATTTAATGGCATCAATATTTGTACTTGATTTAGACATTTTATGGTAGCTCTATTATATTTTGGGTTCATGGGAAGTTTAAAATGACTTGCCTGTACCTATGGTGTATACCAGGGTTCGTGGCATCATCTGGAATGAAGGCTATCTGAGAGGTCACAAATGTGCCTCATATCTGTCTCCTAGTAATGTATCTGGAGGTTCACAAAGCTGTTTATTGCAGTCATAAACATTCTAAAGTTGTTTTAGAAGTTTGAAAGCAATTTAACTTTAAAATTATTTGAATCAAATCAGGAATTCCATAATTAGGAAATAATCCAGTTAAAAAGCAGTACATCTTCAATAAGATTGTTCAATTAGAGTGGGTTAGTCCCCAGAAAGTGATGGTTCAAACCATGCCAGGTTTTAGAGAGATGCAGCAGTGCACAAATGATGGTATTGTTAGAGGTTGGAATCAGTTCTGTGGTGCATGACAGTACAGTCCTTGCAAAATACAGGATTCCCTTCCAGAGAGCTCTCCTACCTACTGAACTTTCCTAAATCAGTGGCTCTTGACATCATTTCAGATGCTGGAAGCATTTCTGCGGCTGCATCACAGTACAGATGCAAAATACTGGACAACCTTCCAGAAGGCTCACATTCCTAAAGAGCTCCTTTTATAGAAGGGCTCCTGACAATACGTCACGGAGAATTTGTTTTCTAGTCTTATGTAATTGACATTCTGTAGTTCTCTCACAACTTGGTAGGCATCCCTTTTATTAGCTTTTGGAAATTTTCTTCAATACCTTTACTGAAGATACTTTATATGACTTTGCTAATGTTTTTATGCTCCTCTTTTTATAAATATACTTTAGGTGTTTGATATTTTCTTTGTATCCCCAAACTCTGTCATTTCCATTCATATATGCTTTTAAGTTTCTCATTTTCTTTTATTGAGTCTTCTGGTTCCTCTACTTGGTCTTCTTTCCTAAACTCTCTCTTTTCAACAAGATCAATTCTGTTAGTGTGACTTTACACTGAGATTTGTATTTCCTTGACTGGGTTTTCCTATTTAGCATTGTTTCAGTTTGAGTTTTTGAAAAAAAAAAATTAATTTATTTTATTTTTATTATTAGTTACATTTTATTAACTCTGTATTCCAGCTGTATTCCGCTCCCTCATTCCCTCCCAACCCTACCCTCCCTCCCGCATCTCTTCCCTGCCCCGTTCCAAGTCCACTGATTGGGAAGGACCTCCTCCCCTTTTATTTGACCCTGTTTTATCAGGTATTTTCAGGACTGGCTGCAAAGTCCACCTCTGTTGCCTATCAGGACTGCTCCTCCCTTGTGGGGTGGGGAGGTCAAAGAGCCTGCCATTGAGTGCCTGTCAGAAATAGTCCCTGTTCCCCTTACTGTGGGAAACCAATTGGTTAATGAGCTACCACAGACTACATCTGAACAGAGGTTCTATGTTATATCCATACATGGTCCTGGGTGGAGTGTCAGTCTCAGAAAAGACCCCTTTGCCCAGATATATTTGGTCCTTGTGGAGCTCCTATCCTTTCCACGTCATAAAAACTCCCTTCTTTCATATGATTCCCTGCACTCTGCCAAAGGTTTGGTTATGAGTCTTAATATCTGTTTTGATACACTGCTAGGTAGAGTCTTTCAGAGGCCCTCTGTGGTAGGCTCCTGTCCTGTTACTTGTTTTCTCCTATGTCTAATGCCCATCCCATTTGTCTTTATAAGTGAGGAGTGTATAGATTTCAGTATGTTTTATCATCTTGTAGGTCTATATAAGTGAGTATATACCGTGTGTGTCTTTCTCCTTCTGGGATACCTCATTTAGAATGATATTTTCTACATCCCACCATTTGCCTGCAAATTTCATGATTTCCTTGTTTTTTTATTGCTGAGTAGTATTCCATTGTGTGAAAATTGCCACAATTTCTGTATCCATTCCTCCGTTGATGGACATCTGGGTTGTTTCCAGGTTCTGGCTATTACAAATAAAGCTGCTACAAACATGGTTGAGCAAATGTCCTTGTTGTGTACTTGAGCAAATTTTGGGTATATGCCTAGCAGTGGTATAGCTTGGTCTTGAGAAAGCACTATTCTTAATTGTCTGAGAAAGCACCAGATTGACTTCCAAAGTGGTTGTACCAGTTTACATTCCCACCAGCAATGGAGGAGGGTTCCCCTTTCTCCAGAACCTCTCCAGCATGTGTTGTCATTGGAGTTTTTGATCTTAGCCATTCTGATGGGTGTAAGGTCGTTTTGATTTGCATCTCCCTGATGGCTAAGGATGTTGAGCATTTCTTTAAGTGTTTCTCTGTCATTCTGTATTCCTCTGCTGAGAATTCTCTGTTTAGTTCTGTATCTCATTTTTTAATTGTATTACTTGTTTTGTTGGTGTTTAACTTCTTTAGTTCTTTATATATTCTGTATATTAGCCTTCTGTCAGATGCAGGGTTAGTGAAGCTCTTTTCCCATTCTGTAGGATGTCGTTTTGTTCTGATTGATGGTGTCCTTTGCTTTACAAAAGCTTTTCAGTTTCATAAGATCCCATTTATTAATTATTAATCTTGGAGCTAGTAGTGTTGGTGTTCTGTTCAGGACATTGTCTTATGTGTAAATAAAGTCAAGGCTCTTCCCAATTTTTTCTTCTTACAGGTTTAGTGTGTCTGGTTTCATGTTGAGTTCTTTGATTCACTTAGACTTTAGTTTTGTGCAGGTTGATAAATATGGGTCTGTTTGCATTTTTCTACTTAGACATTCAATTAGACTAGCATAATTTGTTGAAAATGCTGTTTCTTTTCCATTGTGTGGTTTTAGGTTCTTTGTCAAAATTTAAGTTTTCTTAGATGTGTGGATTTATTTCTGGGTTTTCTGTTGGAGTACAACAATCTACCAATCTGTTTGTATGCCATTACCGTGCCATTTTTATTAGTGTTGCTCCATAGTACAGCTTGAGATCTGGGATGGAGATACCTCCAGAATCTCTGTTATTGTACAGGATTGGTTTTAGGAATTCTATGGTTGTTTTTTTGTCTTTTTAATTTGTTTTGTTTTGTGAAATTGAGAATTGTTCTTTCAATGTTTGTAGAAAATTCTGTGGTATTTTTACGGGAATTGCATTAAATCTGTAGATTGTTTTTGGTAGCATGGACATTTTCACTATGTTAATCTTACAGTTCCATGAGCATGGGAGATTTTCCATCTGTTATTGTACAGGATTGTTTTTAGGAATTCTGTAGTTTTTTTTTTATTTTGTTTTGTGAAATTGAAAATTGTTCTTTCAATGTCTGTAGAAAATTCTGTGGTATTTTGATGGGAATTGCATTAAATCTGTAGGTTGCTTTTGGAAGCATAGACATTTTCAATATGTTAATCCTACAGCTTCATGAACATGGGAGATCTTTTCATCTTCTGATATCTTCTTCAATTTCTTTCTTTAGACACTTGAAGTTTTTTTTTTTTCCCTGTGCTTCTTTCATTTTTTTGGTTAGAGTTACACCAAGGTTCTTTAAGTTCTTTGTGGCTATTGTGAAGGGAGTTGTTTGCCTAATTTCTTTCTCAGCCTTTTGTCTTTTGTATAAGGAGGGTTTCAGATTTTTTTTTGAGATATTTTTTATCCAGCCACTTTGCTGAAGGCATTTATCAGCTGAAGGGGTTCTCTGGTAGAATTTTTGGGGTCACTGATGATCTGCCAATAGTGATACTTTGACCTCTTCCTTTGCAATTTGCAATTCCTTAATCTTAATCTTAATTCTTCCTTTGAAACTCCCTTAATCCCCTTTAGTTGTCTTATTGCTCTATCTAGGGCTTCCAGTACGATGTTGAAAAGATACAGAGTGGGCAGCCTTCCCTTGTCCCTGATTTCTGTGGGATTGATTTAAATTTCTGTCCAATTAATTTGATGTTGGCTGTAGGGTTGCTGTACGCTGCTTTTACTATGTTTCGGTATGTGCCTTGTATCCATGATCTCTCCAAAGCTTTAAACATGAATGGGTGTTGAACTTTGTAAAATGTTCTTTCAGCATCAAAGGAGATGCTCATGTGTTTGTTTACTTTTTCAGTTTGTTTTTATGGTGGATTACATTGATTTTTTTTTTTATGTTTAACTACTCCTGCATGGCTAAGATGAAGCCTACTTGGTTGTGGTGATCGATATCTTTAATATGCTTTGCATTCAGTTTACAAGTATTTTATTGAGTAATTTTGCATCAATGTTCATAAGTGAATTTGGTCTAAATTTCTCTTACTTTGTTGGGTCTTTGTGTGGTTTTGCTATCAGCATGACTGTGGCCTCACAGAATGAGTTTGGCAACATCCCTTCTGTTTCTGTTTTGTGGAACAGTTTGAAGAGTATTGGTATTAGCACATAGTTGAAGGTCTGGTAGAATTCTGCACTGAAACAATATGGCCCTGGGCCTTTTATGGATTGGAGATTTTTGATGAAACCTTCTATTTCCTTATGTGATATAGGACTGTTTAATTTATTTACCTGATCTTGATTCATCTTTGGTAAATGGAATCTGTCAAGCAAATTTTCCATTTAGTTACATTTTCAAATTTTGTTGCATATAGCCTTTTGAAGAAGGACCTAATGATTCCTTAAATTTCCTCAGTGTCTGTTGTTATCTTCTCCTTTTCACTTTTGATTGTGTTGATTTGTACAATGTTCCTTTGCCTTTTAGTTAATTTGGCTAAGGGTTTGTCTGTCTTGTTCATTTTCTCAAAGAACCAGTTCTTGAATTTGATGATTCTTTGACTCGTTCTCTTTGTTTCTAATGTATTTATTCCATCCCTGAGTTTGATCATTTTTAGTTGTATACTCTTCTTAGGTGGC
This sequence comes from Meriones unguiculatus, assembly GCF_030254825.1. Lineage (NCBI taxonomy): Eukaryota > Metazoa > Chordata > Mammalia > Rodentia > Muridae > Meriones > Meriones unguiculatus. The sequence continues at coordinate 16,108,383 of NW_026843646.1, read as the reverse complement.
TCTGCTTCTTTATTTCTAGTATTTTAAGGTGTGCCATTAAGTTGCTTGTTTGAGATGCCTTGAATTTTCTTATGAAGGCACTTAGTGCTATGAACTTTCCTCTTAGTACTGTTTTCATTGTATCCCATAAATTTGGGTGCCTTCATTTTCATTGAGTTTTAGGAATTCTCTGATTTCTTCTTTTTTATTTCTTATCTGATCTTGCTGTTGTTGAGTAGAGAGTTGTTTAGTTTCCATGCATATGTAGGCATGTTGTTATTTCTGTTGTTGTTGAGGTCTAGTTTTGGGCCATGGTGGTCTGATAGGATACAAACAATTATTTAAATCTTCCTATATCTGTGAAGGCTTGCTTTGTGCCTGGCTGTATAGTCAGTTTTGGAGAAGGTTCCACGAGGTGCTGAGAAGAATGTATACTCTTTTGTGTTTGTGTGAAAGTGTCTATAGACATCTATTAGGTCCATTTGATTTAAGACCTCTGCAAGTGTCATTATTTCTCTATTTAACTTCTATCGCAATGATCTATCCTTTGGCAAGAGTGGGGTGTTGAAGTCTCCCTCTAATAAAGTATTGGGATCAATGTGTGATTTAAGATTTAATAAAGTTTTTTTGACATATCCTTGTGTTTTGGTGCATAGATGTTCAGGATTGTGATGTTCTCCTGATGTATTTTTCCTCTGACGAGAATGAAGTATCCCTCTTCATCTCTTTTGATTAATTTTGGTTGAAAGCCTATTTTATTAGATATTAGGATGGCTACACAAGCTTCCTTCTTGTGTCCATTTGCTTGGAAAACTTTCTTCCAACTCATTACTCTGAGGTAGTGGCGACTTTTGTTGCAGAGGTGTTTCTTAAATGCAACAGAATGTTGGATCCTGTGTCTGCAACCAGTCTGTTTGTCTGAGTCTTTTTATCAGAGAGTTGAGACTATTAATGTTAATAGATATTAGTGACCAATGATTTTTAGTTCCTTTTATTGTTGAGTTGTTGATGATTTTGTGTTTGTGTGTTTGCTTTCTTTTGTTTTTTGATGTGAGGTGTGTTTATTCTCTGTATTGGGTGTACTTGATCTCATTGGGTTGAAATTTTCCTTCTAGTATCTTCTGTAGGGTTGGATTGCTGCATGTATATTGTTTAAATTTAGTTATGTCATGGACGATTTTGTTTTCTCCATCTTTGTTGATTGAAAGTTTTGCTGGATATAGTAGTCTGGGTTGTCATCTATGATCTCTAATCTCTCCATGATATCTGTCTTGGCCCTTCTGGCTTTCTGTTGTGAAGTCTGGTGTGATTCTGATAGGTTTGACTTTATATGTTACTTGGCTTTTTTCCCTTGCCACTTTTAATAATTTTTTTTCTCATTTTTCTGTAGATTTAGTGTTTTGATTATTATGTGACAGGAGGAGTTTCTTTTCTGGTCTAGCTTATTTGGGCTTGCTGATTTTGTCATATGTGAGCCAAAGTGTTGGAGCAATGGCAGGTAGATCTCTTTGCCTAGAACTGCCCCAGTGTCCCACAGGCTTCACTTAGATGGTGTGGAATAGAACTTTAGTCCAAAGCCTAGGTTAGCTCTGCTGTGTTCACTGTCTGTGCTGTGCTGGCTGATTCTGACCTGGGTGAGCCACACAGAAGAGGATTAGGCATAAAGGAGCTGTACGTTCTCCACAATACCAGAATGTATCCCCTCCACTGGGCAGAGAGAGTAAGTGACACTAACTGCTGTGACTAGGAAGGTGTCCAAAGAATGTTGAGTGTGGTCTCCCGGGTTTGGAATCAGGAGCCTCTATTACCGAGAAGGTGTCCACAGTACTGTGATGGTAAGCATCCAGGTTTGGAGTCTCACCCACAATACAGGCAGTGAGTGCCCAAGGTCAGAGCTGTCTTACTCTGATTCTAGGAAGATATCCACAGAAAGTGGTCTTAGGCAGTGGGTGGCAAGTTATCCACAGATGGAGTGTTTTGGCAGGTGGGTGGCCTAAGGCTGTAGGGTTGGACCCCAGTGTGCTTACTGCTTGTCCCAGACTGATGGGGGGGGGTTCCAATGGTTTCCTGTGCTTCCGGGTCAGATCCAAGCCCACTGCTCCTGCCAGTATTTTAGCATCAATTTTCATAAGCTAGATAGGTATGAAGTTCTCTTTTTTGTTGGATCTTTGTGTGGTTTAGGTTTCAAGGTTACTGTGGCCTCATAGAATGAGTTTGGCAATGTACCTACACATGCATGTCAACTAAACAACTCTCTACCCAATGACAGATTGGTCAGGGAAGAAAAAAAAAAAGAAATTAGACACTTCTTGAAATTCAATGAAAATGAAGGCAAAATTCACACAATTTATGGGACACAATGAAAGCAGTGCTAAGAGGAAAGTTCATAGTACTAAGTACCTTCAGAAAGAAGTTTGAGACATCTCATACAAGCAACTTAAAGGCTTACCTGAAAGCCCTAGAAAAAGAAGAAGCTGGAATACCCAGTAGGAGCAGACAGCTGGAAATAATCAAACTCATGGCTGAAATCAATCAATTAGAAACAAATAAAACAATTCAAAGAATCAATGAAACCAAGAGCTGGTTCTTTGAGAAAATCAACAAGATAGACAAACCCTTAGCTAAACTAACAAAAAGGCAGAAAGAAAATATCCAAATCAGCAAAATCATAAACAAAAAGGAAGATATAATGACAGACACTAAGGAAATTCAAAGAGTAATTAAGTCTTACTTCAAAAGCTTTTACACAACAAAACTTGAGAATCTAAATGAAACATAATTTTCTTGATAGATTCCATTTACGAAAGCTAAACTAAGATCAGGTAAATAAATTAAACAGTCCTATATCCCTCCAAGCAAATAGAAGCCGTCATCAAATGTCTCCCTGTCAAAAAAAATGCCAGAGTCTGATGGTTTCAGTGCATAATTCTACCAGATGCTCAAAGAAGAGCTGCCACCAATTCAAACAATTCCACAAAATAAAAACAGAATATTTGTTACTTTTAAACTTAATAGATTTGTCTAGAAACTTCACACAAAATTAATCGGAACAAGAGATATTGTATATATCATAATTTAAAAGTGGTAAGTAAGAATGCAATTGTATTTAGCAGGATGAGATCATGAAAACCACAAAATTGAGGAGCACTGTGACAGTCTACAAAGACTGAAGTAGGACTGTAGAGACTAACAATAAAAATATTTTAAGTAAAATTCTATTATGAAGAAATCTTAAATCAAAACACCAGGCACCAAAATTAACCAGACCAGAATTCTGTACATTTCAGAGAAATTGTATACATTTAATATGTGCATTCTGAGTCACATTAACAAATATAAATATCATGTATCTTTCATGTTTATTATCTATAATATGTATCAGGAAGCTACAAGATTGTATACTACAGAACTTAATGTCAAGACTCCATTGCTGAAGATACCAGAAAACTTGAGTTAATGAACATGGAGAAATCAAGCTATTAATCACCTGGATGCTTTATCTTTGCTGGCTATATTTCATAGTGCTGGAAGGTGCTATATATCCTACCAAAGGAAATAAAGGTAATATCACTTTATCTGTGAACCAAGAGGGATACAGTTATGATGGGCCTTATATGATATACAGTCTGGTTCAGTAATAGGCACACATATTTTATGTGTAATTAATCTTTCTCTGATTCGATTTTTAAGGTCCCCTCATGATATAGAACACATGCTTGGCATTCAAAATTGCCATAATCTGTGACTAGGTAGGTCATAGACTCAAGTGGTGTACAAGTTTATGACATACTATGGTTTTCAAAACATGAATCTAAAATAAAGTGATGAAGTCTTCCATTTCTTTATCACTGCTGTGTGTGTCGAGGATTGGAGCCCCTCTGCTACTTTATCATGAACTATGAAGTAGTGATTGCAGTCTATAATGTGTTTGCAATCCTTTACTTACATGCATAAAGTTGTGTAAAATGATATATATCATATGTATGTAGATATACATTTGGATCTATGCTGTCCTTTGGCAAGAACTACTATTTATTTTTCTTGTTTCTCACAATTTCAACAATGCCCTTCCATCACACATTTAATTTTATTTTGGTCTTTAAATATATATTGTTTAATATTTTAGTGCAAACATTTTGGTCATATTCACCAACACCACCACTTCCATATCCGCCTACAGTAAGCCCCCTACCTATCTGACTTTGTGTTTCCTTTATTCTCCCAGTCAAGGGCAGTGAGTGTTCTATAAGTACTATTTTAACTGGAGCCTTCTTGTGTGTGTGGATGGCCACCTAGTGATCATAACAGTGAAGAAACTCTCTTCACTTTTCCAGTAACTCGCAAATCTCAGTAACTCTCTTTCCCAGTAACTATCAAATCCCAATCAAATTTCAGCTAGCAGTGATATTTTCTTCCCCTCTCCTTCTTCATGCTGGTATTTTGTTTTGTTTAAGTACACATGATCTGGCACATCTTTTCATAATTATTGTGAATTTACATGTGCAAGTAGCCTGCTGTGGACAGAAAATGTTGTTTTCTTGAGGTTATCCAAGCCTCTGGCTCTTACAATCTACCCAGGTCTCTTCAGCCATGACCCCTCATCCTTATTGAAATGGGTGTGATATGTAAGCCACATTTGTGTCTGAGCACTTCATAGTCTATTATGATATGTACCATGAGCAGTTTCTATACCTTGAACAGTCACTGATTTCTGCATTATTTTCCATCTACTGCAAAAAGAATAAAAGCTACGCTGATGAAGGCTCAGGGATGCACTAATCCATGGTGCAACAACAAATGAGTTGATTTCATATATAGTCCATTTTGTAGAATAACAGCATTAAGTTCAATCCTTGGGTCTTTGCTGTATCTAGTCACAGATTCTGGCTATTTTTATGGTGCCAAGTGTGTGTTCCATTCCATTGAGGAGACCTTAAAATCAAATCAAACAAAGGTTGATTCCATATATAATATGTTTGCCCATTATTGGACCATAGTACATATGATGTAAAGCCCAATCATAACTACATACCTCATAGTTCATGGAAGAATAGGAGTTGGTGTTACCTTTATTTTCATTGGTAGCAAGTGTAGAACCTTCTAGCATTATGAAATATAGCCAAGATAGATAAAACATCCAGGTGATTAATAGCTTGATTTCTCCATGTTTAGCAACTCAAGTTATGTAGTATCCTCAGCAGTGGAGTCTTGACATCAAGTTTGCAAGTTTCCAATATCGTATCTTCCTGACACACATTATAGATAATAAATATGAAAGATGAATGATATTTAAATTACCTTTTTATTAATTAAAATTTATATAATTTGTATCCTGGCTGTAGTCCCCTCCCTTGTCTCCTCCCAGTCTCCCATTTGCTCCTCCTTTTTCCCCTATGTCCCTCCACTAGTCCACTGATAAGAAAGGTCCCTCTCCCCTTCTCTCTGATCCTGGCCTATCAGGTCTCATCAGGACTGGCTTCATTGTCCTCTTCTGTGGTTTGGCAAGGCTAAATCCCACAAGGGGAGGTGATCAAGAGTCTGGCCAATGAGTTCATATCAGGTGTTTTTTTGAAATTTTACTTTATTTATTTTTTAATAAATTACACTTTGTATCCCAGCTGTAGCTCCCTCTTTCATCCCATCCTAATCCCACCCTCAATCCCACAATACCTCCCAGTCCCCTCCCAAAGTGCACTGGTAGGGTGGTCCTCTTGCTTTTCCATTTGACTCTAGCCTATCAAGTCTCATCATGTTTGGCTGCATTGTCTTCCTCTGTGGCCTGATAAGGCTACTCCCCCATTAGGGGGAGGTGAGAAAAGAGCCAGCCACTGAGTTCATGTCAGAGACAGTCCCTGTTACTATTATTAGGGAGACCACTTGGAGACTGAGCTGCCTTGGACTACATCTCTTACCTCCATACATGGTCCTTATTTAGAGTATCAGTCTCAGAAAAAACCCCTGTGCCCAGATGTTTTGGTTCTGTTGCTCTCCTTGTGAAACTCCTGTCCACTCCAGGTCTTTCTATCTCCCACTTCATTAATAGGATGCCCTGCCCAAAGTTTGGCTATGAGTCTCAGCATCTGCTTAAATACTCTGCTGGGTAGAGTTCTTCAAAGGCCATCTGTGCTAGACTCCTGTCCTATTCCCTATATTCTCACACTTCCAATGTCCATTAAATTTGCTTTTCTTAAGTGAGGATTGATCATCTTTCCCAGGCTCCTCCTTCTTGCTTAGCTTCTTTAGGTCTACAGATTTTAATATGATTATCCTATTTTATATGTCTAATATCCATTTATTAGTGAATATATACCATGTGTGTCTTTCTGCTTCTAGGATACCTCACTCAGAATGATCTTTTCTACTTCCCACCATTAGCCTGAAAATTTCATGGTTCCCTTGTTTTTAAAAACCGAGTATTATACCATTGTGTAAGTGTATCACAATTTCTGTATTTATTCCTCAATTGAGGGACATCTGAGTTGTTTTAGATTCTGGCTATTACAAATAAAGCTGCTCCAAAAATGGGTGAGCAAATGTCATTTTTGTATACTAGAGCATATTTTGGATATATGCCTAGGAGTGCTATGGCTGAATCTTGAGGTAGCACAATTCCTAATTGTCTGAGAAAGTGCCAGACTGATTTCCAAAGTGGTTGTACAAGTTTACATTCCCACCAGCAAAGGAGTAGGGTTCCCCTTCCTCCACATCCTCTCCAGCATCTGTTGTCACTTGAGTTTTTGATCTTAGCCATTCTGATGGATGTAAGGTGAAATCTCTGGGTCATTTTTATTTGCATTTCCCTGGTGACTAAAGATGTTGAGCATTTCTTTAAGTGTTAAGTGTTTTTCTGCCATTTTATGTTCCTCTATTGAGAATTCTCTTTTTAGCTCTGTATGCCATTTTTTAATTAGATTACTTGTCATGTTGGTGTTTACCTACTTAAGTTCTTTATTTATTCTGGATATTAGCCCTCTATCAGATATAGGGTTGTTGAAGATCCTTTCCCAACTGTACTATATTTTCTGTATCTAGTACTCTGGTTAGGGACATGTAGGGTTTTCCAGATTCTGGCTATTACAAATAAAACTATGAAGATGGATGAGCAAAGGCTCTTATTGAATGGTGGAGCATCTTTTGGGAATATGCCAAGGAGTTTAATAACTGCGTCTAGAGGAAGCACTATTCTAAATTGTCTGAGAAAGCACCAGATTGATTTCCAAAGTGGTTGTAGAATTTCCAACAGAAATGGAGGAGGGTTCCCCTCTCTCCACATCCTCTCCAGCATGTGTCTTCACTTGAGTTTTTGATCTTCATCTTTCTGATCAGTGTAAAGCGAAATCTCTGTGTCGTTTTGATTTGCATTTCCTGATTACTAACAATGTCGAGCATTTCTTTAAGTGTTTATCTGTCATTCAATATTCCTTGATAGAGAATTATCTTTTTAGCTCTGTACCCCATTTTTTAATTGGATTACTTGATTTGTTGCTGTTTAACTTCTTGAGTATTTGTAGATTCTGGATATTATCCATCTATCAGATAGAGGGTTGGTGAAGATTCTTTTCCAATCTATAGGCTGTCATTTGGTTCTGACAACAGTGTCCTTTGCATTACAGATTTTTAGTTTCATGAGGTTCCATTTATTGATTGTTTAGGATCTTAGAACCTGTGCTGTTGGTGTTCTGTTCAAGAAGTTGTCTCTTGTACCAATGATTTCAAGGCTCTTCCCCACTTTTTCTTCTAACAGGTTTAATGTGTCCACTTTTATACTGAGGTCTTTGATCCCCTGGGTGATAAGTATGAATCTATTTGCATTTTTCTACATGTAGACATCCAGTTTTACCAGCACCAATTGTTGAAGATGCTGCCCTTTTCTATTGTATGGTTTTGGGTTTTTTGTCAAAAAGCAAGTATCCATAGGTGTGTGGGTTCATTTCTGAGTTTTCTATTCTATTCCACTGATCCACCATTCTGTGTCTATGCCAATACCATGCAGTTTTTATTACTATTGCTCTGTAGTACAGTTTGAGATCACGGATGAAGATACCTCCAGACTATCTGTTGTACAGGATTGTTTTAGTAAGTCTGTTTTTTTTTTCCCATATGAAATTGAGACTTGTTCTTTCAAGGTCTGTAAAGAATTGTGTTGGTATTTTTATGGGAATTGCATTGAATCTGTAGATTGCTTTTGGCAGGATGTCCGTTTTTCACTGTGTTAATCATACTAATCCATGAGCATGGGAGATCTTTTCATCTTCTGATCTTCAATTTCTTTCTTCAGAGACTTGAAGTTTTTTCTAACAGGTCTTTCCCTTGCTTGGTTAGAGCCAGACTAAGGTACTTTATGTAATTTGTGGCTCTTGTGAAAGTTGTTATTTCCCTAATTTCTTTCTCAGCACATTTGTCATTTGTATACAGAAGGGCTACTGATTTTTTTTTTTATTTAATTTTGTGTCCAGCCACTTTGATGAAGGTGTTTATCAGCTGAAAGAGTTCCTGAGTAGAATTTTTTGGGTCATTCATTATATTGTCATATCATCTGCAAATAGTGATACTTTGTCATCTTCCATTCCAATTTGTATCCCTTGTTCTCCTTTAGTTGTCTTATTGCTCTAGCTAGAAATTCAAGAACTATGTTTAAAAGATAACAAGAGATTGGCCAGCCTTGCCTTGTCCCTGATTTCAGTGGGATTCATTTAAGTTTCTCTCCATGTATTTTGATGTTGACTATAGACTTACTATATATTGTTTTTACTGTATTTAGGTATGTGATTTTTATCCCTGATCTCTCCAAGACTTTAAGTATGAATGGTGTTGGATTTTGCCATATGTTTTTTAGGCATCTAAGGAGATGATCATGTGGTTTTTCTCCTTCAGTTTGTTCACATGGTGGATTACATTGATGGTTTTCCATATTTTGAACCACCCCTACATGCCTGGGATGAAGCCTACTTTGTCATGTTGGATGATAGCTTTATGTTTTCTTGAATATGGTTTGCATGTATTTTAGAGTATTTTTGCATCAATATCCAAAGAGAGATAGGTCTGAAGTTCTCTTTTTTTGTTGGGTCTTTGTGTGGTGTAGGTATTAAGGGCTTCATAGACTGAGTTTGGCAATATTCCTTTTGTTTCTATTTTGTGGAATAATTTGAAGAGAATTGGAGTTAGCTCTTCTTTGAAGGTCTGGTAGAATTCTGCACTGACACCATTTGTCCCTAGTCTTTTTGTTTGTTTGTTTGTTTGTTTGTTTAAGAGAGACTTTTGATGACTCCTTCTATTTCTTTGGGGTGGATAGGACTATTTAATGTATTTACCCAATCTTGATTTAATTTTTAATTTGGAAAAGAAAATTAGAGATTTCATTTAGATTTTCACATTTTGTGGTATACAGGTTTTATAGTAAGACCTAATGATTGTTTGGATTTCCTCAGGGTCTATTGTTATGTCCCCCTTTTCATTTCTGATTTTGATGATTTGAATAGTTTCTTTCTGCCTTTTCATTAGTCTGGCTGTGGGTTTGTCTATCTTATTGATTTTCTCAAAGAACCAGCTCTTGGTCACATTGATTCTTTGATTTTTTTAATTTTTACTTTTTATATTAATTATAGGTTCCTCCTCCCCTTCCATCTGACCCTAGACAATCAAGTCTCATCAGGACTGGCTTCTTGTCCTCCTGTTTGGCTTGGCTCCCCTCTTAGGGGGAGGTGATCAAATGTTCATAGCAGCTTTATTCTTAATAGCCATAACCTGGAAACAACCCAGATGTCCCCCAACTGAGGAATGAATACAGAAATTGTGGTACATTTACACAATGGAATACTACTCAACAATTAAAATCAAAGAATTCATGAAATGTGCAGGCAAATGTTAGAATCGAGAAAAGATCATCCTGAGTGAAGTAGTTAACAAGCATAAAAACACACATGGTATATACTTACTTATTATTGGATGTTTTCTTTGTTTCCAATTCATTAATTTCACCTCTGAGTTTGATTATCTCTGATAGTAGTTATTACTTTTAAATTATGACATCACAATATTTTCATTTTGTTTCATATTTTTGTGAAGTTCCTAGACAAATTTATTAGATTTATAAGAAACATAACTCAGAAACACAATCTGTACATCAGAGCAGATTCATAGAAAAGGACTTTAGGTTTGGAAAGAAAAAAAAAATACAATGTACTTGGAGCCTGTGTGCATGTCAGATATGTGAGAGAAATGCAGTTTTTCAAAGGAAAATTTTTTTAGAAAAGGAATAAGAAATCACAAAGCATCTTCAACAAATGGGCTGGTCCAACTGGATGTCTACATGTAGAAAAATGAAAATAGATCCATATTTATCACCCTGCATAAAACTAAAGTCCAAGTGGATCAAAGATCCAGCTACACTAAATCGGTTAGAAGAAAAAGTGGGTAAGACGTTGGAACTCATTGGCACAGGAGACAACTTCCTAAACAGAACACCAACAGCACAGGCTCTTAGAGCAACAATCGATAAATGGGACCTTATGAAACTGAAAAGCTTCTGTAAAGCAAAGGATATAGTCATCAAAACAAAATGACAGCCTACAGACTGGGAAAGGATCTTCACCAGCCCTACATCTGACAGAGGGCTGATATCCAGAATATATAAAGAACTAAAGAAGTTAAAAAGCAGCAAATCAAGCAATCCGATTAAAAAATTGGGTACAGAGCTAAACAGAGAATTCTCAGTGGAGGAATACAGAATGGCAGAGAAACACTTAAATGCTCAATGTCCTTAGCCATCAGAGAGATGCAAATCAAAACAACCCTGAGATTTTACCTGACACCCACCAGAATGGCTAAGATCAAAAACTCAAGTGACAACACATGCTGGAGAGGTTCTGGAGAAAGGGGAACCCTCCTCCATCATTGGTGGGAATGCAAACTTGTACAAACACTTTGGAAATCAATCTGGCACTTTCTCAGACAATTAGGAATAGTGCTTCCTCAAGATCCAGCTATACCACTCCTAGGCATATATACAAAAGGGGCTTAAGTACACAACAAGGACATTTGCTCAACCATGTTTGTAGCAGCTTTATTCGTAATAACTAGAACCTGAAAACAACCCACATGTCCCTCAGTTGAGGAATGGATATAGAAATTGTGGTACTTTTACACAATGGAATACTACTCAGCAATTAAAAATGAGGAAATCATGAAATTTGCAGGCAAATGGTGGGACCTAGAAATGATCATCCTGAGTGAGGTATCCCAAAAGCAGAAAGACACACATGGTATATACTCACTTTTATAGACCTATAAGATAGGATAAATATACTGAAATCTATCCACCTAAAGAAGATAAACAAGAAAGAGGAACCAGGGTGTGATGATCAATCCTCACTTAGGAAGACAAATGGGATGGACGTTGGATGTAGGAGCAAACAAGTAACAGGACAGGAGTTGTACCACAGAAGGCCTCTGAAAGACTCTACCTAGCAGTGTATCAAAACAGATATTAAGACTCATAACCAAACCTCTGGCAGAATGCAGGAAACCAAAAAAAAAAAAAAAAGGGGGGGAGTTAATATGACCTGGAAAGAACAGGAGTTCCACAAGGACCAAATATATCTGGGCACAGGGGTCTTTTATGAGATTGATTCTCCAAACAAGGACGATGTATGGATGCAACCTAGAGCCCCTGCTCAGATGTAGCCCTTGGTAGCTCAGTATCCAAGTGAGTACCCTAATAAGGGGAACAGGGACTGTTTCTGACATGAACTCGATGGTGGGCTCTTTGACCTCCCTGCCTCCCAGGGAGAAGCAGCCTTGCTAGGCCACAGAGGAGGACTTTGCAGCCAGTCCCGAAGACACCTGATAAATCAGTATCAGATGTAAGGGGAAGAGGTTCTCCCTTATCAGTGGACTTGGAAAGGGGCAGGGAGGAGATGAGGGTGGGAAGGTGGGATTGGGAGGGAAAGAGGGAGTGGGATACAGCAGAGATTCAAATTTAACAAACTGTAACTAATATTAAAAAATAAAAATTAAAAAAAAGAAAGCACAAAGAATCAGCAATACAAACAATGTAGAAAAACAGCAACAGAAAAAACTGACTAGAAAAACATAATTACGCAAAAATTCTACATCTAAGGGTACACTCTTTGTTTCTTTTCAAGTATGTAGAATTTAATCTTCTTTAATGTAGAATTAATCTTCTTTCCTATAGATCTTTCCAAAATATAAAAAAATATTACTTTTCCAGAAAACTCTGAAAATATATTAATATGTAGCATTTCTATAGAAGATCAATTTACTAAATAGAAAGTTAAGAAAACTTTTTTTGTGAACAGCACACTTTGACACTAAATGAAATGCTATTCCTGGTGTGTGGGACTTTTGGCATCATGAAGAATGTGAAATCTTTCCTCACCATATTATTGTTAGCATTATTATTACATAATAAGATAAATTGATCCAGGTGCAAGTGTGAGGATCTAAGTTCAGATCTCCCCCCAAACATAAATGTACTATTATAATCCAATGATCACATAGCAGGAAGAACCCAAGAGAGGAGACCCTCTACAAGTTTGCTGTTCACAGTGGCAGGCTTATGTGGTGAAAACAATGAAGTCAGTTAGTGTGGTACTCTGCCTTCTGCACAGCAGTGGGTAAGGAGAGGCAGAAAGAATCTTAGTGATTTCAAGGCCAGAGTATGTTCCAGGTCAGCCAGTGCTACATGGTCAGACTCTGTCTCAGTCAATCAAATAAGTCAGTCAGTCAGTAAGTGAATAATTAACAAATGATAAAGAACCACTGTGAAATAATGTGGACAGCTAGGACTGACCCTGGATATTCTTTCTGCCTTGCACTAATAGTTATTGACACTCATAAACCTGTACATGCACAGAGAGACTCACATCTACAATAGTGTTGCACAGTTCATCAATACACAAAATGTTAACATAAATTTAAATATGGATTCACATGAATTAATCCCAGTAATTGAATGCAGAGACAAGAATATTCCCATGAGATCAAGGGCATCCTTGTCTACATGCTGTGTTCCAGGCCACACTATTGAGAAAATATCATAGAAATGGCAACTGCAGCAATATATTATTTGAATTAACTTTGTGCTATACTTTAAGTAAGTTATTTTCTAAAACCTGAGTGATTGTATCAAGACATAATGACATTTCTTAATTGTTAAAGTAGAAGGGCCAAATTCCAGACACCAAAAGTTGTGATGTTTTGTCAGAACCCAATTTCTTATTCATGGACAGTTTAAGTTTATTTTTCTGCACATAAAAGATAAATAAAGCAATGTAATAAAAAATTATATTTCCTGAGACCATAAATAATAAAGGTTAATAATGTAGGATCTTACCTAGTCTTATCTACTTAAATTGCCCATGTTAATTCCAATCATTCATGAGAATATACTTAAAAAAGTGTTGTATAGAAACATGGGCTTTTGAGTTATAAAAGCCATTGCACTAAATATGTGGGTTTATATTCTATGTCTTTTTCCTATATGTTTTTGTATTGTTTTGTTTTAATCTGTTCAGGTATGAGTTTAAGAACTACCAGTTTGTTCTGGCCCTGGTACTTGCCATTGAGGAAATGAACAGAAACCGTATTCTTCTTCCCAACACAACTCTGGGCTTCGCTCTGTATAATGCTGCACCTTTGGAAACGAGTATCCTTTATGCTCCCTTTATTTGGCTCACACGTTGAGGGTACCTCTAGCTAATTTCAACAGTGGACTGAAGAGAATGTCATCTGCTGCACTCACAGGAACATCATGGAAAATATCTTCCCACCTTGGGAAACTGTTTCAAATTTACAAAATACCACAGGTGAGGGCTGGGGTGTTGGAACTCAGGGTCAAATGTCAGTTTTGATAGTATTGGTTGATTGAAAATGTAAAATAGGAGGTCTAGGATAAGTCATCTAACAAAGTAAAGTACAAAGGTGCTTCATGATAGATCCACATTTCCATTACTTGAAATATAATGAAGGAGAAGTTGATGAGAAACTTACTGAAACTTGAGAATAGTCAGTAATTTTTTTGGAAAAGTCTCCGTTTGGGTTTGCCTTTTAAAATATGACAAAACCATCTTCATACCAACTGTTTATGCTTGTTGATTCAGGACTGATAATCTGTTTGATGCCAATGTTTTTCTTTTTTTTTTTTCAATTTTCTTTTTCTACAGCTCACTTTTGGACTTTTTGATTCTAGCTTAAATGACAGAGGTCAGTTTAATTCTATCAGATGGCCCCCAAGGACACATTTCTGTCACTTACCATAGTTTCTTTGATGCATCGTTTCAAATGGTCCTGGGTTGGTCTGATTCTCCGATGGCCACCAGAGAGAATCAGATTCTTTCAGACTTGAGAGAAGATATGGAGAGTACTGGCATCTGCATAGCCTTTTTGAAAATGATTTGTGGTTCCTGGAATTCATATTCCAGTGCATTATGGAAGGATCTGGTAATGATTCAGGAATCATCAGCAAATGTGATATTTATGGGGATGTTGTTTCTTTGCAAGGTTTAATGCGACATATTGAGCAGCAGTTAGTGACATGGAAAGTCTGGATCTTGAACTCTCAATGGGATGTTGATCACAATTATGGTAGAGTCATTTCATGGGAGTCTCATTTTTTCACACCACCATGAAGAGATGGTTGACTTTACAAATTTTATTTAAACAGTTAATCCCTACAAATATCCAGAAGACACTTATCTTCCTAAGTTTTGGTTTCTGTTCTTCAAGTGCTCATTTTCTGAGTTCGATTGTCAACTTTTAGAAAACTGCCAACCCAATGCTACTTTGGAGTTACTGCCAAGACACTATTTTGACCCAGTTATGAATGCAGAGAGCTTCAATATATACAGTGCTATGCATGCTGTGGCCTACAGTCTCCATGAGATGAATCTTCAGCAAATACAGACATAACCACATGTTAATGGAGATGGAAAGGAATTCTTCCCCTGGCAGGTAATATCCCTTCCTGTGTTGTTTTAACATCAGCAATGTGAGGTATTTTTAGGCATTTAGGCATTTAAATTAGGTATCACAGGGTTTTTAGAATACATTGTCAACAAGCAAGGATGTATTCCTCAGAGCAGAGGTAGTAGCAGTAGATCCTTAAGGTTTAAAATGCTTCTGAGCACTACCACAGGATTATGAAGTTAAGGATCACTTTAATGTGTACTTTCCACCCCAGGGCCCTCGTCTAAGGATGGCAGCTTTGTATATATTCTGAAAGTTGGTTAGCTTTCCAAAGGAACTTGAATCAGCAGAATCCACATTACGTTGTTTATTGCTGACTTAGTTGTTCCTAGTGCAAGGATTTATCTTGAAGAAAATGTGGTTTCCAAATTTTAATGCATTTCAGTCCAAGTATTGTTCATTTACTCAGCCACACGGATACCTCCTTTAAGGTGCTTTTTATTCTAGTTCCCACCGATGGCCTGCAAATGTCATGATTTCCTTATTTTAATTGCTGAGTAGTATTCCACCATGTAAATGTACCACAATTTCTGTATCTATTCCTCAGTTGAGGGAAATATGAGTTGTTTCCAGATTCTGGATATTAAGAATAAAACTGTTGTGAACATTGGCAAGCAAATGTCCTTGTTGTATACTTGAGCACATTTTGGATATATGCCTAGGAGGAAGTATAGCTGGATAGCTGGATCTTGAGGTAGCATTATTCCTCATTGTCTGTGAAAGCATCAGATTGATTTCCAAAGTGGTTGTAAAAGTTTACATTCAAAATACCAATGGTGGAGGGTTCCCCTTTATCCACATCCTCTCCAACATATATTGTCACTTGAGTTTTTGTTCTTACACATTCTGATGGATGTAAGGTGAAATCTCAGGGTTTTGTGATTTGCATTTCCCTGATGACCAAGGACATTGAGCATTTCTTTAAGTGTTTCTCTGCCATTCGATATTCCTGTATTGAGAATTCTCTGTTTAGCTCTGTACCCCAATTTTTATTGGAGTACTTTATTTGTTGCTGTTTAACTTGTTGAGTTCTTAATATATTCTGGATATTAGCCCACTATCAGTTATAGGGTTGGTGAAGATCATTTCCCAGTCTGTAGCCTGTCATCCTGAGTGAGGTATCCCAGAAGCAGAAAGACACACATGGTATAGACTCATTTAAAAGTAGATATTAGACAAATAATATAAGATAAATTATATGAAAATCTTTATACCTAAAGAATCTAAGAAAGAAGGAGGACTCTGGGTAAGATGACCAATCCTTATGCAGAAAGGGAAAGGTGAAATACATTAGAAGAGGGAGAAAACAGGGAACAGGACTGAAGCCTACCACAGAGGGCCTCTGAAAGACTCTAACCGGCAGGGTATCAAAGCAGATGCTGAGACTCACAGTCAAACTTGGAGCAGAGTACAGGGAATCTTATGAAAGAAGGGAGAGATAAAAAGATATGGAGTGAACAGGAGAGCTACAAGAAGAGCAACAGAACCAGAATATCTGGCCATAGGGGTTTGTTCTGAGACTGATACTCCAAAGAAGGGCCATTCAAGGAGATAACCTAGTACCCCTGCTCAGTCTTCAAGTGGTTCCCTAGTAAGGGGAACAGGGGCTGTCTCTGACATGAAGTCAGTGGCTGGCTCTTTGATCACATCCCACTGAGAAAGGACTTCCTTACAAGACCGCAGAGGAAGACAATGCAGACAGTCCTTATGAAACCTGATAGGCTAGGGTCAGATGAAAGGGAAGGAGGACCTTCCTTATCAGTGGACTAGGGAAGGCGCAGAGGACTAAAAGAGGGACATAGCAGGGGTTTGGGAGAGAATGAGGGAGGGTCCTACAGCTTGGATACAAATTGAATAAATAGTAATAAATAAAAAATAAATTTTAAAAATTATCCTTTTATAATGATTCTTTGTACTACTTTTTAAATAAAATGTTTTTAGTATCTTAGATGTACTTCAAACTATATTCCTACATCTCTTTCAGTTCCTTTATTTCCTAAAGAATGACCTACTGAAAAATCTCTTGAGAGGTCACAAAATACTGGATGGGAGAAAATGCCTAGATTCAGAGTATGACATTCTCAATTTTTGGAATTTTCCAAAGGGTCTTGGATTAAAGGTTAAAGTATGCACCATTTTCATATGCACCATTTTCTTCAGATGCTCCTCTTGGTCAACAGTTGTCTATGTGCGCAGATGATTCAGTGGCCTACAAAGTTTATAAAGGTGAGTCATGACTTATCTCATTTTGATCTTTAATAAAAACAAAAGTAGTTTTCAGGATGTTATGATCTTTTGACACTTATTCAGTACCAATTATTATTCAGCAACCATTTAGGCAGTTAAACAGCCAACATAAACTGTTTTCTCATTTCCTGACTCTGATCAATGGAAAAGTTTGTTTTTAAATCTTATTATGCCAACATATTTCTTATGAATAAGTTAAGTTTCTGTCATAGCCTGAAAACACTGATAGAAGATTTATTTAGTGACAGGGCCTTAGAAATTTTAGTGAGAAGTAAAGTGGCATTTTTTTTTTCAATGCAGTTTATTCAGGAACATTGAACAATCCTCGGACCCTGGGGAAAGCCAGCCCACAGCTTAAATAGCCTCTGGGTAGCCAACCCAGGCGTGCCACAGGGGCAATGCAGATAGGTCCACATACATGGAAGCAAGCCAGATCCTCGGCCTTAGCCAAATGTGGAGTTGTTCGTGACAGAGAGCACTCACCATTGGGAAGGTGGAAGGCGGAAACTAGCTCCATCTTTAAGGCATAGCATTCCGCAGCTCTCTACAGTTCCCCCTTTTTGTTTTAGACGCATCAGGCAAGAGTAGAGGTCTGATCTCTGATATTAGAAATATATTGGGACTTTGTACAGATGTTCATTTAGGTGTCATCCACCCAAAGAGCATCAGACCTGTCCGATACCTTTTTCTCAGAGGCGGGACCTGGGGCATCAACCCGCATGCAATCAGACATGCTCTTCTCTGGGTCCGAAGCGGCTGACCCTGAGTGCAGTGCTTAGCCTCGCATCCTGAGCGTATCATTTTAGCTTTTTATGGTATCTAACCATGCTTGGGGAGAATGTCCTGCTTCAATGGCTGTAAAGGCCTGAATGATCATGGCTGCATCACACTGTTGTGAGACTCTAATCTTGCATATATACCACAGGCAAACCAAGGAGTAAAGTGGCATTTTTATTGTCAGCCTTTAAAAAAGATAGATTAGGATGACAAGTGAGTGTGTGTGTGTGTGTGTGTGTGTGTGTGTTTGTGTGTGTGTTTGCTTTGCTACCTCAAATAAATAGTCAACAAAACAACTGAAGGGAGAGCAGGTTTGTTTTTGCTGACTCTGTGAGCAATCAGTCTTACCCTAGTGGGAAAATAATGTTTTAGGAGCCAGAGAATGTGATGACACTAAACTCACAGTAGCCAATTAATTATTGACCCCCATTTTGTGGTAGCTTTTTCCACATCAGGTAAATGTTTCTCTACAACTCCTCACAGAAATGCCCAAAGACTTGTTTCCATGATGAATCCAAGCCCTATAGAGTTGTCAATCAACATTCACAACTACATTGGATATTAAAGTTCCCTAGTAGCCAGTAAAATTGAGCCAGTTTAAATCTGAAGTCATACTGTGACCTTCTAGAACACTACTTTAATGACAACAGCTTCATATATTGAACCAAGGTTTAAATATGTGGGTTTTGTATTGCAAAATGTTCTAAAATTAGTATCACTAATACCCATTACCTTTCATTTTATGTGTAAGCATTTCCAGATTAATATTTGATAATACTTAGAAACATGCCACTCACTCAAAAATTTCACAAAAATCCAAACATTTGCTAATAGTTTTCATTTCTCTTAGATTCCACAGTCTGTGTGCAGTGAGAGCTGTATGCCTGGATTAAGGAAGTCTGCCCAGGAAGGCAAGGCTGCTTGCTGCTTTGATTGTACTCCTTGTGCTGAAAATAAGATTTCCAATGAGACAGATAAATACAGGCTGATAGAGAACTTCCCAACTTGTCCTTAGAAGTCTGAAATACCTAAGCCAAAGGAAAAGGACTAGCGAGAAGATATAGACTTTTGTTCCTTGATTAGAAATTTAAAGTTTCCCAAGAGGAAACAAAAGAGTCAGAGACACACTCATCCTCAAAGTCAGAAGTCTCATTGTCATACTAAGCTAAAATACATGCAGAAGACCAGGTGTACTCATGTAGGCCTTATGCTTGCTGTTTCGGGCTCTGTGAGTTCATATGCACCATTTTTGTAGTTGATTCAGAGGGCTTTGTTTTCCTGGTGCCTTCCATCCCCCCAACTTTTATAATCCTCCCACTTCCTGCTCTCAGTGGAATCCCTGAGCTCTGCAGGGAGGGCTTTGCTGGAGACCTCCAATTTAGACACTCTTCACACAGTCTGGCTGTGGATTTCTGAATCCACTCTGAACTCTTGCCAGAGGAAACTTCTGTTGATGATGATTGGATAAGGCATTCAACTATGAATGTAGTAGAATATCATTAGGATATTCTAATTAGGATATTCCTAATCATTAGGCATCATTTTATTGAGGTTTTCTTAGATCAGTTATATTTCATTTTACCCTAGGTTCTGGAATATCCAATCTCCTGCTCTTGGTTACCCAAGAAGTGTCATTCATGCTCTGCTTCTCCTTGAGTGGTCCTTAAATCAGATCAAATAATTCTTGGCTACTTCCATGACTTCTTTTTCATTTTTCAATTATTTATTTTTAATTTATTACAGTTTCTTCACTTGGTATTCCAGCTGTAGCTGTCTCCCTTGTCCCTGTCCAATCCCACCCTCTCCTCTTCTCCCCCTATTTCCCTCCCCCAGTCCACTGATAGGGGAGGTCCTCCTCCCCTTCAGTCTGACCCTAGCCTATCAGGTCTCATCAGGACTGGATGCATTGTTTTTTGTTGTTTTTTTTTTTTTTTCCTGTTGCCTGGAAGGCCTGCTCCCCCATCAGGAGGAGATGATGAAAGAGGCAGTCATTGAGTTCATGTCAGAGACAGTCCCTCTTCTCTGACTAGGGAAGCCACTTGGAGGCTGAGCTGACATGGGCTACATCTATGCAGGGGTTCTAGCTTATCTCCTTGCATGGTCATTGGTTGCAGTATCAGTCTCAGAAAAGATCCCTGTGTGTGTGGTCAATGGAATGTTGTTTGGTTGTTATTAATCTAAGGGCTACTCTCCACTTTGAAGTGGTACTCAACAAACTTGTCTTTATAGGTCTGAATTATCTCACTCAGGATGTTTTTTTTTTTCTCGTAATATCCATCTTATTGCTAATTTCATAATGTCTTTTAAAAAAACAGCTGAGTAATAATCTAATGTGTAAGTGTACCAGATTTCTTTATCTATTTTTCTGTTGAGGGATATCTAGAATATTTCTAGTCTCTAGATATGGATAAAGCTACAATGAACATGGTTGAACAAGTGTTATTGTGGTTGGATGTTGCATTCTTTGGTTATATGCCCAAAAGTTATATGTCTAGATACTGTGATAGATCAATTCCCAACATTCTGAGGAACTGCTGTATTCATCTTAGAGCTATTTTTGTATTCACGTCAACATTTAAGAGATGTTCTTACTCCACATCCTTGCCAACATGAGGTGTCCATTATGGTAGAAATAGGAATGTCAAAGTATTTTTGATTTGCATTAGATATTTTGATGCCTAAAAATATTGAACACTTCTTTAAGGTTTTTTTTTTCCAGCTATTTGTATACCTCTATTACACACTCGTTGTTTAGGTCTGCACATCAATTTTATTTTTGTTTTTTTGAAATCAGGTTTTTTAAGTCCTTTATATAATCTTTACAATTAGTACTCTATCAGATGTGAAGTTTGTGTAAATAATTTCTCTTTATGTAGGAAGCTGCCTGGCTTAAATAACTGTGTCCTTTGCCTTACAGAAATTTTCAATTCCATGAGATGCCATTTATTAATTGTTCCCCTTGGTGCCTTTCCTTCCAGTGTTCTAGTCAGAAAAGCTTTGCCTGTTCCAATGCATTCATGGCTATTCCAAACTTTATCTTCTATACAGTTCAGTGTATCTTCTTTTATCTTGAGATCTTTTATCCACTGATAGTTGGGTTTTGTGCAAGGTGATGAATTTGTTATTTGCATTATTATATTATTATATATTATTATATATATTATATATATTTTATAGTAATCTAGTTTTAGTACTATCATTTGATGAAAATGCTGTTTTTTTATCCTTGTAGGTAACTTTGGATATTTTTATAAAAATATCAGGTAGTAATATGTGTTTGGATTTATATTTATTTCTTTAAAAATTTTTAATTATCTTTTATTAAAATTTGTTCAATTTGTATCACAGTTGTGGTTCTCTTCCTTGTCTACCTCCAGTTCCACCCTCCCTCCCTCTTCTTGCCATATGCCCCTCATCTAATATGCTGATAAGGGAGGTCCTCTTCCCCTTTTCTTTTGACTCTACTATCAGGTCTCATCAGGACCATTGAATTGCCTTCCTCTGTGGTCTAGCATGACTGAACCCTGCAGGGGTAGGTGATCAGAGAGCCTGCCACAGAGTTCATTTCATAGAAAGTCCCTGCAATCCTTATTAGGGACTCCACTTGGATGCTGAGTCTATGGGCTACATATGAGAGTGGGTTAAATGTCCTCTACACGTCCTTGGTTAGGTTATCAGTCTCTGCAGGTCCCCTTCCAGGGCTCAGATTTTTTGGCTCTGTTGGTCTCCTTTTGGAGCTTCTTTCCCCTCCTGGTCTTTCTATTTAATCCAGGCATTTTGCCCAAAGTTTGGCTACGAGTTTCTGCCCCTGCTTTGATACCTAGATCAGTACAGACTTTCAGAGGCCTACAATTGTAGGCTCCTGTCCTGTTACCTGGTTTCTCCTGCTTCCAATGTCTATCACATTTAACCTTCTGAATGAATATTGAGCATCTTCCCTAGGGTACTCCTTCTTGTTTACTTTCTTTAGGAGTATAGATTTTAGTATGTTTATCCTATATTATATGGCTAATATCCACTTACAAGTGAGTATATACCATGTGTGTTTTTCTGCTTCTAGGTTACCTAACTCAAGATGGTCTTTTCTAGTTCCCACAATTTGTCTGCAATTTTCATGATTTCCTTGTTTTTAATTGTTGAGTAGTATTCCATTGTGTAAAGTACCACAATTTCTGTATCCGTTTCTCCATTGAAGGACATCTGGGTTGTTTCAAGCTTTTTATTTTTAATAATATAGCTGCTACAAACATGGTTGAAGAAATGTCCTTGTTGTTTACTTCAGAATATATGCTCATCTAATATGCTGATAAGGGAGGTCCTCTTCCCCTTTTCTTTTGACTCTACTATCAGGTCTCATCAGGACCATTGAATTGCCTTCCTCTGTGGTCTAGCATGACTGAACCCTGCAGGGGTAGGT
The DNA here is from genome assembly GCF_030254825.1 of Meriones unguiculatus. Classification (NCBI taxonomy): domain Eukaryota; kingdom Metazoa; phylum Chordata; class Mammalia; order Rodentia; family Muridae; genus Meriones; species Meriones unguiculatus. The sequence continues at coordinate 16,085,978 of NW_026843646.1, read as the reverse complement.
GATATACTTAAATTTACTTTGGATATATGCCTAGGAGTGGTATAGCTGGATCTTGCAGCAGCACTATTCCCAATTTTCTGAGAAAGCACTAAATTGATTTCCAAGGTGATTGAACAAGTTTAAATTCCCACCAGCAATGGAGAAATGTTCCCTTCTCCACATCCTTTCCAGCATGTGAGTTTTTGATCCTAGCCATTCTGATGGGTGTGAGGTGAAATCTCAGGGTTTTTTATTTGCATTTTCCTGTTGACTATGTATGTTGAGCATTTCTCTGTTTCTCTGCCATTTGATATTGCTCTATTGAGAATTCTCTGTTTAGCTCTGTACCCCATTTTTAATGGGATTAATTGGTTTGTTGGTGTTTAACTTTTTAAGTTTTTTATATATTCTGGATATTAGCCTTCTGTCAGCTGTAGGATTGGTGAAGATCTTTTCCCAGTCTGTGGTCATTTGGTTCTGATGACAGTGTCCTTTGCTTTATAGAAGCTTTTCAGTTTCATGAGGTCCCTTTTATTGATCTTAGAGCCTGTGCTGTTGGTGTTCTCTTCATGAAGTTGTCTCATGTAACAATGAGTTCAAGGCTCTTCCCCACTTTTTCTTCTAATGGGTTTAGTGTGTCTGGTTTTATGTTGAGGTCTTTGATCCACTTGGACTTTAGTTTTGTGCAGGGTAATAAAAATGGATCTATTTGCATTTTCTACATGTAGCCTTCCAATTAGGCCAGTACCATTTGTTAAATATGCTATCTTTTTCCATTGTATTGTTTTGGCATCTTTGTCAAAAATCAAGTATCCATAGGTGTATGGGTTTATTCTGGGTTTTTTCTATTTTATTTCATTGATTCACCAGTCTGTTTCTATGTCAGTACCATGCAGTTTTTATTACTATTGCTCTATAGCACATGTTGAAAACAGTTTGTACCGGATTGTTTAAGCAATTCTGAATTTTTTTCCCCATATGAGACTTGTTCTTTCAAGTTCTGTAAATAATTGTGTTGGTGTATTGACGGGAATTGAGTTGAATCTGTAGACTGCTTTTGGTAGGATGGCCATTTTCATGTTAATCCTACAGATCCATGAGAATGGGAGCTCTTTGCATCTTCTGATATCTTCAATTTATTTTTTTATTTTTTATTCATTACAACTTATTCACTTTGAATTCCAGCTGTTAGCCCCTTCCCTCATCTATTGCTAATACTGCCCTCCCTCTCTCTTCTCCTCCCATGTCCCCCCTTGCATCTGACCCTAGTCTATCAGGTCTCATCAGGACTGTCTGCATTGTCTTCCTCTGTGGCCTGGTTAGACTGTCCCTGCCTTCAGGGGGAGTTGGTGATCAAAGAACCAGCCACTGAGTTCATGTCAGAGACAGCCCCAGTTCCCATTACTAGGGAAACCACTTGGAGACCGAGCTGCCATGGTCTACATCTGTGCAGAGGTTCTAGGTTAACACCATTCATGGTCCTTGGTTGTAGTATCAGTCTCAGAGAAGATCCCTGTGCCCAGATTTTCTGGCTTTGCTACTCTCCTTGTAGAGCTCCTGTCTCCTCTACATCTTTTGCTCTCCCCCTTCTTTAGAATCCCTGCACTCTGTCCAGAGTTTGGCTATGAGCCTCAGCATCTGCTTTAATACCCTGCTGGATAGTCTTCTTCAATTTCTTTCTTCAGAGTTTTGTACTTTTTAATATAGGTATTTCATTTGCTTGATTAGTAACACCAAGACACTTTATGTTATTTGTGGCTATTGTGAAGGGTGTTGTTTCCCTAATTTCTTTCTCAGCCCATTTGATTGTTGAATATAGGAGGGCTTCAGATTTTTTTGAGTTAATTTTGTATACAGCCACTTTGCTAAAGGTGTTTATTGGCTGAAGGAGCTCTCTGATAGAATTTTTGTGACTTCTTCCTTTCCAGTGTCTATTCCCTTTATCTCCTTTAGTTGTCTGAATGCTCTAGCTAGGATTTCGAGTACTATTTTGAAGAGATATGGAATAGGGGGCAGCCTTGCCTTGTCCTGATTTCATTGGGATTGATTTAAGTTTCTCTCTCTTTAGTTTTTTGTTGGTTCTAGGATTGCTGTATATTGCCTTTACTATGTTTAGTAAGTGCCTGTATAACTGATCTTTCTAAAAGTCTAAACATGAATGAATGTTGGGTTTTGTGAAATGCTTTTTTGGCATCTCAGAAGATGATCATGTTTTTGTTTTGTTTTGTTTTGTTTTCTCCTTCTGTTTGCTTATGTGCTGGATTACATTAATGGATTTCAGTATATTGAACCACCTCTGCACACCTGGAATGAAGCCTACTTGGTCATCATTGATGATATCTTCTATGTGGTTTAGGATTTGGTTTGCGAGTATTTTATTGAGACTTTTTTTTTCTTTTATTGTGTCATGTTCATAAGAAGAGATGGGTCTGAAATTCTACTTTTTGTTGGATCTTTGTGTAGTTTAGGTATCAATGTGACTGTGTCCTCATAGAATGAGTTTGTTAATGTTACTTCTCTTCTTATCTTCTGGAATAGTTTGAAGAGTATTGGCTTTGGGTCTTCTTTGAAGGTCTGGTAGAATTTTTCCATTTCTTTGGGCCATGTAGGACTGTTTAATCTATTTACCTGATCTTGGTTTAACTTTCCTAAATGGAATCTATCAGGAGAATTGTCCATTTCATTTATATTTTCAAAATTTGTGACATAGGTGTTTGAAGTAAGACCTAATGATTCTCTAAATTTCCTCAGTGTCTGTCATTATAACCCACTTTTCATTTCTGATTTTGCTGACTTGGATAGTTTCTCTCTGCCATGTACTTAGTTTGGCTAAGGGTTGGTCTATCTTGTTGATTTTTTTCAAAGAACCAGCTCTTGCTTGATTCTTTGAATTGTTTACTTGTTTCTAATGTATTGATTTCAGCCCTGAATTTGATTATTTCCAACCCTTTACTCCTCTTGGGTGTGTCTGCTTATTATTTTCTAGAGCTTTCAATTGCCATTAAGTTCCTTCTATGAGATATCTCCAACTTCTGTCTGAAGGCACTTAGTGCTGTGAATTTTTCTCTGATCGCTACTTTCATTGTGTCCCATAAATTTGGGTAAGTTGTGCCTTCATTTTCATTGAGTTACATTGAGTTTCTTTGTTTTATTTCTTCCATGACTAAACTGTCATTAGGTAGAGAGTTGTTTAGTTTCCATGCATGTGTAGGCTTTTTGTTATTTCTGTTGTTGTTGTGGTCTAGTTTTAGGCCATGGTGTTCTGATAGGATTATTTCGATCTTCTTGTATCTGTTAAGGCTTGCTTTGTGTTTGACTATGGAGAATGGTCAACTTTGGAAAAGGTTGTGTGGGGTGCTGAGAAGAAGGTAGACTCTTTTGAGTTTGGGTGAAAATTTCTGTAGGCCCATTTTATTTGGGACCTCTGTAAGTGTCATTATTTCCCTATTTAGCTTCTGTCTTGATGATCTGTCCCATGGAGAGAGTAGAGTATTGAAGTCTGCCACTATCAAGGTGTTGGGATGGTTATGTAATTTGAGCTTTAGTACTGTTTCATTTACAAATACCAATGCTCTTGTATTTGAGGCATAGATGTTCAGGATTGTGTTGTCCTCATGGTGGAATTTCCCCTTTGATGAGTATGAAGTTTCCATCCTCATTTTTTTTTATTAATTTTGTTTGAAAGTTTATTTTATTATATATTAGAATAGCTACCCCAGCTTTTTTTTCTGGGTCTGTTTGCTTTAAAAATATTTTTCCAGCCCTTTATTCTGAGGTAGTTTCTCTCATTCTTGCAGTGGTGTGTTTCTCGGATGCAGCAGAATGTTGGATCCTGTTTCTGCAACCATTCTGTTAGTCTGTGTCTTTTTATGGGCGAGTTGAGTCCATTGATGTTGATAGATAAACCAATAAATGCTAGTTCCTTTATTGTGAAGTTGGTGGTGATAGTGTGTTTGTGTGCTTGTTTTCTTTTGACTTTGTTGTTGTTGTTGTGAGGTTATCTATGTTCTTTATTTTCTTGGGTGTAGTTGTTTTCGCTAGATTGAAGTTTTCATTCTAGTATCTTCTGTAGGGCTGGGTTGCTATGAAGATGTTGTTTAAGTTTAATTTTGTCATGGAATATTTTGTTTTCTTTATCTTTGGTGATTGAAATTTTTGCTGGGTATAGTAGTCTGGTTTGGCATCTGTGTTCTCTTAGAGTCTGCACGACATCTTCCTAGGCCCTTCTGGCTATCATGCTTTCTGTTGAGAAATCTGGTGTGATTCTGCTAAATCAACCTTTACATTTTACTTGTCCTTTTTTCCCTTGCTGCTTTTAATATTTTTCTTTGTTCTGTAGATTTAGTGTTTTGACCTTGGAGCCTGGGATTTTTTTTTTTTTTTTTGGTCTATTCATATTATTTTTAGATTTTTTTTTTCTTTTCATGATGTCCTTGATTTCTTGGATGTTTTGTGTTGGGAACTTTTCTGATTTTACTTTTTCTTTGAAAGAAGTTTCAATTTCTGCAATTGTATCTTCAGTGCCTGAGATTCTTTCTTCCATCTATTGTATTCTGTTGGTGATGCTTACCTTTTTTGGCTCCTGGTCTTTTCTCTAAGTTCTCCAGCTCCTGAGTTTTCATTGTTTGTATTTTTTCATTGATTCTAATTCTAATTGATTCTAATTCATGTCTTGCACCATTTCCTTCATCTGTTTGAATGTGAATTCCTATCTTTCTATGATGGCATCCATTTTTAAATTTGTTTCCCCTTTATGTGTCTATATTTGGGTTGCTATTTTTTGTTGGTATTTCTTTGAGAGCTTTGTTTCTTTCCTCTTTATGTGCCTCTATTTTTGTGTAGCTGTTTAAGAGTTTTGTTCATTTCTTACTCACGTGCCTCTAATAATTCAATAAGCATAGCTTTACAATAATTTTCCTGTGATTCCAATGAATTAAAATATCTATGTTTTTTGGAGGTTGCTGGTGAATCCGTGATGTCCTAATTTATGTTGGATGTGTTCTTAAGCCTGCCTCTAGCCATTTGATGATCAGTAGCCTTTTCTGTTTGTTCCTTAGAGCCCATACTGCAGACTGTGTCTGTCTTTCTGTGGAGTCCAGGGAATTCTTCAGGAAGATTAGAGAGGTCCACTGGTTTGAGAGTGGGTGTTGGTGTTTCAAATGCAGCTAATCGAGGAAGGTTGCAGGTGCAAATGTGCAAGTGCAGGAGTGTGGGTGTAGGTGTGTCTGCCTGGAGAAGTGAAGTGTAAGGACAAAGCTTAAGTACAGGTGAGGGTTCTGGCATATTTTGCAGGCTCAGTGTGCATGTCCAGGTGCCATGAATGGCTCAGTGGCCCACAGGCCTGTCCAAGTATTGTGCTTCAATCCCTCAGATCTGCCTAAGCTGCACTGTCTTGGTTCTAGGAAATGTTTGTCTGGACTCCACTGGGAAACCCAGAGAACAGGGGCTTCAGTGTTGAGGTTGTTGTCCCAGACATCCCTATGTTGCCCATAATGGGGGTGTGTGTCAGAGGAATCTGATGTCTGGCTGCGAGTGCAGAAAGACCCATTTTCCAGGCTCTGTATGCACTCTCTTGCAGAAGCACTCACTGGCAGGCTGTGTGGAAAGTGCTGAGGACCTGCGAACTCACTCACAGGCATGTGTGGGAGCACTAGGGCCCATGCACACTCACTTGCAGGTGGGTGTGCAAAGCATAAAGGGCCCATGAACTCACTTTCAGGCTTGTGTGGGAAGCACAGAAGTCCTGAGCACACTCACTCACAGGTGTATGTGATAAGCACAGAGAGCCCACAGATTTCTACTTTCAGATTTGGGTCCCTGTTTGGCTTTTAGAGTAAGGAGGTGCCCCATACCTGGGGTTATGCACTCCCCACCTCTGTTGCACCACCAGGGCAAGCTGAGCAAGCGAAGGTGCAGCTGGGAGTGCAGGGTTCCATAGTTGGCCACTTTTCAGACCCCGGAGACATCCACGAAGAGGATGGATCCAGGGTGTCCCAGCACATGGGTCTAGCCCTGGAAACCTCAAAGTCAATGCTCTGGCTTCAGCTAACCATCCACTCACAAGTTTTCAAGTTTTTGGTGTTCTGCCCTTCAGAAATGGTGTGCACTGGTTGCCACCATCTTGGAACTCTCAGATAGATAGATAGATAGATAGATAGATAGATAGATAGATAGATAGATATAGATCTATTCAATTACCAATATGTCTGTCAATATTTCTGTTTTTATGCCAACACCATTCTTAGTACAAATTCCAGTCAGAGGTAATGATATCTCCTATAGTTATTGTATTGTTCAAGACTGTTTTGAGTATTTTGGCTTTGTAATTTTCACGTATGAAGTCAAGATTTATCCTTGCATAATCTGTAAATAATTGTGTTGGAAATTTTAAGGGGAGTGCATTGAATCGGTAGATTGATTTTGGTATGGTGGTCATTTTTACTGTGTTATCCTATTGATTCATAACCATGGAAGAATTTTCCATTTTCTCATAGCTGCTTCAAATTTTTTTTCTTCAAAGACTTGAAGTTTTACCACATAATTATTTCCCTTGCTTATAGTTACACTAGGAAATTTAATATTATTTGAGGCTATTGTGAAATATCATGGAATTTTATTTGTGTTAATATGTAATATTATTACCCATCTCTTTTGATTAGATTTGCTGTGTAGTCTATTCTTTAGATATTGAAATGTCTACACAAGCTTCTCTCTTTTAATTTTTAAGTTATTTATTTATTATTTATTACAATTTATTCATTTTGTATCCCTGATATAGCTTCTACCTTGTCTCCTCTGAGTCACACCTGTCTTCCCACTTCTACCCATTTACCTCTCCCATTCCCCTAATACACTGACAGGGAAGGACCTCCTCCCCTTCTATCTGACCTTAGTCTATCAGGTATCACCAGGGCTGGCTGCATCATCTTCCTCTGTGGCCTGGCAAGACTGCATCCCCTAGAAGGAGGTGATTAAAGAGCTGGCCACTGACTTCAAGTCAGAGACAGCCCTGTACTTGGAAATCACTTTGAAGCTGAGCACCTATGGACTTCATCTGAGCAAGGTGTCTAAGAAATCTCCATTCAAGGCCAATGGTTGGAGTTTCAGTCTCTGCATGTCCACTATGGGCCCAGGTGTTTTTGGCTCTGTTGGTCTCCTTGTGTAGCTCTTGTCTCCACATCTTTGTAACTCCCCCTTCATAAGTTTCCGTGCACTCTGCCCAAAGTTTGGATATGAGTCTCAGCATCTCCTCTGACAACCTGATGGGTAAAGTCTTTAAGAGGGCCTCCCTGGCAGGCTTCTGTCCTGTTCCCTGTCTTCTTTTACTTCAGTCTTGTTTGCCCTTCTGAATGAGGTATCAATCTCTTCCCTAGGGTCTTCCTTGTTTAGCATTTTAGGGCTAGAGATTTTACTATGTTTATTCTATATAATGTGAAGTATATCCACTTATAAATGAGCATATACCTTATTTGTCTTTTTGTTCTGTGTTACCTCACTCAGGATGATATTATCTAGTTCCCAGCATTTGCCTGCAAATTTCATGATTTCCTTGTTTATAATTGCTGAGTAGTATTCCATTGCATAAATGTACCACACTTTCTGTACCCGTTCCTCTGTTGTGGGAAATCTGGGTTGTTTCCAGATTCTGGCTATTACTAACAAAGCTGCTATGAATATATTTTGAGCAAATGTCCTTGTTTTATGGTTAAGCATCATTCGAATATATGCCCAGGAATGGTATAGGTGGATCATGAAGTAGCACTCTTCTTATTTTCTCAGAAATGCCAGATTGATTTCCAAAGCAGTTGTACAAGGTTACATTCCCACCAGCAATGGAGGAGGGTTCATTCTCTTCCACAACCTCTCCAGCATGTGTCATCCATTGAGGTTTTGAGTTTAGCCATTCTGATGGGAGTGAGGTGTTAAAACTCTAGCCTTTTCTTACACACTGCACTTGTCTAACTCAGTTACCTTCCAAAACATGTATGTTGATAGCCAGGTCAAAGCAGTTTCTTAAAAATAAAATGGCCTTGTGTAGACAAACAGTCCAGGAAGTGCAGAGGGGCATATAGCCCCCAAAACTGCATTTAACTTCCCAGTTTTCCAAGAAAATCCTATATACAACCAGAAAGTCCTCATGCCTATTTGCAGGAACCCAATAGGTCAAACATTCCAGATAGTTTCCACAGACAAACGAACTACCGACTCTTCAAAATATAGTCTGGGAATGCCCTGCATGATATCCAGTATTGTTTTGTCAATCCAAAACTAAAAGGAAGTACCAGTTCAGTGATTTTGACACCCAGTTTTACCTTATTTCTTCACTCTTTGTCTATGGGCTAAGCCAACAAAGCTCCATTTGGTAAACCTCAGACTGGTTATATTTGGATGTCTCTCAGTCCTATTGTGACTTCAATATACATTGAACAATGGCTATTTATAGCCTAAATTTGAAACTTTCAATTTTAAAGTCTAAATTGATTTAGAATAGTTCATAAGATGGAAAAATTTCTGAAATGTATTCAGTATATCCCAGGTATGCTCCACCCTACTAATGCTTATTACTCTTCTCATCCTTAACTGTCCCTTTATCAGTTGCACGAATTTTTTTTTTCATTTTTCTGTGACATATTTGGTTTAATCTTCATGACCTTTGGATTCAGAATGTGCCTTGGAGCCAGATACAGTCATCACTTGTTACACATTTACCTCTCCTTTTTAAAAATATCTTTACAGGCAATACTTTAACAGGGAAGGGAACAGTAATTCTCTCATTCTTCATCTCATCCTTATGAAGAATCAACCAGCGACATTATCCGTAATTATTGAGAGTTCTTTAGTGCAATACATATGATGCCTAGACACAATTAGCAACCATCATCTTGTGTACATTTTGCATTTATTTCCATTATATTTCTTGAATGTTGGAATAGATGGTTTAAAAGTCATTCTTTATGGATGGGCATTAATGCATCACTCATTCTCAGGATCTTTCACAGTCATATTTCTTGGCCTTCTTCATAGATCACAGCAAAGAGAGGCTTCTTAGAGTAAGAATGAGAGTATTACTTTTCCATGTGCATAAACAAGAACATTTAGAAGTTTGTTTGACAATAAGTACATTAAACTAATTGGCAGCATCAAGTTCCTCCTCTTATGATATGGTCTCCCACCTCCTGAAATTGTGTGTGGTCTATAGGACCAGGTATGTAATACTCTTTTGATAAATGTCCTTCCCTGTATTTCAGATATATGTTAAGTGCATAAATATATTCAATATGCACAGAGTAGGAACACGTCAGTCATGAATGCAATATCCTGTCTTTGTGACTATATTTTGAAATACAGTAAAATATGAGTGAACACATACATGGTCAAAATTAAAATTTCAAACTAACAATGATTCAATATTGCAGAATATGAAGAACTTATTTTTTAAAAAAAGATGTTATCCACATATATATATTAGTTAATGAAACATATAAATAAAAGCTTAAAGCATACATTGTACAATAGAAAAGCAACAAAAAACACTCATAACAAAAGCAAAGGAATAAGCTCTGAGTGTGAAATTATCTTGAGAAAAAATTACTATTCAAGATCACTAAAGAAAACATATATCAAAATACAGATTTGATTTTTCTGACAATAAATTTGATAATGTTCAGTTCAAAATGTAAAACAGAAAATTATTTGATGAAGTGATAATTTTTAGAAATACAGAAAGGTTTAATATAATAAAAATATTTCATTGCAAACCAAGGAGTATATGTTATTAATTCAAGATAAATGACACAAATGTTAGAAGCAGAGTATTTCAAACTTCTTTTTTGAATATATAGAAATACTTCAAAATTTTCTTCTTTTATGTTAAACATAAGGCTATAGTTAAATGTAAAAACATATATTAGTGAAGGTTTTAAGCTTCAAGGATATAATGGTATTTATTATTTCAAAATCATACATAATATGAACCAAATTGGGTGTATCCAGGGGATTTGGGGAAAATAATTTAATATGGGTCCTGAATCTTAGAACAGTATATAAGAAATTAATTTCAAAGCCTATTGTCCATACTGTACAAAGTATGCACCTAGAAATTAGCAATTTCTTCATAAAGTGAAGTATGAATAAAATTAGCATTGTACAATATTATTCTGTAATCTTATGACTTATAAAATAGATGCATGAAGCCATAAATTCAAGCCAAACATACAAAAACAGCAAAGATCATTGGGATTCTTTGATTTTTGTCACCATAAACAAAAATGGCTTCATAGATTTGAGATGATTCACAGACAACCTGGTATTTCTTTCTGAAACAATAAACAATAAAGGAGGTGAATCAGGAAACATTTTGATGAGCTGAGGCTGAGTAACAACTTAGGGGAAAAGGGAACACCTGAGGATTGATTCACAGTCACCTTTATTTCTGAACAGATATCGACCAGTGTGTGATGTGTCCAGAAAGTCACTATGCAAACTCAGAGAAGAGTTACTGCCTCCAGAAATCTGTGACCTTTTTGTCCTAAGACTTCTTGGGTATGGCTTTCACCACTGCAGCACTGTGCTTCTCTGCACTCACAACTGTGGTTCTTGTAGTCTTTGTGAAGCACAGAGACACATGCATTTTCAAGGCCAATATTCAGGCTCTCAGTTACATCCTGCTATTGACACTCATCATCTACTTCCTCAGTTCCTTGCTCTTCATTAGCCCATACAACACAGCCACCTGCATCTTGCAGCAGACAGCATTTGGAATTCTGTTCACTATGGCTCTCTCCACAGTACTGGCCAAAGCTATCACAGTTGTTATTGTATTCAAGGTCACTGTTCCAGCTAGATTGGTGAGGTGGTTAATGGTATCAAGGACCCCTAACTTCATCATTCCCATCTGCACACTGATCCAACTTGTTCTCTGTGGAATCTGGCTGGTTACCTCTACACCATTCATTGATCATGATGCTCATGCTGAACATGGCCACATCATCATTGTGTGCAACAAAGGATCAGCAGTTGCCTTTCACTATGTCCTGGGATACCTCTGCTCCTTGGCACTTGGGAGCTATGCCATGGCCTTCTTGTCTAGAAATTTGCCTGACACATTCAGTGAAGCCAAGTTCCTGTCATTCAGCATGCAGGTATTCTTCTGTGTGTGGGTCACCTTCCTCCCTGTCTACCACAGCACAAAAGAGAAGATTATGGTGGCTATGGAAGTCTTTTCTGTGTTGGCTTCCAGTGCAGCACTCCTTGGTTTGATCTTTGTCTCCAAGTGCTACATAATTTTGTTAAGACCAGATAAGAACTCCCATCTTGATATCAGGCACAAAACCCATTCAAAAAGGAATTTTAACTTAAAATTTAGTTAAAATGAAAATTAATCTGTTAGTAAATTATAAACAAAAAATAAAACCAGTGCTACACTATTATAAATCTTTAATTATGTATAATACCATGTGAATATTTAATTAATTGTACTAAAATCTCTTGAAATGGAACCATTATTTTAATCTTATGTTTGAGATTTATGTTTTACACTTTTTCACTAATAAAATTTCTTTATGTTTCTTTCTTTTAGCTGAATCCCCATAATTAGAACAGTGTGGCATAAACTCATGGATAGATGATTTCCTTTGGCTACAAAGTGCTAGTTTTGAAGTTGTGTCACCGTGTGTCAGCCATGATGTATTTGTTTTATCCTTCTCTCGTTAAAAACAAACCATTAAATTTTGTGTAATTATTTCATTTTTGAACTCCAGAAGATTCTGTTTTTTCACAGGTTATTTTCAGTGAAATTCAGAAGAAATTTTATAGTTTAGCATGACTGTATAAGATCCTATTTTCTCATATGAGGGAAAATAAAAGCTCTTACTATGGGGAACTACACCGGATGCCTGATTTGTAACTAGTAGTTGTTTAGATACACAGAGATCAGAAAAGGGATATGACTGACTGATCAGGTGGTTCATATTGTGTTATGAGAACAAGGCATTGGAGTAGAGGCAAGCAGAGCAGTAGGAACTATGGAAGATGGAATTATTAACACTCCACAGCAGAATAATATGGAGGGTATATTCTTCATTGTAAAAAATTAAACGTCTTTCTTAGAGGAGTAGAGTTGTGGATAATGGGCAATGGAAATGGAAATATCATTTTAAATGACCTCTTTGAATATGATCATAGAAACCACATTTGGATATTCAAAATATCTGAAGAAAACTCATGTCTCTAAAAACAGGGGTGTTAGAGTCTCTTATGTTGGTAACATCCTTGATGCCGAAAATATGAATGAACAGTAGCTGAAGCATTTGGACATGTGCAATCCCTTACAGGTTTTGTTTGAAGCTTTGTTATCTTTGTGGTATGATTTAGAGGTAAGTTTTCAGAGGTTTGTTAGATAGTTTTAACTTCAAGTATCTGAGGCAATTTAGTAAGTGAGACTACAGAAAGTGACTAGTCTTCCCTCAGCAGAAGTGGTTGTTTGTTTTTAATAACAGAGATAAGACATTTTTCAGTGGGAAAAGGGGTATTTTTGAACAGGGATGGATTCACATAGAGTTTATGTAGGGTTTTTTTTTTTTTTTTGTACAGATGCAGATTTAAATATAGATTCAGATGCCTTCATGCTAGTCTCTACCTCCTCAGACATTTCTGTCTTCCTGGGACATGTTATCTATTATATATTTGGAAATTGTCTTGTCCTGACTACCATAATGCATGTTGGAATGGATGACTGATTTAGGCAAGGGCAGTGAATGTGAAGAGGCTGGGGTTTCAATGTAGAATCAGATTTCAGCCAACCTTTGTAGAAGGTACTTGGCTTGATGTACTTATGTGCCAATCCAGGGTTACCTGAATTAGGTCAGAGGGAACATTGTCTATCTAGCAAAGGTTAGTGCAGTCAAAGTAAGATTGATGATTGACAAATTTATTGCATGAAATCAGATTTTTACATATTTATCAGAAACAGAATGTAATTGCAGCTCCCCTGAAGAATACAGTCATAGTTGCTGACATTTGCAAACTATACAGGGCACACAGGATTAGTATATAAGACTAAAAGTTCTTTCAAGCTTCAATATGCTTTTCTGACTTCTAGGAGATGCACAGATACACAGGTGTCCTGAATGCTTCAAAGCCTGAGGGAGTGCTTCAGGTCTTGGGAACTGAAATGGACAGTGTCTTAGGAGCTCCTGACTATAAACTGAAAATCCCATGGCACATGCTTCTCAAGGCATCTAGATCAGACCAACTCCATGATTCCCCAGAGTTATCTCTTTTTTTATTTTTTAATTTCAAAGTATGGAATTCAAACTTCAAAGCAGGCATGGAGTAGCCAATCAACCTCAAGGCTATAATGTTGTCCAGCATAATCAACAAAAAAAAATTTCCAGAGACATTGCTGTGCACCACATTTTAGAAGTCCAACTAGAATCAGAAAAAATAATGAACAAAAGTTTTTGCTAGTTTTTGCCCAGCAATAAAGGAGGGTGATTCATCTAAATTTCAGTGTTGCATAGCTAATATTTTATCACCCAAGCATGAACATCAATGTTGTCGTGTGACCATCTCTGCCAACGAAACCATATGATCATCAGTAACTTATTCAAAAGAGACAATATAGCAAAAAACAGCAATTTATCAGTCACACCCTTCAGCCTTAGATTTCACCAACTATCTTCCTTCAGTCACTAGTTTCTACATCTGAGAAGTTGGTAGAAAGACTGTTTTTCAGGGCTCCATGACTCCATTACCCCATTCATGAGCATATTTTAATTTCCACAAACTGGGGACAAAATTAACATCTCCACACATATGATTTGGCAGTAATCCTCTGGGAGTTTACATCACAAGAAGGTAGAAGTTTTATATTAACTCTTACATATAAAGGACATTTGTTCACAATCAAGGGAGCCTGCACTTTAGTTAGTGAAAAGTGATATTTCAATCCCGAAACATTTTGATGAAATTATTCCTGGGATTCTTGTGCTCCCTGTGGTTTGTTACTTCCTAGGAAAACAGGCAGTGTCAAAAGGGAATATTCCTTTGCATTTCTCACTGATGAAAGTCCTGAAAGATTAGAATGTGATCTTATATGACAATAAAAAAACTGGACATTCCTCTGTTCTTAATTTCTGTTGAATCAATTTTACTAAATCATGAGTGGAGGTGCCCGGTGAAGAAATCCACCCTTATTCTAGATGCTGCACTGCCATCACTGGTACTATGTGTCAGAATATAAGTTGGGAGGTTGAAGGTAACATTTTAAGGCAATGCAATCATGTGTAATTCCATTTGTTGTACATAAGCACTTATATGAAAAAAATCAGTGAATCATCTTTGGTGACATCTACAAATACTACTTTGTGTGGAGAGTATCCTCTGAAGCCTGATGTGTTTTTAAAATACAGCCACTGTCATGACTGATTTTTCTTCCTGTTGTTTGACTGCCCATATTACATTACTGTTTCCCCCAAGAGGGCTACAGTAAGAAATATATTCAGCCTTGAGTATATAAAGGCCCTATATTAGTACAGAGACAATATAATCATTAATACCTTCTTTATTTCCAAAGGGACACATGGCTGATTGTCTTAATTAAAATTCTAATACATCAGTTGCTTGAAAATAATTACTGCTCTCTGTCCATCAACCATTAGGTGACTGAGAGCCTACAAAAGATGAGAAAAAGACTCTTGATTTGGCTCATCAGACCCCTGTCTAATTTTAGAACGCTCTGTCTTTCTTTCAGAATCTATTAACTTACAACATGCATGCAGTGCCAAAGCATTTATTTGCCCATAAGCCTCTGGATATGTAATGTGTCATTACATGTATCATTACTATACAAGCCTTCTCCTGGTAATATCTCCAAAGTTATAGTTACATTGTTTTGGTGATTTCGGTCAGTGTAGTCTTCACATGTTTCTTTTTTTTTTCTTTTTTTTTTTGCATCCCCCCATAATCCCCTCCCTCCTCCCCTCCCAAACCTATCCTCCCTCCTCCCTCTGCATGCATGCCACTCCCCAAGTCCACTGATAGGGGAGGTTCTCCTCTCCTTTCTGATCTTAGTCCATCAGTTCACATCAAAAGTGGCTGCATTGTCCTCTACTATGGCCTGGTAAGACTGCTCCACCGCAGGGGGAGGTGATCAAAGAGCAGGCCAATCAGATTATGTCAGAGGCAGTCCCTCTTCACGTTACTATGTAACCCAATTGGACTCTGAACTGCCCTGGGCTACATCTGTGCAGGGGTTCTGGGTTATCTCCAAGAATAGACCTTGGTTGGAGTATGAGTCTCTGGGAAGTTCCCTGTGTTCAAATTTTCTGGTTCTGTTGCTCTCCTTGTGGAGACCCTGTCCTCTCCAGCTCTTACTATTTCCCAGTTCTTACATAAAATTCCATTCACTCTGCCCAACAGTTGCCCATCAGGCTCAGCATCTGCTTTGATAGTCTGTAGGGCAGAGGGTTTCAGAGGCCCTCTGTGGTAGGTTCCTAGGTTGTTTCCTGTTTTCTTCTTCTTCTGATGTCCACCCTCTTTGCCTTTCTGGATGGGGATTGGACATTTTAGTTAGGGTCCTCTCTCTTGCTTAGTTTCTTTA
Organism: Meriones unguiculatus; assembly: GCF_030254825.1. Taxonomy (NCBI): domain Eukaryota; kingdom Metazoa; phylum Chordata; class Mammalia; order Rodentia; family Muridae; genus Meriones; species Meriones unguiculatus. The sequence continues at coordinate 16,070,398 of NW_026843646.1, read as the reverse complement.
GATGCACAGGTTATAGTGGGTTTGTCCTACGTTGTATGTCTATATGAGTGAGTATATACCATGTGTGTCTTTTTGCTTCTGGGACAACTCCATCAGGATGATCCTTTCCAGATCCCACCATTTACCTGCAAATTTCATGATTTCCTTATTTTTCATTGCTGAGTAATATTCCATTGTGTAGATGTACCACAATTTCTGCATCCATTCTTCAGTTGAGGGGCATCTGGGTTGTTTCCAGCTTCTGGCTATTACAAATAAAGCTGCTACAAGCATGGTTGAGCAAATGTCCTTTTTGTGTACTTGAGCCTCTTTTGGATATATGCCTAGGAGTGGTATGGCTGGATCACGGGGAAGCACTATTCCTAGTTGTCTGAGAAAGCGCCAGATTGATTTCCAGAGTGGTTGTACAAGTTTACATTCCCACCAGTAGTGGAGAAGGGTTCCCCTTTCTCCACAACCTCTCCAGCATGTGTTGTCACTTGAGTTTTTGATCTTGGCCATTCTCGTGGGTGTAAGGTGAAATCTCAGGGTTGTTTTGATTTGCATTTCCCTAATGGCTAGTGAGGTTGAGCATTTCTTTAAGTGCTTCTCTGCCATTCGGTATTCCTCTACAGAGAATTCTCTGTTTAGCTCTGTTCCCCATTTTTTAAGTGGATTACTTGGTTTGCTGCTTTTCAGCTTCTTTAGTTCTTTATATATAATGGATATGAGTCCTCTGTCACATAAAGGGTTGGTGAAGATTCTTTCCCAATCTGTAGGCAGTCGCTTTGTTTTGATGACGGTGTCCTTTGCTTTGCAGAAGCTTTTCAGTTTCATGAGGTCCCATTTATTGATTGTTGCTGTTAGAGCCTGTGCTGTTGGTGTTCTGTTCAGGAAGTTTTCTCCTGTACCAATGAGTTCTAGGGTATTCCCCACTTTTTTTTCAAGCCGATTTAATGTGTCAGGTTTTATGTTGAGGTCTTTGATCCACTTGGACTTCAGTTTTGTGCAGGGTGATAAGTATGGGTCTATTTTGATTTTTCTACATGTAGACATCCAGTTGGACCAGCACCATTTGTTGAAGATGCTATCCTTTTTCCATTGTATGGTTTTGGCGCCTTTGTCAAAGATCAGGTGTCCATAAGTGTGTGGGTTTATTTCTGGGGCCTCTGTTCGGTTCCATTGATCCACTATTTTGTTATTATGCCAGTACCATGCAGTTTTTAAAACTGTTGCTCTATAGTACAACTTAAGATCAGGGATGGAGATACCTCCGGAAGATCTTTTATTGTAGAGGATTGTTTTAGCAATTCTGGGTTTCTTGTTATTCCATATGAAGTTGAGAATTTTTCTTTCCAGGTCTGTAAAGAATTGTGTTGGTAATTTGATGGGAATTGCATTGAATCTGTAGATTGCTTTTGGTAAAATGGCCATTTTTACTATGTTAATCCTGCCAAGCCATGAACATGGGAGATCTTTCCATCTTCTCATATCTTCTTCTAATTCTTTCTTCAGAGACTTGAAATTTTTTTCATACAAGTCTTTGACTTCCTTGGTTAGGGTTACTCCAAGGTACCTTATGTCATTTGTGGCTATTGTGAAGGGTGTTGTTTCCCTAATTTCTTTCTCAGCCCTTTTGTCTTTTGTATATAGGAGGGCTACTGATTTTTTTGAGTTAATTTTGTATCCTGCCACTTTGCTGAAGGTGTTCATCAGCTGTAGGAGTTCCCTGGTAGAGTTTTTGGGTCACTCACGTATACTATCATATCATCTGCAAATAGTGATAATTTGACTTCTTCCTTTCCAATTTGTATCCCCTTGATCTCCTTCAACTGTCTTATTGCTCTAGCAAGGACTTCCAGCACTATGTTGAAGAGATATGGAGAGAGTGGGCAGCCTTGTCTTGTCCCTGATTTCAGTGGGATTGCTTTAAGTTTCTCTCCATTCAGTTTGATGTTGGCTATAGGTTTGCTGTATATCACCTTTACTATGTTTAGATATGTGCCTTGTATCCCTGATCTCTCCAATACTTTAAACATGAATGGATGTTGGATTTTGTCAAATGCTTTTTCAGCATCTAGGGAGATTATCATGTGGTTTTTTCTTTCAGTTTGTTAATATGGTGGATCACATTGATGGATTTCCGTATATTGAACCACCCCTGCATACCTGGGATGAAGCCTACTTGGTCATGGTGGATGATATCTTTGATGTGTTCTTGTATTTGGTTTGCGAGTATTTTGTTGAGTATTTTTGCATCAATGTTCATAAGGGAGATTGGCCTGAAGTTCTCTTTTTTGGTTGGGTCTTTGTGAGGTTTAGGTACCAAGGTGACTGTGGCTTCATAGAATGAGTTTGGTAATGTTGCTTCTGTTTCGATTTTGTGGAATAGTTTGAAGAGAACTGGAGTTAGCTCTTTTTTGAATGTTTGGTAGAATTCTGGGCTGAAACCATCAGGTCCTGGGCTTTTTTTGGATGGGAGACTTTCGATGACTGCTTCTATTTCCTTAGGACTATTTAATTGATTTACCTGGTCCTGATTTAGCTTTGGTAAGTGGAATCAATCAAGAAAATTGTCCATTTCATTTAAATTTTCAAATTTTGTTGCATATAGACTTTTGAAGTAAGTCCTAATGATTGCTTGGATTTCCTCAGTGTCTGTAGTTATGTCCCCCTTTTCATTTCTGATTTTGTTGATTTGGATGGTGTCTCACTGCCTTTTAGTTAGCTTGGCTAAGGGTTTGTCTATCTTGTTGATTTTCTCAAAGAACCAGCTCTTGGTTTCATTGATTCTTTGAATTGTTTTATTTGTTTCTAATTGATTGATTTCAGCCCTGAGTTTGATTATTTCCAGCTGTCTGCTCCTTCTTGGTGTGTCTGCTTCTTCTTTTTCTAGGGTGAGCCATTAAGTTGCTTGAATGCGCTGCCTCAAATTTCTTCTTGAAGGCACTTAGTGCTATGAACTTGCCTCTTAGCACTGCTTTCATTGTGTCCCACAAGTTTGGGTATGTTGTGTCTTCATTTTCATTGAGTTCTAGGAAGATTTTAATTTATTTCTTTATTTCTTCCCTGACCCAGCTGTCTTTTAGTAGCAAGTTGTTCAGTTTCCATGTATGTGTAGGCTTTTTGCTATTTTTGTTGTTACTGAGGTCCAGCTTTATTCCATGGTGATCATACAGGATACAAGGGATTATTTCAATCTTCTTGTATCTGTTGAGGCTTGCTTTGTGACCAACTATGTGGTCTATTTTGGAGAAGGTTCCATGAGGTGCTGAGAAGAAGGTAAATTCTTTTGTGTTTGGGTGTAAGGTTCTGTAAATGTCTGTTAGGTCCATTTGATTCATGACCTCTGTTAGAGATATTGTTTCTTTGTTTAATTTCTGTTTAGTTGACCTGTCCTTTGTTGAGAGTGGGGTGTTGAAGTCTCCCACTCTTAATGTGTGGGGATCTATGTGTGGTTTAAGTTTTGTCAATGTTTCTTTCACAAATGTGGGTGCCCTTGTATTTGGGGCATAGATGTTCAGGATTGTGATGTCTTCTTGGTGGAATTTTCCCTTGATGAGTATGAAGTGTCCTTCCCCATCTCTTTTGATTAATTTTGGTTGAAAGACTATTTTATCAGATATTAGAATGGCTACTCCTGCTTGCTTCTTGCGTCCATTTGCTTGAAAAGCCGTCTTCCATCCCTTTACCCTCAGGTAATGTCTATCTTTGTGACTTAGGTGTGTTTCTTGTATACAACAGATTGCTGGGTTTTGTTTACGCATCCATTCTGTTAGTCTGTGTCTTTTTATTGGAGAATTAAGTCCATTGATATTGAGAGAGATTAATGACCAGTGGCTGTTAGGTCCTTTGAGTTTGATGTTGGCTGTGGTCATATGGTTGTGTGCTTGGTTGCTTTTTGTTGTACTGAAGTGAGGTTATTTATTTCCTGTGTTTTCTTGAATGTAGCTAGCTTTCTTGGGTTGTATTTTCCCTTCCAGTGTCTTCTGTAATGCTGGATTTGTTTGTAGGTATTGTTGAAATTTGTTTTTGTCATTGAATATCTTGTTTTCTCCGTCTATGAAGACTGAGAATTTTGCAGGGTATAGTAGCCTGAGCTGACATCTGTTCTCTTAGGGTCTGCGTGATATCAGTCCAGGCCCTTCTGGCTTTCATAGTCTCTGTTGAAAAGTCAGGTGTGATTCTAATGGGTTTGCCATTATATGTTACTTGGCCTTTTTCTCTTGTAGCTTTTAGTATTTTTTCTTTGTTCTATATACTTACGGTTTGGATTATTATGTGGCGGGAGGATTTTCTTTTCTGGTCTAATTTATTGGGTGTTTTATAGGCCTCTTGTATTCTTATTGGGCTCTCCTTTAAGTTGGGGAAATTTTCTTCAATGATTTTGTTGAAAATATTTTCTGGGCCTTGGTGCAGGGAATCTTCTTTTCCCTCTATTCCTATTATTCTTAGGTTTTGTCTTTTTATGTTGTCTTGAATTTCTTGGATGGTCTGTGTCAGGAATTTTTTAGATTTAACATTTTCTTTGACAGATACATCTATTTCTTCCATTGTATCTTCCACACCTGAGATTCTTTCTTCCATTTCTTGTATCCTATTGGTTATGCTAACCTCTGTAGTTCCTGCTTTCTTCCCCAAGTTCTTTCTCTCCACAATTTCTTCCATTTGTGTTTTTTTTTAATTTTTCCAATTCTATCTTCAGGTCTTGAGCTATTTTGTTGGTTTCCTTCCCCTGTCTGACTGTATTTTCATGTTTTTCCATCAATTCCTTCAGCTGTTTGTTTGAACAATCCACTGTTTCTTTTATTTCATTCAGTGATTTAAGCATTTCCTCTCTAAAGGCCACAGACTGTTTGGCTGCAGCTTCCCATATTTCTTCACAGATGACCATAATCTCCTTGTCTTTAATTTCCTCCATTTCTTTACGGATAGCCATGATCTGTTTGTTTTTATCTTCCTCTAATTCTTTTCGTATTTTATTTGTTTCCTCTGTTATCTTCTTCATGAGCATAGATGTTAGGTCATCTCCTTGAATTTCATTTATGCTGGGGTGTCTAGGGCTATTTGCCCATGGATAACTGGGTTCTGGAGATGCCATATTGCTCTGGCTTTGGTTGGTTGGACTTTTACACTGTCCTCTACCCATTGGGCCATCTTAGTTGTTTGAATTTAGTTTCTGGTTGGTCCTGGACTCTTGTAGTGGAGAGAATCCCTTTGGCAGGAAGATGGTTTTTCCTGAAGGAAGCCTTTCCAGCTTTTTGGGTATAGTCACTGGATGTCCGGTGTTTTTCAGGAGTTGCTACAGCTCACGTCAGGCCGAGAGACCTGGGTAGTAACTGTGGTCCTGATTAGTCGAGAGGGCTCTCCTCTCACTGGGAGAAGTCCTGGAGACAGTTGCCCTCCTTCTGGGTTTCTTGCTGTAAATTGAGTGATCAACTGCTGTAACCTGTGTGTCCCGTGGTTTGGTTGGTTTTGTTAGGGATAACTGGTTGCCCCTTGGAGCAGTATCTGGGGGCTTGATCTCAGGGTTCCCGGTCTTTTGTAGGGTTGAGGTTGGGGCTCTGTGCCCCAGAACCCAAGAGGTAATCTGTGGCGGGTGAGTACTGCTCTGGTGTCTTGGGGCGCACACCTTCTGCCTGTAAGGTGTATTTGGTACAATGCAGGCCTCTGGGCTGGTGGAGCGTGCGCCCGCCTGCTAGTCTGTGGAAGCTGAGTTTCTGATCACTCTGTGCTCCCTGTTTGGGCCCATATCTGTGATGGCTGGGCGTACTCACCTGTCTGCAATCTGCAGGCTGCTAGACTTTCCCTAGGTGACCCCAGCAGCACGGTTTCTTCCTTCCCTGTGGGGTCCTCTCTGGACAGGCCAGTCCCTGTTGTACTGGGGCGCGCAGCTTGTCTGTACTGCTGAGCTGAGCGCACAGCTCTCTGAGTGACAGGAGCTCAGTTGTGTTGGCGGTGGGTACCCGCCGTCCTAGCGACCTTCCGGGGATAGACTGGGTGACCCGTGATCAGTCTGGCAAGATTGCTTCCCAGTGGGGTCCCCCCGAGGTTGGGACTCCCAGCCTCAGGCACCCTTGTGCTCACGGATCAGCCTGGGAAAGTGATTGGGGCACGGACGCTTGCGGCTCCAGCCCGGAGACAGGAAGCCCGCGTTACCCGGGATTTCTTCCGGGTTCTGGCTGGGTAGCTGTGAGTGGACCCGACCGATTCCCACACCGTGGGAGCCTCCCCTCACCTGGGAAACAGGATTGATGTAGTTTCAGGGCCCAGAGTTCAGTCTCCTGGTCTCTGCATGGTGAGTGCTGTCCTGCTTCTCAAACGCAGTGCTCTCCCGGCGCTGCCATCTTGGCTCCCCATACTTATAATTTTTATACATCTGATTTTTTTTTTCACTTTTTTAAAAATAAGCCAACAATGTGGTAGCCAGGCTCCCCTTGAGCTCAAGCCTTTGGGATGTTTTCTAAAGTAAGCAAAGCTTGTGTAGTCATGGCGGGAAGGGGTGAGTGGGTGGTGGCAAGTGGCTCAGAGAGGCACTCTCCGCACATGGAACTGTCATTCTCCTGGGCTCTGCACAGAAGAGCAACTCTGGTAAGCTGAGGGGAGGGATGGGCTGCATGGCTGGGGAACCATGGCAGTTGCCATGATTCCCTTGTTGGAATGTTTTCAAGCACAAGCCTCAAAAACTGCACCCCTGGCCTGCACCATTGAGTTCTTTCACACCACTGAAGCTGTGGGAGGAACCCGCGGGCACCTTAATGTCAGCAGCCATTCTCCTGTCTCTCTCTCTCTCTCTTTAAAGATTTACTTTTATGTGCATTGATGTTTTGCATGCATGTATGTCTGTATGAGGGCTCCAGATCCTCTGGAACTAAAGTTATTGACAGTTGTGAGTAGCTATGTGAGTGCTGGGAATCGAACCCAGGTCCTCTGGAAGAGCAACAAACACCCTTAACCATTCAGCCATCTCTCTGGCTCCCTCCTGTCTCTCTTGTCATGTGCTCAGTGGCAATGCAAATCAGACCTGTGGCCACCAGATCATCTCTGTGAGCATTGTCTGCTTTTCTTGGATGACAATCTGGAAATTACTGGGAACTTGAAAAATTCAATTTAGTAGTTTATGAATAAAAGGTCTAGGATGCATCAAGTATTTCTTATCTTTTAAAAATTTAAGTATGACAAAAAGAAGTGTCAGAATACCATTTTATTGAGAAAAATGAGATTAAATGAAAGGACTCTGTTGGAAACAAAGATCCTTGGATGATTTTTGAGAAGAAATATAAAGACTGAAAAAATATGAATGTATCTTTATTTCCTTCATTCTTTTGTTTCTCTTTCATTATTTCTCATTTTTATTTATTTGGTCTCTTTTTTTTCCTACTACCAGGGATTAAATGCAGGGACCCCCACTCATTAGGTCACCACCTTACCACTGAGCTACACATCCAGACCTTTTGGGGACCAGGGGGAGTCAGGGTCTTACTAAGATGTCATGCTGGAAGTGAGCTCTGCATCCCACACTGGCTGTGGCAAATTCACAGGTCTCCTGCATAGCTCTTAAATACAATCCTTTGTTGCCTGTTTTGATTAGCAATGAGAACATCTCTCTTGGCTTCTTGTAGTCTTCTTTTTGTGATTTACTGCCCAGACTGGGGCTCCTACCTTCCCCACCCCAGTTCCTGGCAAGGGAGACACAGTCCTCAGCACTGGCTGAGCCCCATTACAACTTCTCTGCATCATGAGAGAAGACAACAAGATGATGTCAGAGTTCTGCGGATGTCAGTGTGAACAGGGAAATCGCTGTTGGGTGTGCATTTGGTGTGTGCTGCGTCGACTTTCAGAGGCAGTGGGTATTTGGACTGGGTTTCCTGGTCGAGTCACTGTGACTGAACAGGGTACAGTTCAATCTCTGGGGTATAGTGTCAGTACTAGACCTATTGAGAGAACGCCTGTCGGTTCCTCAGCTGTTCATGTTTCAGTCAGCTTTCTCCTAGCACCGGAAATGAAGAGGATCATCTAGATCGCACGCCACTTAGCTGTCATGGAGTCTTCTTGGTAGAGTTTTACAAGAAAAGTGAGTCTTTAGCTAGCTACAAAGTCATGTTCTTCAAGGATTTAGTCAATTAAAAGTTATATCATTATATGCCAGAAACTATGTTTAAGAGGTATGTGGTAACCATGTGGGTGACATAGGTGGGTAGAAGGAAAAATAACTCAGAAGTCCAGCCAGCAAAAGTGAGGGAAAGCAGTTTGCTTTGCACGGAAAGACTTGAAACTCTAATCTCATCACCAGACTGAGTCAGCATGAGCTGCTCTGTGCCTGCCTCTGCGGCTTGCACCCTGTGAGGTCTGAAGTGGACGTGAAATAAAGACACAGATCCTTGGACCATAACTGTCATTGTCAGTGCTGTTGCTTGATCGTGTTTGGGGTAGTTTTCAGCCTCACCACACACCTCATCTGACCCATACTGCATAAGGTATTGTTTTACATACGTGAATTTGTGGCCCAACCAGCTAAATGACATGCTCAGGGGATCAAGTGAGTATATGACAGAAGAGGGACCACTACACCTGATGACCTGAGCTTGACCCCCAGGATTCACATGACGGGAGAGAAACAGCTCCCACAAATTGTCTCTGACCTCCGCAGGCTTGTATATACACAATAAATGAATACATTTAATTAGAAAAAAATAAAGAACAAGAATTAAAACTTACACCTTTAACCTCAAAACCCATATCTTTTTGCTCACCACCAACCACCCTTCTTGACTCTTAGTATTTCTGAATTCTGTGTTTTCACCAGAAACCAAAATCCTCCTCAATGATGTTCCCTCTCTGAGCATCAGTGTCTTTGCTGTAACATGAGATAAGTAGGTCACAGACTCAGGGAGGTTAGCTAAAAGGTGGGTGTGGGGATTCTTGATAAATTGCACAGGATTACAAAGATTCTCGAGTTCCATTCATTTCACTTATATGTGGCATGGTGTGCCATAGTGAACAAAGCAGGATCTTCAAGTTCCCTGTGACTGGAATTCAACTCTGCCCTCAGCTCATACTCTGTCCAGTCTTGAAGAAATTATCTCATTTCCCTAAGCCTTGGTACCCTGTCTGTGTAGTGAGGTGCGCTATTCTTTCCCCGCAGGGTTGTCATGGGGATTAAATGACACAGTGTACAGAAAACATTTAGCAGGTGCCAGGACGTTGAACGGTGACGAAGCGAGAGTGACTCTTAGGCTTGGGGTCATAGAGATGCATTGCACAGCAGGTCATGCTGGTAAGGGCAGGTAGCCAAGAAAGAATAGGCTGTACCACTCCCCACTGCCCTCATCCCCCTCCCACTCCTGTGGACCCTTTCTCCCAAAACGTCTTCTTCTGCTTTCTCTCTCTATCTCTCTTTCTCTCTCTCTCTTTCTTTCTTTCTTCTTTTTTTTTTTTTTGGTTTCAGTATATTTACATCACAAGGGTGCCCATCCCTCCTCTCCTCCCAGCCCCACCTTCCCTCCTTTCCCTTTCCCCTCTCCCTTCCCTTCAAAAAAGGGGAGCCCCTTCCTCCACATCAATACTCCCACCATACCAGTCCTCTTCTTGTTTGTGACCCACTTGAGCTTCTTGGGATTATTTATAGGCGTGTGAAGGTTACTTACTAGATTATGAGCACTTACCACTGTCTGCATCACTGAAGACATCACTGTCCCTCCTTCAGCAACCATTAACTTCAGAAAACCATTCAGGGAGCAGTGGGGCCTCGTGAGCGCCCCACATCTGTGATGGGCAGTTGATGGTGCCTGGCTTTTTTTAGTGTAGGTTCTGGGGATTGAACTCTGGTCCTCAAGCTTGTAAGGCTGATGGGACCATCTCCCCAAATCCTAATTTTGTATTAAAAAAATCTTTGCAGAGTTTGTATAAACTGTGTTGGAAAGAAAGTGTTGGCTGATTCTCCTCACTTGAGTCTCAGCTGCCAGTTTCAGTACCCATTTCCACACCGTCAGAAACTGCCTGGGCCCTTTTCAGTCAAGGCTTATGTATATTTTAAGCAAGAGATGTGTATTAGGGTTCTCTAAAGGAATAGAACTAATAAAATAAATGTGTGTATGTGTGTGTAGAGATAAAATGAATATACATGTGTATTTTCATTTTAGTATTTAACAAATGATTTCAACTTAATATTTAATGAATATGGTCATTTTAATATATATAATTTCTTAGAGTGTCTTAAACTCTAAGACCCAGCTAGTTCCATAATGGCTGTCTCCTGACAGGAAGGCTGAGAATACAGGGGTTGTTCAGTCCCCAAGGCTGTTTGTCCAGTCTGGTGCTGGAGTCCTAGAGGAGTCCTACAAGTATTCTTAAGGAGTTGCGGGTCGTCAGTCTCTGCTGGAACCCAGATGAGCTAGGTTCTAACATAGTGGAGGAGTGCCTGCCTCAGCAACAGGCAGATGAACTCGTCACAGAGGGTAGGATGAGCATGCAAACAAGCAAAGCTTTCTTTTTTCCATGTCCTTTACGTGGGCTGTCACCAGAAGGTGTGACCTAGGTCGGCAGTCCCACCTCAAATGATCCCTCAGGAATGTCCCTCACAGAGCTGATTCCAGATGTGGTCTCATGGACGGCCAAGGTGACAGGTTGAAATAGTGAAGTGCATCTTTATGCAAAAGAGAAAACATAAACTATTCTGAATTGATGGAGGAGCGTGAATAATAAATTTGAGGTATTTTCTCCTCTTTTAATTACTAAATTTTCTCCTCTTCAGATTTATTTTTCTTATTTTTTATTATGTGCCTTTGACAGTGTGTGTGCACATGAGTGCAGGTGTCCCCTGGGACTCACAGGTGTCATTACCCCCTGGATCTTAGTCACATGGGGTTATGATCCACCCAATCTGGGTGCTCGGAAAGGAGGGTCCTTCCTAGGAGAGGTGTTTGCTCACTACCAACTGCTGAGCTGTTTCCTCTTTTGCTGCTTCTAGTCAGGTCTTCTCATCGTGCTGGTGAGGACTCCTAGTGAGCTGGGAGTGAGCTGTGTCCCTCCGTTTCCCTGGGCAGCCAGGAAGGCCTGGCTTTCTCAAGCCCATCCCGACCCCCTCCACTTACCCCAGGGTACTGCATAAACAGAGCCCCTTTCCTCTCTATAAAAAAGGCAGGAGGCCTAGCTGTGGATGCCGGGTGAGTCTGATTGTTTCCTGCTCCCACGGTGGGGATACAAGTTAGCGGACATTCTCATAGGCTGTTTCCTGATTGAGTTTGACCTTGACAGTGAAGACATATGGCAGATAAACTAACATCAAATCAGGATGCCCGGCCTACCCAAAGTTCCGAATGGAAAGATGTTCTCAAGCTTCAGCAGCAGAAGCTTTAAACCACGCACCAGGGCTGAGGACGAGACCCTGTGGGCAGGGGCCAACCCATAGAATGTGGCTGATCTTGGGCTAAGCATGCCTAAGCCCAGGGCTCAGTCCCAGCACCCAAAAACAAAGTCAGGGAGAAGGAAAATCCACTGAAAGTTCTGCCTAGTCTAACTGCCTGTTAGCTGGGGAGAGAGACTTCTTGGTTATGTTGCGGTTATTCCCAAGTGAACTTTGAATTACCTGATGTGAAGCTTTGGTTTTCTTTGAAAACAGAGTTATTTAAAGTTTGATCATATTTACCCCCAACTCTTCCCATATTCCGTTCCCACTACCATTCAAGTTAATGTCCTTTAAAGAATGTTCACACACACACACACACACACACAAACACACACACTGCAATAAATATAAAACTCTCCAAATCCAATTTGTGCCGTCTGTAACTCATAGGTGTGGGGTGATCCAGTGGAACGTGGTTTACCTACCAGCAGCCATATCCTTAAAGAAAACCAATTCTCCCTTCCCCAGAAGCCGGCAACTGCCTTTGCTAAGGGTTGAGGCTCATAATCACCCCCTCCCCATTTGACTTAGCTTAATCTAATCATTGACAACCTTAAGCTACAAAAACATCTTTAAATGCTTCAGAATCTTTGTAAACTAATGAGGACTAAGACAAGGACCAGGTTATTGTACTAAGTGAATATCACTGTTGAAATACAGTTTTTAATATTTTGAAAAATGGATCCAACTTACTTTTAATCCATGGCACCTGCTCACACGTAATTTGTACTGGGCTTCGATATCCTTTTATTACCAATTTCTCTTTGAATACAATCAAATCTTCCTTTTGCATAACTTTATGATGATGGAAAGTGCTACCCTTAAAGAAACAAGCAACTGGCCTGGAAAATTGGAGCTATGTTTTCTATTATTTCATGCACTGTCACACATCCCCAGGGGCAGGGGAATATTGGCAAATCCATGCCCCATTACTCAAACAGAGTCACTGCTCACCATACCACACCCTGCCTTTACTGCTTTCTCCTTCTACAAAATTGTTCACATTAATTTCACATTGCCTTCTGGTATTCTTTAGTTGTAATCATCTTCAAAGTCTGAATTTGGCTGTGAGAGCAAGCATATTGGAGTCTTCAGAAGAATTAGGCCATCACTTTTACCCATTTGCATTATGGTTTTATTTGTGCTTCTGAGTATGTGCTCTGCTTACCTCATAAATTTAAGGTGTTTGCTGGTTATGCATGGCAAATGCACCACTCTAATGTCACTTCTGCTGAATTCATCTTTGCAGCTTGCCACAGAGGCTGTACTTGCTGGTGCCATGGCTGCTGAGATGCACCTGCTACTAAACTCTATTCAAGCAAGATTAAGCTTGAATGACCAGAAGTTACATTGATCTAGAAAAGACAGAAAATGGTTTTCTTTGCACTTGCCTTTAATGAGGTCAGTACATTTCCAGGACCTGCAATTCAGACATTTTTAAGTGTGTGACTACCTATATGTGGGGGCCAAAGGCAACAGGGTGTTTCTGCTTGGCCAGGCCTGGTTAGCAGAGGGGCAGGTGTTAGGGTTCATCTGTGCATCCCACATGCTCATGTGCTTGACCACTTGCTCCCAGATCGTGGTGATAACTGTAGAACCTTATGGACATGGTTCCTACCTGGCAAGCTAAGCCACTGCAGGGGGCTCTAAGGGCATTCGCTTCTGGTTTCTGCCTGAGATCTTTATTTCTAATTGGCCTCCATGAAGTGAGCAGTCACCAGCTCCACCACCACAGACTGAGCCGCTCCACCATAACGGGCCGTCCCTTTGAACCATGAGCCAAAATAAATCCTGCTCAAGTTGCCTCTGTCAAATATTCTGCCACCACTATGAAAACAGTAACTAATGCTGTAAGTCTGATACTGCCTTAGCTGTCCTCAGCTCAGGTGTGAGGGACAAGAGAAGCACAGAACCTTGTTTGACCTACTTACAGACACTTGGAAACCTTTCTTTCTTCCTTCATTCCTTCCTTCCTTTCTTCCTTCCCTTTTTGATTGACGGCTTGATTGATTTATTCTAGTGCTGTGCCCTATCTGATGGCATTTGCTGTAACATGAGGACTGGAGACATCCATGGGAGTTCAGGCATACTCTTATTAGCATCTAGAAGGAACAGGAAACATTTTTGAGCTCTCTGGTGTGACAGTGATGAGGTGGGCTCACACGATGATCTCTGAGTAAGCCCACCCAGACATACCAGAGGTGCCCTAAAAATAACGCTGGTTTGTCCTGGTTGCACCCACAGCTTGTCCTTCAGATGCTGGAGCCTTCACTTGGATGCATTCTAATTACTTTGTGGCTATACATTCAGCATGGATTCCTTTAGATTTTACTTTCTCTGAATATGGAATAAAAATAGCAACCAGAGAGTACACAAACAAACAGAAAGATGTGTGCGCACACACACACACGCACACACACCATCCTCCCTAAGCCTCTACTCTGATTTCTTCCAGTCCCTGTGCTGACAAAGGAGAGTGCAAAGCATTCTGCCTCTGCCACTGACCCTCGGCTACCTAACCTTAGGCTAATACTTAAATCTTTACTCTGATTCTTTAATATGGAGATTCTCTTTCACACAATATTTCAATCATCTACTGAAAAAATAGTGTGAACATTCTGTAAATTTATACAAGAAGGTACTATATTTCACTTGAGTTTGTTACGCAGGGCACTGATAGGCATGTGCTCTGAGTCAGTCAATGTTGGTGTAAGAATGAGTGTATTTAAAACATCAGCTGGTTTGATTGTAAAAGTAGTATTCTCTGTTTTACTAAGAATTTTTATAAGCTGAACAGAAGGCTGAGAAGCAAAAAAGAACAAATCAAATGAAAACTGAGCAAACTGAGTTATAAGTCAATCAATAGGTTTTTATTGAGTAACTAGTTTGTTCTAAATCTTGTCCCTCAGTATTGGGATTGTGGGGACTGTGAACAAAACAAAACCAAATCTGTGACTTCATGAAGCCTCCATTTTAGTAGAGAAAGCTAAGCAATAAATATAATAAAGCTGTTAGTGTGCTGGAGGTTGAAAGTACTAAGGCAGACAGTAAAGTACTCAAGGAAGACCTGTCGTTACGATTTTAACTAGGGATCTGAGGAGAAACACCGCTGGAAAGGTGATATTGGGGTTATCGTGAAAGAGGCGAGGCATGGGTAGTGAAGATGGGTTCTCTTCTAGCTGCTTTGAACTGAGAGCAAACTCACGATAGGACATGTAGCCAATATTGAGTCTTCTCGGAGAAGACCATAAAGGATAAGATTAGAAACACTATGTATTTTTCTTGTCATGTGAGTAGAAGAGCTGTGGTGTGGTCCTGCCTGTACAGTGTTGGTTCCTTGTTAGTGTGGACTGGGTTCTTCAAGGAATGCATCTCTTTTTCCGTAGCTATGTAAGAACAGAGTACTGTATGCCTTTGTCCAGGTGGGCAAAGAGCCCAACCTTGAGTGGAATAAGGGAGCCACAGCAGAAGAAATGCCTGTCCATGACAACAGTCATCAGCTTGTCAGTGACAGCAGATACCTCCTAAGCAGGCATCATCTTCTTGTCTCTTCAAAGAAAGACTTCAGCTGAGAGACACATGGTTTAAGCAAAGCAAATTACACAAGTGAGTTCTCCAGTGTGGACATTTAAGAAGTTTCTTATAGGCCCCTACCTCCTTTGACATCAGTGCTTAGTTCTTCCTCTTGGGTACCACCTTCATTTCACCCCATTGTACTCAGCATGCTCTGGAGCTAAGATGTTGCTCACTGTGGCTTTTCCTCCCTTGGTTGTTGGGATCTTCTCTGGTGGGCCTATGTGGGCCACAAGAAAGTGCCCTATCCTTTCCATTTCTAAGATGGTGGCACAAAACTACTTCACCTCAAGATGTCAAGCCACAAAGCAGTATTTTACCTACCAGGAGACAGTAGTTTCCCTGATTACCTTGTGTGTTATTCTCTGCCCGCCTAGTCAGGATGTACTGAACAACAAAAAGGACCTATCTACATGACACCCCTTCCCTCCTGCTCATCATGCCTGCCTCACTACTTCCTCTCACAGTATGAGAAAGAAAACACAAAACAAGACAGACTCTCCTGCAATTGGTTTAACATCTGGCTGGAGAAGCTGATCTGGAACAAAATGTAAATAACTAATTCCAGATGTAGCTAAATGCAAGATGTGACTGCAGTGTGTAAAGGAAGCCCTCTGGATGACCAGAGGTCTCTGGAGAAAGAGCTGTTCTATTTGGGTTGAGTATGTGTGAGTTGGGTCAGTGGGCATTTAGAAAATGGAGGCAACTAGGTAGAAAGAGCAGCCTTTTGGGGTACAGAACATGGCTACCATATATAAAGGAGATCTGATGGAACAGGAGCATCCAGGAAAGCCAGTGGGGGGCACCACTGGTGTCAGGGAGCTAAAGGCTCTGCCTGCAGAAGGTATTCAGCACCACTTTTGCTCTGTAACTCCAGAGTCACATGGCTAAAGTCATTGTTTTGTGGCGCTCATCAAGCATCCATGGTATCTTGCTACAGAGCCATAGCCTCCCCAGAACCAGAGGGGAAGGCAGGATGAAATCCAGAGCCCTTCTCATCAGCTACAACTCCCAGGGGACCCATGCACTTCATTTCTGGTTGTCATAATGACCACCACATGGAAAACATTGACCTAGGGGCTAGCCTCCTGGAGTACAGACCCACAAAGATTTTTCATAGCTAGGTAATGACCCAAATGGGAGTCAGGCTAGAGAGAAATGGCTCCTGCTCTTTTTCTTTGTGCATCACCTTCCTGGACACTGGGCAAGAGGGAGAATTCCTTCACACCCTTGGAGCACTTGTTTCTATAAGTATGCCAATGGGACAGTACCCTTATCTTACTTAGGTTAATGGTGTTTATTGAACATCTGCTGGAGCCAGGCATGATGTTGATTTTTTTTTCCATTGCTCAGCAGCAGGAGGTTCTCTTTCTCTCATTCAGTCCTCTGGACAGCATGAGGACATAGGTGTCAATTGTGCCTAATTACTGTATAGTAACTAAGAGGAGGAGACGTGTCCCCAGGGCCACATGATACACTGCTATAATAGTGACTCTGATTTAGTTGTCACCTACCCTGCAGGAGCATCACATAAGGCACTCCATAACTTCTCCTATCTGGTCAATGGGTGTCTCGTGCTCTACATCCAAAACACAACTGTTGCACGTGTTTTGTAGATAGATAGTATATCCTGCCATGCTAGTCAGGATGAGGAATCCCAGAATACATTTTAGCATAATCAGCCATTCAAACAACAGAAACCTCCCAGCCAGGGGAAACAGCAGGGGTGGAGGTGGGAGCAGATAGGTCACCCTCCCCTGGGACCACAGCTGCATGTCACGGCTGTTCATTGCTTCATAACTCTCATCCTTGGAGTGAAATCACAGACTTTCAAAGAAAAATATTAATAAAACTTCTATGAACTATGTCCCAAACCGCAGACTCTTGCTACTTCCTTACCCCATGTAGGAGTATTTTTATAGAACTATCCCTTCTAAGCCCGGAAGCCATATGCCAAATAAATTTTAAAAATTATGAACTATTCTTGGACTCTATGGGGCCTGGAGCCATTTACTAAATGCATTTGTGGCCCCCAGAGGAAGTCTAAAATTGGGGACATGAGCCTCTGGTCCTCCAGCTGCTGGTAAGCAAATTGGCCTGGATGGCTGAAACTGATCTGTTTGCTCCCCTAGTCTAGGAAGCTCTGTGCCCTGTCTGCTGTCACAGTGATTACTGTTAAGCCATAGTTTGTGATTAAAAATAAGAATATTTAGTGCCTTAAGCTGAGCAGACATTGCTTGAGATCAGAATTCCAAGCAACTCCATCTGGTTGGACTGCGGCAACCCTGAGAGACTATTGAGGCCACAGTGTACCCCCAGCCTTACCCCATAATGTGGCTGTAGTCAAGTCTGCCACAGCAGTCAAGTGGCCATGGACATAGGGACTTTCTCCAAAGCTCTTGACTTCTGACACTCACACGGTCTCTGTGCTGGGTCAGCTGTATAGTACGAATAGGCCTGGACAGTGACCATCTCATGGGGCCTGTCCACTAACTCATGGCTCATTTACATGGACGGGGTAAATGAGCCTCCAAATGCTGACCATGGATTATGCAGGAAGGGTAGAACCAGACATGAGCTGGATGACCAGCTGACGGCAGAAGGGATGCCTGAGAAGCTGGCTGTTTTCTCTAACGTGCTTTCAGGCTAGTTGGTTTCTCATTTTTTACAGCCTCTTATTCCTTAGATTTTTTTTTTTCAAAGAAAGTTATTCACCATATGACTCCAGCTGGCCGAGAATGCACTAGTAGACCAAGCTGGTCTAAGCTTGCAGAGCCCTCTCCCCCCCACACACACACCTCCTGAGTGCTGGTTAAGGCGTGAGCCACCAAGCACAGGTTGTGAAATGTTTTACAGCCAGTCACATTGTTCCTCCACCTCACCTGCTGGCAGTGTCTGTTACCTATGTCCACCTATATCCAAAACTGCTTCATGGAAAACTCTAGCAACAAACAATTCAATGGCCTTTATTGCAGTACAATTGCCTTATTTTCTTGTAAGTTTTTATTAATCTCTTGTTTCCAACTTATAAATTAAACTTTATCATTGATATATATGTATATGAAAACCAGCATAGCTATGAATAGGATTGGTACTCTCTTTGGATTTAGGCATCCACACAGGATCTCAGAATGTATCCCATGCAGATAGCAAGAAACTACCAAAATGATGCAGTCTTTGGTGATGAGCTTAGTTAAAAGTAATGTTTCTATATTTTAAGAGGAGGTTAGAATATTGTTAGACAATGCTTTATTTAGATTTTTTTATCAAAATACATGTTTTATTGACATTAATGTAAAAAAGAAAACTTTGGAAAGAGCCAAAGGCCAATCCTTGCCTAGCCTAAAATGCAAGGTCTCCAATGCCTTAGAAACTGTTACCCCTGAGCTCACCCAGAGCAAACCTGGGCCTCATCTCATGCCTCAGGGGACATAAAAAAACTATCAATCAAGCCTCCAGGGCAAGAGCATTTTCTGTGCCAGTTCAGCTGATGTCCTTTTGCAGGGAAAGTGGGCGCAGGCGTGTGACATCACTCAAGACATACGGGCCATTCTCCTGGGAAAGAGACTTCACTGTAAGCAGTGGCTTTGTACATTTGTTCAAATGACTTCAGCAAGCCACATAAGTTTTCTTTTTCTTTATCATTTTTGTGTGCCAGCCTGTGTGAATTTATGTGTATCACCTGTGTGCACGGGTCCAAAGAGGCCAGAAGAGGTCCCCTAAAACTGTAGCTGTGAGCTGCCATTTGGGTGTGGAAACTGAATGGTCCACTTTTCAGTGAAAACTGAAATGGTCCTCTGCAAGAGCAGCAAGCTCATTTAACTGTGGTGCCATCTCGCCAACCTCTTCAGCAAGCTGCGAGTCCTGTGCCCATACCACAGGCTGGAGGAGAAAAATGTGGTCGAGGGCTATCACACAGCTCCCCAGTCCTCCTTTCATACCTCACCTCTTCCTTGAGGCATCACTGTTTAATTTCCTAATCTGCCTGTGTCCTTGTGTTGGTTTGGGTGGCCTCCTGTCACACTCCGCTGAGTTTATTGAAGGGAAGTTCTGAGGGAACAGAGGTCCCTCGGCTTCTTGCCCAGTCATGCTTTTCTCCACTGAGAACCATAGACAGACAGCCTAGAAATGAATTTGAGGATTTTAACCATCAGTCAGATGGCATCTAAAACAAGTCATGAAAAACAGCACACCTCTCCATTCATCCATAGCGTTTATAATTTTCCTGACATTTTTCTAGTTGTGTTTTTGTAGTTGAAACAGAAGAGTCAAAACCATGCTTAGTGGACAGGATGAAGCTTCCACAGGGGACAGACGTTTTTCATCACCCTGCTCTTTTCTGGGGATTCTTTGTTTTGGATGCAGCAGACTTGACTTCAGCTGCTAGCACCTTACAAATACCATTTTAGGAGACCACAGTGCAGCTTACATTGAGACTTCCCCTCCAAAGTTAGCCAGGCTGTCTAGGGTAAGTTATGGGCTTTTCCCTGGAAAATCTAATTCTGGGAGCTGAGGAATGAAGCTACAGAGTTTTCAAAACCTTTTGGGGAATCACAGAAGTGCAAGGCTTCCTCCTTCCCTGCTCAGATGCAGAAGGGAAGAAGGGAGGTCTTGCCCTTGAAAGAACATCGGCTAGTCGCCATTGCCTTTACTGGAGGAGGGGTGGGGTTTTTGTTTATTTTGTTTGGGGTTGTGATTTCTTTTCTTCTTTGATGGAAAAACTGGCTTCACATGTTTTTCTTTTCCATCTCTGACCAAACTCTACACTTTTTTCTTTCTTCCTTCTTCTTCCTTCCTTCCCTTCCTTCCTCCCTCCTTCCTTCCTTCCTTCTTTCTTTCTTCCTCTCTTTCTCTTCCCCCTGGAAGATTGGGTGTAGCCCAAAATAAGTTAAGAAATTCCACACTACCCTTCTTGGAGGAAACTATTGAAAATAGGATGTCAGTGTTTAATGAAGCACCTGCGGGACATGGACCCACCTGGGGAAAAGCGGAACTGAAACAAAGATCATTAAGTGAGCCAGGTGTCTGCAGTGGAAAGACTGCAGGAGTCTACTCAGGATCTGCACAGCTTGTGGGCAAGCAGAGGGAGTACAGACCACACAATCTGAGGGTAATGGGGAGCCCTGTAG
Organism: Meriones unguiculatus; assembly: GCF_030254825.1. NCBI lineage: Eukaryota > Metazoa > Chordata > Mammalia > Rodentia > Muridae > Meriones > Meriones unguiculatus. The sequence goes on along the minus strand of NW_026843646.1, from coordinate 16,050,310 downwards.
GATTTTGAGAAGACAGGCATGTGGCACAGAGAACATTTCAAATTTGAAGCCAACTTCTGCTCCTACACCCTATCTCGAAATCCAAAGCAAGCAAGAGAGAGAACGTAGCAGTGGTATGACATAGTATGGCTTGTGTTTTTAGAAAGTCATCGTAGGCGCTGAGTGGAAAATAGATGAGAACTGGGATAAGAAGAAAGGAAATTAGATGAAAAGAGCTCAGGCAAGGAAGGTCTTAGAGGAGCAGTGAGGACCACTGTCGTCTTCACTGGGGTGGTGATGAAGATGGTAGGCAAGGTGGATTTGAAATTTTGATTAGAAAATCAATGTCCCATGCCAATGGAATTAAAGTGAAAGAAGTCACAGGCGATCCTTGAGTCCTGGGGTGAGCAACTGGAGGCAGGGGGGAGGCCTTTACTGAGATGGAGCAGATGGGAATCTGGGAAAGCTGACAAGATTCAGTAGGAAGCCAGGAGCTTTCAGGGCAGCCTTGAACTAGGGTTGATGGGCAGAACTGGGTGTGAAGCATGCCCACTGAGGGGTAGGACTCAGACTCTTTGTATGTTCCCACTAGCTCTGCCTCCTCACTCTCCTTTGCCGGTTCCATCCCATTGTTTAAGGTCCGAATGTCACAGTGATAAGGACCCAGTCTTCAGGAGAATTGGCTTCCGAGACTGAGTGTTGTAAGCTCTGTCTGCTGCTGGCTCCATGTACTCCTGACTCCAGACTTCTGGGCTCTCAGCAGCTCGTCTTCTGCAGCTGCACTTTTAGTAGACATCTAGGGATTACCATGTGCCCTGACTCACCGAAAAGCCCTGTTTCTATATTTTCCCCAACTTTGTGTCAATCCTTGGAGCTACTGAGGCCAGACACTCAGCATCCAGCTGAAGTTCTGTTTGTTGCTATTGTTCTCTACTTTACAACCCAAGGCCACTGCCTAGAATCCAGCTACATGTCCCTTCTCCTGCTGTAACCACCCTTCCAGCCAGCACAGCCTGTGTCTAGGTCACTGAAGGGCTATAGGACTTCCTCCAACCCACCAGTGGTAAATAATGACACAGAGACTTTTATAAGTCTAAAGTTGAGGACTTCACCTGGGCAGATTCTCATCTACCATCTAGACTTGACCCAACTATTCTTGCCTATGACCTCTGCTCTGCTCTGCCCTTCTGCTCTCTTCTGTGTCTGTTCCAAAACCTTCATATTTGCCTTCTTATCCCAGACTTCCTCTCTCTCTCTCTCTCTCGAAGCTCTGTCCTCTACTTCCTGCTCCAGAAATTGGTCATTAGCTCTTTATTATAACCAAACAGCAGTAAGAGAACACTTGAACATCTTTTAGAGTGCCTCTAGGTAAATGAGGAAAGTCAAACATTCACAAACTAGAACACCCAGTGGTGGGACACAGAATTGACAATAGCAGTATCCTGCCAGCACTGAGTTCTCTGTCAGAACAGTCCAGAGACGTTTCCTCACACAATGTGAAGGAAGGTTACTCCAACACAGGGCCTTCCTCACTGGCCCCCCTCGGTTTTTCTCTTTTTAGTCTGTCTCAGCACAATGTCCACAGCACTGGCCCAATGGCCCCACTGTTCTCAATTCTCATGTTTCCACTCTGCCACATTCTGGGTCATGCTAAGACCCTGTTCAGAACAATTTAGCTAGCTGCTCTCACTACCCATGTGACCTTCTTCCTGCTCTGCTCTGGCCATGGCACATTCTCAGTGAGGTCTTCTCTGACTTCTCATTTGAAATTCTAACCCTCCGGGCACTCCCCCTTCTACTCTTTACCTTCTCCACTGCACATGTACACCCAACACTTCTCTTACTGTTTTTTTCTTTCTGTATGTCTCTTGCCGCCAACTATAAACTCCATAAAAGGCTCTTTGCCTACCTGTCCCCTGTCTTGTGTCTCTCCCGACAGATACTCAGTACCTATTTGTGGTGTAAAGGGGTTACAACAGGAGACTGTCTGCTCCTTTTCATCTGCTTCCTTCTAACTCTTTATTAAACTGTTGTAATTTCTGCATGTTCATAAAGGATATAGGGCAGAGTGAAAGCCAATGGACAGCAGTCTAGGCTCATGGCTTCTCCACAAGCTGTTTGACCTAGGTCGTGTCAATTAGTTTTTCTGAGTTTTGATCTCTTTGCTAATAAAATGGAGAAAGCCTGCCCTGCCTATCACAGGTGGCTAAGATGCTACAGAGTAATGTGTGAGGGACCATTGTCTTAGTCTCTTATTTTGCGAAAACAAATATCTGGGGCTGTATTCACACAGAAAGGACATTTACTTCATAGTTTTAAAGGTTGGAAGACTACGATTAGGTGGTAAATATTGACACAGAGACTTTTATAAGTCTAGAGTTGAAGATTTCACCTGGGCAGATTCTCAGATTCTGTCTGTTTGACCTCTGGTTAGAGCCTTCAGATCATATCACAACATGGTAGAAACACATATGACAGAGAGGGAGGTCACATGGCAAGGTGAGAAACCGGGATCTGGGAAAGAGGCCAGGCCAGCTCTTTTGTAATAACCCATTGTCTCAGGAAGTAATCCATGGGATTCACCCTCTCTCCTTCAAAGGAGCATTACATCATTTGTGATGGAGGAATACCATTACCTACCTACCTTCTACTGGACCTCACTTTTAACAGCTCTTTCATTTCAGTACCACTGGGGACCAAACTCGCAACACACCAGTCTTTATGGTTACGATGAAAACCATTCCTAATTCAATACTATAACTTTATATGTGTGACCACCTCATTGAATTCTCATATCAAGGCAGTGAAATTGCAGTATTGAATTCATTTCACTGAGATGCACCCCCAAATTAAATGGTTTGTTCAACCATTAAACAACAGAACTAGCCTTTGAACCTAAATGTTTTCTTTTTAAAAGAATCTTATTTTGTTTATGTCTATATATGTGCATGTGTGTGCCGTTGTTCATGGCAGATATCCTAGGAATGGAGGTACAGGCAATTGTGAGCCTCCTAATGTGGACTGTGGGTGGTAGGAACGGAACTCACGTCCTCTGAAAGGGGAGTGCTTCTTCCTAATGAACTCTCTCCAGTCCCTGAACACAAGCACTTCACTTCTATGTCCTGAGCAGTTGTCCCATTATGCTCAAAATCAGTTAATGACTGTGTGCAGAGATGAAGAAGATTTGACCCAAGGTGAAACTGTTGCTTCTGCAGTTTTTTTCCCCGACTGTTATTTAATGTAGTATTTCCCTGACAGTATTCTCTGTGCCCTTCTTTGGATTCAAATAGGCACACAGTCCTGTTTCCCACAGGCAAACAACCTTCAGGCCTCTCTACCCAGTGAACGAAAGCCTGTCATGGGTCTCTCAGGCTTTTGTCGTGTGTCCGACTAAGCAAGGGTAGATGGCTTCCTCAGGTTGAGACACCAGTCCTCAGTCAAGTATTTGTTGACAACTACAGAGATGAAGACTGGACTAAGCTGCAAACACCTGCTTCCCAAACAACCAAGCTATGCTCTATTCTTTGTGTTACGGTCTTTCTGTGTTAATGAGTTTGTTAATGTGCTTTAATTAGTGTTTACTGAAAAATAGCTGCACACAGATTAGTCTTGTGAGAGACTTAGCCAAAATGTTGAGGCAATTTGTTCCTTGTATAAAGCAGCTAATAAGTGAGAAGTACTCTGTAAAGGTTGGAAAAGGACATTAAGTTGGTTTTTAAGAAATAGAACTTTGTTTCTACAGGAAAAGAAATGATTTATTTGAATAGGTAGATTGAAATATTAAAATAGCAATCCCCTCCTAACTCAGGTACCAGATGATTTGCATATAACAAAACTGGATAGTGGCAATCTGATTGGAAGCCATGGCATCCACCAAGAGGGGAGGTCTACAGAGATCCTGAAAGAACTTGAAATCACTTGTAAATTTCATTAAGTGTTTTGGTTCCCTTCAAACCTATGCATTATGTATCAACTTTTGTTTCTGAATTCTGGCCTCAGGCAAATTGCCAATGTCACAACCAAATGAGGGTTTTAAAATTCTCATAAACTGCTCCCTCTTCATTTGGGAGGATTTTCACTTCCAGAGGAGGAAAGTGAACGTTACTGGATTGTTATTCAATCTGGGCTTCATCTGTAAGTTAATTTGTCTCTGTATAAATGTAGGGACCTGGATGAGGTCTCCTTGCAGCTGTTGTAGGTTGAAGGAACACCCTCTTCAACCTACCCCTCAGAGGTAGCTTGTATGTGAGCTGAGTCGGGTTCCCACCTCAATGCAGAACTCAGATCCTAGAAAGGAGTGAGATAGGGTGTGCCACAGCTCGATGGGGGGCTTAGGCTCCGGTGTTCTGCAAAGTAGGGGGTATCATTAATGTATTGTGTTTTCAAATAGCTAGGAAGGAAGATGAATGCTCTCATCACAATGACATGGTGAGTGTTTGCGAGGCTGAATATGCATATGCCCAATTTAATCATCACATTAGGCATGTCTCTATAAAAACTTCACATTGGAAGCCACATATGTTCAATTTTATGTATCAGTTACAAGTACCTAAAGTCAAAACTAACCAGTCAGGTGATTGATGACGATCCCTATTTCCTGATCTATGGATTTTACAAACGAAATTTGAGCCCTGTGAGCCACACAAATGCTGCCCGGTAGGAATTTCGTGAATGAGGGCCTCAGAAACAGTTTGGTATCAGAGGCCCTGAGACCAAGGTGTAACTCCAAGCACCTGGTGCTTTCCAGCACGATGAATAGCACCAGAAAGCCAGCCTGCTTCCGGGAGACTAGTCTTCCAAGTCTAGCATCTGTGTCCATCTAGTAATTAGTCATCCTTCTGATTACCCATGATGCTTTTCCTACTTGTTCTTTAGTTTTGTTTTTTGTTTGTTTGTTTGTTTGTTTGCCTTTAGTTCACAGTGTGTTTTGTGATGGACCTTGGAGAGGCAAAGCCTAACAGCCATTAAGATCTGCCTGCAGAGTAGACAGCAGCAGGAGAGACAAATACAAATGACAAGAATCCCAAAACGAAAAATCAGAGGTCAGGTTGTTGTCCTTCAGGTCGTCTGAAGTGAAAGGGCAGAGCCGCTTCTGTGTGAAGGGGTATATACAGACTACAAGTCCTACTGAGCACTGCCTGTCACCCAAGCATCCTAGAGGCAATTGGGAGAGGAATTGCCTAGAGCAGATTGGCTTATGGGTATATTTTTGGAGAATTGTCTTGATTGCTAATTGATATAGAAGGCCTTACACCACTGTGGGCAGCACCATTCTCTAAGATGGTTTGAGCCTTCAAGGAAGCCAGCAAGCAGCAGTCTGTCACAGTCCCTGCTTCAAGTTCCTGCTTATGTTCCTTCCCTGGCTACCCTCAGTGGAGGAGTGTGGCCTGCAAGCTGAAACAAACCCTTCTTCCACTAAGTTGATTTTCGTTAGAGAATTTTATCATTCACAGACAGGAAACTAGAACACTACACAACAGTCTGAAAGCTCGTGACTAAAGTCAGGCATTATCCCCTCTGAGCAATGTCCTGTGATGGCACCTCTGCCCCTTTCTAGCCTCCCCCAGAGTGTCCCTCCTCCATGTACCACCCATGTACCACCGCACCGGACCCAGTCTTCTGCCTCCATGGGTCCCCTCACTGCCACCACCACCCCCTGTGTACCGACGGCTGAGTGTCCTAAGGGAAAGGTCACATCTCACTCTTGGCATCCACATCTCTGGAAGTCTGAGAAAGGCTGAATGAACACTAACTGGATATGTGAGTGGAAGCCAGTATTGAGAGCGACACCTCCACCCCCATGGAAGGCACTTCCTCCCCCACACCGTGCCAAGAAAAGAGTAACACGGGAGTGTATACTTCTACTTTACAAATGGAAACATGGTGCTAGGGAGGCAGCTCAGCAGTTAAGCCCTTGCTGTATACCCATGAGGTTCCCAGCTCAGATCCAAGCACCACGCAATCAGTGGACATACAGTACAGATCTGTAACCCCATCTCTGGGAGAGGCGGAGACAGGAGGATTGCTGGAACTTGCTGGCTGGTTTCCAGCCTAGCCTAAAAAAAACCTGCCCCCACCCTTTCTTAAAGAAATAGGTGAAGGGTAGCAGCAAAGACCATGTGATACCCTCATTTGGCCTCTGTATATTCAAACATATACGTACACATAAGTGAATAAACCTTTTTCAATGAAAAAATACTTAAAAATACAAACACTCCTTAATGTACAGTGGAGATAAATCCTGCTAAACCCATGCATGCTGTGAGACTGTGATTTGTGTGGAAAATGCATCAAATAATCTCACCTGCCCAGCATCCCGGCCTCCTGGGCCACTGTAGGGCAAAGCTCTCTGCTGTAGGTCAGGACTCCACAGAAGATCCCACCAGGGAATATGGAGGATGTGAGCAATTGGCAATATTAATTCCAGGTCTGGAGAGGTGGCTCAGGGCTTAAGAGTACTTGCTGCTCTTCCAGAGGACCCCAGTTCAGTTCCCTGGATAGTCTGCTCACAACTATCCATAATTCCACTTCTAGGGGATCCCTCTTCTAACCTCAGGCACTAACCACAGGAGGATGAAATCAAACACATTATGCAGACTAAACTCTCAAGCACATAAACAAGTAAATCTAAAAATAGTTTTCAATTAACTCAAAATCAAACACATAGTGAATCTGAGATGTTCCTGGTGAAGCTTGCTTGAGTTGCATCATGGGACTCCACTGTAGCATTGGCTCCGGAGGTGCCATGTGAGCACTTTGCACCACACAGGCTGCCACACACCGCACACACACACAGACACACACATATGCTGCCATGCACACACACACACACACACACACACATGCTGCCATGCACACACACACACACACACACACATGCTGCCACGCACCGCACACACACACACACACATGCTGCCCCCCCCCACACACATGCTGCCATGCACACACACACACACACACACACACACACATGCTGCCACACACCGCACACATGCTGCCTCACACACACACACACACACATGCTGCCTCACACTGCACACATGCTGCCTCACACACACACACACACACACACATGCTGCCTCACACACACACACACATGCTGCCTCACACACACACACACATGCTGCCACACACACGCACACTCACACACACTCACACATGCTGCCACACACACATGCTGCCACACACACACACACACTCACACACACACATGCTGCCTCACACACACACACACATGCTGCCTCACACACACACACACACACACACATGCTGCCACACACACACACACATGCTGCCACACACACACACACACACACTCACACATGCTTCCTCACACACACACACACACACATGCTGCCTCACACACACACACACACATGCTGCCACACACACACACACTCACACACACTCACACATGCTTCCTCACACACACACACACACACACACGCTGCCACACACACACACACACACACACACACACACACACACACACATGCTGCCCCTCACCGCACACAGTCAGGGAAGGCTGCATGAAAACGCTCTTTTCCCTCTTCCCAAGGAACAACACCTGATAATCACGTAGGACAGCTCTACAAACTATGATGTGTATTTTCTTTTCTCTCTGCAGTTGAATTTTCGTGGCCAGAATGGTGAAGCAGAACAGCAAGCTGGGCCCTGAAGTCATGCAGGACTTACTGGAGATCACGGACTTCCCGGAGCATGAGATCCAGGAGTGGTACAAAGGCTTCTTGAGAGACTGCCCCAGTGGACACTTATCAATGGAAGAGTTTAAGAAAATATATGGGAACTTTTTCCCTTATGGGGATGCTTCCAAATTTGCAGAGCATGTCTTTCATACCTTTGATGCAAATGGAGACGGGACAATAGACTTTAGAGAGTTGATCATAGCCCTGAGTGTGACCTGAGGGGCAAGCTGGAACAGAAGCTGAAGTGGGCCTTCAGCATGTACGACCTGGACGGTAATGGCTACATCAGCAAGGCAGAAATGCTGGAGATCGTGTAGGTAGGGGCCCTGGCATGTTAGAGGGAGAAGCATGTGTCACAAGAAAGACCCAAGAGGCACCCGGAGAATTGGGACTGAGTGTGTAATCTGGTGTGTTTCTGAGGCAGTTAACTTTTTGAAAAGTTTGAATTTGCATGCCCAAAAATGGCATAAAAATCTCCACTGGTCAGAATTTCCTGCAAACCCAGGAGCTGCAACTCTGCTGCCTGCACATGCTCTCCTGTCAGCAGTCACCTGGGCTTTGGGGTGGCTCCCACACTGCAGAGAGACAGGGCTCTCCCTGGTGGCCACCCTTGTTATAGTCTTCCCATTGGTCAATATAACGACCTGCTCAGTCATAGAGTTTGCGGTCACGTCTTCTGAAGTTGCGTGAGTAACAAAGCCCTGGCTTGGGTCCCCACCTGCGTTTTTCAGGGACCACCTCTGTGGCTTTGATCAGCAGTCAACGCAAGCAGTGTCTTCACCTGTGAAGTGGGACTGCCTGTCATGGGGCTCGTTTAAGTTTAGATTTACCTCCCCATGTGAAATGCTGTCTTAGTTACCGTTCTGTTGTGAAGAGATACTGTGACCAAGACAACTCTCATAAAAGAAAGCATTTAATTGGGGGCTTGCTTACAGTTCTGGAAGGTTAGTCCGTGATCATCAAAGTAGGAAGCAAGCAGACAGGCATGGCGCTAGGGCAGTAGCTGAGAGCTTTGCATCCTGATCCATAGGCATCAGGGAGAGAGAGACTGGACCTGGTGTGGGCTTTTGTACCCTCAGAGCCCAACAAGACCACACCTCTTAAACTTCTCTAAACAGTTCCACTGTGCACCAAGATTTCAAACATATGAACCTATGGGTGCCATTTTTATTCAAATCACCACAAATGCCCAGGACCAAACACATAGTCAAGATCACTGTTCTTAATTTACAGCTTTGTAGGGTCTGGACTCTTTATCCTATCCAGGATGCAAATACAGAGAGCTTCTTCATTTTACTAAGAAACGCTGAGTTTGGCCTCCCCAAACCACTCGGTTTGAGTAAATTCACTGAAGCAAACAGGAGAAGGTGGTGCTGGTAGGCTCGTGGTAATGGCAGCTTGCTGAGCAGTGGGTGGGGTCTGGGGACAAAGCTAAGGAGATTCACTGAGGGCTCAGGAGAGACTTGGAGAGCTTCTGCTACCGCCATTACTAAGAACTAGATGATGACAGAGACCACGGGAGCTGGCTGCCGTTCACCTCTAGGTAGGTGAGGGAAGCTCGGTAGAGAACCACGTGGTGGAGGTGGGTCAAGGGCGTGGGTTTTGGATTCTTGGAGGGCTCAGCTCAGAGGTCACATTCATTGCAGGGCTTCTGGGCAAATGTCCTATTGAGATAGAGCTGCTGCCCTGGGAAAATGGTAGCGTTGGGTAGGAAGGGATGGAACAAGGAGATGAAAGAAGTCAGCTGCTGTAGGAGTGGGGTTAGCATATTAGGATAGAGGATGGCTAGCTTGCGGAGAATGTTGGGGACCATGACAAGGGAAACTGGACAGAGCTGAAAAGACTACAATAGAGCTGTGACTGAACAGTAGTCATGTTCAGGTGGAGCCTGCATGGGCAGTTACAGCACAAACGTTAGGAAGATGCAAGATGAGGGTTTCTGGTGACACTGCCTCACCCAGGAATCGCTCTCCAAGCACTTCTCTCTTCTGAATGGCCACCAGTGGCTCTCCTTCCACCAGAGGGTAACAGGCCATACCAAAATAATCACTCAGTGATATAGATCTTAAGCATTTCCCCTCCTCTGCAGAGGGGGACAGCTAATGTAAAAGATGGACAGATAAAGGGGTGGGCTTGAGAGATAGTTTAGTGGCTAAGACCACTGACTGCTCTTCCAGAGGACCAGGGTTCAATTCCCAGCATGGTGGTTCCCAACAGTCTGTCACCCCAGGCTCAGGAGATACACTGTCCTCCTCTAGCGTCCACAGGTACTGCAAGCACAGGACATACATGCACCCAAAGCACCCATATTGTACAATAAAGCAGAATATTAAGAGAAAAGTATTCATTATTCCATCCTACCCTCAATTTTTTTTTATTTTTAAAATTTTTTTGTGGGTAGGACAGTTTCTTAAATGATATATTTCTTGATAATTTTTAATATGATGATTTTTAAATTATATATTTCCTGGTCCTCTTACCATGCATTAAAAATATTCAGTTACGTCTGTAAGGTGTATGTTATTTTCTACCTTGCCATTTTCATCTTGCAGAGTAACACAAGTATTTCTGTGTTTATAATGATGTCTTATAAAAATATTTAATAAAATGCATAATAATCCTACAGTATATTAAAATTACTTAATTTTCTACTGTTGGATATTTAGGTTACCTCCAGTTTTCATTATAAATGATTTATTCTTTAAAAATAAAATAAATCTGCCAGGTACAGTGGTGCATACCTGTGATCATTTCAGGCCAGTCTGATCTACAAAGTGAGTCCAGGACAGCCAAGGCTACACAGAGAAATCATGTCTTAAAAAAAAAAGTCAATCTTTCTATATAAAGTTTTTCTATATAAAGTTTTTCTTTCCATTCTTAGGATGGAATCCCAAAAGCTGGGTCAATATTTCTAAGATCTCTTGATACATCTTATCAAAGTAGTTTTTCTAATGCCCCCACAAGTGGAGGTAGGACAACTGCTTATCATTTTGCACCTTAGATTTCCCTTATTTTTTGATAGTTAAACAAAAATTAAAATTCCAAGGTTTGGTTTCTGTAACTATAATGAATGCCTGAAACAATCAACTTACAAGGAGGTTTGTTTTGACTTACAGTTTTGTAGATTTCGTCCCCTCTGTGAGTCTGGGCCTGTGGCAAAACATTACATCAGGGTCGGGAGTGTGAAGCAGAGAAAAACCATTCACCTCATGGCCAGCAAGCAGTGAAAGAGAAAAAGACTGAGGTGCCGCAGTCTCCTTTGAAGACTCACTCGGACTACCTGAAGATGAGCCCAGCAGGCCCCCTCTTAGAGAGTCTACCACTTCTCAGCAGGGCCAGACCTTCAGGTGCAGAGCTTCGGGAACACATGACATTCAGTTGTAGCTTTCATCCTAACTAGGCTTTTTTGCTATTATGTGTTGTTTTACTATTTGGTACTGGGAACAGAACCAGGGGGTTCATGAGTACTAGGCAAACTCCCACACACCCCAGTGCGGACTTTGCTGCATTCCAGGCCTTTCTATCTCAGAGCGCTGGGCTCTGCCCTTGGAAGAGTGGAAAGGGCTATACTCATTTTGGACAAAACTTCTTCCTAACTGGAATCTGAAACAGAAATGCCCAAGAGCCATGGTGTTATCTTCTAATGTTTTGTTTTTTGTTTTGTTTTGGTTTTTGCCCAATTTTCCTGGTGGTTTTTGCAGCCATTGTTGATGAACCTGTAGATAGCAAGACTGTAAGGAACATGAGCTTACGAGAATGGAGATGCAGCTATGCACTCATCTGCTATCCATAGCTCAGCAAAGGCCCTGGCAAGGGGAACAGTGTTCAGGAAGGTCACATTGCCCCGTGCTTTGGAATGTGGCTTGGAAGAGCAGGTAGGAGAACGCTGGGACATGCAGAACACGACAGCAGACCCCAGACCCTGAAGGGTCTTCCACCATGTTCAAGCCTGGTGAGAAACATGAAGGTGTGCTCAACCTGATGGAGGCCTGCCCCTCACTGTAAAGTGCCCTAGGCCACTCCCAGGCCCTCATAAGTGTCCAGACCTGAACTTCAGACATGCGTGTGTAAGGCTGAGGTTCTTAAGAAGCCTGTCAATAGAAGACTCAAATTCTTCAACCGTTGGACACCCCCATGCCTTTGATGGTTAATACTCATGGCTGCGAACACCACAAGCACCTGAAGTGACTTTAGATCATCGAAGAGATTAAATTAAATCTCAAACCATTTTCATACCCAGGGCTATTTTGCAAGCTGACAGTCCACACAGTCCATCACATTCTTAGGCTGATCCCTATCATCAGTTATTTGGGATGAACTGGAATTCAGTGTACCTCACTGAGCTCCACGGTCTGGTTTTGTTTTTGTTTCTGTTTTTTGTTTTTTAATCTTTTATTCCTTCCCTTTTTGAAAGCCTACACTCTCTAAGCCCTGTCACAGGAAGCTATTTGTGGGGATATTCTTGTCTTTGTCCTAGCTGGTCTGCACCACTTAGGAAAACATTGATTACTTCAAAGCAGTCACTGTCTGCTGAGTGTCTGTGGTAAGCTGGGCAAACAGCTGTTCGGAAGCAGGGAGGCGGGGCCAGCTATGCTAGGGAGCACCATAAACGGACTAAGGGTCTCATTGTTGAAGGAACACTTGTAGCTTAATAACAATCTCTGAAAGCAACTTCCTAGCTGAATCACCATCCCTTCAAGACTCAGCAATTCAAGCCATTTAATGGGGAATGAGGGGAGGAAAATTTATGATCATTTGCCTACAAATGCTGACAGGGTCAGGGCGTAGACCAGGATGAAAGTGAGTCTTTAATTAGGCTTTGCATAGAGATGGAGGGACGTACGCTGTTCAGAAATCATCCATTTGTTGTACTTAGATCTTTCCCTCGACTTAGTTTTGGAATAGTATTAGTGACAAAAAGGCTAGAATTCATTTCCGGATATTGGTATGAAAGACTAGAATTTACCACACTACCATGAATTCTGTGCTGAAGCCAGCTGAATTAGTCTTTATGGCTGCTACAGCAAGGAGCCCCAAAGCTCATGGCTTACAAGCCCACAAATATATTATCTTATAGTTCTGAAAGTCTGACCTCAGTTTCACTGGACTAAAATTAAAGTGTGCTTATGGTTGTGTCCCCTTCTGGAGCTATTTGGAGAAAAGATTTCTCATCTGCCCCAGTTCTTAGAAGAAGTTTACATTCCCAGGCCTGCTCATTCACCTTCAAATCCAGCTGCACAGATGCTGGCTCCCTGGGACTGCAACCCTGATCGTCTCTTCCGTTCATGCATGCATTTGTGTAGTTATGAATGTTAATCATTGGTTCCTGTGTTTTCCGGGGCCATGTGTGGAATCCAGGTGTACCCTCCCATCTCCAGATCTGTGATTGATTCATCCAGTTTTGAGAAGTCTCTTTGCTATGTAAGGTAAGACAGCTCCAGGCTTCAAGCGTCAGGACACAGACATCCACAGGGGGTGGGGGGGTTCATTACTCAGTCTACCACATATGCTGGAGGACAGTTGTGGCTCTTTTTAAAGAAAACTATTTATTTTCACTATTTTTTGATGTACCATCATCTGGATGAATAAATTAAATTTGGTGAATTTGGTTTAGAGCCTTAAATGAACACTTCTTTTTTACAGTTATGTGTCTGATTTCCTGTTAGTTACAAATTTAGGATCCTGATTTAGGCTGGTTTTTAGTATTGTACAGAAGCACTTCCTGCAGCTTAAAGCAGGCTGAAACGGGGACCTTTCCCCACCATACTCTGAATTCTCTGCTCTCCATGGGAACAGCTGCCTGTCACTTTATGAGGAAGGAAATTCCTTTCTTCCTCTCATAGTTCCAGCTCCCTGCCCTGCTTGGGGGCAGTCTAAATGCCCACACACCCACCATGGCACAGGCTGAGTCTATGGAAAGGGCCAAGTGATACCTGAAAGACATCACCAGTTCTCCTGTGGCCTAGAACTTCCTGGAGCTGTCAGAGACAGAAGCTGGGATGGGAATACAGCATCCAGTGTAAGAGATGGAGTGACGCTTGCCTCCCGTCTGTTCGCAAGTAGTCACTGAGCAAGGCCGATGTGACGGCAGGACTGTCATTGGTTACAGGGACAGGCGTCAGCCTCATAACTCAACGTGAGCAACAAACAAGTGCAGGCAACAGCCACCTTTACCCAAAGTAAAGATGATGGCTAGGCATCTTGAGGAAAGCAGGCCAATGTCCCCTTCTTTTTAAAACTTCAGGTTCCCCTATCCTCCTTTTGCATCTATTATGTGCTCCTTGCAGGTCCCTTAAGAAGAAATTTAACCATGAGTCTACTTTCTTGACTAGTGGAATGCACAAACTATCTAGTTCCTTCTGGATGCTATGTTTTTGTCTATCAAAGTTTTGATCTGTAGACTTATGGTTTTTATCAGATTTGGAATGTTTTTAGTAATTATGCTTTTGGCTCTCTTTCTTCCCTCCTTCAGTCTTTAATTATGGACATACTGTACAGCCTGAAGCCCACACACAATCCACCAGCATTGCAGATGCTAACTGTTCTCCCTTTGATCTTGGGTAACTTAGCCTCATGTCTACATGAGTACTTGTTTTACTAGTAGATCTGATTTGCCATCAATCTCACTCTGTGCATTTTCCACCTCAAACATTGTAGAATTCATTGCTAAAAATTCAAGTTGGGTTCTTTGTAATGTCTTCTCCCATCTCTTTTGGGGAAAGATGGAGCACATTTTTGTATGGGTTTAAATGGCTTTCTGCTAATTATAACATCTGTGGCAGTTCTGGGCCACTGGATGGAGTTACTCCTCCTTCTGTGTGGATGATACTGCTTCCTTAGGAGACTGATAGCTTTGGGTGGGAGGGCACAAGACATTGTGAATTTTACCCGTTGAGAGGTATATTTTGTAAATATAAATTCTGTCCAGCTTTTTAATGTCCTTATGCTTTGTTCGGAGAAGTAGTTAAGTTTCTAGGAAATGGCTCGAACTTTCCAGATCTTGGTTTTAAAATTTGAGCAGGGATCACTGGGACTAACTATTTCCCAGTAGACAGACCCCACAAATCAGGAGGTTTTCCATGGATGGTGACATTCTTCCTGACCACAGCTGACGGTCAGGCTCTCCTCATCCATCTTCCCATTTGATTCTTTCAACCCTGTTTTTTGCTAGTTCTCATTCTTCTGCACAGGAACTCAGCCAGACACACATGGGGAACCTCAACAGTGCTCTGGACTCCTGCCTGTGTGGTTTTCTCCTTTACACTGTCTTTGAATGACTAAACACCTTGGTCTGTCCACCCGCCAGTGAGTCTATAAAGCTCCTTCCATAGGGGTGAGTCAGTCACTGTCACAGCATCACAGTGGAGATGTCCAGGGCTTACTTCTTCTGGTTCTAGTTTCTCAGGAATCACTGTCATTGGCTGCCTAATTTACAGATCTTATAAGCTTATACATCAGGTTCGATGTATTTCGTCTTTGTCAAATCAAAATATTCTCCAACCATTTCTTGTGTGTAGATGATCCATTCTGATTACTCACACCTCGATCTCTATTACCTCCTTCCTGTCCTCATACCTACCCTCCCCCCATGTAAGTTGTTTTCCCATTTTCATGGTTTTTTTGCTTTGTGACCCGTTGGCTTTAACCAGTGCCATCTATGGAACATGTTTGGTTTCTGTTGGTGATGGCTTTAACTGGGAGGGTAGTCCAGTCCCTGAGAATCCTGGTTGGAAGTAACCTTCTCTGTTTCCATTTTCACATTCAGTCTGAATGCCTGTCTCTCTGCCCCCTGTGAGTTTCTTGACCTGGACCATGCTTTCCTTTTCTAAATCTGAAAGATATTGTACGGTCCCTGTGCTTATCACAAAGCCAGCATGCATTCATCAACCAAAGCAAATACTAAGCCACAAAACATACACAGATGAATAAACATCCTATGAAGCAATGTAGATTCCACTGGGAAGAGAAAACTCATGGAGAAGCATCATGGGTCTTGGATCATTAGTTCTGCCAAGAAGAAGAGGGAAAAGAACAGAGGATTCCAGGAGAAGGTGTTAGCATCAGACTTGGTCTTGGCTCAGAGAGACTCTCCTTGGGGTGCTGATTTTACCAATGCTTTGTAACAAAAGGATTGGTCAAACCAGTTTGGGAAGTGCTGGATTCAACTTAGTGGGCATCTTCAGTGCAGAGATTCTAAGGGCCTTTTTAACATTTGCGCTGTGGTATTCTTACCCTTCTTTAATACTTGTAAGCTTCATTTTCACAGATCTCTCTTCATTTCTATTTCATTCATTTGTTCACATTTTATAATATATTAATTTTACAAAAAAATTGACTCTGGTCAAGTCAGAGACTTTCTCATTATTCTTCTATTAAAACTTGATTTTATTTAAAGTATAAGAAATATACATTGTTCAATCTCTGTAATCAGAAGTGGAAAGGTAGCCTATCTCTGCACTTGAGCCCCTAAGTACTCTACTTTCTACATGAACTAAAAGTCAGTGTTGTCTGCTATTATATTTGAAAAGCTACAGATAGGTAGAATTGAAG
The DNA here is from genome assembly GCF_030254825.1 of Meriones unguiculatus. Taxonomy (NCBI): domain Eukaryota; kingdom Metazoa; phylum Chordata; class Mammalia; order Rodentia; family Muridae; genus Meriones; species Meriones unguiculatus. The sequence goes on along the minus strand of NW_026843646.1, from coordinate 16,034,075 downwards.
TATTTCAAGATAAATATGAGCTACGGACTCAGTCAAAACTAGCACCCAGTGCATCGAAGGGTGCTGGCACAGAAGCCCCTGGGGTGGTGCTAGGGACCACCAGCACTCAGTAATTTTCCAGTTAATTCTCTCTGTCCTAATACATTTCAGTCAGCATAAACCAGTGTTTCTCACCTTGTTTGGGTGATGGTGGTCTTAGGGCATCTTGAAAGACACATTTCTTAAAAAGAGCTGTAGGGGCACATTGGCACTGGCTCACACCTTAATCCCAGGGCTTGGAGGGAAGAGGCAAGCAGAACTCAGAGTCTGAGGCCAGCCTGATTTACAGAGAGGATTCCAGGACAGCTAGGGCTCCACAGAGAAATACAATTTTGGGAGAGAAGAAAAAACAAAACAATACAAAACAAAAAACTTTAGTGAAAGCACTGTATCGCAGAGTTTGTCCCGCTTATGTGTGTATAGCTTTAATTTCCACACACTTGGTTCTATAGATTATCTAATGTCTATCACCTTTAAATGATAAAAAGGCATCGTGCTGGCCTTTTAAATAGTAAGCTGTTGTGTAGGAAGGAAGAGTCAGTTTATAAATCTGTACTTAAGATCTTCAAAGTTCTCAGGCTTGTATGGGGAAAAATATGCAAAGTGGACAGACCCTATTTTGAACAGGAAAAACTGATAGTTTATTTTTTCCTAAGTAAAAACCTTCATGAAATGTAGTATAAGAATGAGATGTCATTTATGGAGAGGGAGCAAGAGGGGCTGAAGAAATGACTGACTGGTTAAGATCACTGCTCTTCAGAGGGTAGAGATGGAGTCCCAGCCCACATGGCAGCTCACAGCATTCTCTAACTCTACTTCCAATGGATCTGATGCCCTCTTCTGGCCTTCGTGGTCACCAGGCAAACACTCATGCACATAAATAAAAAATGTTTCAAATAATAAAATAAAAGAGGAGATGGGAATGCTGTTCTCTTGTCAGAAATGGTACTCAAATACCTCAGCAGGACATGGTGATGGACATTGATGTAGTTTACCTTTCCAGCTGAATGACATATCATTCCAGCATGTAGACACTGACTGCAGTTTAAAATTATTACCAGAAAAGGTTTTCAGGGTCTCTTATCCTGGTGTAGAAATCTTTCTAAGTAGGATGCTTTTCCTTATCTGCAATCCACAGACAGCACTGCTCAGCTAACCTCCGCTGCCATCAGAGAGCACTGAATGTCTGGTGCTTTATAGGAAGAGTCTAAATTCTCTGGTGAAAAGAGTCGCTTTGGTGTCTTTCAGAGAAAACGCCTTGATTCTTAAAATTGTGCCTGGCCTTGGTCGATCCACAGCCCTGTCAATCCAGATGTGACTGTTTCTAAGAGTTTGTTCTTTCAGGATGGAAGGAATGGAGGGAGGGAGGAAGGAGGGAAAGTAAGGAGGAGTGAGGAAAGACCACAAAGAGGAAGGCCACAGTGAGCCTAACAGGGAACAACCTTACTGGGCTTCTGAGTGTCCCAAAGGTACACATATACCCAGGGACAGCGTCCTTCTAACAGGACTTAAAAATAGGCTACCTCTGCCAGGTCTTCACTGACATTGCTAAAACTAACATGCGGAAGCAGCTTGGTTTCTCTATGGCTTAATCCCATTAAGTTTGGGGGAAATGGTGATAATAAAAGACATGGTTTGCCTCAGAGCACTGGTTGGGACTGTGTCTTTTCTCTTGAGGCTCTAGAGCCCTAGACTGAAGCTCAACAGTAGTCAGTTTTGGTTGTTCCTGCTCTGGGGAACAGAAGGAAGCCATCATCCCTCCAAGCTAAGCTTGTGAGACTGACACCACTGGGGCCTGAAGCCCCACCTGCCCTATCTTCTCTGTCCTGGGGCCTGAAGTCCCCCCACACCACTGTCTGTGCACTGCCCTGGGGCCTGAAGCCACCCCTGTCTGCTCTGCCCTGGGGCCAACCACATTACAAACTTGGTTTGGGGATCACTGCATTCATCCTATTGGCTAATTGATGCACAAAGAACAAATCTAATCTAATTGCCATAACAAAGCCATTATGCTTGGCCAAAGACCAGCCTCTTAAAGGAAACCTAACCATCCAGACATCCAGGTGCCCAGTTTGCAACTGCTACTAATGCATCGTCTTGTGGAGGATTCAGTGACTGTTCTTTGTGGGCTGGTGATGTGGCGAGGGAGCTGTTTGTAGAGCCCTCATTTCTCTGAGCCAGTTCTATTCCTTTGTAACAGTTCAGGACCCTGTCGGCTGTTCTCAGCTGTTCTCACAAGCCTCCATCTGTGTCATCACCTGTGCTGTGGTTTAGAACCACAGGCCAACCTGTTGGCTGTAGAGGTAGTCTCCTCTTACGCCCTGTGTTTGTGTCAGCTTTCACGCCTCCACTCTAGCAGAAGTGTTAAAGGACTGACCTCCATACTGCTACTGCTCGTTGTCATCAAAGTCCCAAGAAGGAGGATTCCATTTAGCCCTAGCCTTCCAGGCCCAGGGTTCTTAAAGGGTCAGTGGGTTTCTAAGGGAGCACTAGGGACTGAGAAGAATGGAAGTGAAGGCTTTCATGACAACTACTAAGGCGTTGCCGGTGTGCCTAAGCCCATCTAAACGGTGGTCTCTGGAAAGTGGGATACTTTTCTCAGTGTGGTAGCATCCAAGCTCTTTCTAAAGGGCAGATGAGATGTGAGAGGACAAACCCCGCCAACTGCTTTTCTTTGGAAGGTCTGTGCTCTTTTCATGTCTTGCTTCATAGTCAGCCTTCAGGGCGGCCTGCCCTAGCCTCCTTTCAGACTCAGAGTCCCACACCTCTTGTCATCATGCCACACAGTCCCTTTGCCCATCCCACAGTGGGCATCTCATCCTTCTGCCTGCTTCCTGGTAAACCCCTCAGGACAAAGGCAGGGCTGGGCGCAGTATCCTGGTGTGTCAGACTCAAGACAGAAAATGACAGGTGAATGAGTGGGTTGGGAAAATGAATGGTAACTGAGACCTGTGGAGGGGATAGTCAGGAGCAGAGGCTTACAGGGTTGGGGTGTTGGTGGATATGCTCCTAAATCCGCAGGTCTGCATAGTTGTCTGCAGTGATAGATATGTATCCACAAACATTTGCGCCAAAGGGGGAAGCTGCAGCTGTTGGCAGACTCCGAGAGTGTAGGGAGCTTACAAGAATTAGATTTTATGTATAAATACAGATTTACAGAGGGAGAGAGACATGGGAAACAAAGGGTGGGAAACAAAAACTGTGAGACAAAGAGGGAACCTTATATAGAGAAGCAGAGTAAAGGAGAAGAGAGGAAGAATATGAGAGCTGGGCTGGAGAGATGGCTCAGTGGCAAAGATTCTCTCTGCTCTTCCAAAGGTTCTGAGTTCAGTTCTCAGCACCCACATGGCAGCTTTCACCTGTCTGAACCCTCTTCTGGTGTACTCATATACATAAAATACACAAATAAATAAATCTTAAAAATGTATATATGAAAGAAGACAAGTGAGGTGGGGCTCTCACTCTGGAACAAATTCTTTACACTGGTGCTATACAAGACCTTGCAGTAGCCACTGCCAGTAGCCTGATGAGTAGCCAGGCATGATCGCCCGTCACAAAAGGAGGGTGACCTGGCCAACTATAATTGAGGGTAAGTGGAATGAAATGCTCCCAGAGACGTTGCAATAGAGCCATTTGTTTGTGCAGAGGAAGGGAGAGTGCACGCTGAAGAGGAAGGAAGGGAAGGCATAGGTGGCTTCCTGTGGTAGGGTCCCGTTTTCTTTTATCCTTAGTACATGGGCCAGGCTTGGGGGTGAGCAGGTGAACACTCAGATAAGAAATGAGTGCGAGTGAAGCCACTCATCTAGGAAAACAGGAGAGCACCTGACTGCAAGACAGTCACAAACACAAACCAGGAAGGAGCCCCCAAGAGGCAAAAAGACTCAGGAGAGAAACAACTGGGTCCAAAAGAGATTGGGGAAAGACAATCACAGTATGCTGAAGTCTTGAGGCAAAAAATAAATGCCTCTGTTGTCTGTAAATATTCCTCAGCTGACACCTCTACGCATGCTGACGGAGCAGTGCTTGCCCTGGACAGAGGCTGTGCTGGGGTGAACCGGTGGGGTCCAGACACTGCACTGCTGTTGCTGTTCTGAGATCCCTGAGATTATGAACTCACAGAACACAAAGAAGCTCAAAGTGTGTGTGTGTGTGTGTGTGTGTGTGTGTGTGTGTGTGTGTGTGTGTGTTGCCTGGTCCCATCTTGCCTTGTTCTGGAGTTAGCAGGAAAGCTTTCCCACTTTTAAAAAGAGCACTACCTCTATGGCCAACAGGTTGGCCTGTGGTTCTAAACCCATAGCACAGGTGGAGACACAGATGGAGGCTTGCGAGAACAGCCGAGAACAGCCGACAGGGTCTGGGACAAGAACTAATTACAGCCCTATTCTTGCCTGCAGGAACTCTTTAGCAAGCACTTTTCAGGAAAGCTGGATGTGGCTGAGTTTATCCAGTGTTGGCCATCACTCTAAACTGGGCCACGGTGCTGGCCTTGACTGTCTTCCTAGAGTGACTGACCATGGGGTGTCCCTGGAGTTCAGCAAGGGACGTGGAAGTCTGCCGCAGGGGTCTCTGAGGGATGGTATCTGCCCAAGGGGACCTCTACTGGGTGAATCCACCTTCATTCTTATTTTGTTGGCTGGGATTAGAACATGTCTACAATATTTTAGGTATTTCTGATAGGATTGATCCTAAACAAGAATGTAAAGCAGGGAAATTTAACCCTTACTATCACCTTCGCCTGGCATTTCCTCTTCTCTTTAGTTGTCTTTATTTCCCTGTTTTTCCCAGTTACACTGATGTACCTAGAACTCCAGAAAGTTCCAGAACTTTCTGACAAAATCTATTTTTTAAACGTTTTCACCATGCTGAAGTGCCCAAAGTAAAATTGATTAACAATGTCATGATCTAAACAATGACTTCATCTTGCTCTTCCTAAATACAAAGTACCTTTGATGAGTGAGGCCCTCGAACCTTTCCTGTGCATCTTCACTTCCACTTACTCAGTCCTTCAGTCAAATCTCTTTTTCTTCTATCATATTTCACAGAAGTCTATCTCAGCCTGAGATTGCAAAGTTATTATAATCCAAAACTCTAACAGCACCTGCCTTCCCTCTCAGAGCTACTTGGATCTTCAGAGAATGAGTGAGCCCATAGCCACGCACTGTGGAGAAAACAGTGCTGCACAGGTTGAGAGGACTGATAGGGTCTGCCAGGGGGAAGATAATGACATACACATGACCACCCTCACCCCAGTTCCTGTAATAATGACTCTGAGACACAACTGCTGAGAGCTCCTTTACACTATAACACATCAGAGGCAGCAGGATGGGCTTTTCTGCCAGTTGGCACTACCGAGGGTGTCGTTGGTGGAGAGCAAGTTTGAGGGCCTGGCTTCTACCACAGACTTCACATTCTGTCCTGTAAAAGGCTCAGGGACAGACGGCGCTCCAGCAGAGCAAAGGGCCCTTCCCCTTACTCCAGCATCTGACTCTTGATAGAGCTACTGTTGGCTTGAACTGTTTCCATATCACAACCCGGCTGCTTCTTTCCCTAGGCTATCTACAAAATGGTTTCCTCTGTCATGAAAATGCCTGAAGATGAATCAACCCCAGAAAAAAGGACAGAGAAGATCTTCTGCCAGATGGACACCAATAGAGATGGTAAGAGGCTAAAGGACTTTGCTTGGGTCAAGCTTCTGGTGGAGTCCAGGCAGGGTGGCTTTATAAAAGGACCAAATGTCAACCACAGGGACCTTATGCACAGTGATATGTGACAACCACCTATGCTGGGTGGGGAGGAATAGAAGTGGGTAGACCCTGGAGCTGGTCCCAGTCTAGAGCAAAGGCCTTATTTTCTAGGCCCTTCTAGCTTTCTCCTAAGTTAGCCTTCCCCAGAATAGAATGGGTCCTGTGGAGCAGAAATAAAAGGACCCAAGAAGCCACTGAGGTAGGATGGGCCTTTTCTAGAAGTCTGGATCCTTGTGGCCAATAGGCCAGAGTATGGGGATGTGCCTGCTGTTTCTTAAAGACCCCAACAGCTTTTATCCCAGCCTGCCTGAGTGATCTTATGAGCAGACTCTACAATGCTGCGTCCAAGTGAAAGCTCAGGTAGTGGGAAGCAGGTTGGAGTGGTCTGCTGGTTCCACTGGGTGAGGGTGCTGCCTGGATGCAGCCAGCAGGTGCACAAACCAAAGAGCGCTTGGTGACACAGGAGGACCACAAGTCTGAAGATATCTGCAAAATCAAATAAATAGATATGGTTTCTGCATGCTGGGCTACCAAATAAGATACAGGATCCCCAGGCAATTGAAAAATAATGACTTCTTTATAGCATCTCTCTCTGTGCAATATTTGGGGCATACGTATGCTAAGTAATTGATCGTTATTCAACTGAAATTTAAAGTTATTTTAGAATCATTATTTTTATTGCCAAATCTTGAAATGCTATTCAGAAATAGTTCCTGAGTTTACAGTGCTAAGTCAAGGCCTACCATTGATGACCCAATGCTGCCAAAAGCTTCACAGCTCTTTAAACAAACATGTATTTCTTTATTATTTACATGCATGTATGTTTGTACCTGCACACATGTGTGAGTTTATATGCATCACACGCATGCAGAAATCTGAAGAGAGCATAAGAGGATATACAGTTCCCTGGAACTGGAGCTGCAGGTGGTTGTGATCTACTCAACATGAATGCTGGAAATCAAACTGGTCCTCTGCTCTTGACTGCAGAGCCATCTCTCCAGCCAACTAATTTTTAAAACATAAAACTCATTTTAATATTACAGTGTAGAATTTTGCAAGTATTATTACATGACATGTATGAGTGTGCCATGGTGCACACATGCAGAAGACATGTTTATGAAGTTCGTTGTCCCCCACTTTCCTTTACATAGTTTCCAGGAATCAAATTCAGGTCATCAGGTTTACGCATCACATACTTCTATTCACTGAGACAGCTCACTGGCCCCAGACCCTCACACCTCATGTTTAATAATTCTAGTGAGCTGTGTTCAAATAGACCAGGTCCTTCGTGGTGTGTATGATAGCATGTTCTGCATAGAATAAGCCTCCTTTTTCCCCCATACGTGGGGCGAAAGCTCCCTGAGAATCTTGGTTTGGTGGCACAGCCAGCTTGTTCACTGCTAGAAGTTGCCTCCATGAAGCTGCCTGACATCCTCTGAGAGCTGTTTTCCCTCATGTGCCCTGATTCACAGCACATAGTTTGTTTCACAAGTTTAAATAAACATGGGATTGTTTTTATGATATTGAACCACAGGTTTTGGTCATCTGGGGAACATGATGGCTTTAAGACCCAGCCTCTTCCTTAGAGGAGGACTAAATGATGGGGGGAAAGACACTTCTGGATATCTGGCTCAAGGCAATGGCAGAGCCTCTCCACTGGGATTTTTTCTATGGGATCAAAGAGCTCTGCCTGGGCCCTTGCCCAATGCACAGCCGAGTACTACTGCCCTGGGCTTTGAGAAGGAAAGATTTGTTTAAACAAGGAAAGCTATGGGGATGGAGGCAGTGAGGGCAGGAGGGCAGGAGGGCAGGGACTGCTGAGCACCCGAAAAACACACTGCTTCAGCTCAGGGCTTGGCTTCAGTGCTTCGGGCATGAGCCTCCTGTCCCTCCTCACTTGGAGCAGAGCCGGCGTGGTGTGAAGCCTGCTGCCACCAGAGTCTCCTTAGATAAGGGTCTTTGCATCCCACTGCTGGCCTCTGCCATGGAAAGTCTGCACCTACAAGCAAGTCAATCTGGGAGTCTGTGCAAGAGGCAGAGTTCATATGGGGTACCAAATGCTCTACAGCTTGTGGTGCCCGATGCCTGTGCTTGTGCCTGCAGCTTTAAAGTGTTTAGAAGATGCTGCTTCCAATCCCATCCCCTCATTCTCATCCTGCAGGGGCTGAGCAGGTAGCATGGAAGAGCAGCTAAGGAGGTACTGAAGTGCACAGGCCTGGAGGAGCCTGGCAGCCTCGTATCTGTCTTTGGAAAAACAGATGGGGCTAAGTCTGCAGGGAAGGAGAGAGGGCAAAGTTAGGTAGTTAGGTAACGGCTCCCAACAGTTCTATTTCCAACTATCAGTCAATGAGTCACTTCAATCAAATGGTCACCATGGAAGTGCCAGGAATGAGGAAAGCCACCCCCACCCCCATTTCTCCAAAGTGATAGTGACAGAGACCTTTACTGGCAGAAAGTTGAGGAGGAAGGATACTGAAGATCCAGGAAATTGAGGAGCCTGAGGTAAAAAAAGGAAGCTTGGGCTACACAGTAGAGTCCATATCAAAAAAGAAGAAAGAAAGCCGTCTGGTGAGAGATCCAGGTTTTTGGCTTCCTTCTCAAGCCGCCTGGGTTGACAGAAGTGTATCACCTTCTGTCTAGAACACACTCCTTTATCCTCCCGACTTTGGATGACGGTGGTGCTATCCTCAAAAGTTGTTAAAAAGAACCTACACTCCTGCTCTGCCCACTGGGAGCGGGGTGGGGGGAGGAGTCTTCTGCAAACCAGAATACAGCAGTACACAGGGGCTGAAGGGCCTGAGCCTGGCACACGCAAATGAGCTAGGGCTACTCAGTCCTCAGAAGCTGAGCATGAGCACAGGGGCTCGAGGAGTGGGGTGAGGCCCCGGTATAGGTAGAGGCAGAAGAGCCACTAGGGCAAAGATTCAGGTCAGGGTAAGCCAGTACCCTCCCCAGGCCCTGGGTCCTGTCCTGGAGGTCTTGTTAAATGGCCCTGTGCACTGAGCGAGGTGGGGGAATGCCATGGTAAACAGAGAATTGGGGTCCCTGCCTCATGGTCTCCTGGCTTCTGGTGGGTGAAGCTGTGGGCTTCTGCTGTGCCCCGTGTGCAGTGCAAAGGACCACAGGCCGTCACTCACTGGTCCTCTTGCCTTCTAGGAAAACTCTCCCTGGAAGAATTCATCCGAGGGGCCAAAAGAGATCCATCCATAGTGCGTCTCCTGCAGTGTGACCTCAGCAGCGCCGGCCAGTTCTGAGCCCCGCACCCTAAGGACGCTACAGCTGCCTGGGTCTCTCCCAGTTGGCTTTTAAACTTATTTTATTTGTATTTTTTTGCCAAACAATATTGATGGTGAAGCTGTCCCCTCTTCAGTCCCCTCTTCACAGCGCTCTGCTGTGACACCCTTGCCCCTTGCTTCTTTCGTCGTGGACGTGAATGCCCAGAGCGCTTGTGGAGAGCATGAACAGACTTCGTGGTGTTCCCTGTTGGATGACTTTTTAATCATCATTACTTTTTCCCCTTTGATTCTAATGTATCTGTCTTAAAACCCAAGACTGGTGGGGCCAGAGAAAAGAATTCCATTCTGCCCCTGAGATCCTTCAGCAAGCTTTGAGGGGCTTTGTTTGAAAGACAAAACTCCTAATCTGGGTGTGTTGTCACGCATGCCCTCAGGGCTATGGCAGGCACCCGGAGGCTAGGTTTTCTAAGAGCAGGTTACCCCCTGGGGTAAAGCTATTAAAGCCAGCTGGGACATTCCCCTCCACCCCAGCAGGCTGTAGTTTCCAAGCTGTGAACATTACAAGGTAAATTAACAGAGATGGGGAAAGATGACTCAGCGGTTTTCCCACCCCACAGGTTTACAGAGGTTTATGAGGCCCTTTGAAAAATCAAACACAGATGGTAACATTCTAAAACCAGACCCATCTTGCTACCTACTTGTGATTTATAAAAAGACTGCTGTATATAAAATATTGGGTATTGCAGACCAAATTAAGTGTTTTGCCTTGTAAATGCATGTTTAGTGAGCGCTAATGCAATCTTACTACAGAAGACTTGTTTTAGCAGTTTATTGTGAAGCCAACTACAACGAATGTCAGTGTCTTGTTTTAAAGTCCTGTCTTTGCACAAATGTACCAGTCAACAAGTGTATTTTATATACTCCATAAAATTACAAAAGAATGATGACAAGGGCCTGCAAAACCTGCACTCCCGGTGCAGGGTCCGTACCGCTCCCTCCCCCAAAGTGACTCACAGACCGCTGTTCCATGCAAAAGCAAGAGGCAGTTTATTCCGATCGCTATGGGGGTCGTCCCTTCAAAGCAGGAGATGACCCCGAGCATACAAAGCACAGAGTTTTTATTTCAGGCCTTTACATTGATTAGTTAGCAGAAAAGATAGCAGTTATGCGGTTGGCAGCTGTAGCGGGGAACTCATAGCTTCAAGGACAGTCCTCCCCTAAATTGCCTGACTTGCTCTTTCTTTTTAGCTGGCCCTTATTCAAGGTCCAGTTGTTTTTCTTTCTAATTTGGGATGGTCCCATTTCTCAGGCCCAGCTTTGATTTCGAATGGTTTTACAGAGTCAAGGTGGCCAGAGGAAGGCAGTTTCCAAGCGTCTTGTCCACCAGCAGCTCTGAAAAGGGGCCAAGGTCCAGCAGCGCACTGGCAGGTGCAGGTGTGCTGTCTTTCTAAGCAGATGAATGTTCCATAGACTCGGAAAAGCAGATTGGTCCTAACAGTATAAACCTACATCCTCAGTGGGGGAGCCACGCCTAGAATCTTCTTTTTCTGCCCCCGGGTATCTTTCATGTAGTGAGGTGTGGGCCAGCCAGGCAGTTCACCCACCCACTGTAGGTGCCCGCTAGGGAGCCTGCAGTGTCTGAGGCCACCGTGGGTCCCAACAGCACTCCCTTTCACCGTGTTATTTGAATCTAGCAAAGCTGAGTTGTTGCTTGGGCTGGTCACCTCATATACACTACTTTGAAATACGGGTTGGAAGCAAAAACTTCTGGCTACAGGCAACCAAAGCCTCACACACAGTGGCATCAACAAGGCCCAGACACTCAAGGATGTTGGTGGCAGAGCCTGCCTAAGAGGAGTCAGGAAGGTCTCTGCTGCCTGTAGCCACTTCCTGTAGAACAAAGCCGCAAAAAGTTAAATAAAGCTATAAGAAATGATGCCCAGGCAATTCTTGCTGGCTGAAGGTCCCCCCCCCCCCATGGCGATACTCTTAACTGGCAGAAGTTCAAACTTTAATGGTGTCTCCATAGGTTGAAATTTTGTGACCTAGATTTTGTAATCTTAATTTTTCCTAGTGTCATTTCCTTACCTTTTGTAGCAAGGCTTGCCAAATGATAAAGTCTGTTTTTGGAAAGCAAAATTAACCCAAGTTGGGATGGAAACCAGAGGTGGCCTCCAGCTCTTCAGAATTCAAGAGCCAGATGCACAGGTTATGAACCCTGTGGTCCCCAGAAGGCCTGGAGAGCTCCAGACCAGCTAGACACACAGACATAACAGACCTATCTGTATGTTTCCTCCTCTTCTCCACCTCTCCCAGGAAGGCATTGGGTGTCATTTTATGCATGCATGTTTGACCAACGAACGTCACAGCATCAGGAGGGCCGAGTGTCTGAAGACATCTGTCACTCCTGTGGCCAGGCAGTGTTTGTGCTGTGTTCAGGGGCCTCTGGTGGAGGTAGAGCCTGTTTTGTTCCAAGTAAAGGAAGTCTGTGCTGTCCACAGGACTGGAGGACATTTCAGAGTGCTTGACTGTTCATACCTCGCTCAGGATGGAGAAGGGGCGGTGTGGTACTCCCCAGGGGGACTTTCTGGAAATGGATTTAATTACATATATATGTCATATTATGTGAAGTGGTCCCATTCTCAGTTGATTGTATAGCTCTTGCCTGGCATTAAAGCATGTTTATTATTTAATATCATTGTCTGGAGCATGAGATTTTTTTCTTACTAAGCTGCCTCAGCTGACAGTGTGTGTCAGTGTGTGTGACAGTGTGGAAGCTTGTGTCTTCCAGGTTTGAGGGTGGAAGAGTTTGAAAGCAGTTCTGGTCCATGTGTGGCTTCCTTACTTCCTTCTCAGCTTGGCCTTCACTCCCTCCCACTTTGTGCTTCTCCAAACATGAAGCACCAAAGCAAAACTCAGAAAAACTCCTCAGTAGGATCAGGGAAGCACTCAGGAAGCAAAGCAGGCAGATCTGTAAGTTCAAGGCCAGGCTGGTCTATGTAGTGAGTTCTAGAACACCCAAGGGTACACCAAGAAATCCTGTCTCAAAAACCAACCAAACTAAAAATACAACAGCAATATAATCCTTTCCCTTCCCACTCTGTTGGAGATTTAGTGGGAGAGATAACTAAATGTTCCCCCAAAGCCATCACATCAAGCTTTTCTCATCTTGTTCCTATCACTGGCCTTGACTACAGCCCCAAAGGCTAATGCTGTATGACCAAGAGCTACTAACTTGCTCCCTAGATTAGGAGGTACAATAGGCTCCTCACAGGCCAGCTAGACCTTTGGGGTACAGATGTGGAGGAGACTCTTTTCCTCTTCCACAGTTAGTCTCTGTGTGTAAGCAATATCTGAAACACAACACGTGATGATGAGGTGATGATGGGAATGTGGCCAGAGCCCTGAGGAGCCTGTATACCTACAACTCAACCATTTCCCCACTTTTGTAGCATCAATATGCCTGTTGCCTAGGACTTTCTGTACTGAGTGCTAACGTGTGGTGCATAGTTCCAGACCTTCCTTGGGTGCAGAGATAGTGACCATCAGGAGCTAACTAGGGGACAGCTTGGAGCACCCAGGCCATAGGAAGGCATTAGCGCTATGAATTTCCAGGGAATATTTGATATTTTAGTATTTCTCTGTGACAAACAGTAAAAACACTCTAAGGTACAATGCAGCTGGACTTGCCAACCCCACTTAGTTAAATATTCCCTCCTATGCCCAAGATTGGGCCCATGGACATTCTAACATGGGTGGGGTTTGGGGTAGGGGGTAGGGACAGGGAAGAGACTCCACCCCTCCCTGAGGAGGAAGGGGAGACATTTTCCTTAGCAGTGTAACTTGGTGTAACAGTGATACTAAGTTGCCCATGCCCATGCTCTAAATAACTTTCTCCCCATGCTCACATAAGCAACTCTAAACTCATTGAGTCTACACACACACACACACACACACACACACACACACACACACGGTGCACATGGAAATGTGGGAGACATGTGAAAGGAGCCTGGTTAGGAAAAATGAAGGGATCAGCAAGAGTGGAAGGGGAACAAACCAGAGTAATGAGGTTGTGATCTACTCAACATGAATGCTGGAAATCAAACTGGTCCTCTGCTCTTGACTGCAGAGCCATCTCTCCAGCCAACTCATTTTTAAAACATAAAACTCATTTTAATATTACAGTGTAGAATTTTGCAAGTATTATTACATGACATGTATGAGTGTGCCATGGTGCACACATGCAGAAGACATGTTTATGAAGTTCGTTTTCCCCCACTTTCCTTTACATAGTTTCCAGGAATCAAATTCAGGTCATCAGGTTTACGCATCACATACTTCTATTCACTGAGACAGCTCACTGGCCCCAGACCCTCACACCTGATGTTTAATAATTCTAGTGAGCTGTGTTCAAATAGACCAGGTCCTTCGTGGTGTGTATGATAGCATGTTCTGCATAGAATAAGCCTCCTTTTCCCCCCATACGTGGGGCGCCAGCTCCCTGAGAATCTTGGTTTGGTGGCACAGCCAGCTTGTTCACTGCTAGAAGTTGCCTCCATGAAGCTGCCTGACATCCTCTGAGAGCTGTTTTCCCTCATGTGCCCTGATTCACAGCACATAGTTTGTTTCACAAGTTTAAACAAACATGGGATTGTTTTTATGATATTGAACCACAGGTTTTGGTCATCTGGGGAACATGATGGCTTTAAGACCCAGCCTCTTCCTTAGAGGAGGACTAAATGATGGGGGGAAAGACACTTCTGGATATCTGGCTCAAGGCAATGGCAGAGCCTCTCCACTGGGACTGTTTCTATGGGATCAAAGAGCTCTGCCTGGGCCCTTGCCCAATGCACAGCCAAGTACTACTGCCCTGGGCTTTGAGAAGGAAAGATTTGTTTAAACAAGGAAAGCTATGGGGATGGAGGCAGTGAGGGCAGGAGGGCAGGGACTGCCGAGCACCCGAAAAACACACTGCTTCAGCTCAGGGCTTGGCTTCAGTGCTTCGGGCATGAGCCTCCTGTCCCTCCTCACTTGGAGCAGAGCCGGCGTGGTGTGAAGCCTGCTGCCACCAGAGTCTCCTTAGATAAGGGTCTTTGCATCCCACTGCTGGCCTCTGCCATGGAAAGTCTGCACCTACAAGCAAGTCAATCTGGGAGTCTGTGCAAGAGGCAGAGTTCATATGGGGTACCAAATGCTCTACAGCTTGTGGTGCCCGATGCCTGTGCTTGTGCCTGCAGCTTTAAAGTGTTTAGATGCTGCTTCCAATCCCATCCCCTCATTCTCATCCTGCAGGGGCTGAGCAGGTAGCATGGAAGAGCAGCTAAGGAGGTACTGAAGTGCACAGGCCTGGAGGAGCCTGGCAGCCTCGTATCTGTCTTTGGAAAAACAGATGGGGCTAAGTCTGCAGGGAAGGAGAGAGGGCAAAGTTAGGTAGTTAGGTAACGGCTCCCAACAGTTCTATTTCCAACTATCAGTCAATGAGTCACTTCAATCAAATGGTCACCATGGAAGTGCCAGGAATGAGGAAAGCCACCCCCACCCCCATTTCTCCAAAGTGATAGTGACAGAGACCTTTACTGGCAGAAAGTTGAGGAGGAAGGATACTGAAGATCCAGGAAATTGAGGAGCCTGAGGTAAAAAAGGAAGCTTGGGCTACACAGTAGAGTCCATATCAAAAAAGAAGAAAGAAAGCCATCTGGTGAGAGATCCAGGTTTTTGGCTTCCTTCTCAAGCCGCCTGGGTTGACAGAAGTGTATCACCTTCTGTCTAGAACACACTCCTTTATCCTCCCGACTTTGGATGACGGTGGTGCTATCCTCAAAAGTTGTTAAAAAGAACCTACACTCCTGCTCTGCCCACTGGGAGCGGGGTGGGGGGAGGAGTCTTCTGCAAACCAGAATACAGCAGTACACAGGGGCTGAAGGGCCCGAGCCTGGCACACGCAAATGAGCTAGGGCTACTCAGTCCTCAGAAGCTGAGCATGAGCACAGGGGCTCGAGGAGTGGGGTGAGGCCCCGGTATAGGTAGAGGCAGAAGAGCCACTAGGGCAAAGATTCAGGTCAGGGTAAGCCAGTACCCTCCCCAGGCCCTGGGTCCTGTCCTGGAGGTCTTGTTAAATGGCCCTGTGCACTGAGCGAGGTGGGGGAATGCCATGGTAAACAGAGAATTGGGGTCTCTGCCTCATGGTCTCCTGGCTTCTGGTGGGTGAAGCTGTGGGCTTCTGCTGTGCCCCGTGTGCAGTGCAAAGGACCACAGGCCGTCACTCACTGGTCCTCTTGCCTTCTAGGAAAACTCTCCCTGGAAGAATTCATCCGAGGGGCCAAAAGAGATCCATCCATAGTGCGTCTCCTGCAGTGTGACCCCAGCAGCGCCGGCCAGTTCTGAGCCCCGCACCCTAAGGACGCTACAGCTGCCTGGGTCTCTCCCAGTTGGCTTTTAAACTTATTTTATTTGTATTTTTTTGCCAAACAATATTGATGGTGAAGCTGTCCCCTCTTCAGTCAGACGCGCTCTGCTGTGACACCCTTGCCCCTTGCTTCTTTCGTCGTGGACGTGAATGCCCAGAGCGCTTGTGGAGAGCATGAACAGACTTCGTGGTGTTCCCTGTTGGATGACTTTTTAATCATCATTACTTTTTCCCCTTTGATTCTAATGTATCTGTCTTAAAACCCAAGACTGGTGGGGCCAGAGAAAAGAATTCCATTCTGCCCCTGAGATCCTTCAGCAAGCTTTGAGGGGCTTTGTTTGAAAGACAAAACTCCTAATCTGGGTGTGTTGTCACGCATGCCCTCAGGGCTATGGCAGGCACCCGGAGGCTAGGTTTTCTAAGAGCAGGTTACCCCCTGGGGTAAAGCTATTAAAGCCAGCTGGGACATTCCCCTCCACCCCAGCAGGCTGTAGTTTCCAAGCTGTGAACATTACAAGGTAAATTAACAGAGATGGGGAAAGATGACTCAGCGGTTTTCCCACCCCACAGGTTTACAGAGGTTTATGAGGCCCTTTGAAAAATCAAACACAGATGGTAACATTCTAAAACCAGACCCATCTTGCTACCTACTTGTGATTTATAAAAAGACTGCTGTATATAAAATATTGGGTATTGCAGACCAAATTAAGTGTTTTGCCTTGTAAATGCATGTTTAGTGAGCGCTAATGCAATCTTACTACAGAAGACTTGTTTTAGCAGTTTATTGTGAAGCCAACTACAACGAATGTCAGTGTCTTGTTTTAAAGTCCTGTCTTTGCACAAATGTACCAGTCAACAAGTGTATTTTATATACTCCATAAAATTACAAAAGAATGATGACAAGGGCCTGCAAAACCTGCACTCCCGGTGCAGGGTCCGTACCGCTCCCTCCCCCAAAGTGACTCACAGACCGCTGTTCCATGCAAAAGCAAGAGGCAGTTTATTCCGATCGCTATGGGGGTCGTCCCTTCAAAGCAGGAGATGACCCCGAGCATACAAAGCACAGAGTTTTTATTTCAGGCCTTTACATTGATTAGTTAGCAGAAAAGATAGCAGTTATGCGGTTGGCAGCTGTAGCGGGGAACTCATAGCTTCAAGGACAGTCCTCCCCTAAATTGCCTGACTTGCTCTTTCTTTTTAGCTGGCCCTTATTCAAGGTCCAGTTGTTTTTCTTTCTAATTTGGGATGGTCCCATTTCTCAGGCCCAGCTTTGATTTCGAATGGTTTTACAGAGTCAAGGTGGCCAGAGGAAGGCAGTTTCCAAGCGTCTTGTCCACCAGCAGCTCTGAAAAGGGGCCAAGGTCCAGCAGCGCACTGGCAGGTGCAGGTGTGCTGTCTTTCTAAGCAGATGAATGTTCCATAGACTCGGAAAAGCAGATTGGTCCTAACAGTATAAACCTACATCCTCAGTGGGGGAGCCACGCCTAGAATCTTCTTTTTCTGCCCCCGGGTATCTTTCATGTAGTGAGGTGTGGGCCAGCCAGGCAGTTCACCCACCCACTGTAGGTGCCAGCTAGGGAGCCTGCAGTGTCTGAGGCCACCGTGGGTCCCAACAGCACTCCCTTTCACCGTGTTATTTGAATCTAGCAAAGCTGAGTTGTTGCTTGGGCTGGTCACCTCATATACACTACTTTGAAATAAGGGTTGGAAGCAAAAACTTCTGGCTACAGGCAACCAAAGCCTCACACACAGTGGCATCAACAAGGCCCAGACACTCAAGGATGTTGGTGGCAGAGTCTGCCTAAGAGGAGTCAGGAAGGTCTCTGCTGCCTGTAGCCACTTCCTGTAGAACAAAGCCGCAAAAAGTTAAACATAGGTATAAGAAATGATGCCCAGGCAATTCTTGCTGGCTGAAGGTCCCCCCCCCCCATGGCGATACTCTTAACTGGCAGAAGTTCAAACTTTAATGGTGTCTCCATAGGTTGAAATTTTGTGACCTAGATTTTGTAATCTTAATTTTTCCTAGTGTCATTTCCTTACCTTTTGTAGCAAGGCTTGCCAAATGATAAAGTCTGTTTTTGGAAAGCAAAATTAACCCAAGTTGGAATGGAAACCAGAGGTGGCCTCCAGCTCTTCAGAATTCAAGAGCCAGATGCACAGGTTATGAACCCTGTGGTCCCCAGAAGGCCTGGAGAGCTCCAGACCAGCTAGACACACAGACATAACAGACCTATCTGTATGTTTCCTCCTCTTCTCCACCTCTCCCAGGAAGGCATTGGGTGTCATTTTATGCATGCATGTTTGACCAACGAACGTCACAGCATCAGGAGGGCCGAGTGTCTGAAGACATCTGTCACTCCTGTGGCCAGGCAGTGTTTGTGCTGTGTTCAGGGGCCTCTGGTGGAGGTAGAGCCTGTTTTGTTCCAAGTAAAGGAAGTCTGTGCTGTCCACAGGACTGGAGGACATTTCAGAGTGCTTGACTGTTCATACCTCGCTCAGGATGGAGAAGGGGCGGTGTGGTACTCCCCAGGGGGACTTTCTGGAAATGGATTTAATTACATATATATGTCATATTATGTGAAGTGGTCCCATTCTCAGTTGATTGTATAGCTCTTGCCTGGCATTAAAGCATGTTTATTATTTAATATCATTGTCTGGAGCATGAGATTTTTTTCTTACTAAGCTGCCTCAGCTGACAGTGTGTGTCAGTGTGTGTGACAGTGTGGAAGCTTGTGTCTTCCAGGTTTGAGGGTGGAAGAGTTTGAAAGCAGTTCTGGTCCATGTGTGGCTTCCTTACTTCCTTCTCAGCTTGGCCTTCACTCCCTCCCACTTTGTGCTTCTCCAAACATGAAGCACCAAAGCAAAACTCAGAAAAACTCCTCAGTAGGATCAGGGAAGCACTCAGGAAGCAAAGCAGGCAGATCTGTAAGTTCAAGGCCAGGCTGGTCTATGTAGTGAGTTCTAGAACACCCAAGGGTACACCAAGAAATCCTGTCTCAAAAACCAACCAAACTAAAAATACAACAGCAATATAATCCTTTCCCTTCCCACTCTGTTGGAGATTTAGTGGGAGAGATAACTAAATGTTCCCCCAAAGCCATCACATCAAGCTTTTCTCATCTTGTTCCTATCACTGGCCTTGACTACAGCCCCAAAGGCTAATGCTGTATGACCAAGAGCTACTAACTTGCTCCCTAGATTAGGAGGTACAATAGGCTCCTCACAGGCCAGCTAGACCTTTGGGGTACAGATGTGGAGGAGACTCTTTTCCTCTTCCACAGTTAGTCTCTGTGTGTAAGCAATATCTGAAACACAACACGTGATGATGAGGTGATGATGGGAATGTGGCCAGAGCCCTGAGGAGCCTGTATACCTACAACTCAACCATTTCCCCACTTTTGTAGCATCAATATGCCTGTTGCCTAGGACTTTCTGTACTGAGTGCTAACGTGTGGTGCATAGTTCCAGACCTTCCTTGGGTGCAGAGATAGTGACCATCAGGAGCTAACTAGGGGACAGCTTGGAGCACCCAGGCCATAGGAAGGCATTAGCGCTATGAATTTCCAGGGAATATTTGATATTTTAGTATTTCTCTGTGACAAACAGTAAAAACACTCTAAGGTACAATGCAGCTGGACTTGCCAACCCCACTTAGTTAAATATTCCCTCCTATGCCCAAGATTGGGCCCATGGACATTCTAACATGGGTGGGGTTTGGGGTAGGGGGTAGGGACAGGGAAGAGACTCCACCCCTCCCTGAGGAGGAAGGGGAGACATTTTCCTTAGCAGTGTAACTTGGTGTAACAGTGATACTAAGTTGCCCATGCCCATGCTCTAAATAACTTTCTCCCCATGCTCACATAAGCAACTCTAAACTCATTGAGTCTACACACACACACACACACACACACACACACACACACACACACACACACACGGTGCACATGGAAATGTGGGAGACATGTGAAAGGAGCCTGGTTAGGAAAAATGAAGGGATCAGCAAGAGTGGAAGGGGAACAAACCAGAGTAATGAGGTTGTGATCTACTCAACATGAATGCTGGAAATCAAACTGGTCCTCTGCTCTTGACTGCAGAGCCATCTCTCCAGCCAACTCATTTTTAAAACATAAAACTCATTTTAATATTACAGTGTAGAATTTTGCAAGTATTATTACATGACATGTATGAGTGTGCCATGGTGCACACATGCAGAAGACATGTTTATGAAGTTCGTTTTCCCCCACTTTCCTTTACATAGTTTCCAGGAATCAAATTCAGGTCATCAGGTTTACGCATCACATACTTCTATTCACTGAGACAGCTCACTGGCCCCAGACCCTCACACCTGATGTTTAATAATTCTAGTGAGCTGTGTTCAAATAGACCAGGTCCTTCGTGGTGTGTATGATAGCATGTTCTGCATAGAATAAGCCTCCTTTTCCCCCCATACGTGGGGCGCCAGCTCCCTGAGAATCTTGGTTTGGTGGCACAGCCAGCTTGTTCACTGCTAGAAGTTGCCTCCATGAAGCTGCCTGACATCCTCTGAGAGCTGTTTTCCCTCATGTGCCCTGATTCACAGCACATAGTTTGTTTCACAAGTTTAAACAAACATGGGATTGTTTTTATGATATTGAACCACAGGTTTTGGTCATCTGGGGAACATGATGGCTTTAAGACCCAGCCTCTTCCTTAGAGGAGGACTAAATGATGGGGGGAAAGACACTTCTGGATATCTGGCTCAAGGCAATGGCAGAGCCTCTCCACTGGGACTGTTTCTATGGGATCAAAGAGCTCTGCCTGGGCCCTTGCCCAATGCACAGCCAAGTACTACTGCCCTGGGCTTTGAGAAGGAAAGATTTGTTTAAACAAGGAAAGCTATGGGGATGGAGGCAGTGAGGGCAGGAGGGCAGGGACTGCCGAGCACCCGAAAAACACACTGCTTCAGCTCAGGGCTTGGCTTCAGTGCTTCGGGCATGAGCCTCCTGTCCCTCCTCACTTGGAGCAGAGCCGGCGTGGTGTGAAGCCTGCTGCCACCAGAGTCTCCTTAGATAAGGGTCTTTGCATCCCACTGCTGGCCTCTGCCATGGAAAGTCTGCACCTACAAGCAAGTCAATCTGGGAGTCTGTGCAAGAGGCAGAGTTCATATGGGGTACCAAATGCTCTACAGCTTGTGGTGCCCGATGCCTGTGCTTGTGCCTGCAGCTTTAAAGTGTTTAGATGCTGCTTCCAATCCCATCCCCTCATTCTCATCCTGCAGGGGCTGAGCAGGTAGCATGGAAGAGCAGCTAAGGAGGTACTGAAGTGCACAGGCCTGGAGGAGCCTGGCAGCCTCGTATCTGTCTTTGGAAAAACAGATGGGGCTAAGTCTGCAGGGAAGGAGAGAGGGCAAAGTTAGGTAGTTAGGTAACGGCTCCCAACAGTTCTATTTCCAACTATCAGTCAATGAGTCACTTCAATCAAATGGTCACCATGGAAGTGCCAGGAATGAGGAAAGCCACCCCCACCCCCATTTCTCCAAAGTGATAGTGACAGAGACCTTTACTGGCAGAAAGTTGAGGAGGAAGGATACTGAAGATCCAGGAAATTGAGGAGCCTGAGGTAAAAAAGGAAGCTTGGGCTACACAGTAGAGTCCATATCAAAAAAGAAGAAAGAAAGCCATCTGGTGAGAGATCCAGGTTTTTGGCTTCCTTCTCAAGCCGCCTGGGTTGACAGAAGTGTATCACCTTCTGTCTAGAACACACTCCTTTATCCTCCCGACTTTGGATGACGGTGGTGCTATCCTCAAAAGTTGTTAAAAAGAACCTACACTCCTGCTCTGCCCACTGGGAGCGGGGTGGGGGGAGGAGTCTTCTGCAAACCAGAATACAGCAGTACACAGGGGCTGAAGGGCCCGAGCCTGGCACACACAAATGAGCTAGGGCTACTCAGTCCTCAGAAGCTGAGCATGAGCAAGGGGCTCGAGGAGTGGGGTGAGGCCCCGGTATAGGTAGAGGCAGAAGAGCCACTAGGGCAAAGATTCAGGTCAGGGTAAGCCAGTACCCTCCCCAGGCCCTGGGTCCTGTCCTGGAGGTCTTGTTAAATGGCCCTGTGCACTGAGCGAGGTGGGGGAATGCCATGGTAAACAGAGAATTGGGGTCTCTGCCTCATGGTCTCCTGGCTTCTGGTGGGTGAAGCTGTGGGCTTCTGCTGTGCCCCGTGTGCAGTGCAAAGGACCACAGGCCGTCACTCACTGGTCCTCTTGCCTTCTAGGAAAACTCTCCCTGGAAGAATTCATCCGAGGGGCCAAAAGAGATCCATCCATAGTGCGTCTCCTGCAGTGTGACCCCAGCAGCGCCGGCCAGTTCTGAGCCCCGCACCCTAAGGACGCTACAGCTGCCTGGGTCTCTCCCAGTTGGCTTTTAAACTTATTTTATTTGTATTTTTTTGCCAAACAATATTGATGGTGAAGCTGTCCCCTCTTCAGTCAGACGCGCTCTGCTGTGACACCCTTGCCCCTTGCTTCTTTCGTCGTGGACGTGAATGCCCAGAGCGCTTGTGGAGAGCATGAACAGACTTCGTGGTGTTCCCTGTTGGATGACTTTTTAATCATCATTACTTTTTCCCCTTTGATTCTAATGTATCTGTCTTAAAACCCAAGACTGGTGGGGCCAGAGAAAAGAATTCCATTCTGCCCCTGAGATCCTTCAGCAAGCTTTGAGGGGCTTTGTTTGAAAGACAAAACTCCTAATCTGGGTGTGTTGTCACGCATGCCCTCAGGGCTATGGCAGGCACCCGGAGGCTAGGTTTTCTAAGAGCAGGTTACCCCCTGGGGTAAAGCTATTAAAGCCAGCTGGGACATTCCCCTCCACCCCAGCAGGCTGTAGTTTCCAAGCTGTGAACATTACAAGGTAAATTAACAGAGATGGGGAAAGATGACTCAGCGGTTTTCCCACCCCACAGGTTTACAGAGGTGAGCTAATATGAGGAGGTCCTTTGAAAAATCAAACACAGATGGTAACATTCTAAAACCAGACCCATCTTGCTACCTATTTGTGATTTATAAAAAGACTGCTGTATATAAAATATTGGGTCTTGCAGACCAAATTAAGTGTTTTGCCTTGTAAATGCATGTTTAGTGAGCGCTAATGCAATCTTACTACAGAAGACTTGTTTTAGCAGTTTATTGTGAAGCCAACTACAACGAATGTCAGTGTCTTGTTTTAAAGTCCTGTCTTTGCACAAATGTACCAGTCAACAAGTGTATTTTATATACTCCATAAAATTACAAAAAAATGATGACAAGGGCCTGCAAAACCTGCACTCCTGGTGCAGGGTCCGTACCGCTCCCTCCCCCAAAGTGACTCACAGACCGCGGTTCCATGCAAAAGCAAGAGGCAGTTTATTCCGATCGCTATGGGGGTCGTCCCTTCAAAGCAGGAGACGACCCCGAGCATACAAAGCACAGAGTTTTTATTTCAGGCCTTTACATTGATTAGTTAGCAGAAAAGATAGCAGTTATGCGGTTGGCAGCTGTAGCGGGGAACTCATAGCTTCAAGGACAGTCCTCCCCTAAATTGCCTGACTTGCTCTTTCTTTTTAGCTGGCCCTTATTCAAGGTCCAGTTGTTTTTCTTTCTAATTTGGGATGGTCCCATTTCTCAGGCCCAGCTTTGATTTCGAATGGTTTTACAGAGTCAAGGTGGCCAGAGGAAGGCAGTTTCCAAGCGTCTTGTCCACCAGCAGCTCTGAGAAGGGGCCAAGGTCCAGCAGCACACTGGCAGGTGCAGGTGTGCTGTCTTTCTAAGCAGATGAATGTTCCATAGACTCGGAAAAGCAGATTGGTCCTAACAGTGTAAACCTATATCCTCAGTGGGGGAGCCACGCCTAGAATCTTCTTTTTCTGCCCCCGGGTATCTTTCATGTAGTGAGGTGTGGGCCAGCCAGGCAGTTCACCCACCCACTGTAGGTGCTGGCTAGGGAGCCTGCAGTGTCTGAGGCCACCGTGGGTCCCAACAGCACTCCCTTTCACCGTGTTATTTGAATCTAGCAAAGCTGAGTTGTTGCTTGGGCTGGTCACCTCATATACACTACTTTGAAATACGGGTTGGAAGCAAAAACTTCTGGCTACAGGCAACCAAAGCCTCACACACAGTGGCATCAACAAGGCCCAGACACTCAAGGATGTTGGTGGCAGAGCCTGCCTAAGAGGAGTCAGGAAGGTCTCTGCTGCCTGTAGCCACTTCCTGTAGAACAAAGCCGCAAAAAGTTAAATAAAGCTATAAGAAATGATGCCCAGGCAATTCTTGCTGGCTGAAGGTCCCCCCCCCCATGGCGATACTCTTAACTGGCAGAAGTTCAAACTTTAATGGTGTCTCCATAGGTTGAAATTTTGTGACCTAGATTTTGTAATCTTAATTTTTCCTAGTGTCATTTCCTTACCTTTTGTAGCAAGGCTTGCAAATCCTGTGAGCCAAATGATAAAGTCTGTTTTTGGAAAGCAAAATTAACCCAAGTTGGGATGGAAACCAGAGGTGGCCTCCAGCTCTTCAGAATTCAAGAGCCAGATGCACAGGTTATGAACCCTGTGGTCCCCAGAAGGCCTGGAGAGCTCCAGACCAGCTAGACACACAGACATAACAGACCTATCTGTATGTTTCCTCCTCTTCTCCACCTCTCCCAGGAAGGCATTGGGTGTCATTTTATGCATGCATGTTTGACCAACAAACGTCACAGCATCAGGAGGGCCGAGTGTCTGAAGACATCTGTCACTCCTGTGGCCAGGCAGTGTTTGTGCTGTGTTCAGGGGCCTCTGGTGGAGGTAGAGCCTGTTTTGTTCCAAGTAAAGGAAGTCTGTGCTGTCCACAGGACTGGAGGACATTTCAGAGTGCTTGACTGTTCATACCTCGCTCAGGATGGAGAAGGGGCGGTGTGGTACTCCCCAGGGGGACTTTCTGGAAATGGATTTAATTATATATATATGTCATATTATGTGAAGTGGTCCCATTCTCATTTGATTGTATAGCTCTTGCCTGGCATTAAAGCTTGTTTATTATTTAATATCATTGTCTGGAGCATGAGATTTTTTTCTTACTAAGCTGCCTCAGCTGACAGTGTGTGTCAGTGTGTCAGTGTGTGTGACAGTGTGGAAGCTTGTGTCTTCCAGGTTTGAGGGTGGAAGAGTTTGAAAGCAGTTCTGGTCCATGTGTGGCTTCCTTACTTCCTTCTCAGCTTGGCCTTCACTCCCTCCCACTTTGTGCTTCTCCAAACATGAAGCACCAAAGCAAAACTCAGAAAAACTCCTCAGTAGGATCAGGGAAGCACTCAGGAAGCAAAGCAGGCAGATCTGTAAGTTCAAGGCCAGGCTGGTCTATGTAGTGAGTTCTAGAACACCCAAGGGTACACCAAGAAATCCTGTCTCAAAAACCAACCAAACTAAAAATACAACAGCAATATAATCCTTTCCCTTCCCACTCTGTTGGAGATTTAGTGGGAGAGATAACTAAATGTTCCCCCAAAGCCATCACATCAAGCTTTTCTCATCTTGTTCCTATCACTGGCCTTGACTACAGCCCCAAAGGCTAATGCTGTATGACCAAGAGCTACTAACTTGCTCCCTAGATTAGGAGGTACAATAGGCTCCTCACAGGCCAGCTAGACCTTTGGGGTACAGATGTGGAGGAGACTCTTTTCCTCTTCCACAGTTAGTCTCTGTGTGTAAGCAATATCTGAAACACAACACGTGATGATGAGGTGATGATGGGAATGTGGCCAGAGCCCTGAGGAGCCTGTATACCTACAACTCAACCATTTCCCCACTTTTGTAGCATCAATATGCCTGTTGCCTAGGACTTTCTGTACTGAGTGCTAACGTGTGGTGCATAGTTCCAGACCTTCCTTGGGTGCAGAGATAGTGACCATCAGGAGCTAACTAGGGGACAGCTTGGAGCACCCAGGCCATAGGAAGGCATTAGCGCTATGAATTTCCAGGGAATATTTGATATTTTAGTATTTCTCTGTGACAAACAGTAAAAACACTCTAAGGTACAATGCAGCTGGACTTGCCAACCCCACTTAGTTAAATATTCCCTCCTATGCCCAAGATTGGGCCCATGGACATTCTAACATGGGTGGGGTTTGGGGTAGGGGGTAGGGACAGGGAAGAGACTCCACCCCTCCCTGAGGAGGAAGGGGAGACATTTTCCTTAGCAGTGTAACTTGGTGTAACAGTGATACTAAGTTGCCCATGCCCATGCTCTAAATAACTTTCTCCCCATGCTCACATAAGCAACTCTAAACTCATTGAGTCTACACACACACACACACACACACACACACACACACACACACACACACGGTGCACATGGAAATGTGGGAGACATGTGAAAGGAGCCTGGTTAGGAAAAATGAAGGGATCAGCAAGAGTGGAAGGGGAACAAACCAGAGTAATGAGGTTGTGATCTACTCAACATGAATGCTGGAAATCAAACTGGTCCTCTGCTCTTGACTGCAGAGCCATCTCTCCAGCCAACTCATTTTTAAAACATAAAACTCATTTTAATATTACAGTGTAGAATTTTGCAAGTATTATTACATGACATGTATGAGTGTGCCATGGTGCACACATGCAGAAGACATGTTTATGAAGTTCGTTTTCCCCCACTTTCCTTTACATAGTTTCCAGGAATCAAATTCAGGTCATCAGGTTTACGCATCACATACTTCTATTCACTGAGACAGCTCACTGGCCCCAGACCCTCACACCTGATGTTTAATAATTCTAGTGAGCTGTGTTCAAATAGACCAGGTCCTTCGTGGTGTGTATGATAGCATGTTCTGCATAGAATAAGCCTCCTTTTCCCCCCATACGTGGGGCGCCAGCTCCCTGAGAATCTTGGTTTGGTGGCACAGCCAGCTTGTTCACTGCTAGAAGTTGCCTCCATGAAGCTGCCTGACATCCTCTGAGAGCTGTTTTCCCTCATGTGCCCTGATTCACAGCACATAGTTTGTTTCACAAGTTTAAACAAACATGGGATTGTTTTTATGATATTGAACCACAGGTTTTGGTCATCTGGGGAACATGATGGCTTTAAGACCCAGCCTCTTCCTTAGAGGAGGACTAAATGATGGGGGGAAAGACACTTCTGGATATCTGGCTCAAGGCAATGGCAGAGCCTCTCCACTGGGACTGTTTCTATGGGATCAAAGAGCTCTGCCTGGGCCCTTGCCCAATGCACAGCCAAGTACTACTGCCCTGGGCTTTGAGAAGGAAAGATTTGTTTAAACAAGGAAAGCTATGGGGATGGAGGCAGTGAGGGCAGGAGGGCAGGGACTGCCGAGCACCCGAAAAACACACTGCTTCAGCTCAGGGCTTGGCTTCAGTGCTTCGGGCATGAGCCTCCTGTCCCTCCTCACTTGGAGCAGAGCCGGCGTGGTGTGAAGCCTGCTGCCACCAGAGTCTCCTTAGATAAGGGTCTTTGCATCCCACTGCTGGCCTCTGCCATGGAAAGTCTGCACCTACAAGCAAGTCAATCTGGGAGTCTGTGCAAGAGGCAGAGTTCATATGGGGTACCAAATGCTCTACAGCTTGTGGTGCCCGATGCCTGTGCTTGTGCCTGCAGCTTTAAAGTGTTTAGATGCTGCTTCCAATCCCATCCCCTCATTCTCATCCTGCAGGGGCTGAGCAGGTAGCATGGAAGAGCAGCTAAGGAGGTACTGAAGTGCACAGGCCTGGAGGAGCCTGGCAGCCTCGTATCTGTCTTTGGAAAAACAGATGGGGCTAAGTCTGCAGGGAAGGAGAGAGGGCAAAGTTAGGTAGTTAGGTAACGGCTCCCAACAGTTCTATTTCCAACTATCAGTCAATGAGTCACTTCAATCAAATGGTCACCATGGAAGTGCCAGGAATGAGGAAAGCCACCCCCACCCCCATTTCTCCAAAGTGATAGTGACAGAGACCTTTACTGGCAGAAAGTTGAGGAGGAAGGATACTGAAGATCCAGGAAATTGAGGAGCCTGAGGTAAAAAAGGAAGCTTGGGCTACACAGTAGAGTCCATATCAAAAAAGAAGAAAGAAAGCCATCTGGTGAGAGATCCAGGTTTTTGGCTTCCTTCTCAAGCCGCCTGGGTTGACAGAAGTGTATCACCTTCTGTCTAGAACACACTCCTTTATCCTCCCGACTTTGGATGACGGTGGTGCTATCCTCAAAAGTTGTTAAAAAGAACCTACACTCCTGCTCTGCCCACTGGGAGCGGGGTGGGGGGAGGAGTCTTCTGCAAACCAGAATACAGCAGTACACAGGGGCTGAAGGGCCCGAGCCTGGCACACGCAAATGAGCTAGGGCTACTCAGTCCTCAGAAGCTGAGCATGAGCACAGGGGCTCGAGGAGTGGGGTGAGGCCCCGGTATAGGTAGAGGCAGAAGAGCCACTAGGGCAAAGATTCAGGTCAGGGTAAGCCAGTACCCTCCCCAGGCCCTGGGTCCTGTCCTGGAGGTCTTGTTAAATGGCCCTGTGCACTGAGCGAGGTGGGGGAATGCCATGGTAAACAGAGAATTGGGGTCTCTGCCTCATGGTCTCCTGGCTTCTGGTGGGTGAAGCTGTGGGCTTCTGCTGTGCCCCGTGTGCAGTGCAAAGGACCACAGGCCGTCACTCACTGGTCCTCTTGCCTTCTAGGAAAACTCTCCCTGGAAGAATTCATCCGAGGGGCCAAAAGAGATCCATCCATAGTGCGTCTCCTGCAGTGTGACCCCAGCAGCGCCGGCCAGTTCTGAGCCCCGCACCCTAAGGACGCTACAGCTGCCTGGGTCTCTCCCAGTTGGCTTTTAAACTTATTTTATTTGTATTTTTTTGCCAAACAATATTGATGGTGAAGCTGTCCCCTCTTCAGTCAGACGCGCTCTGCTGTGACACCCTTGCCCCTTGCTTCTTTCGTCGTGGACGTGAATGCCCAGAGCGCTTGTGGAGAGCATGAACAGACTTCGTGGTGTTCCCTGTTGGATGACTTTTTAATCATCATTACTTTTTCCCCTTTGATTCTAATGTATCTGTCTTAAAACCCAAGACTGGTGGGGCCAGAGAAAAGAATTCCATTCTGCCCCTGAGATCCTTCAGCAAGCTTTGAGGGGCTTTGTTTGAAAGACAAAACTCCTAATCTGGGTGTGTTGTCACGCATGCCCTCAGGGCTATGGCAGGCACCCGGAGGCTAGGTTTTCTAAGAGCAGGTTACCCCCTGGGGTAAAGCTATTAAAGCCAGCTGGGACATTCCCCTCCACCCCAGCAGGCTGTAGTTTCCAAGCTGTGAACATTACAAGGTAAATTAACAGAGATGGGGAAAGATGACTCAGCGGTTTTCCCACCCCACAGGTTTACAGAGGTTTATGAGGCCCTTTGAAAAATCAAACACAGATGGTAACATTCTAAAACCAGACCCATCTTGCTACCTACTTGTGATTTATAAAAAGACTGCTGTATATAAAATATTGGGTATTGCAGACCAAATTAAGTGTTTTGCCTTGTAAATGCATGTTTAGTGAGCGCTAATGCAATCTTACTACAGAAGACTTGTTTTAGCAGTTTATTGTGAAGCCAACTACAACGAATGTCAGTGTCTTGTTTTAAAGTCCTGTCTTTGCACAAATGTACCAGTCAACAAGTGTATTTTATATACTCCATAAAATTACAAAAAAATGATGACAAGGGCCTGCAAAACCTGCACTCCTGGTGCAGGGTCCGTACCGCTCCCTCCCCCAAAGTGACTCACAGACCGCGGTTCCATGCAAAAGCAAGAGGCAGTTTATTCCGATCGCTATGGGGGTCGTCCCTTCAAAGCAGGAGACGACCCCGAGCATACAAAGCACAGAGTTTTTATTTCAGGCCTTTACATTGATTAGTTAGCAGAAAAGATAGCAGTTATGCGGTTGGCAGCTGTAGCGGGGAACTCATAGCTTCAAGGACAGTCCTCCCCTAAATTGCCTGACTTGCTCTTTCTTTTTAGCTGGCCCTTATTCAAGGTCCAGTTGTTTTTCTTTCTAATTTGGGATGGTCCCATTTCTCAGGCCCAGCTTTGATTTCGAATGGTTTTACAGAGTCAAGGTGGCCAGAGGAAGGCAGTTTCCAAGCGTCTTGTCCACCAGCAGCTCTGAGAAGGGGCCAAGGTCCAGCAGCACACTGGCAGGTGCAGGTGTGCTGTCTTTCTAAGCAGATGAATGTTCCATAGACTCGGAAAAGCAGATTGGTCCTAACAGTGTAAACCTATATCCTCAGTGGGGGAGCCACGCCTAGAATCTTCTTTTTCTGCCCCCGGGTATCTTTCATGTAGTGAGGTGTGGGCCAGCCAGGCAGTTCACCCACCCACTGTAGGTGCTGGCTAGGGAGCCTGCAGTGTCTGAGGCCACCGTGGGTCCCAACAGCACTCCCTTTCACCGTGTTATTTGAATCTAGCAAAGCTGAGTTGTTGCTTGGGCTGGTCACCTCATATACACTACTTTGAAATACGGGTTGGAAGCAAAAACTTCTGGCTACAGGCAACCAAAGCCTCACACACAGTGGCATCAACAAGGCCCAGACACTCAAGGATGTTGGTGGCAGAGTCTGCCTAAGAGGAGTCAGGAAGGTCTCTGCTGCCTGTAGCCACTTCCTGTAGAACAAAGCCGCAAAAACTTAAACATAGCTATAAGAAATGATGCCCAGGCAATTCTTGCTGGCCGAAGGTCCCCCCCCCCATGGCGATACTCTTAACTGGCAGAAGTTCAAACTTTAATGGTGTCTCCATAGGTTGAAATTTTGTGACCTAGATTTTGTAATCTTAATTTTTCCTAGTGTCATTTCCTTACCTTTTGTAGCAAGGCTTGCCAAATGATAAAGTCTGTTTTTGGAAAGCAAAATTAACCCAAGTTGGGATGGAAACCAGAGGTGGCCTCCAGCTCTTCAGAATTCAAGAGCCAGATGCACAGGTTATGAACCCTGTGGTCCCCAGAAGGCCTGGAGAGCTCCAGACCAGCTAGACACACAGACATAACAGACCTATCTGTATGTTTCCTCCTCTTCTCCACCTCTCCCAGGAAGGCATTGGGTGTCATTTTATGCATGCATGTTTGACCAAGGAAAGTCACAGCATCAGGAGGGCCGAGTGTCTGAAGACATCTGTCACTCCTGTGGCCAGGCAGTGTTTGTGCTGTGTTCAGGGGCCTCTGGTGGAGGTAGAGCCTGTTTTGTTCCAAGTAAAGGAAGTCTGTGCTGTCCACAGGACTGGAGGACATTTCAGAGTGCTTGACTGTTCATACCTCGCTCAGGATGGAGAAGGGGCGGTGTGGTACTCCCCAGGGGGACTTTCTGGAAATGGATTTAATTACATATATATGTCATATTATGTGAAGTGGTCCCATTCTCAGTTGATTGTATAGCTCTTGCCTGGCATTAAAGCATGTTTATTATTTAATATCATTGTCTGGAGCATGAGATTTTTTTCTTACTAAGCTGCCTCAGCTGACAGTGTGTGTCAGTGTGTGTGACAGTGTGGAAGCTTGTGTCTTCCAGGTTTGAGGGTGGAAGAGTTTGAAAGCAGTTCTGGTCCATGTGTGGCTTCCTTACTTCCTTCTCAGCTTGGCCTTCACTCCCTCCCACTTTGTGCTTCTCCAAACATGAAGCACCAAAGCAAAACTCAGAAAAACCCCTCAGTAGGATCAGGGAAGCACTCAGGAAGCAAAGCAGGCAGATCTGTAAGATCAAGGCCAGGCTGGTCTATGTAGTGAGTTCTAGAACACCCAAGGGTACACAAAGAAATCCTGTCTCAAAAACCAACCAAACTAAAAATACAGCAGCAATATAATCCTTTCCCTTCCCACTCTGTTGGAGATTTAGTGGGAGAGATAACTAAATGTTCCCCCAAAGCCATCACATCAAGCTTTTCTCATCTTGTTCCTATCACTGGCCTTGACTACAGCCCCAAAGGCTAATGCTGTATGAACAAGAGCTACTAACTTGCTCCCTAGATTAGGAGGTACAATAGGCTCCTCACAGGCCAGCTAGACCTTTGGGGTGCAGATGTGGAGGAGACTCTTTTCCTCCTCCACAGTTAGTCTCTGTGTGTAAGCAATATCTGAAACACAACACGTGATGATGAGGTGATGATGGGAATGTGGCCAGAGCCCTGAGGAGCCTGTATACCTACAACTCAACCATTTCCCCACTTTTGTAGCATCAATATGCCTGTTGCCTAGGACTTTCTGTACTGAGTGTTAACGTGTGGTGCATAGTTCCAGACCTTCCTCGGGTGCAGAGATAGTGACCATCAGGAGCTAACTAGGGGGCAGCTTGGAACATCCAGGCCATGGGAAGGCTTAGCTCTATGAATTTCCAGGGAATATTTGATATTTTAGTATTTCTCTGTGACAAACAGTAAAAACACTCTAAGGTACAATGCAGCTGGACTTGCCAACCCCACTTAGTTAAATATTCCCTCCTATGCCCAAAATTGGGCCCATGGACATTCTAACACGGGTGGGGTTTGGGGTAGGGGGTAGGGACAGGGAAGAGACTCCACCCCTCCCTGAGGAGGAAGGGGAGACATTTTCCTTAGCAGTGTAACTTGGTGTAACAGTGATACTTAGTTGCCCATGCCCATGCTCTAAATAACTTTCTCCCCATGCTCACATAAGCAACTCTAAACTCATTGAGTCTACACACACACACACACACACACACACACGGTGCACATGGAAATGTGGGAGACATGTGAAAGGAGCCTGGTTAGGAAAAATGAAGGGATCAGCAAGAGTGGAAGGGGAACAAACCAGAGTAATGAGGTATGAAAATGACCAAATCATACATGTGTGTAAATATCTAAATTAGTATATGCTAATAAAAATCCTCACCAGTACACACCACCCCCAGGAAGACAGGCAAATGGCTAGTCAGACCTCTCGCTGAACCTCAATAGCAACATCTCATCATTTGGCTGGACTCATACTGAGTGTTTGATGGGGCTGCCAGTCAGCATAAGTGTGGCAGGCTTGGAAGTGTATGTGTGAGCTAGAGAGGCCTTGTTAGCAAAGGAGATGGCCGGAGGGGAATACCTAACTCAGGATCAAATACCACTATAAACACTTCATGGCGAATGGGAAATGTTCTTTCCCAAGTACCACGTGATGGATACTGATGCCCAATGAACATGGGTGGTGCTCACCCTTGGTGTCTTTTCACATTTCTCTTCTCTGCCTCTGGCTCATCAGAGGCCCCCACCATCTTTCCTCAAATTCTTGACTTCCCAGTATAAACCATGGACCCATTTAGAGTTGCTTAGGAGTACAGAGCTGAAGAACCCTTTGGAATAGATGGAATATGTCACCAAAAATCTCCCCCAGTTTGGGGAGCTTGGGGAGGGGGGAGGAGGGGATAAGCACAGTTCACTGATGTCCACAGGGAAAGGAAGATGTGATAACACTCACATCCCCCCAAACGACCCATTCAGGCAGATATGAAGAACAATCAGACCCAAAGATGAGGAAGGACATGGGTAGCAATAAAAAAAAGACCATGGCCCATTTCTAATTACATGATCTTTCCAGAACTTTCCGTAATAAACACTCTCCATCCACCCCAGGCCTGTTTTTCCCTAGCACTGATCTGAGAACAAAGGGCAGGGATCCCATTGGGGGTGAGGCCAGGGAAGGCTTTTTTGAGGCAAGATTTTAGTACTGTGCCTTAAAGAAGGGTGCTGTAGAAAATGCTAGCATTCTGCCTCTTAGAATGGCTGCTCCTGGAGATCATTGACGATACCAGCTGGAGCAGTGTGAATGCTGCATAATGAGGTGGCTAGCACAGGAGCCCTAGTATGGGTTTTCAAGGGTCAGAGCGTGTGGAGATGGAACTGAAACAGGAGCCGTGCGGTTTCAGCCTCTCTGTAGCGGTTGGCACAGATCTAATGAAGCAGAAATAACCACAAAGTGCCAGAGAGAAGGGAGTGGAAAGAACCCACCTGAGAGGCCAGTCAAGGGCAGCTGTGCTGGCAGCCACCCTGGAGGCCTCTTGTTGCCCTTTGGCCCTCTTCTTTTGCAAGCCTGGCGTAA
Organism: Meriones unguiculatus; assembly: GCF_030254825.1. Lineage (NCBI taxonomy): Eukaryota > Metazoa > Chordata > Mammalia > Rodentia > Muridae > Meriones > Meriones unguiculatus. The sequence continues at coordinate 16,000,608 of NW_026843646.1, read as the reverse complement.
GGAGGAGGGAGAGCACTGGTAGGCAAGTCTCCACTGTATGAAGGACTGAAGGGGCAGGGACAGCCAAGACCCCAGGCTGGTGACTCTTCCCCACACCAGCAGCCACTGCCCAGAAAGCAGCAGACACAGCTGTTTGACTCATATTGTGAATATTTATTTATTTTTCTTCTTAAAAATGTACAAAAAAATAAAATAACATATTTATAGTTTATAGATTCCCCTCTCCCATTTACAAAACTATTAAGTTACATTTACTCTTTTTTTATGTGGGAGTAGATTGTATACAAATCAGTCTCCCCTTGTTTGTCTTTCAGAAAGGGCCATTCTTAGAATTTGGCATAAACCCTCTTTTCCTGTTGCATGAAAAATAAATGTTTTAACTCATTTCATGCTTCCCAGGTTTCTGCTTTGGGACATGCCTTAGTCTTTTAGGAACTGATTTCAAGATGGCAGCCCATTGTGTATTTTTGTTGTTGTTGGTTCCAATTTCTAAACACTGAGGAAGTTTCAGTGGGGACGTAGAATGAAAACACCTGCTTCATGTATTCCCCAACCTTTTATGGATTACAAAAAAAAAAGTTTGGGTGCGGTTAATTCAGGAACAAAGGAAAGACAGCTTTTCTATCTTGCTATTTTTGTTCAGGAAATGATGCTCAGCAAAGCTCTGCTAATACAGCGAGGGACGGATGCAGAGAAGTCCACCAACAGACACTCCTGGACCTGCCGCTGTACCCCTATTTGTGGTCCTGGCTTCATGTCCCTTGTTCTGGCTACCACAAGGACTGTAGTGACTCAGGACAAAGGCAAAGCTATCTCCAGCTGGTCCTCTGCCTTGGGAGAGATGGGCAGTTTGCCAGAAACCGGAGAGAAGAGCTGGGAGCCTGTCAGATCACTACAGATCTGTCTCCCTGGAATCCTGAGCCACCCTAAGGTCTGCCATTCATGTTTGGAGCTAACCCCAAGTGCTGTAGCATGGGAAGCGCATAGAGCATATATTTCCAACACTGAGTTTGTCTGCCTTAGATCAGAGCCCTGCTAGTACCCTAGAGGGTCCCCAAGCTGCTGGTTCAGCAAGTGATGTGGGGTGGAGCAGAGGACTAAGCAGAGCTGAGCCCAGGATACAAACCTTTGGCAACACAGAGGGATTCGGAGCCCAGTGGGCTCTCAGAAAGGTGCCCCTGCTATTCTTTGGATCCTCTTGGTCATAGCACCTACTCTCCAGCCCATTCCTCTGCAGCTTTGGGTAGCTAGGCTAGAGTCAGCCTCGGCTGCCCAGGCTCTCAGGGGAAGGTGGGGCAAGAAGGCAGGAGCTGGAGAACAGAGCCTCCAGGTAAGACATCAAAGTGCTTCATAGACAAATTTGGACCTTTCCATGGAAGCTGCCCCATTATCCAGGCTTTGGGGTGGGATGTGCCTGACTATCCCAACTAGTGCTCAGCCCACAGTGTAACAAAAAAATCCCCAAGCTACCAACCTGTCCTCTCAAAGAGAACTGAGGCCCACCATGGGGCATGCTGTTCAGGAAAGCCGTTTTCTCTTGCCCTCCCAAGGGCCAGGAGAGGAGGAAACAGCCTTAGCTCTCCAGTGTGCCTCTCAAAGCCAGTCTCAGAAGTGCCAGAAATCCCACGCTTTCCACAGCCAGGGTGGACAGCCTCACCTCTTCCCATCTTCAGAAGCCAGAGGAAGCAATGTCTGCTGGTCACAGCCCAGCCGAGCTGCTGGCTCGCTTCGAAAAGCTGCAGCTGGGTTTGCAAAGGGGCCACTTGAGATGAAGGACATGCTTGTAAACTATGAGGCACTACTGTGTCCATCCCCATGTAAGCCAAGCAGTTCTGCAGCAGGCCCCAGGGATAGGACCCCAGTGCAAACCCTTGCGGAAACTTTGCATAAGCTTCAAGGTGTCTCACTCCAGTGCTAAAGAAGGCGCTGACAGCATGATCTTTCCTGAACAGCTCAAAGGACACTCTTAGACAACAGATCACCATGAGACAAAATGTGATGGCCTCAAGGGAGAGTCATGTCTGAGGGGAGAGGGCTCCATTTGGGGAAACAAGTCCTCAGCATGGCTCAGTGGAGAATCCATCTTGGCATTCACCAGTCACGTGATACCTTAAAGGCCTCTTTCCTAGCCTCCTCTCAGATAGAGCAGAATGCTCTGAGTCTCCAGGTATGTCCCCTCCAGGGCAACGGCAGTAAACATGCCCACACACCACAGGTAAAATATATTATTGCAATATTATGTACAAATTATGTACATGGCTGTCAATCATACTTTGTGCTCCTTATTACTGACATGGTAGCGGAATGTCTTCCTGAACAAGGCCCAGTGGCTATTTGCTGAGATCCCCTGGAGGTATTTAAGCAAAATGACCTTCCTCAGAGCAACCTGAAGGTTCCAGGCCAGAAAATGGGTGTCCTCTTTACCCCAACCATGACGACTGTGCCAAGAAGCAGCTCATCTTGTCCATCCACTCAAGAAATGTGGAGAGGTAAGAAAAAAGGCATCGCAGTTCCCCAGGCTCTTCGAGATGAATGGACTAGCTGTGTTTCCCTTGAAGGGGGAACTCTGGAGGTCTCAGGTGGAGCTATCAGTAACTTGTAGAGTCCTGGAGGGCCTGGACTCCAGGCTCTTGGGGAAAAAATGGACAATAAATAAGGGCCTGACAGGCTTAAAGAACTTAGCCGAGGGATACAGGCTTCAGCTCCAAGCAAGTAGAAGAGTTGACTGTTGGTCTGTTGGTGGGCCTTGGGCCCTGCCCCCTTCCAAGCAGTCTTGTAACAGTCACTTGAGATGGGTGAGATGGGTCTCCAGGTTGTAGGGCAGCGAGCCCACCTCTCCCAGGAAGGAGTGCACCAGAAGCTCCTGTCAAGGGGACTTGGGCCCAGCGCTCAGATCTCCATAAGCGTGATCTTGAAGCCTTCCACCATGCTCTCCATGTTGAGGATGAAGGTGTCCTCATCTGAATAGTGTTCAATGATGTTGTCATCCATGTTCACCAGGATGCTGCCGAAATTGGGTGAGATGGGGTGGGGTAAGAAACAAAGCCAGTGAACAGAGGGCTTTATGCAAGAGCAGCCTTCAAGCTACTGACTAATCACATTCTTAGGCCCCTCTGTATTTTCATTACAAACCTCAACTGCCCTTGGCTGAACACACATGTACAGTAAAAGTTACATATGACTCTACAGCAACTATAAAGGCAAGTTTTATCAGCAGCGTTTTGCAAGTAAGAAACAACTCAGTAAGGTCAATGGCTCTCCAGCCAATGAACGCCTGAGCTGGGTCTAAAGCTGGCTTTGCCTCACCCCAAGCTACTTCACCTCTTCCTGGCTGCCTACTCCATGGCGGTTTGGTTTCAAGAAAACCAACTTCCAGAGTCTATATCTGTGATTTTTTTTTAATATAAATTTTGTTTTTGTCTTATATTTGAGTGTTTTGCCTGAATGCATCTCTGTGTATGGTATGTGTGCATGGTACCCTCAGAGTTCTGAAGACCAATTTAATCCCCTGGACTAGAATTGCAGGTAGTTGTGAGATGCCATGTAGGTGCTGAGAATGAAACCAGGGTCCTGTGGAAGAGCCACACACGCTCTTAACCGGTAAAGTGTCCCTCCAGCACCTCTATCTGTGACTGAGAAGTGCCTGAGCCTGTCTCACTCTTGTTAGCCAAAGAGATTTCCATTTGAGAAAGAATGACTCCCTGAATCACTTTATAGTGGTGTCATCAGGGATGCTGCCATACCTTCAGTTTGTTCTTTTACAGAATTAAAAGGCACCCACGCTTAGTGGGCTGATGTTGGGATAAAAGCCTTATGCATAGGCCTTCACAGGCCCAGTGCTGAAAGGCAGTGCTATCAGCAGTGTGTTTGTCCACACTGAAGCTCTCTAGCCAGCAAGACTTGAGGCTTCACTCAAAGTGGTATCCCCAGCCTACTGCACTGATCTTGGAAAGAACTGCAGCACACATTCACTGAGTGTCTAACAGGAGTTCAAGTTTGATGCTCCGTCAGCCAAAGACTGCAAAATCAGAAAGCCCGAGAACCCAGGTCACATTTTCTTTATGAAAAGGGTCCAGAAGAGTTTTATGGTACCTACTCCCAAAGAGGAAGCCTTAGAAAGGTCTTAAGAGGGGCAGAGGAGAGGGAAGCACTTCCTCCTTGAGGCCATTGAAGCGGCCCACCTCCCTGCAGGCATTGACTATGCTTTCTGTTTACTGAAAGTGAGACCTGGGGCAAATACTTAAGCAGGCCCTGGGCTTCATTCCTCCTCAGTGAGCCTGTGAGGAGGAAATGGATCAGGGAACCCAGAGGCTCCTCACCACCCAACCAGGAAGGACTAACTGTTCACTGTTCCTTACCATGTGGGCGAGCAGCCTGACGCCCATTTGAGATTTCATTAATGATTACCTTGAAATAATTTCCTTTAGCCTCAGCTAATTTTTGTCCGTACTGTGTCACTCAGAAGCCAATGTGAAGAGCTACATGTAGTTCTGCAACGTCATTTTCCCTGATGTCCTACCACCTCTAGACCACTCCCGCCCTTGTGAGGCTGTCAGTAGATGAAAGCACCTCGGGTGACATGTTAGAAATGCACCGTGGGTCTCCCTGCCTGAACTGCTAGCATCGTGGGCCACGGATGTGACAACAGGTAAAGCTATATTAAAAATGTACCTTGCAGACAGGGCAGCTAGCTGAGTTAGCTTTTTTCTTACCCCTTTTTGCTCTTCTTATAAAGCTTTGTGATTTTCTCCACTGGCAGCCCTTACTTCTCAGACAGCTGAAACATGAATAACAGGAAAGTGGTCAGCAGAGAGCAGGGACACACTGGGAAGCACAACATTCCAGCTCAGACCTCACATCTGAGCACAGCACAGTCCCCTAATGAGACACGTCAGGAAATCTCATGATGAACACTTTCCCTGCACTAACTGCTGAGACCATTCAGCCCAAGCCACTGGCTTTATAGATTAGCAAAATGAGGCGTAGAGAAGTGAATGGAGCCCCAATCCACGTTAGCAGCCACAGAGTCACAGCTCACTAACTATGGCCCTGACTAGTTTCACCAAGTCATTATTTCCTCTGCCCTTAGAAGGAAGAGAAATGCAGCTCATGCTTCGCAGTGTGTCAGAGCCCATGTCTAGTGCCATCCCAATTTTGATTCTCCCTTTGGATAGATCTTAAATCAGTCAGCAAAACAATCTTGATAAAAGTGGCATTTCTGATCCCTTGGAAAAAAAAAAACATCTACTCACAATGTTGGATTAAATAGGTAGCCATGCATCAAAACACATTTCAACTGAGCCACTTGCAGTGGCTCACCCCTGTGAGCCCAGCCCTGAGGTCAGCATGAGCGATGGAATGCTCTCCAGACCAACCTCAAGAGGTAGTGAGAGAAAAAGTTCAGGTGGATAAAAGATTTATATATGAAAGATGAGACCACTGAGACCATGAAAGCACAGGAAAAGATAAACATGAGTTCATTCTTCAGATAGCCATCATCCTAAGTACAGTTTTTCTGGGAGACATGACACCTGCAAAACAGGCCTGAATAGTAATAACTGTGGAATTCTGAAATATCAGTAGCTCAAACATACCACAAAGAAAAATAATGTACTGGGAAGCATTTTAAAATACAAACAATATATACAGAGCAAACTGCTTTGTTAAAAAGAACTCGATGGGGAACAGGGCAGAGAAGAAAGAAAAAAACAGAAAAATTATATACAAGAAGAATATAATCAGGCAATAAGCATATGAAAACTGCACTGAACTTTTATTTAAAAATTTCAAATGAAAATAATGATAGGATAGTACTTTTAATTTAACTATCAAAAATGCAAATGAGCCAGGTGCCATGACACACCCCTATAATCCCAGCACTCTGGAAGGCAGAGGCAGGTGGATCTGTGAGTTGGAGGCCAGCCTGGTCTACAAAGTGAGTCCAGGACAGAAATCCTGTCTTGGAAAACCAAGCAGGGTGGGGGGGGGGAAGAAGGGGAATGAGAGATCCAGCAGGTTTAAACATTTTCTGCTTTTGGTTTACAGCTCTGATGGATCTGATGCCCTCTTTTGGCCTCCATATGTACCTGCATACACGGCAGACAAATGACACATTAAAAATAAATCTAAAAAATCTAAAACAAAACAAAACTGAAGTCATAATCTAATGTTGGTCAGAGCATGAGGAAACAGCAGTGTTCAGATTCTATATAAGGAATAGTGACCCCTCAGCCTCCTGGAAAAGAAGTTTGACAGAAGCATAGTTTTTAAAAGTGAATATGAGCCATTGACATCATGTCTAGTAATCGGACATACAGAAATACTCTCATGCTCAAACATGTTTGGAACATACCTGTTCATAACAGAGGAAAGTCATAACAAATATGCATTAAATATCTTGACATTTTCTTCACTTACACTTTAAAAATTGCTAGCATATTAGAGGGGAAAATAAGTGAAAATTTGTCAATATAATATAATCTTGTCTGAATTTTTCACGTTTACATATATTTAAATGTATATAAAATATTTAAATGACATAGCAATCTATTAATGATAGCTACATTGATAAATGGTCAGATTCAAGCTCCCTTTTACTTTGTATAATTCCACAGTGCTTATTTTTATGATTGTGTCATTTTTGTAAGTACAAAGTGGCAAGATGTATTCGAGAAAGATCTACTCCAAATATGTGCCATGCCCTCGCTAGTGGCTCACAGGTAAGGTTGGGACCCAGACTTAGGAAGTGCAGCACAGGCTAGAAAAGGGCTGCAGAACCCTAGGGGAGAGCTGAGATCCTGAGAAAAGTTTGTTCCAGAGAACCCTAGGTTCCTGCCTTTCCATCCCTACCACAGGGCAGAAAGACCTCTTCACCATATGTACACTCAGAAGCAAGACAGAGAGGCAGGGTGATAAAGACAGACTAGACAAGTATCCTCTTGCCTGCGTGGGGCACATCACTGGTGGTCCTGATGAGGTTTCCCCACAGCCACAATAAGGCCCAATGAACAAAAGTTAACAAAACAAAACAAAACAACACACTTGTTGGCCAGTGGGATGGCTCAGTGGGTAAAGGCCCTCACCACCAAGGCTGGCCAGGTGAGTTCAACTCCAGAAACACAAGGTGGAAGGCAAGAACCTTGACACTTGCAAGTTGTTTACTGACTTCCAAATGAATGTGCAAATAAATAGAAAAGGCAACATTTCTCACAAGAGCCTGGAGGCAGCAAAGAAAACAGGCCTTGTGTTAGAAGGGCCTGTTTGCAGAAAATGTAAACAAACAAATAGGCAGATAAAATGAGAAGCAGATGAGTAGCAGCTGGAGAGGCAAAAGCTAAGGGAAATGAATGGACACAGGAAGTCTCAAAAACACACACGCATGGTGGAAGACTTAATTCAGAATTGGAGAAATTTAGCAGATAAATTACAATGACACGGTTGATCTAGTTTATAAAATAGTAAATGCATATACACATACATACTGAATTTCCCAAAGATACTCTGTCATATAATGTGTAACAAAGACAATTGAACCATAATTCAATAAAATGAGAAATAAAAAGTTGAGAAGTTAATAAAAAATGTTAAGCCTCTCAGGAATACTTTACATTGCCTCTACTCTCTTCTCTCTTCCTCCCATTGAGGCCCCTACACTATTTGGCAAGCCCCTTGGTGTCCTATTTGCATATGCAAATAAAAGGAAGCCACTTCCATTTTAGACAGATTGATAAGAGTGCTTTCCTAGTATACACAAGGCTAGGTTTGAGCCCCAAGACCACATAAACTGGGTGTGAAGGGTATCTGTACAATCTCAGCACTGCAGGTGGAGCATATGTTCAAGGTCAACCTCCCCTGCATAGCAAGTTTTGAAGGCAGCCTGGGACACATGAGACCCAGAAAGAGATGGAAGAAGGGAGAGGGAGGAGGGAGAGAGAGAGGAACCCAGTATGGTGAACTAGCTCTGTCTTTTGAGCTCTGAACTGAATTCAGTTCTTGCTGAAATGGCAAGGCTCTCAAGAGTGACCTCACTTCCTTACTCATTCCCTGGGGATCTAGAACCACTCAGTGAACAGAACTAGTTCTCAGAAACTCCTTGAGAGCAGCCTGCTTCCACATTATTTCCTGATTACTTCCTCAGCATAGCTGGCCAGAGCCACAGCAAGACGATGCACAGAACTCGGATAGGACAACATACATACACCCATACTTAAATTAGCCTCAAACCAGAACCTTTCTATGCCTTTCCCACACAGCAACTAGCTTTTTTTTTGGTGGTGGGGATCACGGATATTTTGTGGTGCATTAGCATTCGGCCTGCAGGGTGGAAAGCTGGCTCAGCGGCCAAGAGCACTTGTTCTTCTTGCAAAGGACTCGGGTTCTATTTCCACAAGGATGTTCACTACTTCCTCATCAGTAGGGACAGATGTGCACAGACATACACACAAAATAATGAATCTTTAAAAATTTCCGTATGCATTTCACAGTATGGGCTGCACTCACCCACCCCACTGGGTGCTACTCATCTTATCCCTACATCATATCTGATGCACTATCCTACATCACAGACACTTTCTACCATCTTGGTGACTGCCTTTCATAATGCCATTTCTTTTCTTTGTAATTCTGTTTTATTTTAGATACTTAAAAGCACTCTCAAAGAGTCAATGGATTTGAAATTGCAAAAGGCACCCATGGCACAAAAAAGTAGGAAGCCCTGGATAGCATTCCTTTCTGTGCATAGTGCTTGCTGCATGTGTACATGTGCTGGGGGTAGGGGGAGGGGGAGGGGGAGGATGGAGTCCCCAGTATTTTCACCTAATTATTCTCACTCAGTTGCCTTCTAAGATTTGGCTTTGGTTAGTGTCACTTGCAATTTCTTTTTAATTTTCAAGTGAAAAAGTTTGCTTACTCAACAGCAGTAGTCTCATGTCTGTTCATTTGCCCTTTTCTAAAAGAAAAAGGAATCCATTCCTGGCTCCTCTTTTCAGTAATTAGGCTCTCCACTCTCCAAAGCATGTACTCGGCAAAGGGCTGATCAATCAACTGTCTATCCCGCCTCTTTCCCGGATGCTTATTATCGATTCTTGCTTTCCCTTTACTCTTTGTGTGACTGGCATTGTTTATTCTTCTTTTATGTAAACATATGGACATCTGCCTACCTAGACTTGAGTTGATGGAGAGCTTAGGGTGGTGCCACCATTTGGGGTAGAGCTAGGTAAAAGAGGCACCTATGTCTTCCAGCCTCATTTTCCCTATCTGTAAAATGGTGATGATGCTATTTCCATGCCATGTTCATAGGAGTATGACAATAATTAAAAGGAGCCTGTAGCACTCAGCATGGTGGGACATACTCTGCGAATAGCAAACATTTGCAACAAACATTGTGCCCAAGGCCTGAGGATATGCAACTGACAGCAAGAGACAAACCCCTCGGGACTGCATATTCTACTGGAGAAAAGAAGGAAGGAACACCCAACCAATATTAGGTATGCCAGGGGGTCTGGCTTCTTTCCTCTTGCAGTAGCAAAACATTCTGACCATCAGCAACTTGAGGACAAAGTTTATTTCCTCTTATACCTCAAATACCAGTCTGTTACTGAGAAGCTAAAAAACTCAAGCAGGAAGTAAAGCAGAAAGGCAGAAAGGAAAGCTGCTTACTGGTTTTCTGACTGGCTCTTGCTCAGCCGTCTAGAGACAGTGATGACTCAGCAGGCTGGGTCTTCCCATATCATTCATCAGTCAAGACAATTTTTCACAGAAATGGCCAAAAGCCAGTCTGTCTCAGGCAATTCTTCAACTGAGGGTCCCTTGTCCTAGGTGACTCTAGGTCATGTCAAGTTGACAATAAAAACTGATCAAGACACCAGGTTGAAATAAAATAAAGCAGGTGGAGGCACACAGAGAAGAGGTGTTATTTATGTGAGTGGTCTGACAGGCCCCACGAGCTGGGGGTGAGCAGCCCCAACATCGTGATATGAAAGAAGAGCATCCTGTCAGAGGGGACAGCATGTGCAAGAGCCCTGAGGTCTGAGTGGCTTCACTGACCTCCAGAACAAGCTCCCAGGTTCCATGGTCAAAGTTCACTCTTCGTAAGGTTACTGTGTGGTGGTTTCAGGAACGGCCCCCCTAGACTAGTGTGTGTGAATGCTTGGCCCACAGGAAGTAGCACAGTTAGGAGGTATGATCTTTTGCTTGCTGCTGTGTATGCTTGTGGTAAGAGCCAGGCAAGCTCTGAAACAGTCTCAAGAAATAGCAAGCCCACACACATCAGTGGTTAAGTGGTTAAAGTGCCTGCCACACAGCATGGGGACCTGAGTCTGGATGTCCAAACTGCACGTTTAGCCAGATGCTGCAGTGCACACCTGTGATGGCCGAGCTCCCATGGACTTGCAGCAGGTGCTACAGCAGAGACTGAGCCTGTCTCAATCAGGGGGAAGCTGAAGTGACCTCAGTGTTGTCCTCTGACCTCCACACATGACACAGCCCATGCTCACTGATGAAAATACATGTGCACACACATACACACAAACACCAGTTTTTTTAAAGTGAGCATACCACCTTCTAGCTAACCGAGCTACTGCACCCATCGTGTGGCCTGGCTCACAGGCTGTAGGACATCCATGTGGGCTACAGAAAGTCACCACCTCGGAACTGTTCATGAATCTGTCTGATATGGTACCTTCTGATTCAAATACCAGTTCACACCTGAAGGAAGGGTGGGAACACAGTTGTATTTTTTTTAGGTGACAGAGTCACATTTCATCACTGTCAATAATTATTTTCTTTTTTTAAAAAGTAAAAGACTACTTTAAAAACAAAACCAGAAAAAACGAGGGCACGTATGACATGAAAGAAGAAAAGAGACTGAAGGAGGTTGCCAGAGGTTGGGGACAAGAGGTGGGAAGACTGAGGGAGGAGAGTGTACTAAAACTCACTTCGTTCAAAAATGTTTTAATCTAATGTCTTGTATGCTAATGACAAAACTGCAATAAAATAAGTAAGAGGGAACATATATCCAAGTAACAGAGTCATGGCTGAAGACAGGAATACTGACCACTCCACTGTACTCTTGACACGTTTACATATGTGGATTCATTTCACACAAGCACATATCACCCATATTTATGCCACTAACAATACGGACATCTATACAGTCTGCCCTCGATAACTGCAGGCATCACCCACAGGGTTAAGTGACTAAAGATCAAAAGTATTTTATAAAAGTTGTGCTTGTGCTGAATATGTATAGACATTTTTTGCCATTACTTCTTAAACAATGCTATTTACATAGCTTTTACATTCATCAGGTAGTGTAACTAGGGATGGTTTAAAGCAGATGGAGGATTGCCGAAGTTGCATAGGAATATGCTATTTTATATAAAACACATGGACTTGAGTACTCATGAAGTTTAGTATTATGGAAAGTTGTGAAACAAATTCTAGATATGGAGAGATGATGTATAAATTTATGTATTAATTTTATGCATACATATTACAATATATAGGAATACACATACATTACACATGCATATTATATACCCATGTACATATTTATTATAACATACAAACATGTACTGGTAAATGTGAGTATAATAAAATATCCTGGTTCTCGGCGGATCCACATTCCGGTCAGTGTTTTCCTACCTCACACAGAGACACAAATCAACTCAGGATAGAATTACATTAGCTGGAGAAATGGCTCAGTGGTTAAGAGCACTGCCTGTTCTTCCAGAGGACCTGAGTTCAATTCCCAACACCCACATGGCAGTTTACAACTGACTGTAATCCAGCTCCAAGTGACTTGACACACTTACACAGACATATATGCAGGCAAAACACCAATTCACATAAAACAAATAAATCATTTTTAAAAAGAGAACTACATCAGTAAGCTCTAGTGTTCTTCAAAAGACACCATCTCCATCACACGCTGATGGTCCCCTTCGACAGAGCCTGTGGTCTTGACACCCCTAAGGTCAATGAACTTGGTTTGTAGATCACTACCAGCCCACTTGTGGACCCTGAAAAGGCTCTTCTTGACCACCTTTCCCACTTGTAACACTCCAGAAGCAAGCAGGTAGTTTGTGTTAAACGTTAAGGAAACTTTTTGTTCCAGAGTTGAAAGGAAGATGAAGCCAGAATTGCCTGAAAACTATGACTAAAGCCATGGAGGGAACCTGAAGTTTCCAAGGCTTGCAGCTCTCTCTACCCATTCCCCTGCCTCACCCCCATTTACCATCTACCAAAACAACACAGGAGTTGAAGGGAGGCTGAAAAGTTAGAAAAGTTGCTGTTGAGTAGGTGAAGTGACCTTTTGTTCCACAGTGGTCCAGTATGAACACATCTTCAGGGTACTTATGAAAGTAGACAGAGGTTACAGAAGGAAAAAAAGACATCAAGGACCAAAGCAGGATCCCAGAATAGCACAGCAGTTCAAACCTGTTCTAGATCTGTGGCATCCATCCCTCAGGCTGTTCTAGGAGTTGGTTAAATATGGATTCCTACAAGGCCTCATGGTATATGCTTACAGTCCCATAATCCCTGTGCTCAGAAAGGTGAGGCAAGAATCCAGGTCAGCCTGAATCTTCAGCAACATTGCCTCTTCAGCAGGAAGGACTAAGAATGTGCATTGAAATAACCTCTAGATACTCCTATAAACACTTATTTTATCTGCTCTTAAAAACCAGACTAAGGTATGGAAGTGGACAATGATGTTCAGAGAAATCTGACTATTTTACATTATTTTGTAGACCATTTATCCATCCTTCAGCAATTTCAAGGTCATTAAAAAAAAATCTTGGTTCATCCCTTCTAGGCCTTTTGCAGTATCTGTTCTTTCTAATCAGTTTAAAATTCAGAGCCCATGATGGTGGTGACACAGCCTTTAGTCCTGGCACTACCGGGGCAGAAGCAGGTGGATCTCTGAATTATATAGGCCAGCCTTGCTTATACAGTCAGTGAATTGCAGGTCAGCTGGGGCTACACAGTAAGACCCTGTCTCAAAACAAAACAAACAACAACAAAAATCATAGTTCATTAGAAGTTCCATAGTCTTTCTTGCATTTGCTTCTGGATTTGTTTCTGCTCTGAGTAGAATAGAAATCAATAGTCCCCACAAGTCACGACAAACAAAAAGCTGCCAAGCCTCCTCCTGCGCTTTCTGGAGAGTGACAGTGCTGCTCTGCTCAGAATGACCAGGGTCATGAAATGCCAGAGTGGGAGCAGTATGAAACCCACCGTGGCCACATTCTTCTAATTTTTTTCTGATTACTACTCAGAACTGTAGATAGACACTCACAATACATTCACAATATCACACAGCTGTTCTCTCAAGTTCCAAAACTTTCTCATCACTTCCACAGGAAATGCACTAGTGTAGATCTTCCTTCTGCTCCCCAACCCATGGCAAACTTGCCTGCTTTCTCTCTCCCAGAAGTCATTGATTCTGGACATTACTGATAAATTGAATCGTGTAATAGAGGACATTTTGTGTCTTCCTGCCAGTTTTACTCTGTATATACTCCTAAAGAATTGGAAACAGATGTCCAAACAGAAAGTAGCCCGTGAGCATTCACAGCAGGGCATTCTCAGGAGCACCCCAAGAAGGAAAAGCACATGGACCTGTTAGCTGAATGAATGAAAAAAAAATGAAGTATGTTGTGTTCATACAGTGAATGATTACTCTGCCAGTAAAGAGAAGGAAGCGCTGGTTTGTAGCATGTTCTAGCATGGACACACACCAGGGAAAAGTACAAATGAAAGTGATCTCAGGCCACTGCGTTGTGTGGTCTACACATAGGAACTTCCTCACGTACTGCAGTGTTCAGCCATAAGCCCAAATATCCCATCCGATGCATTTCTCAGACCAGCAGCCCCCAGGAGAGGTGAGAGGCAGCGCTGGTCCCCATCACTGTCACAGCCTATCCCCTACTGCACAGCTGTCTCTGAAACTGCTCATACTGAGGCACAGTCAAAGCTGGGTGAACAGCGTGTGAATAAAACACAGCTTTCCCTAGGTCGTGCTGCTAACCCTGGCCTAGGGCAGTGGAGAGAAGGGGAGAATCATCTCAAACCACTGCAGTTCTGCAGCAGATCTTTCCCCATAACCAACATGTCCTCTCTCCACTTTGGAATACGCTAGCCAAGCCAACAAGGCACCATGGAGCCACCTAAGTTCTGCCCAGGTGGCAGGGCAGGGACTCTGGAGGCTGAGGGGGCTGTGGCTTACCGCTTCCATCAGGCCCTTCACTGTGGGCGATCTCAGCATCAGGGCGTCGAACACGTCATCACTCTCCTTCCGCACGTACAAAAGCACTGCAAGAGAAGGGGACAGCCAGCGTGACTCCTGTCACATGGGAGTCTCAAGCTGACACCACCTGCTCTGCCAACAGGCCAATGACTACTGGGATGTACCAGCTCTGACACCTAGATCCACACTTTAGTTTCTCAAGAAAGGCACACAGTCTCCTCATGACTACTGTTCCCTGTGCTCATTCAGTGAATACCACTGAAGGCTCCTGGGTGCCATAGGCTGTATATACCAAGAGCTGAGGTTGAGGCAGAGAGCTAATAGACCCCATTCTCTGTCTTTAGGGAGTTTATGGTCCATTAGGAGAGACAGGCAGGTACCAGATGACCTAGACACCATTGTGAGAGTCATAAAGAAAGAGCCAAAAAGAGGATGCTTTCCAGACAGCTCCTACCATGGTGAGGTGAGGGAGAAGGCTAAGATACTCAAGTATCTCTGAGTTGTGAAGAGCATAGAAGCACCAAATCTAGAAAGGAATGACACCAGGAGAAGAGCAGGTCAGGCAGACATTCTCCTGCACAGGCTTGGAAGGGTACCAGGGTAGCACCTAGGACAGTCCAGGAAGAACTTAGGATGCAGAGAATCACAGATTTGGGTGCAAGTCCAGCTCAGCCCCTGCTGTGACCCTAATGACTTAATCTTTCCCTGTCTGGATAATCTGTGAAGTAGGACACTAGCATCCAGCACATAGGTGCCTGCTGCCAGTTCTGGGAAATAAGGTCCTTGTGGTAGGCTTCATCTAGGCCCAGCACACAGAGAGGCTCAGTCTTCAACCTACAGAAGCAACCAGGAAGTAGGTGTGGTCCCTGTGCCCTCCAGCGAGGGCATAGCTTTTCCTTTCACTTCTCTGTAAGAGCTCTGAACTGGGGAGTGTGCAGGCTAAGATGGGCAGGCACTGCCGATCTCAGCAATGTAAATGGACCTCGGGAGGCTAAGATGCACCTGTGGGGTCCCACAAACATGGTCACCCTTGCTTCTGCTTCCCCTGACCACTGAGTCCTCCTCCTGTGCCCACCACTCCAGCAATCATGCTGAAAGGTCAGCTCCCAGAAAACAAAAACAAACAAAACAAACAAACAAACAAACAAACAAACAAAAAACTGGCCACTGTCATTCAGGTGCAGTCCAGCATCCCAGAGGGCTACTCTTTTTATCCTCTGGCAGCAGCGTAACTTCTCACCCAAGGGAAGAAAAAGCTGAAACCCCTCATCTGTCCACACTAGGGAAAACTGCCCCAGGCAAAAACAATAACAGCAAAACACTGGTGAGCCTACATCTCAACTATCATCTTAAATCCACCTAGCTACCATCACCATCAGCAGAAAAACAAAGGCAGGACTGGGAAATGAAATCAGCCAAATCCAAACTCCATGTCTCCCCTCCCCCTCCATCCCAAAGGCTTTCTTAAAGCTGTGCATATAAAGGCCACATTGACAGGGGTTCTGCCCAAACTCCCTTCTGTGGCCTGTGAATGTTCAGGTAGATTGTGGTGACTGTGGTAACGGGAGGAGAGGCAGAGGAAGGAGAGAGGCAGACTTGGGCACTGGTACCTTCTTTATCAAACATCAAAACAGAAGTGCCGAGTAAATATGCAGACTGACTGCATTTCCTACAAGTTTACAACTTTAGTCCCTTGAAGCAATCCTGCATCACTTCCATGTCAGTTAAGCTGCCTAGAACCCAAAGGCTATCAGAAAAGGAGGCAATGTGAACAGTGTGAGAAAAATACTTAGAATGCGGACCCTGGCTACATCCAGATAAGGAAGAGTAAACCCAAGAGGAAGACATACTGGCAGCTATTACTTGATGGAAATTCTGTAACTTCTTGAAGCTCTCAACAACAGAAAGAGAGGGAAAGAGCAACTTCCATCAGGATGACCCTAGAGAGCTTACATTCTATTAAAATTAGCACTACTAATAAATAGCCTCAGCTTAAACCATTGCTTTTCCTGTTGCTCAGGGGTGGCTGGTAAGAACTCAGGTGCTTCATTTTGTTCTGTTTTGTTGAGCAGGTGGGGCAGTCTCAGCCTTCCCCTGTCAGGCTTGCTGACAGCTAGCCTAGAGGCCATACTGGGCTCCAGACCGTTAGAGGGCTTGCCCACAGAGCCAGTTTTCATTAGATTTATTCTGGGGTGTACCAATGGCAACAATCCTGCCAACCACAACAGGAACCAGCACTGAACATCCCAGACATCACACAGCCAAAGGCAGGCAGCCTCTTGTGGAGCCCCAAAATGACTCTGACCCAGTTACCCTGACAAGTGGCTGCAAAGGAAAAACAACCTGTAACGATGGCTTTGCTGTTAACTGTCACCATTCTTCTTGAGCGACTTCTGACAAGTAGGAGCTGCCACTAACCCTCAATACCCGAGCCAAGCACCTGCTCAGAGCAAGGGGCCCAGTGATGTCTCCATCCTTCTCCAAAGAGAAGCTCTTGGAGGTAGCGGGGAGGTGGTTCTTACCGCTGGTAGGTTACAGCGCCCTCTGTGTCTGAATTCAAAGTTTCAGAAGCCATACCTTAACTTTTACTTATAGGCCAATACAATTTGTAGTGGCAATTTTGGTGGCAGTTTCACAAGCTTTGAAAAATAGTTTATTGGACCAGCTACCAGGCTGTAAATATAATTCCACACACCAGTGTGACTCCTGGTTTCCCTATGACTCTGCCCTATTCCTAAGTAAAGTCAGGGAGGAAAAGACACCAAGGAATGGAGGTGAAAACAAGTGATGGTGAACTGGGAGCCACCATCTCATATGGGCGTGCCCAACCTGTTGTTGTTAATTGTTTCATCTATTGAATATCTCTGAATCACTGGTTCATGAGACGCACTCACAGAGCCAATGTCCTCTGAACTATGTATTTCCCTGCTGGAGGAGTTGGGAGCCACATAACCGTTCCTCCAAGGCCTGTAATGGAAAAGCCTGTAACCTCCCATATGAGGGAAACCCCACCAGGATTGGGAATGGTTCAGTCTCAGGGAGTGAGTTCTTGACAAGACACTCCCTAACCTTCACACCAGTGGCACACAGGAAGGAGAGATACCTCGCTTTACGTTTTCTTCTTTAATCTGCTTAGACGGTGTCGGACCAAACTCCTCTTCCATGGGCCTGAACATCCGTTTAACAAGGACGCTGCTGCTGGAGAAGACAGGCAGAAATGGTTAAATACATCAGAGGGTACTGACCTGTCCTCCCCTGCAGGCTCTACACCACCATCCCCACTGAGGGAGAAAGATGGAGCCACAAAAGGGAGGTTGCTGAGCCTGCCTCTCCTTTTCTGTTCAGAAGGTCAGGGCCACGGAAAAGCTGATGGCACCCAAGTTGCAGCAGCCTCTCACATCCACGGTGAGCTCCCGACAGGAGACAACACAGGCCACTTCAACAGACCTCTCTTGAAGACTGTCCTGGCTTCCTACAGTTCTCCCTTTCCTGGTTGCTACAGTGAAGGTTCAACCCACTCCACTGAGACCAGAACATTCTCTCTGGAGTCAGTTCTGCGTTTGCTTTCAAAGTTCTTATGCTTTTCAGACAGACTAAGGGAATTAGAAGAGAAATCAGAAAAGTGGAGATTTTCAATTCTTTAGTCTCAGGCGTAGATGCAGACTTGTAGAAAATGATCATTTCTCTGGAGACTAGCCCATGAGGCAGTGTCTAGCAATCACTTAGCAGAATGGTTAGGACAGGACTTCAGCAGTCAGACCACCTCGATGGATTTTAAATCCCTGCTTTGTAGTTTATTACTGTACAAATTTGGCATGTTGCTCAACTTCCCTGCTCCTCAGTCTCCTAAAAGGAGGCTGTTGACTTAGAAATGATAATATTTGAGGAACTAGAAGTATTAATTACACCAAATTGATCAGTATACACTATTTACACTGTCAAGTGATCGTACCACACCAGATAAATAAGTACAAATATTATGTGCAAATAAAAATTAATTACTTTAATACAATTTAAAAGGAGGCTGGGGAGGCGGTTCAGCAATAAAGGCTGTACACTGCTCTTGCAGAGGACCAGAGTTAGGTTCCTAGCACCATGGCAGGGGCCTAAGCTTTCTGTCCTCCAGCTCCGAGGGATCCAATGCATCTGACCTCCACTAACACCTGCACATGTGTGTACATACCCACATGCAATGCACACATGGTTTAAAAAATAATAAAAATGCTAAATTTAAAGGAGGCTCTCTACAGGAGGCTCCCAGGAGAATTCCATGAGTGTCGGGGACTGAGGGGAAGCACCACCAAACTGCTAGATGAAGACAATGAAGATGCCGATGATCACAGGCTGAGGGCAAGAACAGAGAAGACTAGATTTTCCACCCAGAGCAAACAGCTCACTACCTCCTGGTCTCACATAGGAGATGGACACAGTAATTAACCCCAGTCCTGCGGGTAACACAAAACTGTGACTCCTGCCTGAGTGAGCTTCCTGCCACCAGAGAGCCATTCAACACTTCTCAAGTCAGGTTGGTAGGGACCCAGCTTATAAAAGCACATGCACACTACCTGGGACAGTCTGAAAACATTCCTATCCATGTTGGAAGCGTATATCACTAAAACCAATGGTACTTAATTTACCTCCAAAGGGAGCATCAGCCAACTGAGTTTCTTAACATACATCTCCGCCTTGCTCACTTACGTCCCGAGCACTCTGAGGCAGCTGGATAAGAACAATCTTAGCCCTTGTGTCCACAATGACAGAATGCTCAAATGTGTTATCAGCCTTCCACACTGTGATCCAGCTAATAGGAAAAAAGGCTATTCACATGTGCCACCTTCAAGGGAACCATCTCATGAAAGAGCTACCCAAGAAGCATCTGAGATGCTTTTGAGGATAGCCTATCAAGAGCCATCTTATTTTATTTCCTCTATGTCAAACAGTAGAAACAGCTAAGGAAAAAACTATGACTCAGGTCTCACCTGAAGGCAGTAAAGAACTTTTAGGACACTGCTGCCTCTGCCTTGCCCTTGCTGCTTTGTCATAAAAGCAGGCATGATACTGTCTCCTCTTGGAACTGACCAAGAACTTAGAACTGTAATAGTAGTGACCATGAACTAGTGACCATGAACTTAGAACTAGAAGATTAAAAAAAAATCCATACACATAGCAGCCAGGCACCATTAGGTTAATAACTGGTAAATTGCCTGAAATGTTATCAGATACCTTCTCGTGCTGTGTGAGTCAAGCTGCTTCACAAAGCAAGATTCATTTATATTTTTCCAGTTCAGTTGACTTTTGAGAACAACTTAATCCAAGCCACAGCAGGCTTTGTCATTAAAATAGTATCTCAGATAAACCACATTTCTCTTGGGAGGCCAAACACTTTCAAATCTATAAACCCAGTAGGAGTCAGTAAGTTTTCTATGTTATGAATCCAGTAGTTTCATTTATTTTTCAAAGCAAAACCAAACAAGGCAGCTATGACTTGCCTGCATTCTAATGAGAAGAATGCAGGCTGAAGGCCTTCTTGTGCCCAGCTCAGTGACACTATATAATCATTTGCAAAGGATCAGAGAGCAACAGAGCAGAGCTTTCCCTGACATCATCTCCATCACGAGGCCATCAGTTAGAAAAACCCAGGGCCAGCAGCACACTCAGCCATAGGCTTGTGGGGTTAATCACAAGGAAAACAAGACCCTTGGAAGCAACAAACAATATTAAGATTCATCCAAAAAATCCTGAGAAATGTTAGGTCTGATGCAAGAGCTACAAAGCTACCAGGACTTGTGGTGAAACTTCTGGAGAGCACAAGGCACAGACACGCTCTGCGGGGTATTCTCCAGCCTCTTTAACTACCGCAAACAGTGAAGCTAACTCAAAATCACAAGCTTGGCCTGATCCATCGTCCTGATGGCTGCTGTGACAATGCCACTGAAGTCAGTACCTCCTCAGGGCTAGATGAGCACACACGGTGTCCTCAGAGCTCAGAGATCTGTCTGCCCTGCCAGGAGAGCTCATGAGATGAAACAAGGTTAGGCCTTGGTAAAGACCAGAAAGCTTACACAATAGGATATGCCCAGCCCCCACCCCTGTGCCTTCCCCTCAGCCATGGGTCTAGAATTGAGGAAACAGGGCAATGGAGGCACATTGGTGAGTGCTGGGAATTATGGGTAAGCACTGGCTCAACCTGTGCTTCTATCATGTACCAGCTAGACAACTTTGAAGAAGTTTCCAAATTTCTCAAGGCCTTTTTCCTCACTGTTAATGGCAGATAATAGGAAATCTGGGAGATAACAGGAAATCTCCCAGATTTCCTATTATGAAAAGAATACACATAAAAGCATTCAGAACCTAGCCAAGGTATCCAGGGAGTGCTATTACTTTAACATATAGCAATAGCCAAGGACCCAGCATGCATTAACACAGAGGCACTAACCTGTCCACATTGCTCAATCAGAGATGTATGGAAGTACAGGACATGGCTGTCCTTGGAATGGATGACTACGCAACAACACAGGCAATTCTTATGGAGAGACCAGTGGAGTTACAGGTAGGTCACTGGCCACTTAGCTTGCAAAAGACAGGCTGATGGGTCTGCACAATCACTTCACACTCTCCTAAAGTTCCCCTTTATAACACTCCCTGTGAACTTTATCTCAGGAATACCACTAAGCAAAATGCCAAATGCTGGGGATGTAAGAGAGAGAGCCTTCTACAGCACCCTCAGTATAGACCTGAGGACATGGAGGTTAGGGACAGGAAGGCTGGATGAGGCTTCATGTGGATAAACAACAGTCCAGAGGGTGGACTTGGCTTCCTGAGCTCAAGCCAACATTCTTTTCATGACGCCATGCTGTCTCTTTATAAAATATGTGATTTAAAGATTAGAATTCATAGATCTAATCACTTGTTTGTTCCAACCAACTGAAATCTGATTATTTCTGTCCCAGGATAAAAAGAACAAACTACCCATTTCTGTTTTTGAAATGGGAGTTTTTATTTTCTAGACAGACTGGGCTAGCCAAAACGTTTGATTCTCCTGCCTCAGATCCCTGATTTCTGGGACTAAAGGCATGAGCCACTATGCTTGTCTTTCTAATCAATACTTAAAGGATTTACAACTGATTTTAGAGATTTGGTCCTGGACAAGTTCCAGTCCTAAGCAGCCTGAGGGTTATTTAATTTAATTCCTTTGAGAGTGTCTTCCTCTGAGACAGAAGGTGGCAAAGTTTGTCTGAAAAGGGCCCAGCAGCAAAGGTTTTTCAGATTCTTACTGTAACACTCAATTCTGCTGCTGTATCACCAAAGAAACCATAGAGAACACATGAAGGAACTAATACAGCTGTGTTCCAGAAAAACATTCCTTGCAGAGGCTCAGGTGTACTTCATATCACCGATAATGTAATGCCAGTCTTCACTGGAGGTTTTTAAACTATTGAAACTATCTTAGTCTGTAGACCATTCAAAATGGGTGATTGAGGCTGTGTGGCGTACACACCTTTAATCCCAGCACTCAGGAGGAAGATCTCTGTGAGCTCAAGGCCAGCCTGGCCTACATGCTGTGTTCCAGGCAGCTAGGGCTACAGACTGAGACCCTGCCCACCCCCACCACCACCAAAAGAAGATCTGGCCCTTGGTCTGTCACTTGAAAACTTCTGCTTCAGGAATAAAGCCAGCAATATCAGCTATACTTCCTTCACCAATTATGAAGTGTCTTACATAGGAATGGAAAAGTTTGACTATGGTTTGTAGGAAATTTATCTTGGGATGTTAGGTATACACAACTAATGCAAACAATAAGCATAAAATACGTATTAAGGAATGAATGTGGTTTTAGCCTGCTTTAAGAGAAAAATATAGCATTGAGCTTATAAGAGAGTTCCCAACATAATCTGCAATTCAGGAGGTTCTAAACACATGTATTCAGAAAACAAAAGCAAATAAAAACAAAACAAAACCAACTTAGTGGTCAGGCTGGAGAACTATGAGGTTAAAAGCACTGGCTGCTCTTCCAGAGGACCTGGGTTTAATTCCCAGCATCCATAGCACAGTTCATAATCACCTGTAACTCCAGTTTCAGGGATTCAATGCCATTTTCTGGCCTTCATGGGCAATAGGCATGTAACTGGTACACAAACCCACACAGAGGCAAAATGCTCTTTTTTTTTGCTGTTGTTGTATAAATTTAGTAGTCTCCCATGAGAGAAATTAAGATATTAAAAGATAAAATTATATTGTAACTAAGAACAGTTTCAGGAAAGAACAGAAGTTTGAATGTTGAGGGTGGAAAAGGCTTATCCAGAGAGCAGAGCAGGAGTGAATGGACAGAAGTTGAACACTGTTATCAGAGAGAACGTGCTATGATAATCTCAACTGTTAACCAATATGAAATGAGAGACCCTAAGAAGATTTGTAAAACACACTCTTGGGTATGTTTGTCAGGATGTTTCCAAAAAGAATTAATTAACCAGAGAAGATCATACTAAACATAGGCAGTGTCATTCAAGAGACTGGAAGCCTAAATGACATTCTCTAACTGGCAGAGGCCACAGAGGAACAGCTCTGGCGTCTGCCCCTGCCTCTGCCCTATGTTGTTCCAAAAGAATAAGCCAAAGTACAGTTTTCCTCCTTTAAACTCTAAAAGCTGAAACCACCCAGCTCTTAGAAATAATATAATGAGCTTCCTCATATGCAGAGAGCATTCGTCACTGGCAATATTCAAATAGAAGGCAGCTAGCTCAACACCTACCCTGTGAGAATGTGCTACCAACGTCACTGTGTCCTAGAAGAGTCATCTCGTGACCTTAAAACAGCCCTTTCATACCTGCAAGCTTCTGAGTATATAAAATGAGTTAAGGAAAGAAACTACACTGAAGAGTTAGCTGCCCCTAAACATTTATAGGTGGGCATATATTCTCTGCAAAGATGGGGCCAGAGAGACACATCTGGAAGATACAGAAGACAACTTCCTACCCCAAACCCACAGTGCAGTGAACAGGTTCTCAACCTACTCAGGCCCCATTCAACACCTTGAGTAAGGCTTCAGGAGCTGTTTGTGTCTCGGGCAGTTTTGAAAGCAGGAAAGGCTTTTACACTCTCAACCAGATCTTGTGCTGAGATGAAACGATGGGAAGCAAGAGCTATCAGAAAGATTTCAACAAACAGTGCACTAGAAGGGATGGGCCACATTTGCAAAATTACCATTTAGTCAAAGGCAGATCACAGGGAGAAAGGGAAGGTACAGAAGATGGGCTTGCAGGAAAAGGTGACCACCTGTTGCCCCTCTCTCCATTCTAGGTCACAGCACACGGGAAGGTCCCATCTCCTGCCCAGGGCGGCCCAGGCTGGGAAGGTGCATTGCCACCCCACAAACAAACATTATGTGCTTAGAATGAAGGACTGCTCTTACCCTTCTCGTTCGTCATCTGTGTTGTAATACACCTGTGGGGAAAACAAGAGGCTCATGTCAGACAGCATAAAACAGAAATCTGAATGAGTTGTCTGACTGTACAAACTATCTGTGAAGAGGAAAAAAGATACATTTGATTAGCAATGGTGTGTGTGTTAGATTTTATAAAGTAAATTCAGAAATGTGACTATTTCTAGCTTAAGCTGGTCTGATCTGATCAGGTTACTCTGGCTCTCTGCCAAATGCTGCTCCTGACAATAAGAAAATCTGTTGGTAAGATCTAAACACATTCTTTAGAAAGGCTGTGCTGGCTCCCGCGTGTTTGTTCATCAAAGCGGGCTTACCCTGGTTTCCCATCACCACAGAAATGTAAGGGTAAACTGTCAGCAAAGAAACTGGTGGACAAATATTTAACTGGGATGCCTATTTCACATATCAAATAGGGCCAGCATCCCTCAGGACTTGTGGCTCCTCTCAGCATACCTCACCCCAACCCCTCCTCTACACTCCTCTCTTGGCTGGACTTCCTGTTCCAACAGCATGTAACTCAGCCATTTTGGCTTTCTTTGCCTCTTGAACCTGGTGGCAGCTCTTGGCTTCTCTCTTACTTCTCTCTCCTCACCCGTTTAGTCAGCTGGCCGTGTTCAGCCTGGACTCCTCCCTCTGCCTGCTTTGTCCTTTACATATACAATAAAAATCTCCACACTTTAAGGGTAGCCACATCCTCCTCTTTTTATTTCAGTTTTTCATTCATTAACTCTCTTCATGCTCTAAAGGTCATGTGGCAAAAGGAAGCTCTCCAAGGACAAGTGTCATTAGGAACGAGCAGTGGCAAGCACAATCAGAATTAGAGAAACTGAAGCATCCTGCAGACAGTGCCAGACAGTGGTGGCACATGCAGGCAACCATCTCTCTCTCACACACACAGCCTTGCTGGCTGTCTTTTCTGGACAAGATACAATATTCATATTCTTTCCTCTTATATATTGGTTCCTATGTAATAAGACAAGATAGAAATGTTAAAATGAATTTTAGTAGAAATGTACTCCATGCAAAAAGTATGAATATATTTATTATCATATTATATCATGAACCGAGAAACAAATAAACACACACACTCATGCATATGCACACATGCAACCCCCCCCCACACCATGATCCTCTGGTTGTACAGCTGCCTTGTCACTATATAAAACATTCTCCAGAAAAAGGAGAAGCTGCAAGATTGAGAAATCAGGCTGATGTCAAGTCCCAGCACTTAGAATGCGAGGGGACTTGAGTTTGTCATAATGCTCCTATTTCTCAAAACAATCCTTTCAGCTAAGGATTCTGGATTCAAAAGAAAACAAAACGAGGCAAAATTAAAGTCCCAATTAGTATGGCCAAAACAAACTCGGGCTGATGCTAAGAAACATCTTCTCTTTCTTCTCCAGTTTTCATTTCTCCCTTGGGAGAAGTAACCTTAAAGAGTAAAGGAAATAACATCAGCATCACCCGAGAACTCTGGAAACCTTCCCTTATAGAGGACCGGTCTTCAGTTAGCACAGGAAAAACCGTGAGCAAGGTCCAGTTCAGCTCCGTCAGCACTGGAGTGCTAGACCCAGCACACCAGTACCCTACTTTTAGTTTTTATTGAACAAAATCATAATTAATTCTCCTGTGGATGCATAGTTTTCATCATGAAATTTCAGTGTCTGCATAATCTTCCACAAAACTAAGCTGTCATAATGATTTAATTATTGAATATTTATTTGATTTCCAATCCTTCATTTCATTTGTAGATATAACCATAGGACTTGGCTATTGTGTTTTTGAAGGAAGATCTAACACTCTTTTTCCTTCAGATGACTAATGATTTATCCACTCAATGAGAACTACTAATTTGCTAAGGAAAAAATTGTTGACAAGATCTTAATTTCTCTCCTCTGGGCAAATGTATGTATGAAATGTATGAAACAGTTTTACCTCTCACCACTAGGTGGCGATATGTGCACTGACGGAGTCTGCTTCACAGACACCACAACTTGAACAGGCAGATGAGGAGCTTTCTCCTGTCCTGTTGTCAACAATGTTCTAATAACAGCTCACACCTTTCTTTGCCTTAGCATGCCAGGCTTTCCTCCCAAGACAATGTTTTCTGTAAAAACCTACTTTTTGTGTTGCCATTCCCCTGCTGCTTGAGTTTATTTTTGTGGCCTGTTCTGCGTACACACCAGCACACCCTGAGGAGGGCAGTAGGAGGCTGTGAGCAAAAGTAGTACCTGTCCAGTCCTCTGCAGGTTGGCAAAGTGAACATCTGGTATGAAGAGCACGGGCTGCGAGTGCAGGTCAGGCATGGTTTTGAAGTACGTGATGTCACTTTTCTTCTGTAAAGGTATGGCAGCCAGCTTCCCGTCAGAGGCTGCACGAAACCACAACAACCACAGAACAGGGCTATGCACACATGAACACTGTCAGCCAAGTCCATGATCCTCCCCCAAAGCTTTCCCAGCAGCCTAGATTATGCTTCAAATGCCCTTCCCCAGGCCCAAATAAACAAAAAGAGCATGGGATTCTGGGAAGTACAATGAGGGTGGAAGGCTCCTCCACTTCCAGCTGTCCTGTGTGTACCGCGGAGGACTTCTGTTTGCTTTCCATATCAACGCTGCCCCTGTCTGCACTGTAGGGGCAAAGCAGGCCACACCTGGAGCCTTCGTACCTTCCCCTGTAGCCAGCTTCTTCTGTCTCTTCAAAGGACCCTGCTGGCTACCATCAGCATTGGGGAGGGGTTGACTTACAGTTGTTGCACTGGGTTTGGGAGGCCTGGCCCTTCCCTTTCTTCCTATTCTGCTTTCTCTCTTCATCTCGGATTTTTCTTTCTGCTCCCTGATGGGGAAAACAGAGACCAAGCAAGGTATGTTTTCAGAGCATAAAAGAATATTCTCATTTTCTTTCTCTCTCTCACACACAGCGTGAAGATGGGAAGAGGAAGCCAGGAAGCCTCCTGCCTCAGCGAAATGAGAACACTCACAGATCTTCATGCTACATTCTGACCTGTAAGGCCAGCTCATCGGATTGCTGCCTCTTCCTGTCTCATGCCTACTCCATGAACTTGGCTTTTGAATCCATGGGGAAAGAACAGGCTGAGTTCTCTGGCCCAGTGTCACCTGCTGGGTAGCTCAGTGCTATTAATAGAACAGCCTAAGCACTGGCCCATGGCGTCCGCTCCTAGGCACAGACAGCTTTCAGGCAAGTGCCACTTCCCAGGGCAAGTTTTCCTCTGCCTATGGTTATGAATTTTTTCAAAAAATCATCACAGGAAGAAATAAAGGGGGCGTTTTTGTAGCCACACAAAGATGTGGGATCACTCTGCACATGAAATTATCGTATTTCCCTGTATGCTTGGAGATGGTGCTCACTCTACCACGTAGGAGAAACATGCATTCACTCACTTCTGTGCTCCTGTTCTTTGTAATTTGACTTCTTATTAGCCAAATTCAAGGCCTTCTCCTGCTCCACTACCTGATCAGCTGCCCCTGGTGTCAGCATCATTTGCTGTTCATATTTCTTTTGGGCCATTTCTTAACCTATTTTCCTCTCCTGATCCCAGAAAGGCATCCAGCACAGCTTCCTCCATTCTGGCTTCAGCAGAATTCAAGTAGACCATGAATTCACAATGCCCTACACAGGTGACATTCACAGGACACCAAGCCAAACCTGCTTCCTAGGTCCATGTTAACAGTCTGTTTAGGAAACAGTGACACACACCACATAAAGCACCCAGTAACCTGCACCCTTCAGACAAACCAAATACACTTTTGGTCACACTGACTCTTACTGGTCTTACTGACTCAGAGCAGAAAGCCAGACAAGACTAGGATACAGTGGGGACTTGGGTTCAGCAAGAGCACCATGGCTTTGGAGGGAGTTCTTGAAGGATGGGCCACTGCTGTTTTCCATAGATGAGACTCAGACAATCACAATGCACCTTTCATACCAAAAACTACCAAAGAACTAGCAGTTCTTATGCTATTTTACATTAAATTTTGAGGTGTCATTGATACTTACAGGTCATGGAAATCCACAGCAAGAGGGACAACATAGAGAAATATAGATACACCGGCTACAAAAAAACTCATCAAAAACCCAGATTTTTGTAGAGCCTTTGTGTTTAAACAAAGAGAAATCAATTCTAAATGCCCCCAATAACACCTTGCTCAAACCAACTTCAAGTTTGGAGTGGGAAATGGCAACATTTTTTCTTAGATGCATACAGAGCACTTTGCCATGTGTTGGAAGCTATGTGTAATTCAGTATTCCATACAAATATGTATTATCTACCCCTATAAATTATAGTTCACTCAAGACACATCCCAAATTATACAAATTATTTTTTCATTGTCAAATTTTGTGTTCTTTTTAAGTATTAGTGTCATGTGAAAAACACTCATCATGCTGAATATTGCCCTGGTTAGTTTGTTGTGTTTTTGTTTTGTTTTATTTGTTTGTTGATCAACTTGACACAAGCTAAGGTCATAGGAGAGAATCTCAACTGAGAAAATGCCTGTGGAGCATTTTCTTGATGGATGAGAAAAGGCCCAGCCTGCTGGCAGTGGTGTTGGCCGTGGCACAGGCTCCTGGATCTAAGAAAGCAAGCTGAGCAAGCCGGGGAGAGGGGGTGTGCAGGAGCAGGGCAAGTCAGTAAGCAGCTCTCCTCCATAACCACTGCCTCAGTTCCTGCCTCCAGGTTCCTGCTGTGAGCTCCTTCCCTGCCTTCACTCTGTGATGTGCCCTGGAAGAATAAGACGAAACAAGCCCACTCTCCCACCTGCTGCTTTTGGTCATGGGCTTTATCCCAGTGCTAGACGGCTAACTCAGACAGATAGTGCAATGACCTGAATGAGAACATTCTCCAGAGCCTGGTATGCAAACACTTGGTCCCCAGTTGGTGGTGATGCCTGGGAAGGTGGCAGGCTCATTGGAGAAAGTGCATCACTGGGGGAGGGCTTAAGAGAGTTTAAAACCTTACTCCACTTTCTCTCTCTGCACTATGCCTGCATCTCATCTTCTTGCTCCTACTTTCATGCTCACTTTCACACTGCTATGCCTCACCTGCCATGATAAACTCAACCCTCTGGACCCATATGGCATTTTATCTTAGCACGAGAAAAGTAACCAATAAAAATGGGTACAGCCCAAGAAATTTTACTTTTAAAGAATGGTTTTATTTGTGCTATTTCTGAGAATAGCCAAGAAAGAATTGTTTAAGAATTATCTATATCATCCTCCTCTTCAGGAAAACAGCAAACAGCGGATGGTGCAGAATACCTCTGGTCCAGGCTTGGAAGGCCACAACAGCTTCTGCAGAGGACTTGGCAGTAGCCTTGGGGACTGAGGTTATAATAGATGCTGTGAGGCTTCTGGAGGTAAAGCCAAAGACAAGGAGTGGATCCCTGTCACCAAGCTGGGCCACCTGGTCAAGGACTTGAAAATCGAGTTCCTGGAGACAATTTACCTCTTCTCCCCACCCATTAAGGAATCCTAGACCATCAGCTTTTTCCTGAGAGCATCCCCAAAAGATGAGATTCTGAAGATCGTGCCAGGGTAGATGCTGCAATGAGGACCCAGTTCAAGGCTTTAGTTGCTATTGGGGACTAGAATAGTTATGTTGGCCCTGGTATTAAGTGGTCCAAGGATATAGCCAATCAAAACCCGAGGGGCTATCATCTTGGACAAGCTTTCCACTCTTTCTGTATGGAAAGGCTAGTTGGGGAACAAGATTGGCAAGCCCCACATTGTTCCATGCAGAGTGACAGGAAGCTGTGGTTCCACACTGCTGAGTCCCCCCCAACCGAGAGGCACTAGCATCATCTCTGCTCCTGTGTCCAGAAAGCTGCTAAGTATGGCCAGTATTAATGACCGCCAACATCAGACAGGGCTGCACTGCCACCCTGGGCAACTCCATCAAGGCCACCTTTCATGCCATCTCCAAGTCCTACAGCTTCTTGATCCTGGAACCTCTGGGAAAGACTGTGTTCATCAAATAACCTCATCAGGAATTCATGGACCACCTTGAGAAAACCCTCACCAGAGTTCAGAGGACCTAGGCTCCAGCTGTGGCTACCACATATGGGGTTTTATACAAGATCATAAAATGAATTAAGCGTATTTTTGGAAAAAAATTATATATGTGCAGTATAGTTTTCAGGAACTAGAAACACATTATACACTCTTGGGGAACTGTCATTCTCATTTCTAAATAAAGCTGTGATTTCAGTAAGACCCAAAAAAGCACTACACATTCAGTACAGACAGATCTGCCTCCACCAAGATCTTGCATCACTTTATTTCCTAGGAGTACTTGTCGCCAAAACTTCCAGAAAACATTACTTCTACACTTAGGGAAGAAGTCCATTTCATTTAAGAGGGCAAATTTGATGCAGCTGATGCAATTACAGTTAACCCATCCGCAAGGTCCTAAGACTCTTCTTCATGTGAGTTTCTTGACATTCCCCACTCCTTAACACTGCAATATACAGAAACCTATGTCATCACTCACTGCTTGAAAAAAATGCCAATCCATCATGCTTCATTAGGGCATTTAAAACAGGAACTATTAGGAATGTGACCTTTCTTATTGGCAAAGCGTACACGAGAGTGATCCATTCTGGGTTTTCAATGTTTAAAATCATAGCCATACAAGTAAATGGTTTTTCCAACCACCTTTTCCTAGCCTAAGGCCCCGCCATGTGACTTCAACAACAAAGCTTTGGGGCAGGTAGGGAACGTACACATTCCCCTTCTCATCCTTTCTCACTGAAAGGAAAAATAACTGAATGAAAATAGGTTTGTTTTTTTTTTTCAATTGGCAAACAACTGGTATAATGAGCCCATTTTATCCCTTAAAGCCTCTTTTCCTCTAGGACATAGGCTCACAGCCACAGTGCAATACTCTCCTCCCTACAAGTTTGGGGTTTTGTGTGTGTGTTTGTTTAGTTTTGGGTTTTTTGAATGATCAGTAGTCACTCTCACATTCAGTGTATAAAGTTAGTTATTGATTCAAGGAGTCTGAACTGAGACAGATCTATGTCTGGACCCAGCTCCTCTGCTGCGTGAGTCCAGCCAAGTGCCTTTGACCCATGTGTATGTACTCACTGAGTGTTGCGTCAAATGGCCTCTGGGCTCTGGAGGCTACCTAACTGTCCCTCGGTTCTATAAGGGCTATACAGCTGTGCCTACAGTGCAATTCCAGTGGCTTTTATTATCTTCTCTTAACCATTTCCTCTCTGCTGTCACTTCTCTCGGCTCA
This sequence comes from Meriones unguiculatus, assembly GCF_030254825.1. Lineage (NCBI taxonomy): Eukaryota > Metazoa > Chordata > Mammalia > Rodentia > Muridae > Meriones > Meriones unguiculatus. Next base: position 15,969,663 of record NW_026843646.1, on the reverse strand, counting down.
CAGGGACGCATTCCTCCCTGTGCTATTTCATTGCTATAACAGGCAATTTAAAACAGACTGGTGTAGCTTTAAGAATGAAGGGTAGCATGGAATTAGCTACGGGCCTCTTTTCATTTCTCTTCTCCATCATCTAATCTGAAGTAGTCACCAGTGCATACCTATAAGCAGCCAGTGAGATTACACCGTCTTTGTTACCTCACTTGTATGTATGTGTGTTGTGTGCAAGTGTCCTTCAGTGTGTTCTGAGGCCAGAGAAGCATTTGGAATGTCCTCCTCTATTATGCCCTGACTTATTGCCTTGAGACAGGTCTCTCATTGAACGTAAAGTTTGCCATTTAAGCTACAGTGAGTGGCTGGACACCCACATGCCTCAGAAACAATCCCAATGTTACAGGAACATGCAATACACCCAGATTTTTATACTAGTGGTAAGGATTCAAATTTAGGGCCTTGTGCTTACATGAAAAGTACTCTTATCCACTGAGCAGTTTATTTATTTATCCCTGCAGTTTATTGAGCTTTTCAGTAGTCATCCTATGGCCACACTGATGGCTACATGTCTGCACTCTCCCCCATCACTCACCAATTTACAGATAACTGTGTGCCCTCCATCAGCATATCACCTGTGCTTTCACATTCCATGTCTAGAGTTTATTCTCTACTAGATTTACGGAGAAGCAATATTCACCAGAATTGGGATGTTATATTGTCGTTTAGGTTTTATTTGAAGTTTCTGTTTTTCTATATTCTTTACATTGGAGTTAATTGGGTCGAAAAAAAGTCCTTGGTTTACTTTATTCTATTCAGATAACTATTTTCTCCTGATATAGTATTACTGTTGAAATTTTTGATGATAAAAATATCCCTATTCACTTCTAATTATGTATTTTCCTTTAATTAAATGCCCAAAGAATAGTTTTCATCTTTTCAAAGTCTGATAGCTATGCTTTCTTTTTTTAACCCCCTGAGACAGAGTCTCACTGGCTGTCTTGGAACACACTACATAGACACGGCTGGTCAAACTTACAGACACACACCTGCCTCTGCCTCCCTAGTGCTGGGTTAAAAGGTGTGTGCCACTCTGCCCATCTGATAGCTGTTGCTTCATATTGTTTTCCTGAGCCAGTTCCCCCAGCACGGTATAAACACTCTCCCATGGTTCTGATGTACCATTTTTGCATTTGTTGTATTCTGTTGCTTGGGAGTTTGTTGTTTTTTTTTTCTTGGTTTGTTCTTCTCAATGACCACTGTTCTACAAATATTCGGCCATCTCTAGCTCTTGTCTGTGGTATGTTCACTCCTCTCTTTCATAATTTCCTTCTATTCTGCGCTGTTTTCCCACCTGCACCTCCTTATGACCTGTCACTGGCCTAGCTGCTAGCTGCTTCTCGTACATTATGGAATACTTCTGCTTCTATTGCAAGTTCTTGCCTGAGCTCAAGCATAGGTCTATTCTTCATATACATGGTTTTCAAGCTTCCTGTTAGCGAGATTCATTGGCTCACTTTGAGATATTGGGCTATTTTTCATCTGCTGGGTGGTAGTAGCTTCATGATGTTCATTCACTGTTCATAAGGAAGTTGGTCTGACCTTAATCTTGTTTTTAATGAAATGCAGTTTTTTTTGGGGGGGGCTATTTTCTGAGTCACGTTGGGCAACATGAGAAGCCAGGACAGTTCTCCCCTGAGGCTTGTAACCTACAATCCCTCTTCTTAAATGTTCACACAGTAATACAAAGAAGCGCACTGTTATTGTTGCTTTAAGGTGTATTCATTTTATTTTGGGGAGTGTTTTGTTTGCATGTGTGTACATGCACCACATGAGTGCCTGGTGCCCACAGAGGCCAGAAGAGGGTACCAGATCCCTTGGAACTGGAGTTGCCAATGGCTGTAAAGCTGTCAGTTACTGGAAACTGAATCTGAGTCCTTTTCAAGAGCAGCAAGTGTTCTTTAGGACTGAGCCAGCCCCTAGTCTTTTGTTTTATAAGATGGCCTACTCTGTATATAAATACAGAGTATAGACTTTGAAAAGATGAAAACTATTCTTTGGGCATTTAATTAAAGGAAAATAAATAATTAGAAGTGAATAGGGATATTTTTATCATCAAAAATTTCAACAGTAATACTATATCAGGAGAAAATAAAGATATTTCTGTGTGCTTTCTATTGTTACAATAAAGACCACGGCAAAAGCAACCTGGAGAGCAAAGGGCTTACTTCTTCTTACAGGTGCAGGCCATCACTGAGGGAGAAAAACTCAAGGCAGGAACCTGGAGGCAGGAACAGAATCAGAGACCATGAAGAAATGTCTCGTACTGGCTTGCTCTTCAAGATTTGCTCAGTTTGCTTTCTTATATACCCAGGATCTCCTGCCCAGGGCTAGCAAGCTAAGCCCTTAGTAAGCTAAGCCCTTCCACATCACCCATCAATCAAGAAAATGCTCCATAGACTTACACACATGCCAATCTGCTAGAGGAATTTTCTCGGTGGCCCTTCTCTTACGAGAAAACTCTCCAGCTGTGTGGCAAAAACTAACCAGGAGAGTGTCCCTTCCTATCTTAATTTTCTTTTGTGCTTTTCTTTCCTGGCCACCTGTTTGCCCATTCCAGCAGCTGATTTTACTCTTACCAGTTTTGCCCAGAACAGGGTTTTCCCCCTAGATCAGGGCTTTACATTGTAACTTCTCATGAAAAACAACATAGCAATGTCAGTCCCTTTGCACACACCAGCCAGCTAGGGTCTTTAGAATTTTTTCCCCCAGCCCACCTCACACCCTGTCCTCAGAAGGCCCCTTGGTGCTTTCCAATGAGTGCCTTAGGCTCCGTTACTTGCCCTCACAGAGGCTGACCTCACACAGGCTGTCAAATGATCAGGACACGTGCTCACACCTGTGACCATCTCTTGTACCTGACCTTCAGGGTTGAAGCTTTCTTATTCTAACTATTCTGTTAAAGTTTATAGTAGCAATCATGGAGACGAAAGCACTGTGTGCTGTGTAAAAATGATGAACTTATTTTGTAGGCAAGGTTTCTAGTCCTGAAAGTTCTAGGTGAGGCCCCATGCAACTCAACAAATGGCCAAGATTGCAATGTGTGTTCTACAGTAGTGTCTACACCCAGCGGATATTCCAGATCTGTCATCTCAGCTGCACGCTCGGACCAAAGCACAGTATGCTACAAACTGAAGGTTCCCACACTTCACCCGCCATGTGCTGAAGCGAAGCCCTTAACGCTGGTGAGGTGATGAGGCTGATCCCTGATGTGACAGTGTCCCGTGAAAAGACACAGGAGAGCTCTTCTCTTTTTCTTCCATGTGAGCACAAGGAAATAACATGCCTACCGGCAGCCAGGAAGTCGCTCACAGGGACAGAACTCATAGCGCTGAGGTTTCCGTAGAGAGTACATTTCTATTGCTCACACCACCTAGCCTCAGGTATTTTGTTTTATCAGCCTGAGAGAACTAAGCCCCAGGGCAATGCCAGTCATTAAATTAATGGTAAAAATACTGAAAACAGCAAGAGCCAAGACAAAGGACAGTGGATGGATTGGTGACTCCCTAAATATCTAACAGGACTTGAGAATAAAAGACTGCCATGTCTCTGTGGTTGGCCGAGAACAGCGACAAGGGAGAAATGTCATTAAAAAGAACATCTAGCCATAACAGAACCTTTCTGACAAATTTGTCTTTACTCACCTTGTCACAGAAGACCTTGATCTGGTGGTACGCTCTGTGGACGGGTTTATTGCTGCGGTTATTGTAACTGTATGTGTCAATCTGAATCATCAAAGGAAGTCCTTTCACGCCCTTCTGGGAGGAGAAATCTGTACTCAAACAATTCACTGTGATGAAAAGCTGAAGGAGGCAGCAAAAGAAGAAAATTCACAAACTGCCATGCAGAGGACCTTCAAAGAGGGAGGCAGGCAGGCATGTGAAGTGAAAATCCTACACAAACCTATAAGGACAACTGATAACTGTTCAATACTCTCCCATAGAATCCTGCCAGATGCACAAAACATTATATGGCTGTAAACTTCTAAACAATTTGCTTTGATATTTGAACTTGAAATAGACAATTTAAATGACTGTCTAGAAAGAACATCACTATAAATGAGTTAACTATGTTATTTTCTTGGTATATTAAAATCGCCACTTCTGGGGCTACAGAAATGTGTCAGCAGTTAAGAGCACTTGCTACTCTTGCAGAGGACTAGGGTTTGATTTCCAGGACCCACACGGTGGTGCACAACTGTTGTAACTCCAGTTCCAGGGGATCTGACACCGTCTTCTGGCTTCTCTATGCTCCTGGATGCACGTGGCACACATACATACACTCAGGCACACCCACATACTAAATTAGTCAATTAATCTAAGAAGTTGACACTTCTAGTTATAACTTTCCCTAACCTCTGACCTGCAGGATAAAAAATAATAATAATGAGATAACTATTCTTTTTTAATAGAATAGCATTGAAACCCAGTTATGTTTTGTAAAACTTCCTTCCTTGACTGTGGAGCGTGAGGTCTGTCTGGAATAATTTCTTATTATTTAATATGACCTGGCACCTAATACAATGCCTAGAAAAGAACTCACTAAGCATTAGATAACTGAACTTACAGGAATCCCACTAGATTGCAAGGCAAAAGCCCCGACTTCAGCCTCTGGTAGCATTAACCAGCTAAGGGGCCTCATACATGTCACTCAATACTTGCCATGTTCAATGGTCCCGTTAAAGTGCCTGCAAGCCCTCTCCCTGAAAAAGAAAATCTAAATGCTAACCTACTCCACGTTAGTGAAGAAGAGGAGCTGGCAAAGGCAAGAAACGAAACAGGAGGGATTAAATAACAGCATAAACCTCCTCCTGTTAACAGGAAGTGGTGGCACACACCTGTAATCCAGCAGTCAGGGAGCTGAGTCAGGAGGATCATGAGGACCAGTGCATCCTCGGAATTATAGCAAGATTCTGAACAAACTAAATCCTCATCTTATAACATGTGGCATCAGGAAATTCAATAGAAAAACTTTTAAAACCTTCAAGCTAAAAAAAAAAACAAACAAACAAAAAATATACAATAGAAATGACATGATGCCAACAGGACAGAAACTCTAATCAGTTTTTGAGAGTTCTATTTGATTAACAGAATAAAAAACAAGTTTCACTGTAAAGGATTGGTAAAGACAGAGGATGAGTGTAAATGAGCTAAAAATGACCCTGTTCTACATAATGGTGGGTCACAGCCAAAAGATGGCATTTTCATAGTTTGCATCTACAATTCCCCCAGAGATGAGTGCTGTTAGAGGCTATGAAAGCTTTAGGAAGTGGCCTGGCTGGGAACTCTGTCTCTGGGTCCTATGTTATATAGCCAGCCCCTGGCTCTTGGCATGCTCTCTGCCTTCTGGTCCACCTTGATCTGAACAGCCTCTGCCACACACTCCTACCATGATGCCTCCCACCCACAATGCACTGGGACCTTCTGAAACTCTGGGAAAAGAAAGAAAAACAAAACACCTTTCTTCCACTAAGCTGTTTCTAACAGGTGCTCTGGTCATTGTGACACAAACTAATATAGACACTATGTAATAGCGATTTTTATTGGAATGAGCAAAGAACACTGACAAGAACTAGGAGGAAGGGTAGCAGGGACAGGGGTGGACCGGGACATATATTATTATGTGTAACACAGTTTCAAAAGTGTTATCCCATCAAAAGTGGGCTTTTGATGGATGTCAAAACCTTTGTGCCTCTGTGAAAGTGCCTAGAGTTGCCCTGAAGGAAAATGAAGGCCACAGAGTTCTTCCTAGGTACAGGGCTGATCTGTTTGATACCCTGTAGACTTTTAGTAATTTACACCACCAGGCATCTAATTGTCAGTGCTTCACCTCTTCACACATCCTTTTACCTGTGAGCTCCTCCTTATGCCCATCAGGGGTGTCTAAGGACATTTGACAAGTTTCAATGATGTGCTAATTACAACAACTTTGCCAGCTGTGCCACTAGCTCCCACCTTTCTAGCCAAAACCCGAAAACAAATACTAAAGGTACTCTGTCTCACTGTACGTCTAGAGATCTAATGTGTGGGTACTCTGAGAGACATTGGATTTGTGTTAAAGAAATGTTTTCCCATCTGTTTGTCTTTGAGACAGGGTCCCCTTGGCAGCTCAAGGTCACCTGAAACTTGAAGCTCCCTCTTTAGCCCAGGCTAGTATTAAACTTGTGGTGATCCTCCTGATGAAGGCTCTCTAGAGCTGGAATTACAGGCATGGTGTACAATAAATTTTAGCGGCTTTGTACACAGACACAGGCATAGGTGCGTGCGCACAGGAAGGGAAAGAATAACTGTATAATACATAGTTTAATTTCCCTACTTTGCTCTTTATATACCCTGTAATATCATGTTATATATTATAAAAATAAAGAAAAGATACTTTTAAATATATACATTCATTTCACTCATTCATTCTTTTCATTCATTTATTCAGTCTATAAGTATCCATGGAAGCACACAGTGAAGCACACAATGCATTAAATGGTGTAGGATCTTAGAAAGAGACAGAAGCTAACAATTCGAGGAGAATGCAACCAGTGCTCAGCAATGACCATCATACAGTGGTCGAGTACAAGAGAGGTGTGAGCAGAGGTCCCGCAGAACAAAGTCCTCAGCCTGGAGGAAACTAGTGAAACATAAGCCACAGATACTCTAGATTTGAGCAGGGGCCTCACAGAATCTAAAGAAGCCTGGGGGCAGGGGGGTGAGATCCACTGAAGATGCAAATGCCTGAGTAATGAAGACTATGGCAGGCAGGATGCATCTTCCAAACTTCCAGGGTAGAAATATTCTGTCCATAACAGTCACAGTAACAGAAAATGCTACCTTGGAGAGTCCCTAAATGACAGAGAAATTTTATTTAACATTCACTTAAGCAGCAAATGTTTTCAAATATCTTAAGTTTCCTGAGGCTGCAGCAACACAAATATGCAAGCTCTGTGCCCTGCAACCACAGAAGGCAGGGGTGAGATGGGGTGAGAGATACGTGCTGGTGTCTTAAAGATTACAGTAGCAACGTGACCACTGATGTGATGGTCAGGAAGGAGGCATCCTTTTCTAGGCACACTTGACTTGTTCTATTGCTGCCAATGGGATGATCTAGGCCAGAATGCAGTTTTGTATCAGCAAACAAAATGCTCACTCTGCTGAATTAGTGGTTGTCCCTAATTCTGGCCCTGCATTTCACAAAGATCTCCCTGATGTAATCCACCATCACTCCAGACTCCATCTATAGGTCTGCCTAGTAGAAGAGAAGACAATGTTCCGGTGGATATTTCCTACATGACTGGCTTGCTAATTTGCATGTCATTCACTGAGGGTCAATGATAGCTAGGAAGAAAAGCTAATTATGGTCTGTCATCTCCAAGTCTGACCTAAGAGAGCTAGAGCAACAGATCATGACTATTTACAAGGACCACTTAAGTAGCCTAGTCATCTAGAGCCAATGAGATAACGGATGCTCACTGGCAATAAATAGACTCAGTCATTCTTGGAGAAGGCATAAAAGTCAATCACCCTTTACACAAGGTCCTTAAGAGCCAATAGAGTTCAACAGGGAGATATTTAGATTTAATGCTCTTAAAAGAGAAAGGTCTCCACAGAAGGCCCAGAGTGGCTCAGACTCAAGGCAGCCTGATCCCATAAAAGGTAAACCTCAGGAGCCTGCCTTCTGTGCTGGCATCTCTCGGGTCAGCCCAGCATGCAGGGTGCTGTGCTGGGCTCAGCAGCGCTTCCTTCTCCTGGCCACCTCCTGGAAAGCAGTTTCAGGGTCTGATGGCATCAATCACAGCCTGGCTGTGCCACACTCAAAATCCAAATGGTTGAACTTTAACGGAAGTGGGGGTGGGGCTGCACAGAAGGCTGTTAACTGAAACCTTGGCCGAGGAGCTGATAAGCATTTGCTTCTTTTGGCAAACCCAACCATGTCCCACAGCTCCACCAGCAGCAGGCAAACACAAGAGCAACTTTCCCCTAAGTTGACCTACAAAGAACCCAACGTAAATGTGTTGCAGAGCTGAAGACAAAGCATGATTTCACCCCCTGAATGTTCATCTAAATGTCAAGCACAGAAAGTTATTTCTAGCTTCAACAGGAGCTCAGGCTATGCAAAGAGCAGAAGGACCCGGTACACAGTTGACCTGTCCCTGAGTTACACACAATTGTGCGGCCTCTGCTTACATCCTTCCCAAACCTCAGGTGGATTCCTCTAATTCTAGAAGCACACTTTTCCTTCTTCAGGAAGACTAATTAAATCTTGTGCAGTCAGGCAAATAATAGACACCATTTCAATTTCCTCACATGTTCAGAATGAAGCAGATAATTTTTTAGACACCTTCCCCAGAAAAAGCAGTCTAAAGCATGTGACTTTTTTAAAAATAAAATCACTTGTTACATGTGAGTGACAATTCCCCTTTTGTGGCTTCGAACATAAAAGTGACTTTGCTGAGGTCTCAACCCCAGCTGCACACCAGGCAAATAAGACAGTTTATTAAAATAAACACAGCAGGGAGCTTCAGAGCCAACCCATGATCTCATTATTTTTTTTTTCAATGCAGTTTATTCAGGAACATTGAACAATCCTCGGACCCCGGGGAAAGCCAGCCCACAGCTTAAATAGCCTCTGGGTAGCCAACCCAGGCGTGCCATGGGGGCAATGCAGATAGGTCCACATACATGGAAGCAAGCCAGATCCTCGGCCTTAGCCAAATGTGGAGTTGTTCGTGACAGAGAGCACTCACCATCGGGAAGGTGGAAGGCGGAAACCAGCTCCATCTTTAAGGCATAGCATTCCGCAGCTCTCTACAGTTCCCCCTTTTTGTTTTAGACGCATCAGGCAAGAGTAGAGGTCTGATCTCTGATATTAGAAATAAATTGGGACTTTGTACAGATGTTCATTTAGGTGTCATCCACCCAAAGAGCATCAGACCGTCCGATACCTTTTTCTCAGAGGCGGGACCTGGGGCATCAACCCACATGCAATCAGACATGCTCTTCTCTGGGTCCGAATCGGCTGACCCTGAGTACAGTGCTTAGCCTCGCATCCTGAGCGTATCATTTTAGCTTTTTATGGTATCCAACCATGCTTGGGGAGAATGTCCTGCTTCAATGACTGTAAAGGCCTGAATGATCATGGCTGCATCACACTGTTGTGAGACTCTAATCTTGCATATATACCACAGGCAAACCAAGGAGACCAACACCAGAAGGCCTGCTAACACTCCCATGCCCGCCCATTCCTTCAGATGATTCATGGCTGCAGCAATCCATGTTGATAATCCTGTGGCTAGTCCTGCGTCCACTCCGGTAGAATTTACTGTGACAATGGCCACTCTCAGCTGCTCCATCGTAGTATCGAATTCTCCAGTCCAATTACCTAAAATATAGCTCGACAATTGTTTAGACAGATTTGCAGCGCAGGAAAAATTCTCATGTTGTATGCTAGTGACACAAAGTCCAGCATACTTTCATTGACAGCCAGGTTGAGCGATTTGCCATAGGGTATCAATTCGCTCCTGCAAGAGGTCAATCCTCTGATTGAACACCATCAAGCTTCCTTTTAGTTGAGCATTAATTCCTTTATGTACAACTAAGGCATGAGCTACATTGGCTAAATGAGTATTCAGGGTCTGAGCAGTCTGTCCAGTATGACTCATGGCTAATGCCCTGGTGGTAGCTCCAACAGCCGTCAATGAGATGGTAGTAACAATGGTGGCTGTAGTTCCAAGATCCCTTTTCTGTCTGAAGAGAGTCATAGCGTGAGGGGCATCAATGGGCATAGGCACCCAGTGAGGCATGCGAGTAACCAGGGCATACCTAACTTTCCTAGCATTCCAGCATTGGGCAAAAAAGCAAGTATGATTACCACAATTACTTGGCTCTATCTGGCTAATAATGAATAAAAATGGGGGATATAGACAAACAGGTGTGGGCTTATAGGAAATATTATGAGAAGCCTTAACCCCTCGTTGGAACATCCTGTGTCAGTTCTAGAACTAGCAGTGGTGGTGTCTGAGGTCTGAGTAGGTTCAGGAGACCATTGCCCCCAGGGGCGAGATGTACTCCATGCCAATTGACTAACTCCATGTTTTCCTCCAATTTTGAAAGTCATTTAAGGTTCTTAAATTATTTTTTCCCTTTTTTCTTAAATTTTTCATCAATTACACTTTATTCATTCTGCATCCCCCCATAAGCCCCTCCCTCCTCCCATCCCAATCCCACCCTCCCTCCTCCCTCTGCTTGCATGCCACTCCCCAAGTCCACTAATAGGGGAGGTTCTCCTCTCCTTTCTGATCTTAGTCTGTCAGTTCACATCAAAAGTGGCTGTATTGTCCTCTACTGTGGCCTGGTAAGGCTGCTCCCCCCCCAGAGGGAGGTGATCAAAGAGCAGGCCAATCAGATTATGTCAGAGGCAGTCCCTCTTCCCATTACTATGTAACCCAATTGGACTCTGAACTGCCCTGGGCTACATCTGTGCAGGGGTTCTAGGTTATCTCCATGAATAGTCCTTGGTTGGAGTATGAGTCTCTGGGAAGTTCCCTATGTTCAAATTTTCTTGTTCTGTTGCTCTCCTTGTGGAGACCCTGTCCTCTCCAGCTCTTACTATTTCCCAGTTCTTACCTAAAAGTCCGTTCACTCTGCTCAACAGTTGCCCATCAGGCTCAGCATCTGCTTTGATAGTCCGAAGGGCAGAGGTTTTCAGAGGCCCTCTGTGGTAGGTTCCTAGGTTGTTTCCTGTTTTCTTCTTCTTCTGATGTCCATCCTCTTTGCCTTTCTGGATGGGGTTTGGACGTTTTAGTTAGGGTCCTCTCTCTTGCTTAGTTTCTTTAGATGCACAGGTTTTAGTGGGTTTGTCCTATGTTGTATGTCTATATGAGTGAGTATATACCATGTGTGTCTTTTTGCTTCTGAGACAACTCACTCAGGATGATCCTTTCCAGATCCCACCATTTACCTGCAAATTTCATAATTTCCTTATTTTTCATTGCTGAGTAATATTCCATTGTGTAGATGTACCACAATTTCTGCATCCATTCTTCAGTTGAGGGGCATCTGGGTTGTTTCCAGCTTCTGGCTATTACAAATAAAGCTGCTACAAACATGGTTGAGCAAATGTCCTTTTTGTGTACTTGAGCCTCTTTTGGATATATGCCCAGTAGTGGTATGGCTGGATCTTGAGGAAGCGCTATTCCTAGTTGTCTGAGAAAGCGCCAGATTGATTTCCAGAGTGGTTGTATAAGTTTACATTCCCACCAGCAGTGGAGAAGGGTTCCCCTTTCTCCACAACCTCTCCAGCATGTGTTGTCACTTGAGTTTTTGATCTTGGCCATTCTCATGGGTGTAAGGTGAAATCTCAGGGTTGTTTTGATTTGCATTTCCCTAATGGCTAATGAGGTTGAGCATTTCTTTAAGTGCTTCTCTGCCATTCGGTATTCCTCTACAGAGAATTCTCTGTTTAGCTCTGTTCCCCATTTTTTAAGTGGATTACTTGGTTTGCTGCTTTTCAGCTTCTTTAGTTCTTTATATATACTGGATATGAGTCCTCTGTCAGATAAAGGGTTGGTGAAGATTCTTTCCCAATCTGTAGGTGGTCGCTTTGTTTTGATGACGGTGTCCTTTGCTTTACAGAAGATTTTCAGTTTCATGAGGTCCCATTTATTGGTTGTTGCTCTTAGAGCCTGTGCTGTTGGTGTTCTGTTCAGGAAGTTTTCCCCTGTACCAATGAGTTCTAGGGTATTTCCCACTTTTTTTTCAAGCTGATTTAATGTGTCTGGTTTTATGTTGAGGTCTTTGATCCACTTGGACTTCAGTTTTGTGCAGGGTGACAAGTATGGATCTATTTTCATTTTTCTACATGTAGACATCCAGTTAGACCAGCACCATTTGTTGAAGATGCTATCTTTTTTCCATTGTATGGTTTTGGCGTCTTTGTCAAAGATCAGGTGTCCATAAGTGTGTGGGTTTATTTCTGGGTCCTCTGTTCGGTTCCATTGATCCCATGATCTCATTATTAATTTCCACTGTTTCTTGGGCTTTCCAATAGAAACAGTCAACCCTATCTTTAATTGATTTAATTTAGAAAGCAATTTAAGATTTAAAACTAAATCCTCACAACCATGATTCAGTGTCATGGATTTATTTGACTTCATACAAATTGAATTTTGTACTTGTACTATCTTTCTGGCTAAAGGCTATTTATATATTAATGTATTTCCTAATACTCAGGATCCTAAAGAACTCATCTAAAGAATCACACAGGTTTATTGCAATAACCACAGGTAGGGTGTGCACCCAGAAATAAGTTTAACACTAGAACCCATTCTCCCTTCATGAATATTATATAAATAAGTAAGTGTGTTGGTGCCAATTTCTCTCCTCTTTTTTCTTCTTCCTCCCTCTCCTCCCCCTCCTTCTTTCCCTTTCTCCCTCTCTCCTTCTCCCACCCCTCCTCCTTCTTCTCTCCCCTTCTCCTTCCTTAGGCAGGATCTCACTATGTGGCTCTAGCTGTCCTGGAACACACTAGATAGATAGTTCTCTGTCCTGAACTCAGAGATCCTCCTGCCTCTTCCTCTGCCTCTGCCTCTGCCTCCCAGGTGCTGGGATTAGTTCTTGGTTCTTATTAAAGACCTTTAGATAGTTTCCTTACATTTTGTCATTTTTCTTCCACATGAGTGCAGATGGAATGACAAATGAAACAGGCAAAAAAGTAAGAGTAAACTCTAGCCAAGCAAGAACATAATAAAATGTGAGCTATCACTCACTTCACGCTGTGACTCACCCAGCAGTGACAAGCATCCTCCTGTGCTGGCAGTGTGCTCAGAGGTGAGGATAGCAAGGCAAGACCAGCCCCCACACCTGCTCTCAGGCCCCTTTGCTGTTTTGTTCAGGATTTCCTGAAGCCTCCGATTATACAGCACTTGTAGATATGATTACTGTATTTCTTTTTTTTGTTTGTTTTATCTTTCATTCTTACAATGTATTTTATTTTTTACACATGCTACAAGTGCGTCTGAATACACAGATGAACATTTGAGTTGCTCTCACATTCTACCCTGCCATGGTTTTTCTGTTTTTCCACCACCAGTGTGTTTTCTGTTGTTGTTTTCAGAGCACGTCAAATCTGGTCCATTTCAGGGCACTTTGGTCTGCTGTCTCTGCAGATCCACACTGGACGACTGGACGACTACCCCGCCCCCTTTGAGACTTCAGTTCAATACTAACTCTTCAGACACACAAGCCAGAGTTACTTTTCTCTCCTTCCCATCCAGAGGCATACTTGACTGCATTTCTCTTTTCTGTTTTCTTCATACACTGAAGAAGTATTTGAATTTAATGTGTTTAGTTACCTGTTCCATGAGGGCAAAAGCCCAAAAGGCCATTTCTCTGTCTCAGGTCAGCTTCATTCTGCCAGGCTTAGGTTCCTCATCAAGTATTTACTCAATGAGTTAAGAAACATAATTTTTTTTCCAAATATGCATTTTTCCTTTATGCACAATCGTGCTTTCATAATAGTACCTAGAAGCTGAGACTGACAGAGTAGCTGAAGTTGTCAAGACCACACAGTGGGTCACTGCTGACCGGATATACCCTCTGAAGCTACCTGACAGCGCGTCTGCGTGCCCATTTACCTACCTAGTGACTGAGGTAGCAGTATAGCTACGATAAGACCAACAACATAGTCAGCATGATTGTCTGTCTGTCCGTCCAGCAAACCACCTCCCTATCCACACATGCTCACACCCTTGGAAGGGCTACAGATGAGAAGCACAGAGGCTCTCTAACAGCAGGCCCTGCTCCCGGGACAAGAGCACTGCTCATGCCCAGTTCTAGTCAGTGTTGTGGAACAAGCATAATTAGTTGAACAATACAAACCATACTTGCTATGAGAACTTGCAAAGAAGTAAAGAGCTTAACTGGGAAGGCTCCCTGTAGGAATCAGGGGTGAGAACAAAGGCTGCAGGATGCGGAGATCCCTGGAATCAGCGCCGAAGCTGCCCTGGGGCCCGTGTGTCATGGGTCAAGTGGGACAAGTAGGTGTGGGCCACAGTACCCAGTAAGAGGCCCAGTGAGACCTGAGAAAAGCAGTGGGGCTCCGGAGTGGCAGGGTTCACACCCTTCCAGAGTAGGTGAAACATTAAAAATGTAAGACAAACCTGGGCCAGGCAGGCTGGTAGTGAAAGGGCACAGGGCTCCCCAGGGAGCCAGAGGCTTCGGCTACAGCCTCCAAAGCAAGTGGTAAGTGGTGTCACCTGCAGTGAGGGGGTTAGAAGATGCCAGCTTTCTCTACAGCTGAGAGCAGGGTGAAAGTCTTGAACAAAAACAGAGAGAGAGAGAGAACGAAAGAATGAAAAAAGAAAGAAAGAGAAGGGGAGAGGGAGGGAAGGAAGGAAGGAAGGAAGGAAGGAAGGAAGGAAGGAGCAGAAGGAAGCTCCTTCAGCCAGCCCTCCTTCTTGCAGACCCTGTCTTTTGAGAAGCTCTAATAATCCCCACTTTGGTGCTATGGTATTTAAATGAGGCCATACTTTTCAACCGGAAAGGAACCATGCAAGCAAAAGTAAGGAGCTTCCCCAACCTCGCCACCCACCACACAGCCCACAGCCAACCTCCATGATGCTCATCTTTGTAACTGTTCTTCCTCAGAGCCAGAGCAGTCAAGCAGACCACCCCTGTGCACTGCTCAGGTAGCTCTACTGCACCACAGGGGCCCCCAACCCTGCTCTTTCAGGGGGACACTACCCTATCCTGGCCAGATTTTTCCTCAGGGAGTTTGTAAAGCCAACCTCAGATGACTCCAGTTTCTAAGCCTCAATGATTAAACAAACATTAAATCAAGGTAAATTTATTTTTAAAATATCAAATCGGCTGACTGGTGGTGCATGCCTTTAATCCCAGCACTGGGACGCAGAGGAAGGTGGGATTTTTAGTTCAAGGACATCCCAGTCTAAATAGTGAATTCCAAGACAGCCAGAACAACACAGAGAAACCCTGTCTCAAAAAAAAAATCATTAAGTCTACTTCTCCACAGAACTTAGCAGGAGGGATGTCTAGGCCAGAGACTCCATTCATCTCCAATTTTCACTGTTCAGCTCTGCCACCCCATTGGATCTTACACAGCAGCATACTAGGATGAGGAGGGCCTTGGACACTGCCTAACAGTGACTGCTTCACACATTGACAAGCTCCCTGTTGTGGGAATTTAAGTGTAAATTCAGTCAACTTTTTGGTGGTTTTGCTTTCTTGTCCTCTCTTTCTCTCTATCACACCCTCTCTGGATAGGGCCTCATATATCCCTGGTATGTGTGTGGCTGGTGATCAAAACCTGGGCTTTGCACATACCAGGTGAGCAACCTAGCAACTTAGCCACATCCCCAGATCTAAAAACTTTGTAATGCTCCAATCCAATACAAAACTCAAAAGGCACCAAAAGCAAAACTGCAAACACTCTCCCGCCCTTGCTCCCCAGTCAAGTACCTCAGTGTACTATGCAAATGTGAGTTCTGTCCTATTCTCAAAGGGCAGAAGAGAACACATATTCCCAATTCTCACTTTTCCCACATAATGATGAAATCTGATAGCTGTGTCTCTTTAAAAATGCTTACATATAGCATGAGAAATCCCCCCCCCAATTAGGCTGTTTCCAGCTTTTAGTTTATAACCAATGCCAGTGTGAATGTCTGTGTGGTTTTTGTATACAACTGTACACAGGAACATAAATTTGCTGCTTAAGTTGTTTTCTCCAGCTGAAAGTGGAGAAGAAAAAGCCATGCCTCAGTGGTTCCTGCCTGTGATACCAGTGCTGGGAGGTGGAGGCAAGAGTCTTGGAAGTTCACCTTAGTTCCAGGCCTGTCTTAGCTTCTCTGAGAGCAGGACCTGTGCCTGGCCAGGAATCCCATCTCTCAAAACTGGTATCTCATCTGCTGCCTCAAATACACCCTTGTCTCCCTGGCCATGAGAGTGGAGATGTCCCTTCACAGTCCTCCCAACATAGACCAGCACTATGGAAGGACTAGACTTGCTCAGCCTAGACTTGCTTGGCTCTGTTGTGAATTTGCTGTGTTACTGAGGTAAGCTACTAACTTCAACTCACTCCTCAGATGAAAGCTGTCACCTGGTTAGAATCACGAATAATTGGATAATACGTATAAAGGCCTAGCAGGGTGCCTGATATATAGTAATTGCTGAACAAATATTAGTCATTGTGCACACAGGCACACACCATTATGTCATGAAATCCAAGTGTGTAATCCAATTCTCTGCACAACACAATAGTTTATAGCTGTGAAGTTCAGAGCTGTAAGTAGAATGCAGGGCAGAGACCATGGCTGCTCCACACTAACAAAAGATCAACTGATATCTTCGGTGAGATGCCATCCAAAGATTACTCCTTGTTCACAAGCATTAGCTCCAGTTTTCCTGTCAGCCCTTACCTTATAAAAGAGGAACAAAGGCAAGGCTTTGTTTAAGTTCAATACCACAGATTCCAGCAAATGTTTGTCTTTCCCTTTTAAAGCTCCCTCCGCCCACACCACGCCCCAGCAAACCCATAAAAAAGCCATTTGCCCTGCTCGGCTGTGTGTAACTCAATCCTTCTGAGACCTCTCCCAGGAGCCTCTCCCAGTGCTCTCTTTACTTTTGAGACCATGGGATGCCCTATAATATTCTCTATCAGATAACCTGCCTAATCGGCCTAAGTTAAGCAAAATACTAACTTAGTCTAAGTGAATGGTAACTTCTGCACAAACGGCTTTATCTTTTAACTGCCATAGAAGCTCCCTAAGAAAAGGCATCAACTTCCTGTTGATGCTGTGGGGTAGGGAACCAGCAAAGTTATGAACCTTGCTCACCCGGAACTATGGCATCCTTTAGGCAGTCCATTCTCTCTCTCTGTGCATTCTGAAAACCAATGTTTGCACATCTTGTCCCCTCCTCTGGTGTCCAGGAGTTCAAGGAAGAGTTCAAGGGAGAGTCCATTTAGAAGCATGCCCTAGGAAGGTACACCATGACTACCAAATTTAGATTTTTGTAAATTACTTTTCAGATTTATGCATTTTATTCTATGAACAGAAGTGTTTTGCGTGTGTGTGCGTGGTGTGTGTATGTGGTGTGTGTGTGTATGTATGTATGTATGTATGTATACCATTTGCATGGCCCAGGCTCTATGAGTTTAGAAGCATCAGACCCTTCAAAGCTGGAGTCACAGATGGTTGTGAGCCACCATGTGAGTGCTGGAAATAGAACTTGGGTCCTCTACAAGACTAGTGCTCTTAACCACTAAGTCATCTCCAGACTCAGAAGTTTAGCTTTCTAAGAGCCCTGTACTTGGCACAGAGCACCAATAAAGCAGGGTGTGA
This sequence comes from Meriones unguiculatus, assembly GCF_030254825.1. Taxonomy (NCBI): domain Eukaryota; kingdom Metazoa; phylum Chordata; class Mammalia; order Rodentia; family Muridae; genus Meriones; species Meriones unguiculatus. The sequence goes on along the minus strand of NW_026843646.1, from coordinate 15,952,271 downwards.
TTGCACAAGCCTGTAATTCCAGCACTGGGCAATGGTGGCAGGATTATCAAGAGATCACAGCCAGCCTCTGCTACATGAAAGCTTGACTCAACAACAGCACCTGTTAGACATCTCAGATGAAAAAAGAAATACTGGAAAAGAGACAGCTAGATGAGGCTGGAAAAATGATTCAGCAATTAAGTGCATTCAGTGCTCTTCCAGAGGATCCAAACTTGGTTCCTAGCACCCATGTTTGTGAGAGACCAAAAGATAAGCAGCGATTGTTAACACTATGTAGAGTAGGCGCGGTATAGCAGTAAGTTCCCTGAGGGAAGAGCTACCTCGCTGCATTCTTTCCCGCCTTCCCGGTTCCGGGTGGGTACGTGACTCGGCTCACAATCTGCCTTCCCGCCTTCCCTGTTCTGGGTACGTGACTCGACTCACAATCTGCCTTCCCACCTTCCCTGTTCCGGGTACGTGACTCGACTCACAATCTGCCTTCCCGCCTTCCCTGTTCTGGGTACGTGACTTAACTACGGCTTTGTTCAAACCACCCAATCAGACCCCTGTAACTATGCTTCTCGCTTCTGTAACCGCGCCTCATGCTCCCGAGCCCTATAAAAACCCGTCACCCCAACCGAGAGGCGCGCAAGTCCTCCGATAGGCTTGGTCACCCCGGGTACCCGTGTATCAAAATAAACCTCTTGCGGCTTGCATCCGAAGGCTGGTCTCGCTGTTCCTTGGGAAGCGGGGTCTCCCCGTCTAGATAGGCTCCTGGGAGTCTTTCATTTGGAGGTCCCACCAAGATCTGAGACCCCCGCCCAGGGACCACCGACCCAGCGTCGGGAGGTAAGACCTGCCGGCTTCTTGTTCTGTGAGTCTTGTGTCTCACAGAACGGTCTGTCTTTGTGTGAGTTCATTTCCAGGGGGTTCGAGTCCCCCTGTGGTCTGGACTTGGCCAGGTCATCTGTATCAGACGGAAACTAGAAGGAGCCGACGGGCTTGGACTTCTTTTCCGTGCCTCCTGGGAGACGTCTCAGGAGTGCCTGGTAGGGGAATCATTTGCTTCCCCGTCTGAAAGGTAACCCTTCTTGGGTTCCCTCCTGTCTGGAAACACGAGCCGAGTGGGACTCTTTGGGGCGACGCCCCTGAGAGAAGGCTACGTGCTTCATCTGGGAGACGGAGGAACCGGACCTCCGACAAGGTCTCCATCTGAATTTTTGTGTTCGCTTTGGCACCGATCTCGTACCGCGCGGTTTGTGTTGTCTTCTGTCTGCCTGATTTTTGTCATAAGTGTAGTGAGTGTTGTTTGTCTGTCTACCTTTTGTTTTCTGTTCTGAAAGGCCTCACGAAATTTGTTTAAAATGTGTGCCTATGCGCCTTATTAGATCCATAAGCGCATATTGTATAGGCTGCCACGTGGTCTAAAGTGTCTCAGTGTCTCGCCGCCATCTTGACTTCACCATGTGATTTTATAATGTAACCACCATCTTGGTATGGATAAAAAAAAAAAAAGAAAAACCTTGGTCAAATAATTCTCATTTCCTTCTAGGTTAAAAGGATAGCTTATTTTAAATTGGTATTGGTTTTAAAAATTAAATTGCTTGCACTGGTAAATTCTGGTTTTAAAATCTGGTTTTAATTTTAAAGATTATGTTTATGCCTTGTGACTTCTACAAAAGGGGCACTTTGTTTTAATATTGCAAAAACGGGTTTTAAAAAATTGTTTAAAGTTTATCAGACATTTGGGTATGACTATGACTGAGAAAATTGCAGTTTTTGAAATGTATCTTATGGAGAGCTGTTTGTTTGATAAGCTGCTTTGTTTATAAAAAAAACATGTTTACACCCTGTTCTTTATCTTGAGACAAAGAAAAGGGGAAGTTTCACCAAGTTCCTTAAAGCTTGTTCTAAGTTCCTTAGAGTTTGGTTGTTACCTTTATGTTATCAGATGCAGGAAAGTTATTTTAAAAAAAAATTTGGCAGTTTCAGAACTCCTCTTTATAGTAATGTAACTTGCTTTTGCTTTGCCTATAAAAAGCAAATCGTACGTAGACTCTGGGCTTCGGCAGGATCATGTCAGAATGGAAAGGATTTTAGTGAGAGTTTTTATGTTGTCTAAAAAGCAAGAAAGAGAGCAAAAAAGTAAGCATGTCTGGTTAAGCCAGAAAAGAAAAGCTAGAAATCTAAATGTATATAGCATGTTGCAGAAGGTTAGTGGATGTGTTATAAAAAGCCAGAGAGTTAATATGATTTAAAGAAAAACTGTATTTTAAAATGTTATACTTCATTTAAAAGGCTGGTGATTCCTCATTACAAAATGTTTTTTTATGCTCTTTTAAGGAAAAAATTTTAGCTGATAGGTTTGGTATGGCTAAAATAATTACAGTTTAAAATTGTTCTGTTATGTAGTTGGTTCTAAAGCTTGTTCGATTACTGGGAACTTTTGGTTGTGGGGGATTATGGAAGCTCCGAAGTGTTTGCTGTATCATCAGCACCTAATGGCCATGTTTGGTATTGTCAGTCACAGCCTGTGCTAATGCTAGCACATGGCCAGCCGCCATGATGGTTCAGCAATGGAGAGCTCGTAAAGCTGTAGTTTGGCTGCCATGTTTGTTTAAGGATTCCAGCTCAGTTCGGTTACACGTGGCCAGCCGCCATGCTGGTCCGGAGATATGTTTAGTCATTAGTGCTAAATGCAAAGCTTTTTAATGTTCAATTTTAATGCAAGTGGTAGGAGCATCAAGATTAGCTAGCCTCTCTATAAACTGTATCCGATTAAAAGGTTTGCTTTGATTTTAGTTCAGAAAGAACAGATTTAAAGTCATGCTAAATACTGCAGTTGAGCCTTACCTAGTCTCTTGTCTATTTGTCTTAAAATATATACTTCTAGGACATGCATCTCGAAAATATGCTAGAATTTGAGATCATAGCATTCTGTTTTATAGGACACAGTTTAGAGCAGATGATAAAAACAGAGTAACTCGGATATGCTGGCCCTCAAGCTTGTCAGAAATCTGAATTAGGCATTTTAACATGTGTAAGCTTATTGTGACAGGAAGTCCCGCAATCCTGGCAGTAGGTCCCCCAAGGTCTCTGAGAAGATTTGGGCACAACGACAGATGAATGCTACTCTGGATTGTGGTATGCTAACCACTGGGCAATACTGCCTCAACTGGCCTACTGTTAGGGCCCAGCCAAAACTGTGGACACCTGGAGTCAATGTTTCACATTGCTAAGGGCGAGGTGAGGCCATTCTCTCGTTTCTTTCTCCACAGAAACAGTCTCTCATCTTATGTGCCTGGCAGAACTGCGTCTGTTCAGGATGCTGAAACACAGGAGCCAGGGACACTGCCTAGGTAATGGGCTAACTAGTCATCCCTGTCATTTTGATTGGCACGTGGATTGGTATTTATTTAGCTTATAATTTATCCTTCTCAGGTCTCTGAACACCTTGACGGCTATGCTAAGCTTACGGTAGCTTTGCAGCTAGAGAAAAGACAATTAGATCGACTGTTAGCTCATTGATCAACTCATTAGCTAGAACCACAGAGTACTAGATACCTTATTTAGAAAAAAAGACAGGTTTGCCTTGCTCACAGGACTCATGTCTTATGATAAATAAGTGGAGCTTATATAGAGTCTGAGAATATAGGAGTTTAGGTTGTAAAAATCTAGAGTGTTATTATTTAGTTTAAAAAAATGTTTCAGGGTTGATAAATTCAAAAGATTGGAGAGTCTAAGTAGTTTTTTTAAGATATAATTAAAGCAGATTAAAAATGGGAAATATTTTAAATTTCTCCCCCCTTTGCTACTGTTGTGCTTATGTTATAAAATTTTAAAAGTTCAGAGTGTTGACATTGATCAATAGAGTTCTGATAAGTTGATGGAGCAATAACTGCTTATTATTCAGTCACCAGGTTAAGATTTTAATTTCCTTTGTTGGCTTCTGAAGATAGACTAAAGGTGCTTCTTGTTATTTTAAAAACATCTGTTTAATGTGTGTATCTGACCCAAAAGTCATAGCTTTTAGTATGGTATTCTTAATATCTGCCATTTCTGGGGTAGATTTTGACACAGAAATATCCTAAACCTATTCCTTCTAGTTGCTTTGTTAAGGAAAGTCCAAGCATCCAGGGTTTAGCACTAAAAGCCAGTAATGTATTTCTGCCTAACTTTCCAGTGTAAACATAAAAGTAAAAGTGAAAACTAAAAGTATATGCTGAGTGTATAAGAATGGCCAAGCTTCATTCGTGACTAATTACAAACAGCTATGCCCACAAAAAAAAATGTTACTGTGGACACACTTAGGTTGTGTATAAAGGTTATAAAACAAACAGCTAACTGATACTCATTCAGTGGGATGCAGTTTTACCTGTTACTCTCAAAATGTTTGATTTGCTGAGATGTTACTTTTCTGAGTATTTAAAATTATGTATATTTCCTTTTGTGTACTAAAATTTCATGTGAGTTTCAGGATGTGACCTGGATCTGGCATAGCTCAAAAGGATCGCAGATGAGATTTTCCCTGATCTTTCCCATTTAATAGACAAATTTTAACTTCTCTCTCCAGTCTGAATTTGTCTCAGCAGATCTTCACCTGTTTAACTCTGTCCGGGATCAGCTGTGGACTGCAAGCTGAGATCTGGACTTCCTGGAAACTGACATGATTGCTCCCTGCCTCTTCGGGTGGATCAATGAACCAGATGCTTGGGACTTCCCCATTGCCCAGCCTTTGACTGGCATTTCAGCCTTCCTAGCCCCTGATGCCTACGGTCCAACGGTCAGCTCGAAGAAGCTCCAGAAGACGGATCTACGCCCAAATTCCCCCTAGCAGGCTGAAATGCTAAGTCAAAAGGGGCTCCCTGGCATTAGCTATTGTCTTGGACATCTGCTTAGCTGAAATGGACACTAATATTGCAGCAACTGGGCTAAAAGCCTAGAGAGATCCTGTAATAGTTCTCCTTGGCTTACTACCCCTATATCCACCCTGAAGGGACCCCAGATCCCATTATAAAAAATAATCTATAAGATACAAGGGGTCATATCTGGAAGACCCAAGATTGGGTCTTCAAATGATCGTAGGAAAGGGGGAAATGAGAGACCAAAAGATGAGCAGCGATTGTTAACACTATGTAGAGTAGGTGCGGTATAGCAGTAAGTTCCCTGAGGGAAGAGCTACCTCGCTGCATTCTTTCCCACCTTCCCGGTTCCGGGTGGGTACGTGACTCGGCTCACAATCTGCCTTCCCGCCTTCCCTGTTCTGGGTACGTGACTTAACTACGGCTTTGTTCAAACCACCCAATCAGACCCCTGTAACTATGCTTCTCGCTTCTGTAACCGCGCCTCCTGCTCCCGAGCCCTATAAAAACCCGTCACCCCAACCGAGAGGCGCGCAAGTCCTCCGATAGGCTTGGTCACCCCGGGTACCCGTGTATCAAAATAAACCTCTTGCGGCTTGCATCCGAAGGCTGGTCTCGCTGTTCCTTGGGAAGCGGGGTCTCCCCGTCTAGATAGGCTCCTGGGAGTCTTTCATTTGGAAGTTTACAACTGCCTATAACTCCAGTTCAAGGGGAATCTGACAGCCTCTTTTGGCCTCTACGGGAAATGCATACAAACACACACACACCCAAATAAAAATTAAAATGAAAAAATGAAAGAGGAGGAGGAAGAAAAGAAATAGCAAACCTGAGACATGATAGGTACTGAGTTTAAGGATAGCTTTTAATTAGCATAATCTCACTCACCTAAAGTAACTATAAAGTTGTACAAGATTAAAAAATTCTGTTCTCCCCATTTCACTGCTTTCTTGTAGTGAAATGTCACTGCCATCACAGACCTGCTCTGTTAACAAGTTGTCTCTTAAACTCAGAGGGACTGTACTGTCCACTCCTGGCTCACATGCAGGGACTGGGTGGGGCTTGCTCACCACTAGCTGCACCTTGAGAGAGGAGCACCTGAAGGAAGAAACCAACACACAGGAGGAGAGACAAGGGAAGTTGCTCTACAGGACACAGGTCCTCAGATCTCTACACACTGACTCTGCCTACTTGCCCTATAGTACAGGTGCTGCTAGGCACTGCTTCCCATTGGCTTTTGTCTTCCTCAGAGACAGATTTACAGATGGATGGAGACCTCTTATCTTCAGTTGTCATCAGCCAGCCATCTCAACAACCACTCCTCAAAAAACAGCCTCAGCTTTAGATGACATCTTTTAAATATTAGAGCAAACTCAGATACTTAACATTAATTAGAAGTAGACTAGTAAGGAAGCAGGGCTCAGGGGAAATGTCAGCACGCCATGGCCACAATCACCTGATGGGTTTCTACAGGTACAAGCTTACAGACAACTTTTTATTCTAAATCCTCTCTCTCTCTCTCCATTCCTCCTCCTCCTCTCTCTCCTGTGGGGTGTGTGTGAAGGTCAGAACAACTTGCAGTGTGTTTGCTTATTTGATTGCTTAAGTTGCACATACCTTCATCTTCTCTGAAAATAATCTCCATCTTAGTTTTGTTTGTGTGTTAGATGCTGGGCCTCTTGCATGGTTTTGAACAAAAGGAAAAGAACAAAAAGTCTCTACTATTCATGACAGGAAAAAAGTATAAAAGAAAAACACAAGCCCATAAATGTGAAAATAAATTTCAGGATACCAGAGAAAGAACTAGAGAGGTGAGTAGATAGAGAATAAATGTGTAAAGGTAGAAAGAACCCAGTTAAATACCTCAGAACTGCAGTCTTGGGAAATGCTGCTCTTTAGTATGTACAGAGTAGAAAGACCCACTAATGTTAGGCTATTCAGAGCACGCATGTGTGAGTGGGCACGTACACACACATTCAGCAGAGATTGTTGATGTCAAGTTAGTCTACACACATACAAGCACTCAGCTGAAGAGAGCAAAATATCTGAAGTAGTAGCTACGTCCATTCTGGTCAATGGTTTGGGCTTTTGTTATTGTTGGTGGTGGTAGTTCTTTTTGGTTTTTCAAGACAGGGTTTCTCTGTGTAGTCCTGGCTATCCTGAAACTCACTATGTGGACCAGGCTGGACTCAAACCACAGAGATCCACCTGGCCTCTGCCTCCTGAGTGATGGGATTAACAATGGTTTTTATGATACAAACAAGTAATGCTCCAGGGCATAAGGATAAGGAAAGCTCTGGGCTCTGAAGTGTTAAAACAGCACACCAGCTTTTCTGGGGGCCGGCTGCTGTGGGGCTGAGGATGTTAAACATGGGGCCTGTGGCCAAGCAGGAAGAGTCATTTAATCCGCTTTGCTGAGGAGGTGAAGCTGATGCCCATCTTCCCTCCTGGGCCCATGTAAGTTGCACTCTGCAATTATTGGAAAAGGAAAATTATAGCACTTTTTTTTGGTCTCATTGTAATGGATGATTTGCTTCCATGAAGATGGGTAGGACAGGAGCCTGAGGGTAGCATCCACCCTTCCATCTACCTAATCTTGCAGGACTGGGATGCAAATTGGAAGTTGAGATGCAAAGAAATGTCCTCCATGACATCTCTTAGCCCTGTACATCCAGTTGCATCCTAAACATCTGTTGATACAGACGTGTTTCTGAAACTCTCTTCCTGAGACTGGAAGAACATTCACTGGTAATCTAATAATAAAGGGATGAGTGGGACACATCAAGTCCTTAAGTGCAGCTAGTGGAAGGTATTCAGGCAAACAGGACAGACAGCATCAAACAGGAAGCCTTGTTCTACCCTGACAGGCAGAGACGCTAAATCCAAAGGCAGCAAAGAATACCCTACTATGCCAGCTTAATATTACTGAATTATTTTAGGTTGCTTTTGTTTGTTTGTTTCAAGATGGGGTTTCACCATTTAGCCCTGGCTCTCCTGGAACTAGCTCTGTAAACCAGGATGTCCTCAAACTCATAAATACATCAGTCTGCCTCTACCTCCCCAGTACTGGGATTAAAGGCATGTACCACCACAGCCTGGCAGGTTTTTCTTTAAAACTTGTCAAAAGAAAGGCCAACAAGATGTCTTAGTGGGCAAAACTACTTGCCACACAAGCTTGGCAATCTGAGACCTGTTCCCACAACCTAGATAGGGAGTTAGGGATGCTGGTGTGTCTGTAATCCCACAGTCCTCCTGAGAGATGGGATGCAGAGACAGGAAGTTTATGTCCTCCTGCCTGGACTGTGGAGGGTGACAGAGACAAGAGACCCTGACTCAGAACAAGGTACAAAGAGAGATACAACTCTGGGAAAGTGTCCTCTAAGCTCTACATGCATGTCCTCACTCCTGTGCACCCAGGCTCACACAGAGAGACACATTAATAATAATAATAGACAGTAAACAAAAATTTTTCTAAAGAAAGATGTAATAGACTCGTCTTTAGTGGTGGTGAAGGAGAAATATTTTTTAATTCTTTATTAATTACACTTTATTTATTTTGTATCCTTCCTGTGGTTCCCTCCCTCCTCCCGTCCCAATCCCTCCCTTCCTCCCCCCTCTGCATGCATGCCCCTCCCCAAGTCCACTCTTAGGGGAGGTCTTCTTTTCCTTCCTTCTGATCCTATTCTATTAGGTCTCATCAGGAGTGACTGCATTGTCTTCTTCTGTGGCCTGGTAAGGCTGCTCCCCACTCAGGAGGAGATGATCAAAGAGCAGGCCAATCAGTTCATGTCAGAGACAGTCCCTGTTCCTATTACTATGGAACCCCACTTGGACACTGAACTGCCATGGGGTATTATCTGTGTAGGGGTCTTAGGTTATCTCCATGCATGGTCCTTGGTTGGAGTATATCTCAGGAAAGACCTCTGTGCTCAGATTTTTTGGTTATGTTGCTCTCCTTGTGGAGCTCCTGTCCTCTCCAGATCTTACTGTCTCCCACTTCCTTCATAAGATTCCCTGCACTCTGCCCAAAGGTTGGCAATAAGTCTCAGTATCTGCTTTGATAGTGTACAGGGCAGAGCCTTTCAGAGGTCTCTTTTTCTCCTTCTTCTGATGTTCATCCTCTTTGCTTTTCTGGATAGGGATTGCACTCATATAGACATATAATATAGGATAAACCTACTAAAATCTGTACACCTAAAGAAACTAATCAAGAGGGAGGACTTTTGCTATGCTCGATCCCTATTGAGAAATATTTTTACTGAATTAAGATTCTTCCAAAATATTGGCTGCAGAGGGATTTTTTTTTAAAGACTGGGGAAGGGGTGACCTCCCTCATCCTAGCATTTGCTAGAGTAGGAAGGCGCAAACACAAAACAAAGGGTGTAGTGTGCTGGTCTCCTAATATGGTAACAAGGCAAAGAGTGCAAGGAATTCTGCAGCACTCTAACGCTCACGCTGGTCTCCTGTATGGTCTCCATGACAGACATCCTAGCACTCAGGGACTAGGTTAACCTTGGAATCAGTATGGAAGAGAGAGCAACACTGAAGAGGCAGGGGGCATTTGAACTCTCCCTGGAAACCTGAGAAAGAGCTGCAGTTAGGGCTGCACCGTGTGGGTGATGTCACCGTCGCAGAGATGCTCTGAACCAGTACTCCAAGCTCACTACTCTTGAATGACTCAACAGTCTTGTGTGAAAAATCACCATCTTGGAGATTTGTGCTTGGCAAACCTGCTTTCTAGTACCAGTGTTTGACTTAAAACTTAAAATCGGAATGCCCTGCAGGTGAGAGTCATGTGAGAAAGTAAGGCTCAGAAGCTGTCCCATCATAACCCTCTGGGTGGGACCTCAGGCATCTGTGGAGTGTTTACCCTGACTCCCCACCATTCCACAGCTCGGCAAATAAAACTGAGGAAGGGGACATGAGATGCTGGAAGCCGGCAATGCCTGTAATACCAGCATTTGGAAGGCTGAGACAAGAGGATTGCTGTGAGTTCTGAGCCAGTCTGGGCCACACAGCTTGGCTTAAAAACCACCCCTGTCCCCAGAAAAAATAAACACAAATGCTGGAAACTCTGGTGCCAGGTCTAGGCCACAGCTGTACCTCACTGCAGGTGCCTTCTGCTGCACTGGCCAGGACCCATGCCCACCTGTGGGGACAGTGGGGACACTCAGAACTCCACCATCTACACACCAAGAACCTGAGACAATGCACAGTGCATGGTCCTCCAGACTGCACAGACCCCGAAGGGAACAGGTCCTGTCCAAGACTGTTTAGCCTGCTTGAGTCACCTACCAGAAAGCCACTGTGGCACAACCAGAAAAACCGGCTCTGAGAGGTGGAACCTTGCAGCCACTAGGCCTGAAGCAGGCAGCCAGCTTGGGACCATGGCCAGAGCCTGGGACCACCACAGAACTTGAGCACATTCCTGGCCAAATGTTGTTCCCATTACTAAAGGAAGCTAAATGACTCAGTGTTGGTGTCCTCTCCTTTCTCCTGCTTGCTCCAGAGGAAAGACAGATGCAGGGCTAAGAGGCAGGGCTGCGTAAGGTCCTCAGAAGCAGAGCACTTGCCTAGCACATGGGAAGTCCTGGGGTCAATTTTAAGGACCACACAGGAGTGTGCGCACACACAAACAATAAACACAACATTAGAAGAGGGGCTAAGGAGAAGGCCCAGTGGGTAAAGTACTTGGCACATACACATGAGAAACATTTTAAATCTCATTGTGTTGCTACCTCCCAACAGTGGAAGCCAGCAAAGACCTGAACCTCGGGTGGATGCCATAGTGCATAAAAATTCAAATGTATACCCAGGGCTGGGCAGAGAAAGTTCCAGAACAGAGTAGCACTAGGATAATGTCACTGATCATGAAAGCCACTTACAACCTTGAAAACTTAGGCCCAGTGCCTCTAGAATTCTTAATTATCAAAATAATTAAAAAACCTGCATCTAATAATAATAATAATAATAATAATAACAACAACAATAGTGATAACAACAACAATAGTGATGATGATGATAATGATGAAGCCTGGTATTATAGTTTAGGCCTATAATCCCACACCCCAGAAGGCAGCACAGGGAGACCCTATCTCCAAAAAAAATGCTACAAACAAACTAAAAACTCTTTATTTTTAAACATGGGTGAAAATGTTAAAATTTAGAATAATTCATAAATGCACAATATTAACACATGTGCTTTGTGGACCATTGGTCTGTGTTTTCTGGCCACCAAAAAAAAAATCCCAAACATCCTGTGATATAGACTGAGCTGCTGAGACCCCCTCCTGAAGCCTGCAGATATCTGTTGGGTATAAACGTAACAGCAACCCCCGAAAAGAAAACATTTTCTGTATGATATCACCAATCCTCCCTGTTTAGCTGACAGTCTTTCCCACAACTGCTATCCTAGTGTTTCTTTTGCAGTCTACTTACTATAAAATCAGTAATAACCATTTGTAACATTAAAAAGCTTACTTATCACTTAAAACAAAAGACATTCACTAAAAATAGGTATTAAGGAAATAAAACAAACACTGCTGCAGGAAGTATCATAAAATATTGCCCAAGACCATTTGCCAATGTGTACAGAAAACCAGTATGTGTGCCTAGAAGTATACCTGTGCACATATGTGCAAACTCACATACAGACAGGCACACATGTGCACACTCATGCACACAGACATACATGTATCCATCCATGCATACATAAAGTGAGCACTTGTATATGGCAAGTGAGTGGTGTAGAATGAACTGGCTGCAAGATCAGCTAGTGTAGCCCCAAATCAACTATTCCATCAGCTTCCATGGAACCTGTCTCTTGGGATGTCCACTTCTCTTTCAAAGGTCCCTACTGAAACAGCCCTTAACTCACTTGTCTCTACCATCCATTATAGCAGACTGTAATACTGAAAATACAGAGAGGACTGTGGTGCATGTTTAGAGCTAGCTTTAACACTCTAGGACATCTTCTGTGGCAAAATCCCATTTTTCTTCTCAGTAACCATGAAGTGGATATGGCCTCCCCCTGGTCACACTGCTGATTGGTTACTGGATCCCTTGCTGGATCGATATCCCCCAAAGCCTAGTAAGATGCCTGTAGAGACATTTGTTTTGACTGCCAGAGATTCCAGCACATCCCAGTACTGTGCCCTAACACAAACCCCCTTTGTGCAATAGTCTAGCCTCAAAGAGAAACAGAAAGAGCAGGGGCCAGCACAGGCTAAAGAAAGATAGGCGGCAGGAGCCGTGGAATGGCGCAGACAACCTCAGTAAGCTGTGACAGTCTCAGGAGTGAGGAGAGAGTTGGAGAGGTCTCAGGCAACCAAGAGCACATGCTGTGTGCAGGCATGCTAGAGACACATTTTGCCTGAAGTTCTGTGTGAAGCATCTTGTAGTAGGGCCTGTTCCCTTCTCTGGAACATTCTCCAGGCTGCACTGCTGACTTGTCACTGAATGCCCATTTGGGTCAGCTTTCTTGGGCCTAAAGCCAGTTTCACCTACATTGTTTTATACATGAGTGGAATGAGACACTGAGCAATTCATTTTCTTCTGGAAAGCCTGCTTGCAAACTCCCAGCCAGTTTCCTCTCTCACCCAGCCTTCCCGCTGAGGACAATGAAGCATTGACAGCCTTGTTTACATTGACCTCCTCCTGAGATGAAAGACAAAGTCTTCTAACACTCTCCAGCCGGTACACAGGTACACAACTGAAGCAGAAAACAAGCTTAGGTTTTATCTGAAACATCCTTTAAGTGCAAAATGAGGCTGAAGAATAAGACACTGAGACCCAGAATGAGCTTTGGGGCCTTCAAAACAGACCTGTGAGCAAACAGGGCTATCTGTGGAAACACTTCCTTATCCAAACCAAGGTAGGGCAGGCATCTGTCCTTGATGCCTGTTTGTCAGAGACATTACTTACCCCTGCACGTCTCAGCTACACTTACACCCAAAGAAACAGAAGAGGGTCAGTCAACAAAGAAGTGTTTCAAAGTCATCGTGGTGAAGGTGATTGGAAGCCCTACTTCTGGAGCTCTGCTCCTTCACCTACTGAAGCTGTATGTCGCTCACTGTGAAGATACAAGCTTCCTGATGGTGGCATAGAGAAGCTGGGGGGCTTACAAGAATCCAAGTGTTAGATGCAAGTTCTAGACTGGAACATGTGGCCTGAAGAACTGAGGAGGGGCAACATGGCGGCTCATCACATTTTTTCAGAGCAGAAGCTCACACCCCACAACAAAAGGAGAAAGGCATGAATCCTCTAAAAGGGAATATAGCAGCGCCCCAGTGCTTGGGAGGAAGAGGCAGTTGAATCTTTGTGAATTCAAGGCTGGCCTGGTCTACAAAGAGAGTTCCAGGAGAACCAAGGCTGTTACACAAAGAAACTCAGTCTTTAAAAACCAAAATAGACAGACAGATACATACATGCATACAGATACATAGATAGATACAGAGATGATAGATAAACAAATAACTAAATAAATAAATAAAATAAGAAAGGGACCACGCTCATTTTCTTCTTTTTGACTCAAGTTTCTAGGAAAACACTACACAGGGTTTTGAACAAGAGTCTTCATTCATTAAGAGTCATGGTAGGTTTCACTAACCTTTGCCTCTTCATTCACATCCCAGGTAAAGGAAACAGCATTGTACGCGATCTCTTCAATGTTTCCAATGGTGTTGAAGCTCTCCTTGTAGTCAGCTATGACAGTGAAAGAGAAAAAGGGCTTAGCAGGGTGGTAGCCAAGAGGAGAGGCACAGGCCTCTAATCCCTGCACTTGGGAGGTAAAGACAAGAGGATCTAGAGTTCCGGGTCATCCTTGTAACAGAGACCAGCCTTGGCCAGTACATGAGACCCTGGCTCAAAACACTCACACGCCACACACATACATATGCACCCATGCACGCACACATGATTGTACACTAAAGTAAGAGTCCCTCGATGACACATTATTTGTCAATGGTAAAGTTTTGAATTTGCCTATTTTGCAATGTGACAAGCTACATATTTCTGCTTACAGAATTCTACGGCTGAAAAAAAATTTACTCACGTCTTTTTATTAAGAGTAAATCTATGTGAACCATGTCTTTATCTGATTTGATTATTAGGTCTTTTTTTCTGTTCACCTTCCTACTTCCCACTTTTTTGACAGCCATCCCCCGCCTCCCCCATACACACACAGGGACAATTTTTAGAAGCAAAATATTCTGCCAGTCAGGCGATGTCACTAAAGGAACTGCAGTAGAGTGAAGGCTTTCCATGAGCAGTGATGGTGATAGAGATCAAACACACACTAAGCACATACTACACTGAGGCACCCCCATGCCAAAGAAGGACATTTCTAAAACTTATCTTAGTACTCCAGAGCGTTGCATTAATCTCACTCGGCTGTCATCACCTGACCACTTTGGGCTCTGTCCTATGGTCACTCCTTACACAATATGTTATCTATTCCCTTATAGTATGCGTCTATTCCCTCATACAGTATGTAGTGATTCCCTTACAGAGTAGGTATCTATTTCCTTATGGTATGTAGCTATTCCCTGTCATCCCATTAGACTCCCCATGGAGTCAATAGAGATCAGCATGGGTGCTGTGTACTGTTATGGGCATGTTGGGCTACACAGAAAAGCCCAATTTGCTTATCTCCAATGATGAAACTGGTACCTCAGCACTGCAGGAAGATTCCTTATTGCTGGGAGCAGAATGGTGCAGGAAAACCCACCTCATGCTCTCCAGACTCCCTGGGATAGGCTGGCTGGTCTAGCCTCAGGCTGAATTCTATTTCCCCCTCTTTCTCGGATCACCTCTGCTTTCTATGATCCCTGAGGAGTTCAAAGCAGTTTGCTGAATGCTGTGTCTTCATTTCATCTACCCTACATGCAAATATCTGCCCATATGCACCTAGCCAGCCTAGACTCTTCTTGTGGAGAGTGCTAACTTATTTCCTTTTCACTCACTCCAGTGGTCTTGCCTAGAGAAACCTCAAAGCAAGATAATGTTTCTTTTCTTTTTTGGCATTGTTTTGTTTCTCTGTGCCTTGAGACACAGTTCCACAAGTATAACCCAAGCTGGTTAAACTTGTCCTGAATGCTGAGATTACAGGTTTGAGCTGTCATATCCAACTCCAAACCTTTATATTTTAAACAAAGCACATAAACTTTTAGCATAAAAGTATGTATATTCAACATAGGAAAGTCAGAGACCATGAATAAATAAAAAAATTTAAGGACAACCACAGTCTACTAACCCACAATTAACTGCCTTTAAACTTTATCTATGTGCTCTTATCTCTCATCTAGCTCCTTTTCTCCAAACATGTAGATATTTTTATACCGTGATTAATAAACATCTTTTTCATTGCTATATTGTTTTGCTTGGCTCATCTCTGGTGTCTTCCATATGTAAAACCTTCTGTAAAATTATACGATTGTATCAGACCATGTGTCATGGCTTTATTCTTATTGGTCACTCAGCTGACAGCTGACAGTCTGCTGCCCTACCCCAGTGTTTCACTTCTTTGTACAGCTAAATTTCATTTAAATTTAATTATATTTTATTAAAGTAAATTCTCAGGGGCAGAAGTATAGCTTGCTGGTAGAGCAAGGGCTAGGAGAAGTTGGGTTCAACAGCTAGCATTAAAACAAAAGACATTTTAAAAAAGCATATTTCCAGAAATAAGTTTTTTGTTTCTTACTTTGTTTTGTTCTGTTGAAACAAGGTCTCACTGTGTATTCCTGGCTAGCCTGGAACTCACAGAGATTGCCTGCTGCTACCTCTCAAGTGCTGAGGTTAGGGATCTGAGCCACTAGACCCAGCTATAATTTTAAGGCTGATTAATATTGCCACACTGGTCCAGGGAGGAACAATTTACACTTAGGGCAATTATGTCTTTTCTTCTCAGATTGTCTTTTTTCCAAACTAATATTCAAAACATTATTTTAATCTGAAATTCCTTGATTGCTAAAGGCGTTGAATAGTCATTCTTGTTCTCTGGCTATTTGCATTTCTTCTTATTATTTTTATTTTTGTAAGTTCATTCATTTATTTTGGCTTTTCTAATTTTATTCTTGATCCACTTTTCTCTTAGGGTAGTCATGATTTTAAAATAAATACTCAAAGGTAAATGAGGGGGAAAATCAAAAGAAAAGAACATTACCCCTTACAGTTTCTAAAAAGGCTTTATGTTTGGGACGATCATGAATGCACACCTGTGCTTTCTGCAGGCTTCCTCTATGAGAGAGAGAAGAAAGCCAAATTTAAATTTGAATTCCATGATTCTTCACTAATCCCTTGCAAGATAATCTTATAGCTGTTTGAGTGAAGAGCAGGTAAGATCAGCTGTGAAGAAGAAATGTCACATCTAGAAGTTAAGACAAGAAAGGTGCTTAGATGGACACTGTGGAGTCCTACATCACAAGGCTTCATTTTTCCAGTTTTAATTTCCCCCAAAAAGGGCTGAAAAAAAGAAAAAGAATTTCATACCACTTGTCATATAGAAACACACCAGAGTCTTCTAATATGGCACTCAACCAATAAATATGGCAACCAAAATGCTCATTCTGTGCCAGGAAATGTCCTCAGTAGGCCCCTAGTCTTATAGCTCTTGCAATATAGAAAATAGAACACAACTAAATACATAAACATAAACAAACAAGATAATTATTCTAAATCTGCCTGATTTTTCAAAGAAGTCTTGAATGTTCTTTTCTCTGTTTCTTACCCAACAAAAACAGAAAAATAGGATGAAGGCAGTTCTTATTAATTATGATAATTTACACTCAAAAGGACAATCACTAAATGCTCAGCTAGTAAGTCATGTTGAAATAAGTGGAATCACGGGGAGGAGTAATTCTAATGAAACTGATCCCATTGATGCCATGGTGCCAGCCATAAAGCCACATCTCCAGTCTGAGGTTATCATGTCCTGAACTTCCAAGTCAGGCCAAGTAGTATGGAAATACACAGCCACAGACATCATCCAGGGTGTGTCAGGATGCCCCAGAGCAGTATGGTAATTCATGGATTCTCGGGGTTTAAAGACTATCTGAGAAGCACATTTTCAAATGTTGGAGGCCAGCATAGGGCTTTGGTGAGACATAGGCCAGTGCCAGATATTCTCAGTCATGAGCATGGAGTGAAGCCAATACTACATTTCTGCCAACTCTCATGTGGGGCTGGTGGGGTTCCTACATTTGAGAAGTCTTGACTCTGTTGTAAAATGGAATGGATCTTTTGGGTACTTCTGGTTTTCACCACCATGATCTTAGAAAGCACATTAGTTGGTGGTGCACGCCTATAATCCCAGCACTCAGGGAGACAGAAGCAGGTGGATCTCTAGGCGATCAAGCCCAGCCTGGTCTACAAAGAGTCCAGGACAGCCAACGATACACAGAAAAACCCTGTTTGGGAAAAAGTAAAAAGAAAAAAATATATATACATTAGTCTTTATTTATGAGGTCCATGTAATGGTCTATTCTTCCCCACCAAAAAAAAAAAACAAAAAACAAAAAAAAAACAAACTTTTTTTCTTGATGAACAGACACAAGGCTATACAATGGCGGAGGACTTATCTAACCAGGAACACTTAGACTCACTCCAAGAGGTCTATCCTTGTACCTAGAGTGGACTCAAAGATATTGTTTCTTTCTGATAAAACCACTCTCATCTCTTGGCAGTCAGACCCAAAGACTCCTGGAATGATAACTGTGGTCTAGTTAAGAACATACATGTTCATGCTGGACAGGCCTTGTGCCAATGATGAGGTCTGTTTTTGGAATAATTCCTGAGGTAGCAATCAGCATGTTTTCTCATAGGGAGAAGCCAAACTGTTTATGGAAGTCAAAAATTCTGATAACTAATTAACTATGATTTGAATTCAGTTCTGTCTGATACCAACAGCCGCATTTTTAACTGCAATTTCAAACATAAATCATCAGCAGATATTGAAGCACATACTTCAATGGCAACTGCTTTATGAGGTGCTGAGGGAATGTATGGTGAAGGAGGAAAGGAAACTGGGCATTTGGGGACTGTGGGAAGTTACTTACAAAGGAAGGCAGGAATAGGGTACTTTGGCAGGGAATGCTGAAATGTTTTCTTCAACAAGAAAATATTTTTAGAACTTGCTAGCATGAGAAGGCTGAGTGAGAAGGTCAAGCTAGCCCATCTAAGAAAACCAAAGGCACTGGTGCTGTGGAAAATGATGAGTATGCCCACATATTCGCTTTCTTTACTCATTTCTTGCAAGTTATATTTCTTTTTTTAATTTTTTTTATTTTTTTTAATTTTTTTTATCAGTTACATTTTATTAACTCTGTATCCCAGCCGTGTCCCGATCCCTCATTCCCTTCCAGTCCCTCCCTCCCTCCCTCATCTCCACCATGCCCCTTTCCAAGTCCACTGATAGGGGGGACCTCCTCCCCTGATCCTGTTTTATCAGGTATCTTCAGGACTGGCTGCAAAGCCCTCCTCTGTGGCCTAACAGGACTGCTCCTCCCTTTGGGGGTGGGGAGACCAAAGAGCCAGTCATTGAGTTCCTGTTAGAAATATTCCCTGTTCCCCTCACTTTGGGAAACCAATTGGTTACTGAGCTACCACAGGCTACATCTGAGCGGAGGTTCTAGGTTATATCCATACATGGTCCTTGGTTGAATGTCAGTCTCAGAAAAGACCCTGTGCCCAGATATATTTGGTCCTTGTGGAGCTCCTATCCTTTCCCCATCAGACTAACTCCCCTTCTTTCTTATGATTCCCTGTACTCTGCCAAAAGTTTGGTCATGAGTCTTTGCTTTGAAAACACTGCTAGTTAGAGTCTTTCAGATGCGCTCAGTAGACTCCTGTCATACGTTCAATGCACATCCCATCTGTCTTTCTAAACGAGGATTGATCATCTTATCCCATGTCCGCTCAATTGATTATCTTTTTTAGGTGTATAGATTTCATTATGTTTATCATATCTTATAGGTCTATATATGTGAGTATATCCCATGTTTGTCTTTCTCCTTCTGGGATATTTCACTCAGAATGATCTTTTCTAGATCCTACCATTTGCCTGCAAATTTCATGATTTCCTCCTTTTTGATTGCTGAGTAGTATTCCATTGTATAAAAATACCACAATTTCTGTACTCATTCCACCGTTGATGGACATCTGGGTTGTTTCCAGGTTCTGGCTGTTACAAATAGAGCTGCTATAAACATGGTTGAGCAAGTGTCCTTTTTGTGTACTTGAACAAACTTTGGGTATATACCTAGCAGTGGTATAGCTGGGTCTGGAGGAAGCACTATTCCTATTTGTCTTAGAAAGCGCCAGATAGCTTTCCAGAGTGGTTGTACAAGTTTACATTCCCACCAGCAGTGGAGGAGGGTTCCCCTTTCTCCACAACCTCTCCAGCATGTGTTATCGCTTGAGTTTTTAATCTTGGCCATTCTGATGGGTGTAAGGTGATATCTCAGGGTCATTTTGATTTGCATTTCCCTGATGGCTAATGAGGATGAGCATTTCTTTAAGTGTTTTTCTGCCATTCGATATTCCTCTGTGGAGAATTCTCTGTTTAGCTCTGTTCCCCATTTTTTAATTGGATTACTTGGATTGCTGCTTTTCAGCTTCTTTAGTTCTTTGTATATACTGGATATTAGTCCTCTGTCAGATAAAGGGTTAGTGAAGATTCTTTCCCAATCTGTAGGCAGTCGTTTTGTTTTGATGACGGTATCCTTTGCTTTACAGAAACTTTTCAGTTTCATGAGGTCCCATTTATTGATTGTTGCTCTTAGAGCCTGTGCTGTTGGTGTTCTGTTCAGGAAGTTGTCTCCTGTGCCAATGAGTTCTAGGCTGTTCCCCACTTTTTTTTCCAATTGACTGAGGGTATCTGGTTTTATGTTGAGGTCCTTGATCCACTTTGACTTTAGTTTTGTGCAGGGTGATAAATATGGATCTATTTTCATTTTTCTGCATGTAGACATCTAGTTGGTCCAGCACCATTTGTTGAAGATGCTGTCTTTTTTCCATTGAATGGATTTGGCTTCTTTGTCAAATATCGAGTATTCATAGGTGTGTGGATTTATTTCTGGGTCTTCTATGTGGTTCCATTGATCCTCCTTTCTGTTTCTATGCCAATACCATGCAGTTTTTATTACTGTTGCCCTGTAGTACAGCTTGAGATCAGGAATGGAGATACCTCCAGATGATCTGTTGTTGTACAGGATCGTTTTGGAGATTCTGGGTTTTTTGTTTCTCCATATGAAGCTGAGAATCTTTTTTTCGAGGTCTGTAAAGAATTGAATTGGTATTTTGATGGGAATTGCATTGAATCTGTAGATTGCTTTTGGCAGTATGGCCATTTTCACAATGTTAATCCTACCAATCCATGAGCACGGGAGATCTTTCCATCTTCTGATATCTTCTTCGATTTCTTTCTTCAGAGACTTGAAGTTTTTCTCAAACAGGTCTTTCACTTGCTTGGTTAGAGTCACACCAAGGTACTTTATGTTATTAGTGGCTATTGTGAAGGGTGTTGTTTCCCTAATTTCTTTCTCAGCCTTTTTGTCTTTGGTATATAGGAGGGCTTTTGATTTTTTGAGTTGATTTTGTATCCTGCCACTTTGCTAAAGGTGTTTATCAGCTGAAGGAGTTCTCTGGTTGAATTTTTGGGGTCGCTCATGTATACTATCATATCATCTGCAAATAGTGACACTTTGACCTCTTCCTTTCTGATTTGTATCCCCTTGATCTCCTTTAGTTGTCTTATTGCTCTGGCTAGGACTTCAAGTACTATGTTGAAGAGATATGGAGACAATGGACAGCCTTGTCTTGTCCCTGATTTCAGTGGGATTGATTTAAGTTTCTCTCCATTGAGTTTGATGTTAGCTATAGGCTTGCTATATATTGCCTTTACTATGTTTAGGTATGTGCTTGTATCCCTGATCTCTCCAAGACTTTAAACATGAATGGGTGTTGGACTTTGTCAAATGCTTTTTCGGCATCTAAGGAGATGATCATGTGGTTTTTCTCCTTCAGTTTGTTTATGTAGTGGATTACATTGATGGATTTCCGTATGTTGAACCACCCTTGCATGCCTGGGATGAAGCCTACTTGATCATGGTGGATGATATCTTTGATGTGTTCTTGGATTCGGTTTGCAAGTATTTTATTGAGTATTTTTGCGTCAATGTTCATAAGAGAGATAGGCCTGAAGTTCTCTTTTTTTGTTGGGTCTTTGTGTGGTTTAGGTATTAAGGTGACTGTGGCTTCATAGAATGAGTTTGGTAGTGTTCCTTCTGTTTCTATTTTGTGGAATAGCTTGAGGAGAATTGGAGTTAGCACTTCTTTGAAAGTCTTGTAGAATTCTGCGCTGAAGGCATCTGGTCCAGGGCTTTCTTTGGAGGGGAGACTCTTAATGACTGCTTCGATTTCCTTGGGAGATATAGGGCTATTCAGTCTTTCTACCTGATCTTGACTTAGTTTTGGTAGATGGAATCTATCAAGAAAATTATCCATTTCATTTAGATTCTCAAATTTTGTGGCATATAGGCTTTTGTAGTATGACCTAATAATTGTTTGGATTTCCTCAATGTCTGTGGTTATGTCCCCCTTTTCATTTCTGATTTTGCTGATCTGGATAGTTTCTCTCTGCTTTTTAGTTAGTTTGGCTAAGGGTTTGTCTATCTTGTTGATTTTCTCAAAGAACCAGCTTTTTGTTTCATTGATTCTTTGGATAGTTTTATTTGTTTCTAGTTGATTGATTTCAGCCCTTAGTTTGATTATTTCCAGCCGTCTGCTCCTCTTGGGTGTATCTGCTTCTTTTTTTTCCAGGGTTTTCAGTTGGGCCATTAAATTTTTTGTATGTGATGTTACGAATTTCTTCTTGCAGGCACTTAGTGCTATAAATTTTCCTCTGAGCACTGCTTTCAATGTGTCCCATAAATTTGGGTATGTTGTGCCTTCCTTTTTATTGAATTCTAGGAAGTCTTTAATTTCTTTCTTTATTTCTTCCTTAATCCAGCTGTCATTGAGTAGTAAGTTGTTCAGTTTCCATGTGCATGTCGGCTTTTTGTTGTTTCTGTTGTTGTTGATGTCTAGCTTTAGTCCTTGGTGGTCAGATAGTATACAAGGGATTATTTCGATCCTTTTGTATCTGTTGAGGCTTGCTTTGTGACCCACTATATGGTCTATTTTGGAAAAGGTTCCATGCGGTGCTGAAAAGAAGGTGTACTCTTTTGAGTTTGGGTGAAACGATCTGTAGACGTCTATTAGGTCCATTTGATTTAGGGATTCTGTGAGTGCTTTTATTTCCCTATTTGGTGTCTGTCTAGTTGATCTGTCCCTTGGTGAGAGTGGAGTGTTGAAGTCTCCCACTATTAAGGTATTAGGATCAATGTATGATTTAAGCTTTAATAATGTTTCATTTATGAATGTCGGTGCTCTTGTATTTGGGGCATAGATATTCAAGATTGTGATGTCCTCTTGGTGGATTTTTCCTTTGATGAGAATATAGTGGCCCTCCTTATCTTTTTTGATTAACTTGGGTTGAAAGTCTATTTTAGTAGATATTAGGATGGCTACTCCAGCTTGTTTTCTGGAACCATTTGCTTGAAAAACAGTTTTCCAGCCCTTTACTCTGAGGTAGTGTTTGTCTTTGTTGCATAGGTGTGTTTCTTGGATGCAACAGAATGTTGGATCCTGTTTCCTTAACCATTCTGTTAGCCTGTGTCTTTTTATTGGTGAGTTGAGTCCATTGATATTGATAGATAATAGTGACCAATGCATGTTAGTTCCTTTTGTAATGGAGTCGATGATCTAACCCTGTTTCATTGCTTGTTTTCTTTTCATTTTTGTTGGGACATAATCTGTATGCCCTGTTTTCTTGGGTGAATTTGTTTTCATTGGATTGGAGTTTTCCTTCTAGTATCTTCTGTAGGGATGGTTTGCTGTGTAGATATTGTGTAAATTTAGTTTTGTCATGGAATATTTTGTTTTCTCCATCTATGTTGATTGAAAGCTTTGTAGGGTATAATAGTCTGGGTTGACATTTGTGATCTCTTAGAGTCTCCATGATACTTGCCCAGGCCCTTCTGGCTTTCATAGTTTCTGATGAGAAGTCCGGTGTGATTCTGATAGGTCTACTTTCATATGTTACTTGGCCTTTTTCCCTTGCTGCTTTTAATATCTTTTCTTTGTTCTCTAGATTTAGTGTTTTGACTATGATGTGACGTGGTGTGTTTCTTTTCTGGTCTAGTCTATTTGGAGTTCTGTAGGCCTCTTGTATATTTATGGACATCTCTTTCTTTAAGTTGGGAAAATTTTCTTCTATGATTTTCTTGAAAATATTTTCTGGTCCTTGGAGTCTGGAGTCTTCTTTTTCGTGAATTCCTATTATTCTTAGATTTTGTCTTTTCATAGCATCCTTGATTTCTTGGATATTTTGTGATTGGAACTTTTCTGATTTTACTTTTTCTTTGAGAGAAGTATCCATTTCTGCAAGTGTGTCTTCAGCTCCAGAGATTCTCTCTTCCATCTCTTGTATTCTGTTGGTGATGCTTACTTTTGTGGTTCCTGATCTTTTCTCCAAGTTCTCCAGCTCAAGGGTTTTCTCATTTTGTGTTTTCTTTATTGATTCTAATTATGTTTTTATGCCTTGCACCATTTCTTTCATGTGTTTGAATTTGGATTCCTGACTCTCTACGATGGCCTCTATTTCTTTTTTCATTTCCTTCTTATATGCCACTAATTTTTCCTCTACTTGTGTATCTATTTGTTTGGCTATGTTTGCCTGTGTTTCTTTAAGGATATTGTCTATTTCTTCTTTCTTTGCCTCCAATTGATTGGTCATCTCTTTGAAAGACTTGTTCATTTCCTCCTTATGAGCCTCAAATAATTGGGCAAGCATGGCTTTAAAATCATTTTCCTGTGCTTCTGCTGAATTGGAGTATCCATCGATTTTGGGGTTTGCTGGTGAAGTCATGATGTCCTGATTTATGTTGGAAGTGTTCTTTCGCCTACCCCTGGCCATTGGCTTATCTGAAACCTTCCCTGTTTGTTTTTGGATTCTGAAGATCAGACTGGTGCTGTCTCTCTCTGGTGTCTGGAGAGTTCTTCAGGAAGCTGAGCACTCTCAGCGTGTGCTGAGGACTAGCTGTACCTGTGGGAGGAAAGTACGCAGGCGCAAACGGGGCAAATGCAAGCGTGTGTGCGCACGCATGTGTGTGTCTGTGTGTGTAAGTGTGGGTGGATGAGTTTCTCGAGGGACTGAGTGATGGCTAATGTTGAACCCTTGAGTGTGTGGGAGGGGCTCTGCACTGTATATGTCGCAGGCACTAATGATGATCGCAGTGCAATTTCTGGCATTAATTGTCTTAACTCCTCAGTCAGGCCCACAGGGCAGGAACTTCAATGTCCCTAGTGCCCCTCTGTTTCCCAAAGTGGGTATGTGGGTGGGAGGGGGGGTTCGATGCCTGGCTTCTGATTTAGAAGGACCCAGGATCTGGGGAACTGCAGATTCTCAAGGGTGGTCTTACAGGCAGGTCTCTTGGCAGAGATCGTGGTATCCTGGGCTCTCTGCTCTCTGGTTTGGCCCTGCTTCTTTGATGTGTTCCGCCAGTTCTGTGCTGCTGTCACTGCCAGGTTCTGATGTCTTGCTGCAGCTGGAGATTTCAGGGTGGTCATTTCAGCAGGGATGGGGTAACCAGGCTCTCTGTTCTCTGGTTTGGCCCTGGTTAGTCTTAAACTGGAGGGCTGTGGTGCCCCACCAGTTCAGTGCTGCTCAGCCTCCACGTCCCGCTGTAACTCGAGACTGGGTTGCTAGTCCCAATGCTTTCTGAGAAGTTCTGGGATCTCTTCGTTGTGCTCTCCAAGCTTGGGAGGCCCAGTGCCTGGTGTGTCCAGGTTGTATGACGTTTCTGCCTGGTTTTGGTGAGTATATAGTGTATTCTCTGTCACTGTGGGATTGGGCGGGCCGTACCGTCAGTGATGGCAATCCTGCAGAGCTAGTATGGTGTCTAGCAGATTCGCGCCCTGGGAGGATGGTGCAGCCGCTGCACGAATCTGGGACTCCAGGGCACGTACTGCTGGCTTTTGTCTGCCGCTAAAGTGCTTGGGGCTCCGTCTCAGCAGCTGTATACCCAGGCAGTTAGGTCTGCGCTGAGAAAGATGAGTCTGCTGTGCCACTCTGCCGAGGAGGAAGGAGGTCTGGGGGAAGGGAGTGCCGCAAGAACAAAGGATTGTTTCTCTTCTTCCCCAAGCAAGTCTCCGGGTGACCAGAGGCCAAAGTTTTCACCTCCTGCGATGTTCCCTGGTGTTCAGAAAGTCTCGCTGTGGTTTTCCTGGGTTGGGGGTCCTTGCATTCTCCAAATCAGAAGATCAGGTATCCCACCACTCAGAAAATGTGTGTACTAGTCGCCATCTTGGCTACCGCGTTTCTGTTCTTTCGATGAAAACTTGTTTCTGTGACCTACAGTGGGAGATAACACTTTTCAGTTTTCCTGTAATCCTAATTGAGCGAGCAACACACATGTGATTCCGTTTAAAAGTAGTGCTTTGCTTTTCTGTTCTTTCGTTGGACACTTGTTCCTGTTAGGAACAAGTTAGGGTTAGGGTTAGGGTTACGGTTAAGATTAGGGTAGGGTTAGTGTTAGGGTTAGGGTTAGGGTTATATCACTTTTCAGTTTTCCTGTTATAATAATTGAACAGGCGACATGTATGTGAATTAATTTACAAAGTAGTGCTTTGCTTTTCTGTTCTTTCGTTCAAAACTTGTTCCTGTGCAGTACAGTGCGATATATCACATTTCAGTTTTCCTGTATTCCTAATTGAGCGAGGGACACACATGTGATTTAGTGTACAATGTAGTGCTTTGCGTTTATGTTCTTTCATTGGAAACTTTTTCCTGTTAGGATCAAGTTAGGGTTAGGGTTAGGGTTAGGGTTAGGGTAGGGTTAGGGTTAGGGTTAGGGTTAGGATTATATCACTTTTCAGTTTTCCTGTTATAATATTTAAAAAGGCGACACGTATGTTCATTAGTTTACAAAGTTGTGCTTTGCGTTTCTGTTCTTTTGTGGGAAACTTGTTCTGGGTAGGAACAATTTAGGGTTAGGGTAAGGGTTAGTGTTTGGTTAGGGATAGGGTAGGGTTAGGGTTAGGGTTAGGGTTAGGGTTTTGGGTTAGGGTTAGGGTTAGGGTAGAGTTAGGGTTAGGGTTATATCACTTTTCAGTTTTCCTGTTATAATAATTGAACAGGCGACACGTATGTGAATTAGTTTACAAAGTAGTGCTTTGCTTTTCTGTTCTTTCGTTGGAAACTTGTTCCTGTGCTGTACAGTGCGATATATCACTTTTCAGTTTTCCTTTATTCCTAATTGAGCGAGCAACACACATGTGATTTAGTTTACAAAGTAGTGCTTTATGTTTATGTTCTTTCGTTGGAAACTTTTTCCTGTTAGGAACAAGTTAGGGTTAGGGTTAGGGTTAGGGTTAGGGTTAGGGTTAGGGTTAGAGTAGGTTTAGGGTTAGGGTTAGGGTTAGGGTAATATCACTTTGCAGTTCACCTGTTATAATAATAGAACAGGCGACACGTATGTGAATTAGTTTACAAAGTTGTGTTTTGAGTTTCTGTTCTTTCGATGGAAACTTGTTCCTGTGCTGTACAGTGCGATATATCACTTTTCAGTTTTCCTTTATTCCTAATTGAGCGAGCACCACACATGTGATTTAGTTTACAAAGTAGTGCTTTATTTTTATGTTCTTTCGTTGGAAACTTTTTCCTGTTAGGAACAAGTTAGGGTTAGAGTTAGGGTTAGGGTTAGGGTTAGGGTTAGGGTAATTTTAGGGTTAGGGTTAGGGTTAGGGTTAGGGTTAGGGTAATATCACTTTGCAGTTCACCTGTTATAATAATAGAACAGGCGACACGTATGTGAATTAGTTTACAAAGTTGTGTTTTGAGTTTCTGTTCTTTCGATGGAAACTTGTTTCTGTGCTGTACAGTACGATATATCACTTTTCAGTTTTCCTGTTATAATAATTGAACGGGCAACAAATATGTGAATTATTTTACAAAGTTATGCTTTGCCTTTCTGTTCTTTCGATGGAAACTTGTTTCGGTGCAGTACAGTGCGATATATCACTTTTCAGTTTTCCTGTATTCCTAATTGAGCGAGTGACACACACGTGATTTAGTTTACAAAGTAGTGCTTTGTGTTTATGTTCTTTCTTTGGAAAATTTTTCCTGTTAAGAACAAGTTAGCGCTCGAGGGGCAAGATGGCAGAGCCGGGAGGACTCTCATTCTGAGCAGCAGCACAGCAGGATCAGCACAGTGACCAGCAATCAGAACTCTCAGCCATAAAACACAGTCATTGTGTTTCCCAGGTGAGAGGATACCCCATGGTGGGGGATTCAATCAGCTTTTAACTCACCTGGCTAAACCTCGGAAGAGATCCCGGTTCCGCCAGACGCTTGGCTGCTGGCCGCCAGCGCCAGCCCCATCCCAGAGCCACAAGCCAGTGTCTCTGGTCACAGTCCCAGACTGAACCCTGGGCACCACACTATCAGAGACTGGAATTTTCAGTCGAGAGATAACCCCAGGGTACAGGAAACGATTGGGACCAGCCTTAGGTCACCCAGACATCCCCTGGAAAAGACTCGGGCGGGCGGGTTCCACGGGCACCCCAGGAGCCAGCCCGGAGCCAGAGCCGGGAACCCAGGTTCCGGCACAGAGCCCTGCCTGCCTGCGCGCCTGATTCGCTGCCGGAGATAGAAACGGCGGGTCTGATCTCAGAGCACTCAGCTCACCCCCAACCTGAAAAGGTCCCCGAAAAATTACCCAGCTTAGGGAGCCACTCAGGTTCCCAAAAGCCGCAAAGGCAGACACAGGCAGTTTTTGCACACCAGACAGCTGGCAGAGACTGAGCCGCCATCACACAGCTGTGCTCCAGGCACAGGCAATTTCTGCGGCCAGCCAGCTGGCGGACACTGAGCAGTGTGCACCAGCGCAAAAAAAGACACTAGGAGTCCGTGTCTCCAGAGAATCCACGGGGAAGGAAGGAAACTGTACTGATCTAAATCACCCAATCCTTCCCTAGAAAAAGTCTAGCAGTCTAGTGGGGCCGAGGCGCCAGCACTCAGCTGTGCTCCAGACATAAGCACAAACAGTTGAGGCGTGCCTGATGTCCAACTGGGTCACAGCAGCTGATCATTAAATTTGCAACAAGAAACCCAGAAACAGGGCAGCTGCCCTCAGGACTTCCCTGGGTAAGAGGAGAACCCTCTTGACTAACAAAGACCACAGTTACCACTCAGGTCTATATCCCTGAGGTGAGCAACTCCTGAAAAAGCACCAGCCATCCAGGGACTATACCCAAAAAGCTGAGAAGACATCCTTCAGGAAAAACCAGCTTTCTGCAAAGGGGATTCTCTCCACCACAGGATCCCCAGGAACCACCAGAAAATAACCCCAAACACCTAAGATAACACAATGGGTAGAAGCCAGCATAAAAGCTCAAGCAACAAAAGACAGAGCAATATGGCATCTCCAGAACCCAGTTACCCAGGGGCAAGTAGCCCTGGACACCCCACCATAACTGAAATCCAAGAAGATGACCTAACAAGTATGCTCATGAAAATGATAACAGAGGAAACAAATAAGATTCGTAAAGACATAGAGGAAGATAAACTCAAACAGAATATTGCCATCCGTAAAGAAATAGAGGAAGCTGCAGCCAAACAGTTTATGGCCTTTAGAAAGGAAATGCTTAAAACACTGAATGAAATGATAGAAACAGAGTTGAAGGAACTAAAAGAAAAACAGGAAAGTACAATCAGACAGGTGAAGGAAGTAAACAAAACAACTCAAGACCTGAAGATAGAATTGGAAAAATTAAAGAAAACACAAATGGAAGAAATAAGGAAAGGAAGAATCTAGGGAAGAAAACAGGAACTACAGAGGTAAGCATAACCAACAGACTACAAGAGATGGAAGAAAGAATCTCAGGTGTAGAAGATACAATGGAAGAAATCGATGTATCTGTCAAAGAAAATGTTAAATCCGAAAAAATTCCTGACACAGACCGTCCAAGAAATGCAAGACAATATGAAAAGACAAAACCTAAGAATAATAGGTATAGAGGAAAAAGAAGACTCACTTCTCCAAGGCCCAGAAAATATTTTCAACAAAATCATTGAAGAAAATTTCCCCAAGCTAAAGGAGAGGCCAATTAGAATACATGAGGCCTACAGAACACCCAACAAATTTGACCAGAAAAGAAAATCCTCCCGCCACATAATAATCAAAACCATAAGTATACAGAACAAAGAAAAAATACTAAAAGCTGCAAGGGAAAAAGGCCAAGTAACATATAATGGCAAACCCATTAGAATCACACCTGACTTTTCAACAGAGACTATGAAAGCCAGAAGGGCCTGGACTGATATCATGCAGACCCTAAGAGAACACAGATGTCAGCCCAGGCTACTATACCCAGCAAAACTCTCAGTCCTCATAAATGGAGAAAACAAGATATTCAATGACAAAAACAAATTTCAACAATATCTACAAACAAATCCAGCATTACAGAAGACACTGGAAGGGAAAATACAACCCAAGAAAGCTAGCTACATTCAAGAAAACACAGGAAATAAATAACCTCACTTCAGTAAAACAAAAAGCAACCAAGCACACAACCTGATGACCACAGCCAACATCAAAATCAAGAGATCTAACAGCCACTGGTCATTAATCTCTCTCAACATCAATGGACTCAACTCTCCAATAAAAAGACACAGATTAACAGAATGGATACATAAACAAAACCCAGCAATCTGTTGCATACAAGAAACACACCTAAGACACAAAGATAGACATTACCTGAGGGTAAAGGGTTGGAAGACGACTTTCCAAGCAAACGGACCCAAGAAGCAAGCAGGAGTAGCCATTCTAATATCTGATAAAATAGACTTTCAACCAAAATTAATCAAAAGAGATGGGGAAGGACACTTCATACTCATCAAGGGAAAATTCCACCAGGAAGACATCACAATCCTGAACATCTATGCCCCAAATACAAGGGCACCCACATTTGTGAAAGAAACATTGATAAAATTTAAAGCACATATAGATCCACACACATTAATAGTGGGAGACTTCAACACCCCACTCTCAACAAAGGACAGGTCAACCAAACAGAAATTAAACAAAGAAACAATGTCTCTGACAGAGGTCATGAATCAAATGGACCTAACAGACATTTACAGAACTTTACACCCAAACACAAAAGAATTTACCTTCTTCTCAGCACCTCATGGAACCTTCTCCAAAATAGACCACATAGTGGGTCACAAAGCAAGCCTCAACAGATACAAGAAGATTGAAATAATCCCATGTATCTTGTCTGATCACCATGGAATAAAGCTGGACCTCAACAATAACAGAAATAACAAAAAGCCTACACACACATGGAAACTGAACAACTTGTTACTAAATGACAGCTGGGTCAGGGAAGAAATAAAGAAAGAAATTAAAGTCTTTCTAGAAATCAATGAAAATGAAGACACAACATACCTGAACTTGTGGGATACAATGAAAGCAGTGCTAAGAGGAAAGTTCATAGCACTAAGTGCCTTCAAGAAGAAATTTGAGACAGCTCATTCAAGCACCCTAATGGCTCACTTAGAAACCCTAGAAAAAGAAGAAGCAGACACACCAAGAAGGAGTAGACGGCTGGAAATAATCAAACTCAGGGCTGAAATCAATCAATTGGAAACAAATAAAACAATTCAAAGAATCAATGAAACCAAGAGCTGGTTCTTTGAGAAAATCAACAAGATCGACAAACCCTTAGCCAGGCTAACTAAAAGGCAGAGAGATACAACCCAAATCAACAAAATCAGAAATGAAAAGGGGGATATAACTACAGACACTGAGGAAATCCAAACAATCATTAGGACTTACTTCAAAAGTCTATATGCCACAAAATTTGAAAATCTAAATGAAATGGACAATTTTCTTGATCGATTTGACTTACCAAAGCTGAACCAGGACCAGGTAAATCAACTAAATAGACCTATATCCCCCAAAGAAATAGAAGCGGTCATCAAAAGTCTCCCATCCAAAAAAAGCCCAGGACCAGATGGCTTCAGCGCAGAATTCTACCAGACCTTCAAAGAAGAGCTAACACCAATTCTCTTCAAACTATTCCACAAAATAGAAACAGAAGGAATATTACCAAATTCATTCTATGAAGCCACAGTCACCTTGGTACCTAAACCTCACAAAGACTCAACAAAGAAAGAGAATTTCCGGCCAATCTCCCTTATAAACATTGATGCAAAAATACTTAATAAAATACTTGCAAACTGAATCCAAGAAAACATCAAAGATATTATCCACTATGACCAAGTAGGCTTCATCCCAGGTATGCAGGGGTGGTTCAATATACGGAAATCCATCAATGTGATCCACCATATTAACAAACTGAAAGAAAAAAAACCACATGATAATCTTCCTAGATGCTGAAAAAGCCTTCGACAAAATCCAACATCCATTCATGTTCAAAGTATTGGAGAGATCAGGGATACAAGGCACATATCTAAACATAGTAAAGGCGATATACAGCAAGCCTATAGCCAACATCAAACTGAACGGAGAGAAACTTAAAGCAATCCCCCTGAAATCAGGGACAAGACAAGGCTGCCCACTCTCTCCATATCTCTTCAACATAGTGCTGGAAGTCCTTGCTAGAGCAATAAGACAGTTGAAGGAGATCAAGGGGATACAAATTGGAAAGGAAGAAGTCAAATTATCACTATTTGCAGATGATATGATAGTATACGTGAGTGACCCCAAAAACTCTACCAGGGAACTCCTACAGCTGATAAACACCTTCAGCAAAGTGGCAGGATACAAAATTAACTCAAAAAAATTAGTAGCCCTCCTATATACAAAGGACAAAAGGGCTGAGAAAGAAATTAAGGAAACAACACCCTTCACAATAGCCACAAATGACATAAGGTACCTTGGAGTAACCCTAACCAAGGAAGTCAAACACTTGTATGGAAAAAATTTCAAATCTCTGAAGAAAGAATTAGAAGAAGATATGAGAAGATGGAAAGATCTCCCATGCTCATGGCTTGGTAGGATTAACATAGTAAAAATGGCCATCTTACCAAAAGCAATCTACAGATTCAATGCAATGCCCATCAAATTACCAACACAATTCTTTACAGACCTGGAAAGAAAAATTCTCAACTTCATATGGAATAACAAGAAACCCAGAATTGCTAAAACAATCCTCTACAATAAAAGATCTTACGGAGGTATCTCCATCCCTGATCTTAAGTTGTACTATAGAGCAACAGTTTTAAAAACTGCATGGTACTGGCATAGAAACAGAATGGTGGATCAATGGAACCGAACAGAGGACCCAGAAATAAACCCACACACTTATGGACACCTGATCTTTGACAAAGACGCCAAAACCATACAATGGAAAAAAGATAGCATCTTCAACAAATGGTGCTGGTCTAACTGGATGTCTACATGTAGAAAAATGAAAATAGATCCATACTTATCACCCTGCACAAAACTGAAGTCCAAGTGGATCAAAGACCTCAACATAAAACCAGACACATTAAATCGGCTTGAAAAAAAGTGGGAAATACCCTAGAACTCATTGGTACAGGGGAAAACTTCCTGAACAGAACACCAACAGCACAGGCTCTAAGAGCAACAACCAATAAATGGGACCTCATGAAACTGAAAAGCTTCTGTAAAGCAAAGGACACCGTCATCAAAACAAAGTGACCACCTACAGATTGGGAAAGAATCTTCACCAACCCTTTATCTGACAGAGGACTCATATCCAGTATATATAAAGAGCTAAAGAAGCTGAAAAGCAGCAAACCAAGTAATCCACTTAAAAAATGGGAAACAGAGCTAAACAGAGAATTCTCAGTAGAGGAATACCGAATGGCAGAGAAGCACTTAAAGAAATGCTCAACCTCACTAGCCATTAGGGAAATGCAAATCAAAACAACCCTGAGATTTCACCTTACACCCATGAGAATGGCCAAGATCAAAAACTCAAGTGACAACACATGCTGGAGAGGTCGTGGAGAAAGGGGAACCCTTCTCCACTGCTGGTGGGAATGTAAACTTGTACAACCACTCTGGAAATCAATCTGGCGCTTTCTCAGACAACTAGGAATAGTGCTTCCTCAAGATCCAGCCATACCACTACTGGGCATATATCCAAAAGAGGCTCAAGTACACAAAAAGGACATTTGCTCAACCATGTTTGTAGCAGCTTTATTTGTAATAGCCAGAAGCTGGAAACAACCCAGATGCCCCTCAACTGAAGAATGGATGCAGAAATTGTGGTACATCTACACAATGGAATATTACTCAGCAATGAAAAATAAGGAAATCATGAAATTTGCAGGTAAATGGTGGGATCTGGAAAGGATCATCCTGAGTGAGTTGTCCCAGAAGCAAAAAGACACACATGGTATATACTCACTCATATAGACATACAACATAGGACAAACCCACTAAAACCTGTGCATCTAAAGAAACTAAGCAAGAGAGAGGACCCTATCCTGTCAAATCCCCATCCAGAAAGGCAAAGAGGATGGACATCAGAAGAAGAAGAAAACAGGACACAACCTAGGAACCTACCACAGAGGGCCTCTGAAAGCCTCTGCGCTTCAGACTATCAAAGCAGATGCTGAGCCGGATGGGCAACTGTTGGGCAGGTGAATGGAATTTTAGGTAAGAACTGGGAAATAGTAAGAGCTGGAGAGGACAGGGTCTCCACAAGGAGCAACAGAACAAGAAAATTTGAACACAGGGAACTTCCCAGAGACTCATACTCCAACCAAGGACTATTCATGGAGAAAACCCAGAACCCCTGCACAGATGTAGCCCAGGGCAGTTCAGAGTCCAGTTGGGTTACATAGTAATGGGAAGAGGGACTGCCTCTGACATAATCTGATTGGCCTGCTCTTTGATCACCTCCCTCTTGGGGGGGAGCAGCCTTACCAGGCCATAGTAGAGGACAATACAGCCACTTTTGATGTGAACTGACAGACTAAGATCAGAAAGGAGAGGAGAACCTCACCTATTAGTGGACTTGGGGAGTGGCATGCAAGCAGAGGGAGGATGGAGGGTGGGAGTGGGAGGGGAGAAGGGAGGGGCTTATGGGGGGATGCAGAATGAATAAAGTGTAATTGATGAAAATTTTTAAAAAAAAGGGAAAAAATAATTTAAGAACCTTAAATGACTTTCAAAAGTGGAGGAAAACATGGAGTTAGTCAATTGGCATGGAGCACGTCTCGCCCCTGGGGGCAATGGTCTCCTGAACCTACTCAGACCTCAGACACCACCACTGCTAGTTCTAGAACTGATGCAGGATGTTCCAACGAGGGGTTAAGGCTTCTCATAATCTTTCCTATAAGCCCACACCTGTTTGTTTATATCCCCCATTTTTATTCATTATTAGCCAGATAGAGCCAAGTAATTGTGGTAATGATACTTGCTTTTTTGCCCAATGCTGGAATGCTAGTAAATTTAGGTATGCCCTGGTTACTCGCATGCCTCACTGGGTGCCTGTGCCCATTGATGCCCCTCATGCTATGACTCTCTTCAGACAGAAAAGGGATCTTGGAACTACAGCCACCATTGTTACTACCATCTCATTGGCGGCTGTTGGAGCTACCACCAGGGCATTAGCCATGAGTCATACTGGGCAGACTGCTCAGACCCTGAATAATCATTTAGCCAATGTAGCTCATGCCTTAGTTGTACATAAAGGAATTAATGCTAAACTAAAAGGAAGCTTGATGGTGTTCAATCAGAGGATTGACCTCTTGCAGGAGCAAATTGATACCCTATGGCAAATCGCTCAACCTGGCTGTCAATGAAAGTATGCTGGACTTTGTGTCACTAGCATACAACATGAGAATTTTTCCTGCGCTGCAAATCTGTCTAAACAATTGTCGAGCTATATTTTAGGTAATTGGACTGGAGAATTCGATACTACGATGGAGCAGCTGAGAGTGGCCATTGTCACAGTAAATTCTACCGGAGTGGACGCAGGACTAGCCACAGGATTATCAACATGGATTGCTGCAGCCATGAATCATCTGAAGGAATGGGCGGGCATGGGAGCGTTAGCAGGCCTTCTGGTGTTGGTCTCCTTGGTTTGCCTGTGGTATATATGCAAGATTAGAGTCTCACAACAGTGTGATGCAGCCATGATCATTCAGGCCTTTACAGCCATTGAAGCAGGACATTCTCCCCAAGCATGGTTGGATACCATAAAAAGCTAAAATGATACGCTCAGGATGCGAGGCTAAGCACTGCACTCAGGGTCAGCAGCTTTTGACCCAGAGAAGAGCATGTCTGATTGCATGCGGGTTGATGCCCCAGGTTCCGCCTCTGAGAAAAAGGTATCGGAAGGGTATGATGCTCTTTGGGTGGATGACACCTAAATGAACATCAGTACAAAGTCCCAATTTATTTCTAATATCAGAGATCAGACCTCTACTCTTGCCTGATGCGTCTAAAACAAAAAGGGGGAACTGTAGAGAGCTGCGGAATGCTATGCCTTAAAGATGGAGCTGGTTTCCGCCTTCCACCTTCCCGATGGTGAGTGCTCTCTGTCACGAACAATTCCACATTTGGCTAAGGCTGAGGATCTGGCTTGCTTCCATGTATGTGGACCTATCTGCATTGCCCACGTGGCACGCCTGGGTTGGCTAACCAGAGGCTATTTAAGCTGTGGGCTGGCTTTCCCCAGGGTCCGAGGATTGTTCAAGGTTCCTGAATAAACTGCATTGAAAAAAAAAAAAAAGAACAAGTTAGAGTTAGGGTTAGGGTTAGGGTTAGGATAAGGGTTAGGGTTAGGGTAGGTTTAGGGTAGGGTTAGGGTTAGGGTTAGGGTTATGGATAGGGTTAGGGTTATATCAATTTTCAGTTTTCCTGTTATAATAATTGAACAGAAGACACATATGTGAATTAGTTTACAAAGTAGTGCTTTGCTCATCTGTTCTTTCGATGAAAACGGCTTTCTTTGCTGTACAGTTCGACGTATATCACTTTTCAATTTTCCTGTATTCATAATTGAGCGAGCGACACACATGTATTTTAGTTTAAAAAGTAGTGCTTTGCTTTTCTGTTCTTTTCGTTGGAAACTTGTTCCTGTTAGGAATAAGTTAGGGTTAGGGTTAGCGTTAGGGTTAGGGTTAGGGTAGGGTTAGGGTTAGGGTTAAGGTTGTATCACTTTTCAGTTTTCCTGTTATAATAATTGAACAGGCGACACGTATGTGAATTAGTTTACAAAGTAGTGCTTTGCTTTTCTTTTCTTTCGTTGGAAACTTCTTCCTGTGCTGTACAGTGCGATATATCACTTTTCAGTTTTCTTGTTTTCCTAATTGAGCAAGGACACACATGTCATTCTGTTTACAAAGTAGTGCTTTGCTTTTCTGTTCTTTCATTGGAAACTTGTTCCTGTGCTGTACATTGCAATATATCACTTTTCAGTTTTCCTGTATTCCTAAATGAGGAAGCGACACACATGAGATTTAGTTTACAAAGTAGTGCTTTGCTTTTCTGTTCTTTCGTTGGAAACTTGTTCCTGTGCTGTACAGTGCGATATATCACTTTTCAGTTTTCCTGTATTCCTAATTGAGGGAGCGACACACATTTGATTTAGTTTACAATGTAGTGTTTTGCGTTTATGTTCTTTTGTTGGAAACTTGTTCCTGTTAGGTACAAGTTAGGGTTAGGGTTAGGGTTAGGGTTAGGGTTAGGGTTAGGGTTAGGGTTAGGGTTAGGGTTAGGGTTAGGATAAGGGTTAGGGTAGGTTAGGGTTAGCGTTAGGGTTAGGGTTAGGGTTAGGGTAATGTCACTTTTCAGTTTTCCTGTTATAATAATTGAACAGGCCACACGTATATGAATTAGTTTACAAAGTAGTGCTTTGCTTATCTGTTCTTTCGATGAAAACTTTTTTCTTTGCCTTACAGTTCGATATATATCACTTTTCAGTATTCCTGTATTCCTAAATGAGCGAGCAACACACATGTGATTTAGTTTACAAAGTAGTGCTTTGCGTTTATGTTCTTTTGTTGGAAACTTGTTTCTGTTAGGAACTAGTTAGGGTTAGGGTTAGGGCTAGGGTTAGGGTTAGGGTAGGGTTAGGGTTAGGGTTAGGGTTAGGGTTAGGGTTAGTGGTTTAGGGTTAGGGTTAGGGTTATTTCACTTTTCAGTTTTCCTGTTATAATAATTGAACAGGCGACACGTATGTGAATTTGTTTATAAAGTAGTGCTTTGCTTATCTGTTCTTTCGATGAAAACTTCTTTCTTTTCCATACAGTTCGATATATAGCACTTTTCAGTTTTCCTGTATTCCTAATTGAGCGAGTGACACACATGTGATTTAGTTTACAAAGTTGTGCTTTGCTTTTCTGTTCTTTCATTGGAAAATTGTTCCTGTGCTGTAGAGTATGATATATAACTTTTCAGTTTTCCTGTATTCCTGATTGAGCGAGCGACACACGTTATTTAGTTTACAAAGTAGTGCTTTGCTTTTGTGTTCTTTCATTAGAAACTTGTTCCTATGTTGTACAGTGCTATATATCACATTTCCGTTTTCCTGCTATAATAATTGAACAGGCGACACGTATGTGAATTAATTTCAAAGTTATCCTTTGCGTATCTGTTCTTTTGATAGAAACTTGTTTCTGTGCCATACAGTGGGAGATAACATTTTTTAGTTTTCCTGTATTCCTAATTGAGCGAGCGACACACATGTGATTCCGTTTACAGAGTAGTGCTTTGCTTTTCTGTTCTTTCATTGGAAACTTTTTCCTGTGCTGTAGAGTGCAATATATCACTTTTCAGTTTTCCTGTATTCCTAATTGAGTGAGCGCACACATGTGATTTAGTTTACAAAGTAGTGCTTTCCTTTTATGTTCTTTCGTTGGAAACTTGTTTGTGTACTGTAGAGTGCGATATATCACTTTTCAGTTTTCCTATATTCCTAATTGAGCGAGCGACACACATGTGATTTAGGGTTAGGGTTAGGGTAGTGTAGGGTTAGGGTTAGGGTTAGGGTTAGGGTTAGGGTAGGGTTAGGGTTACGGTTAGGGTTAGGGTCAGGGTTAGTGTGATAGGGTTAGGGTTAGGGTTAGGGTTATATCACTTTGCAGTTTACCTGTTATAATAATAGAACAGTTACACGTATGTGAATTAGTTTACAAAGTTGTGCTTTGCGTTTATGTTCTTTCGTTGGAAACTTTTTCCTGTTAGGAACAAGTTAGGGTTAGGTTTAGGGTTAGGGTTAGGGTTAGGGTTAGGGTTAGGATAGGGTTAGGGTTAGGGTTAGGGTTAGGATTAGGGTTAGGGTTAGGGTTATAGTACTTTGCAGTTCACCTGTTATAATAATAGAACAGGCGACACGTATGTGAATTATTTTACAAAGTTGTGTTTTGAGTTTCTGCTCTTTGGATGGAAACTTGTTTCTGTGCCGTACAGTGCGATATATCACTTTTCAGTTTTCCTGTATTCCTAATTGAGCGACACACATGTGATTCTGTTTACAAAGTAGTGCTTTGCTTTTCTGTTCTTTCATTGGAAACTTGTTCCTGTGCTGTACAGTGCGATACATCACTTTTCAGTTTTCCTGCATTCCTAATTGAGCGAGCGACACACGTCATTTAGTTTACACAGTAGTGATTTGCATTTCTGTTCTTTCGTTGGAAACTTGTTCCTGTGCTGTACAGTGCTATATATCACTTTTCAGTTTTCCTGTATTCCTATTTGAGCGCGCGACACACATGTGATTTAGTTTACAAAGTAGTGCTTTGCTTTTCTGTTCTTTCATTGGAAACTTGTTCCTGTTAGGAAAAAGTTAGGGTTAGGGTTAGGGCTAGGGTTAGGGTTAGTGTTATGGTAGGGTTATGGTTATGCTTAGGGTTAGGGTTAGGGTTAGTGGGTAAGGGTTAGGGTTAGGGTTAGGGTTATATCACTTTGCAGTTCTCCTGTTATAATAATAGAACAGGCGACATGTATGTGAATTAGTTTACAAAGTTATGCTTTGTGTTTCTGTTATTTCGATGAAAACTTGTTTCTTTGCCGTACAATTCGATATATCACTTTTCAGTTTTCCTGTATTCCTAATTGAGTAAGCGACACACATGTGATTTAGTTTACAAATTAGTGCTTAGCGTTTATGTTCTTTTGCTGGAAACTTTTTCTTGTTAGAAACAAGTTAGTGTTAGTGTTAGGGTTAGGGTTAGGGTTAGTGTTAGAGTTAAGGTTAGTGAGATAGGTTTAGGGTTAAGGTTAGGGTTATATCACTTTTCAGTTTTCCTGTTATAATAATTGAACAGGCGACACGTATGTGAATTAGTTTACAAAGTAGTGCTTTGCGTTTCTGATCTTTCGATGGAAATTTGTGTCTGTGTCGTACTGTCGGAGATAACACTTTTCAGTTTTCCTGTATTCCTAATTGAGCGAGCGACACAAATGTGATTCCCTTTACAAAGTAGTCCTATGATTTTCTGTTCTTTCATTGGAAAGTTGTTCCTCTGCAGTACAGTGTGATATATCACTTTTCAGTTTCCCTGTATTCCTAATTGAGCGAGCGACACACATGTGATTTAGTTTAAAAAGTAGTGCTTTGCATTCATGTTCTTTCGTTGGAAACATTTTCCTGTTAGGAACAAGTTAGGGTTAGGTTTAGGGTTAGGGCTAGGGTTAGGGTTAGGGTAGGGTTAGGGCTAGGGTTAGGGTTAGGGTAGGGTTAGGGCTAGGGTTAGGGTTAGGGTTAGGGTTAGGGTTAGGGTTAGGGTTAGTGGTATAGGGTTAGGGTTAGGGTTATTTCACTTTTCAGTTTTCCTGTTATAATAATTGAACAGGCGACACGTATGTGAATTTGTTTATAAAGTAGTGCTTTGCTTATCTGTTCTTTCGATGAAAACTTCTTTCTTTGCCATACAGTTCGATATCTATTACTTTTCAGTTTTCCTGTATTCCTAATTGAGCGAGCGACACACATGTGATTTAGTTTACAAAGTTGTGCTTTGCTTTTCTGTTCTTTCATTGGAAACTTGTTCCTGTGCTGTAGAGTATGATATATAACTTTTCAGTTTTCCTGTATTCCTGATTGAGCGAGCGACACACGTTATTTAGTTTACAAAGTAGTGCTTTGCTTTTGTGTTCTTTCATTAGAAACTTGTTCCTATGTTGTACAGTGCTATATATCACATTTCCGTTTTCCTGCTATAATAATTGAATAGGCGACACGTATGTGAATTAATTTCAAAGTTATCCTTTGCGTATCTGTTCTTTTGATGGAAACTTGTTTCTGTGCCATACAGTGGGAGATAACATTTTTGAGTTTTCCTGTATTCCTTATTGAGCGAGCGACACACATGAGATTCCGTTCACGGAGTAGTGCTTTGCTTTTCTGTTCTTTCATTGGAAACTTGTTCCTGTGCTGTAGAGTGCAATATATCACTTTTCAGTTTTCCTGTATTCCTAATTGAGTGAGCGCACACATGTGATTTAGTTTACAAAGTAGTGCTTTCCTTTTATGTTCTTTCGTTGGAAACTTGTTCGTGTGCTGAAAAGTGCGATATATCACTTTTCAGTTTTCCTATATTCCTAATTGAGCGAGCGACACACATGTGATTTAGGGTTAGGGTTAGGGTAGTGTAGGGTTAGGGTTAGGGTTAGGGTTAGGGTTAGGGTTAGGGTTAGGGTTAGGGTTAGGGTTAGGGTAGGGTTAGGGTTAGGGTTAGGGTCAGGGTTAGTGTGATAGGGTTAGGGTTAGGGTTAGGGTTATATCACTTTCCAGTTCACCTGTTATAATAATAGAACAGGCTACACGTATGTGAATTATTTTACAAAGTTGTGTTTTGAGTTTCTGTTTTTTGGATGGAAACTTGTTTCTGTGCCGTACAGTGCGATATATCACTTTTCAGTTTTCCTGTTATAATAATTAAACGGGCCACAAATATGTGAATTAGTTAACAAAGTTATGCTATGCGTTTCTGTTCTTTTGATGGAAACTTGTTTTTGTGCCTTACAGTGCGATATATCACTGTTCAGTTTTCCTGTATTCCTAATTGAGCGACACACATGTGATTCTGTTTACAAAGTAGTGCTTTGCTTTTCTGTTCTTTTCGTTGGAAACTTGTTCCTGTTAGGAATAAGTTAGGGTTAGGGTTAGCGTTAGGGTTAGGGTTAGGGTAGGGTTAGGGTTAGGGTTAAGGTTGTATCACTTTTCAGTTTTCCTGTTATAATAATTGAACAGGCGACACGTATGTGAATTAGTTTACAAAGTAGTGCTTTGCTTTTCTTTTCTTTCGTTGGAAACTTCTTCCTGTGCTGTACAGTGCGATATATCACTTTTCAGTTTTCTTGTTTTCCTAATTGAGCAAGGACACACATGTCATTCTGTTTACAAAGTAGTGCTTTGCTTTTCTGTTCTTTCATTGGAAACTTGTTCCTGTGCTGTACTTTGCAATATATCACTTTTCAGTTTTCCTGTATTCCTAAATGAGGAAGCGACACACATGAGATTTAGTTTACAAAGTAGTGCTTTGCTTTTCTGTTCTTTCGTTGGAAACTTGTTCCTGTGCTGTACAGTGCGATATATCACTTTTCAGTTTTCCTGTATTCCTAATTGAGGGAGCGACACACATTTGATTTAGTTTACAATGTAGTGTTTTGCGTTTATGTTCTTTTGTTGGAAACTTGTTCCTGTTAGGTACAAGTTAGGGTTAGGGTTAGGGTTAGGGTTAGGGTTAGGGTTAGGATAAGGGTTAGGGTAGGTTAGGGTTAGCGTTAGGGTTAGGGTTAGGGTTAGGGTAATGTCACTTTTCAGTTTTCCTGTTATAATAATTGAACAGGCCACACGTATATGAATTAGTTTACAAAGTAGTGCTTTGCTTATCTGTTCTTTCGATGAAAACTTTTTTCTTTGCCTTACAGTTCGATATATATCACTTTTCAGTATTCCTGTATTCCTAAATGAGCGAGCAACACACATGTGATTTAGTTTACAAAGTAGTGCTTTGTGTTTATGTTCTTTTGTTGGAAACTTGTTTCTGTTAGGAACTAGTTAGGGTTAGGGTTAGGGCTAGGGTTAGGGTTAGGGTAGGGTTAGGGTTAGGGTTAGGGTTAGGGTTAGGGTTAGGGTTAGGGTTAGTGGTTTAGGGTTAGGGTTAGGGTTATTTCACTTTTCAGTTTTCCTGTTATAATAATTGAACAGGCGACACGTATGTGAATTTGTTTATAAAGTAGTGCTTTGCTTATCTGTTCTTTCGATGAAAACTTCTTTCTTTTCCATACAGTTCGATATATAGCACTTTTCAGTTTTCCTGTATTCCTAATTGAGCGAGTGACACACATGTGATTTAGTTTACAAAGTTGTGCTTTGCTTTTCTGTTCTTTCATTGGAAAATTGTTCCTGTGCTGTAGAGTATGATATATAACTTTTCAGTTTTCCTGTATTCCTGATTGAGCGAGCGACACACGTTATTTAGTTTACAAAGTAGTGCTTTGCTTTTGTGTTCTTTCATTAGAAACTTGTTCCTATGTTGTACAGTGCTATATATCACATTTCCGTTTTCCTGCTATAATAATTGAACAGGCGACACATATGTGAATTAATTTCAAAGTTATCCTTTGCGTATCTGTTCTTTTGATAGAAACTTGTTTCTGTGCCATACAGTGGGAGATAACATTTTTGAGTTTTCCTGTATTCCTAATTGAGCGAGCGACACACATGTGATTCCGTTTACAGAGTAGTGCTTTGCTTTTCTGTTCTTTCATTGGAAACTTGTTCCTGTGCTGTAGAGTGCAATATATCACTTTTCAGTTTTCCTGTATTCCTAATTGAGTGAGCGCACACATGTGATTTAGTTTACAAAGTAGTGCTTTCCTTTTATGTTCTTTCGTTGGAAACTTGTTTGTGTACTGTAGAGTGCGATATATCACTTTTCAGTTTTCCTATATTCCTAATTGAGCGAGCGACACACATGTGATTTAGGGTTAGGGTTAGGGTAGTGTAGGGTTAGGGTTAGGGTTAGGGTTAGGGTTAGGGTAGGGTTAGGGTTACGGTTAGGGTTAGGGTCAGGGTTAGTGTGATAGGGTTAGGGTTAGGGTTAGGGTTATATCACTTTGCAGTTTACCTGTTATAATAATAGAACAGTTACACGTATGTGAATTAGTTTACAAAGTTGTGCTTTGCGTTTATGTACTTTCGTTGGAAACTTTTTCCTGTTAGGAACAAGTTAGGGTTAGGTTTAGGGTTAGGGTTAGGGTTAGGGTTAGGGTTAGGGTTAGGATAGGGTTAGGGTTAGGGTTAGGGTTAGGATTAGGGTTAGGGTTAGGGTTATAGTACTTTGCAGTTCACCTGTTATAATAATAGAACAGGCTACACGTATGTGAATTATTTTACAAAGTTGTGTTTTGAGTTTCTGTTTTTTGGATGGAAACTTGTTTCTGTGCCGTACAGTGCGATATATCACTTTTCAGTTTTCCTGTTATAATAATTAAACAGGCCACAAATATGTGAATTAGTTAACAAAGTTATGCTATGCGATTCTCTTCTTTCGATGGAAATTTCTGTCTGTGCCGTACAGTGGGAGATAACACTTTTCAGTTTTCTTGTATTCCTAATTGAGCGAGCGACACACATATGATTCCGTTTACAAAGTAGTGCTTTGCTTTTCTGTTCTTTCGTTGGAAACTTGTTCTTGTGCTGTACAGTGCTATATATCACTTTTCAGTTTTCCTGTATTCCTATTTGAGCGCGCGACACACATGTGATTTAGTTTACAAAGTAGTGCTTTGCTTTTCTGTTCTTTCATTGGAAA
The DNA here is from genome assembly GCF_030254825.1 of Meriones unguiculatus. Taxonomy (NCBI): domain Eukaryota; kingdom Metazoa; phylum Chordata; class Mammalia; order Rodentia; family Muridae; genus Meriones; species Meriones unguiculatus. Next base: position 15,908,561 of record NW_026843646.1, on the reverse strand, counting down.
CTTGTTCCTGTTAGGAAAAAGTTAGGGTTAGGGTTAGGGCTAGGGTTAAGGTTAGTGTTATGGTAGGGTTATGGTTATGCTTATGGTTAGGGTTAGTGGGTAAGGGTTAGGGTTAGGGTTAGGGTTATATCACTTTGCAGTTCTCCTGTTATAATAATAGAACAGGCGACATGTATTTGAATTAGTTTACAAAGTTGTGCTTTGTGTTTCTGTTTTTTCGATGAAAACTTGTTTTTTTGCCGTACAATTCGATATATATCACTTTTCAGTTTTCCTGTATTCCTAATTGAGTAAGCAACACACATGTGATTTAGTTTACAAAGTAGTGCTTGCTTTTCTGTTCTTTCATTGGAAACTTCTTCCTGTGCAGTACAGTGCGATATATCACTTTTCAGTTTCCTGTATTCCTAATTGCGCGAACGACAAACATGTGATTTAGTTTACAAAGTAGTGCTTTGCCTTTATGTTCTTTCGTTGGAAATTTTTCCTGTTAGGAACAAGTTAGGGTTGGGGTTAGGTTTAGGGTTAGGGTAGGGGTAGGGTTAGTGTTAGGGTTAGGGTTAGGGTTAGGTTTATATCACTTTGCAGTTTACCTGTTATAATAATAGAACAGGCGACACGTATGTGAATTAGTTTACAAAGTTGTGTTTTGAGTTTCTGTTCTCTCGATGGAAACTTGTTTCTGTGCCTTACAGTGCGATATATTACTTTTCAGTTTTCCTGTATTCCTAATTGACCGATGGAAATTTCGATGGAAATTTGTGTCTGTGCAGTACAGTGGGAGATAACACATTACAGTTTTCCTGTATTCCTAATTGAGCGAGTGACACACATGTGATTCCTTTTAAAAGTATTGCTTTGCTTTTCTGTTCTTTCATTGGAAACTTGTTTCTGTCCCGTACGGTGCGATATATCACATTTCAGTTTTCCTGTATTCCTAATTGAGTGAGCGACACACATGTGATTTAGTTCACAAAGTAGTGCTTTGTGTTTATGTTCTTTCATTGGAAACTTTTTCCTGTTAGGAACAAGTTAGGGTTAGGGTTAGGGTTAGGGTAGGGTTAGGGTTAGGGTTAGGTTTAGGGTTAAGGTTAGAGTTATATCACTTTCCAGTTTACCTGTTATAATAATAGAACAGGCGACACGTATGTGAATTAGTTTACAAAGTTGTATTTTGAGTTTCTGTTCTTTCGATGGAAATTTGTATCTGTGCCGTACAGTGGGAGATAACACTTTTTAGTTTTCCTGTATTCCTAATTGAGCGAGCGACACACATGTGATTCCGTTTACAAAGTAGTGATTTGCTTTTCTGTTCTTTCGTTGGAAACTTGTTCCTGTGCTGTACAGTGAGATATATCACTTTTCAGTTTTCCTTTATTCCTAATTTTGCAAGGGACACACATGTGATTTAGTTTACAAAGTAGTGCTTTGCGTTTATGTTCTTTTGTTGGAAACTTGTGCCTATTAGGAACAAGTTAGGGTTAGGGTTATGGTTAGGGTTAGGGTTAGGGTTAGGGTTAGGGTAGGGTTAGGGTTAGGGTTAGGTTTAGGGTTAGGATTAGGATTAGAGTTATTTTACTTTTCAGTTTTTCTGTTATAATAATTGAACAGGCAACACATATGTGAATTAGTTTACAAATTAGTGCTTTGCTTATCTGTTCTTTCCATGAAAACTTCTTTCTTTGCCGTACATTTCGATATATATATCACTTTTCAGTTTTCCTGTATCCTTAATTGAGCTAGCGACACACATGTGATTCCGTTTACAAAGTAGTGATTTGCTTTTCTGTTCTTTCGTTGGAAATTTGTTCCTGTGCAGTACAGGGCGATATATCACATTTCGGTTTTCCTGTATTCCTAATTAGGCGAGCGACACACATGTGATTTAGTTTACAAAGTAGTGCTTTGCGTTTATGTTCTTTCATTGGAAACTTTTTCCTGTTAGGAACAAGTTAGGGTTAGGTTTAGGGATAGGGTTAGGGTTACGGTTACGGTTAGGGTTAGGCTTAGGGTTATGGTTATATCACTTTGCAGTTTACCTGTTATAATAATAGAACAGGCAACACTTATGTGAATTAATTTACAAAGTTGTGTTTTGAGTTTGTGTTCTTTCGATGGAAACTTGTTTCTGTGCCATACAGTGCGATATATCACTTTTCAGTTTTCCTGTATTCCTAATTGAGCGAGCGACACACATGTGATTTAGTTTACAAAGTAATGATTTGCATTTCTGCTCTTCTGTTGGAAATTTGTTTCTGTGCTGTACAGTGTGATATATCACATTTCAGTTTTCCTGTTAAAATAATTGAACGGGCGACACGTATGTGAATTAGTTTACAAAGTTGTGCTTTGCGCTTCTGTTCTTTTGATGGAAATTTGTGTCTGTGCCGTACAGTGGGAGATAACACTTTTCAGTTTTCCTGTATTCCTAATTGAGAGAGCGACACACATGTGATTCCGTTTACAAAGTATTGCTTTGCGTTTATGTTCTTTTGTTGGAAACTTTTTCCTCTTTGGAACAAGTCAGGGTTAGGGTTACGGTTAGGGTTAGGGTTAGGGTTAGGGTTAGGGTTAGGGTTAGGGTTAGGGTTAGGGTACGGTTAGTGTTAGTGTTAAGGTTAGGGTTAGGGTTAGGGTTATATCACTTTTCAGTTTTCCTGTTATAATAATTGAACGGGCAACAAGTATATGAATTAGTTTACAAAGTTATGCTTTGCATTTATGTTCTTTCGATGGAAACTTGTTTCTGTGCCGTACAGTGCGATATATCACTTTTCAGTTTTCCTGTATTCCTAATTGAGCGAGCGACACACATGTGATTCTGTTTACAAAGTAGTGCTTTGCTTTTCTGTTCTTTCGTTGGAGACCTGTTCCTGTGCTGTACAGTGCGATATATCACTTTTCAGTTTTCCTTTATTCCTAATCGTGCGAGAAACACATGTGATTTAGTTTACAAAGTAGTGCTTTGCATTTATGTTTTTTTGTTGGAAACTTAGGAAAAAGTTAGGGTTAGGTTTAGGGTTAGGGATAGGTTTAGGGTTAGGGTTAGGGCTAGGGTAGGGTTAAGGTTAGTGTTACGTTTAGGGTTAGGATTAGGGTTAGGGTTATTTCACTTTTCAGTTTTCCTGTTATAATAATTGAAAAGGCGACACCTATGTGAAGTAGTTTACAAAGTAGTGCTTTGCTTATCTGTTCTTTCCATGAAAACTTCTTTCTTTGCCATACAGTTCTATATATATCACTTTTCAGTTTTCCTGTATTCCTGATTGAGCGAGCGACACACATGTGATTCCGTTTACAAAGTAATGCTTTGCTTTTCTGTTCTTTCATTGGAAACTTGTTCCTGTGCAGTACAGGGCGATATATCATATTTCATTTTTCCTGTATTCCTAATTGAGCGAGCGACACACATGTGATTTAGTTTACAAAGTAGTGCTTAGCGTTTATGTTCTTTCGTTGGAAACTTTTTCCTGTTAGGAACAAGTTAGGGTTAGTGTTAGGGTTAGAGTTAGGGTTAGGGTTAGGGTTAGGGTAGAGTTAGGGTTAGGGTTAGGGTTAGGGTTACATCACTTTTCAGGTTTCCTGTTATAATAATTGAACAGGCGACACGTATGTTAATTAGTTTACAAAGTAGTGCTTTGCTTATCTGTTCTTTCCATGAAAACTTCTTTCTTTGCCGTACAGTTCGATATGTGTCACTTTTCAGTTTTTCTGTATTCCTAATTGAGGGAGTGACACACATGTGATTCAGTTTACAAAGTAGTGCTTGTCATTTACGTTCTTTCGTTGGAAACTTGTTCCTGTTAGGAACAAGTTAGGGTTAGCGTTAGGGTTAGGTTTAGGTTAGGGCTGGGTAAAGGATAGGGTTAGGGTTAGGGTTAGGGTTAGGGGTTAGGGTTAGGGTTAGGGTTAGGGTAGGGTTAGGGATAGGGTTAGTGTTAGGGTTATGGTTATATCACTTTGCAGTTTACCTGTTATAATAATAGAACAGGCGACACTTATGTGAATTAGTTTACAAAGTTGTGCTTTGCGTTTATGTTCTCTTGTTGGAAACTTTTTCCTCTTAGGAACAAGTTAGGGTTAGGGTTAGAGTTAGGTTTAGGGTTAAGGTTAGGGTTAGGGTTAGGGTACGGTTAGTGTTAGTGTTAAGGTTAAGGTTAGGGTTAGGGTTACCGTTATATCACTTTTCAGTTTTCCTGTTATAATAATTGAACGGGCAACAAATATATGAATTAGTTTACAAAGTTATGCTTTGCATTTATATTCTTTCGATGGAAACTTTTTTCTGTGCCGTACAGTGCGATATATCACTTTTCAGTTTTCCTGTTATAATACTTGAACGGCCGACACGTATTTGAATTAGTTTACAAAGTTGTCCTTTGAGTTTCTGTTCTTTTGATGGAAATTTGTGTCTGTGCTGTACAGTGGGAGATAACACTTTTCAGTTTTCCTGTATTCCGAATTGAGCGAGCGAAACACATGTGAATCCATTTACAAAGTAGTGCTTTGCTTCTCTGTTCTTTCGTTGGAAATTTGTTCCTGTGTTGTACAGTGCGATATACCACTTTTCAGTTTTCCTTTATTCCTAATCGTGCGAGCGACACACATGTGATTTAGTTTACGCAGTAGTGCTTTGCGTTTATGTTCTTTCGTTGGAAACTTTTTCCTGTTAGGAACAAGTTACGGTTAGGGTTAGGGTTAGGGTTAGGGTTAGGGTAGGGTTAGGGTTTGGGTTAGGGTTAGGGTTAGGGTTGGGGTTAGGGTTATTACACTTTGCAGTTTACCTGTTATAATAATAGAACATGCGACACTTATGGGAATTAGTTTACAAAGTTGTGTTTTGAGTTTCTGTTCTTTCGATGGAATTTTGTTTCTGTGCCGTACAGTGCGATATATCACTTTTCAGTTTTACTGTATTCGTAACTGAGCAAACGACACACATGTGATTTAGTTTACAAAGTAATGATTTGCATTTCTGCTCTTCTGTTGGAAACTTGTTTCTGTGATGTACACTGTGATATATCACTTTTCAGTTTTCCTGTTATAATAATTGAACGGGCGACACGTATGTGAATTAGTTTACAAAGTTGTGCTTTGCGTTTCTGTTCTTTCGATGGAAATTTGTTTCTGTGCATTACAGTGTGCTATATCACATTTCAGTTTTCTTGTTATAATAATTGAACGGGCAACAAATATGTGAATTAGTTTACAAAGTTATTCTTTGCTTTTCTGTTCTTTAATTCGAAACTTGTTCCTGTGCAATACAGTGCGATATATCACATTATAGTTTTCCTGTATTCCTAATTGAGCGAGCGAAACAAATGTGATTCCGTTTACAATGTAGTGCTTTGCTTTTCTGTTCTTTCGTTGGAAACTCGTTCCTGTGCTGTACAGTGCGATATATCACTTTTCAGTTTTCCTTTATTCCTAATTGTGCGAGCGACACACATGTGATTTAGTTTACAAAGTAGTGCTTTGCGTTTATGTTCTTTTGTTGTAAACTTTTTCCTGTTAGGAAGGAGTTAGGGTTAGGTTTAGGGTTAGTGTTAGGGTTAGGGTTAGGGTTAGGGTTAGGGTTAGGGTAGGGTTAGGGTTAGGGTTAGGTTTAGGTTTAGGATTAGGGTTAGGGTTATTTTACTTTTCAGTTTTCCTGTTATAATAATTGAACAGGCGACACGTATGTTAATTAGTCTAAAAAGTAGTGCTTTGCTTATCTGTTCTTTCCAGGAAAACTTCTTTCTTTGCCGTACAGTTCGATATATATCACTTTTCAGTTTTCCTGTATTCCTAATTGAGCGAGGGAGACACATGTGATTCCGTTTCCAAAGTAGTGCTTTGCTTTTCTGTTCTTTCATTGGAAACTTGTTCCTGTGCAATACAGTGCTGTATATCACATTTCAGTTTTCCTGTATTCCTAATTGATAGTATGACACACATGTGATTCCATTTACAAAGTAGTGCTTTGCTTTTCTGTTCTTTTGTTGGAAACTTGTTCCTGTGCTGTACAGTGCGATATATCACTTTTCAGTTTTGCTTTATTCCTAATTGTGGGAGCGACACACATGTGATTTAGTTTACAAAGTAGTGCTTTCCGTTTATGTTCTTTTGTTGGAAACACGTGCCTCTTAGGGACAAGTTAGAGTTAGGGTTAGGGTTAGGTTTAGGGTTAGGGTTAGGGTAGGGTTAGGGATAGGGTTAGTGTTAGGGTTATGGTTATATCACTTTGCAGTTTACCTGTTATAATAATAGAACAGGCGACACTTATGTGAATTAGTTTACAAAGTTGTGCTTTGCGTTTATGTTCTTTTGTTGGAAACTTTTTCCTCTTAGGAACAAGTTAGGGTTAGGGTTAGAGTTAGGTTTAGGGTTAAGGTTAGGGTTAGGGTTAGGGTACGGTTAGTGTTAGTGTTAAGGTTAGGGTTAGGGTTAGGGTTACCATTATATCACTTTTCAGTTTTCCTGTTATAATAATTGAACGGGCAACAAATATATGAATTAGTTTACAAAGTTATGCTTTGCGTTTATGTTCTTTCGATGGAAACTTTTTTCTGTGCCGTACAGTGCGATATATCACTTTTCAGTTTTCCTGTTATAATACTTGAACGGGCGACACGTATTTGAATTAGTTTACAAAGTTGTCCTTTGAGTTTCTGTTCTTTCGATGGAAATTTGTGTCTGTGCTGTACAGTGGGAGATAACACTTTTCAGTTTTCCTGTATTCCTAATTGAGCGAGCGAAACACATGTGAATCCATTTACAAAGTAGTGCTTTGCTTCTCTGTTCTTTCGTTGGAAATTTGTTCCTGTGCTGTACAGTGCGATATACCACTTTTCAGTTTCCTTTATTCCTAATCGTGCGTGCGACACAAATGTGATTTAGTTTACAAAGTAGTGCTTTGCGTTTATTTTTTTTTTTGTTGGAAACTTAGGAACAAGTTATGGTTAGGGTTAGGGTTAGGGTAGGGTTAGGGTTAGGGTTAGGTTTAGGGTTATGATTAGGGTTAGGGTTATTTCACTTTTTAGTTTTCCTGTTATAATAATTGAACAGGCGACACATATGTGAATTATTTACAAAGTAGTGCTTTGCTTATCTGTTCTTTCCATGAAAACTTCTTTCTTTGCCGTACAGTTCGATATATATCACTTTTCAGTTTTCCTGTATTCCTAATTGAGCGAGCGACACACAAGTGATTCTGTTTACAAAGTAGTGCTTTGCTTTTCTGTTCTTGCTTTGGAAACTTTTTCCTGTTAGGAACAAGTAATGGTTAGGGTTAGGGTTAGGTTTAGGCTTTGGGTTAGAGTCGGGTTAGTGTTAGGTTTAGGGTTAGGGTTAGGGTTAGGGTTATATCACTTTTCCGTTTTCCTGTTATAATAATTGAACGGGCAACAAATATGTGAATTAGTTTACAAAGTTATGCTTTGCGTTTCTGTTCTTTCAATGGAAACTTGTTTCTGTGCTGTACAGTGCGATATATCACTTTTCAGTTTTCCTGTATTCCTAATTGAGCGAGCGACACACATGTGATTTAGTTTACAAAATATTGATTTGCGTTTCTCTTCTTCTGTTGGAAACTTGTTTCTGTCCTGTACAGTGTGATATATCACTTTTCAGTTTTCCTGTATTCCTAATGGAGCGACCGACACACATGTGATTTAGTTTACAAATTAGTGATTTTCTTTTTTGTTCTTTCACTTGAAACTTTTTCCTGTGCTGTACAATATGATATATCACTTTTCAGTTTTCCTGTTATAATAATTGAACAGGTGACACGTATGTGAATTAGTTTACAAAGTTGTGCTTTGCGTTTCTGTTCTTTCGATGGAAACTTGTTCCTGTGCTGTACAGTGCGTTATATCACTTTTCAGTTTTCCTGTTAGAATAATTGAACAGGGGACACGTATGTGAATTAGTTTACAAAGTTGTGCTTTGCATTTCTGTTCTTTCTTTGGAAACTTGTTTCTGTGCCATACAGTGCGATATAACACTTTTCGGGTTTTCTTGTATTCCTAATTGTGCGAGCGACACACATGTGATTTAGTGTACAAATAGTGCTTTGCATTTCTGTTCTTCTGTTGGAAACTTTTTTCTGTGCTGTACAGCGTGATTTATCACTTTTCACTTTTCCTGTTGTAATAATTGAACGGGCGACACGTATGTGAATTAGTTTACAAAGTTGTGCTTTCCGTTTCTGTTCTTTCGATGGAAACTTGTTCCTGTGCTGTACAGTGCGTTATATCACTTTTCAGTTTTCCTGTTAGAATAATTGAACAGGGGACACGTATGTGAATTAGTTTACAAAGTTGTGCTTTGCATTTCTGTTCTTTCTTTGGAAACTTGTTTCTGTGCCATATAGTGCGAGATAACACTTTTCGGGTTTTCCTGTATTCCTAATTGTGCGAGCGACACACAAGTGATTTAGTATACAAATAGTGCTTTGGATTTCTGTTCTTCGGTTGGAAACTTGTTTCTGTGCTGTACAGTGTGATATATCACTTTTCAGTTTTCCTGTTGTAATAATTGAACGGGCGACACGTATGTGATTTAGTTTACAAAGTTGTGCTTTGCTTTTCTGTTCTTTCGGTGGAAACTTGTTTCTGTGCTGTACATTGCCAGATAACACTTTTCGGTTTTCCTGTATTCTTAATTGAGCGAGTGACACACATGTGATTCAGTTTACAAAATAGTGCTTTTAATTTACGTTCTTTCGTTGGAAACTTGTTCCTGTTAGGAACAAGTTAGGGATAGGGTTAGGGTTAGGGTTAGCGTTAGGGGTTAGGGTTAGGGTTAGGGTTAGGGTTATATCACTTTTCAGTTTTACTGTTATAATAATTGAACAGGCGACATATATGTGAATTAGTTTACAAAGTTGTGCTTTGCTTTTCTGTTCTTTCAATGGAAACTTGTTTCTATGCCGTACAGTGCGAGATAACACTTTTCAGTTTTCCTGTATTCCTAATTGAGCGAGCGACACACAGGTGATTCCGTTTAAAAGTAGTGCTTTGCTTTTCTGTTCTTTCGTTGGAAACTTGTTCTTGTGCTGTACAGTGAGATATATCACTTTTCAGTTTTCCTGTATTCCTAATGGAGCGACCGACACACGTGTGATTTAGTTTACAAATTAGTGATTTTCTTTTTTGTTCTTTCATTTGAAACTTGTTCCTCTGCTGTACAATATGATATATCACTTTTCAGTTTTCCTGTTATAATAATTAAACAGGCGACACATATGTGAATTAGTTTATAAAGTTGTGCTTTGAGTTTCTGTTCTTTCGATGGAAACTTGTTCCTGTTGGGAACAAGTTAGGGTTAGGGTTAGGGTTAGGGTTAGTATTAGGGTTAGGGTTAGGGTTAATTTAGGGCTCGGTAAGGGATAGGGTTAGGGTTAGGGTTAGGGTTAGGGTTATATCACTTTTCAGTTTTACTGTTATAATAATTGAACAGGCGACACGTATGTGAATTAGTTTACAAAGTTGTGCTTTGCGTTTCTGTTCTTTCAATGGAAACTTGTTTCTGTGCCGTACAGTGCGAGATAACACTTTTCAGTTTTCCTGTATTCCTAATTGATCGAGTGACACACATGTGATTCAGTTTACAAAGTAGTGCTTTTCATTTACGTTCTTTCGTTGGAAACTTGTTCCTGTTAGGAACAAGTTAGGGTTAGGTTTAGGGTTAGGGTTAGGTTAGGGCTCGGTAAGGGATAGGGTTAGGGTTAGTGTTAGGGTTAGGGTTTGGGTTAGGTTAGTGCTGGGTAATGGAGAGGGTTAAGGTTAGGGTTAGGGTTAGGGGTTAGGGTTAGGGTTAGGGATAGGGTTAGGTTAGGGCTGGGTAAGGGATAGGGTTATGGTTAGGGTTAGTGTTAGGGTTAGGTTAGGGCTGGGTAAGGGAGAGGGTTAGGGTTAGGGTCAGGGTTAAGGTTAGGGTTATATCACTTTTCAGTTTTACTGTTATAATAATTGAACAGGCGACACATATGTGAATTAGTTTACAAAGTTGTGCTTTGCTTTTCTGTTCTTTCAATGGAAACTTGTTTCTGTGCCATACAATGCGAGATAACACTTTTCGGGTTTTCCTGTAATCCTAATTGTGCGAGCGACACACATGTGATTTAGTGTACAAATAGTGCTTTGGATTTCTGTTCTTCGGTTGGAAACTTGTTTCTGTGCTGTACAGTGTGATATATCACTTTTCAGTTTTCCTGTTCTAATAATTGAACGGGCGACACGTATGTGATTTAGTTTACAAAGTTGTGCTTTGCTTTTTTGTTCTTTCGATGGAAACTTGTTTCTGTGCTGTACATTGCCAGATAACACTTTTCGGTTTTCCTGTATTCTTAATTGAGCGAGTGACACACATGTGATTCAGTTTACAAAGTAGTGCTTTTCATTTACGTTCTTTCGTTGGAAATTTGTTCCTGTTAGGAACAAGTTAGGGTTAGGGTTAGGGTTAGGGTTAGGTTAGGGCTCGATAAGGGATAGGGTTAGGGTTAGGGTTAGGGTTAGGTTAGGGCTGGGTAAGGGATAGGGTTAAGGTTAGGTTAGGTTTAGGGGTTAGGGTTAGGGTTAATTTAGAGGTCGGTAAGGGATAGGGTTAGGGTTAGGGTTAGGTTAGGGCTCGGTAAGGGATAGGGTTAGGGTTAGTGTTAGGGTTAGGGTTAGGTTAGGGTTGGGTAAGGGATAGGGTTAGAGTTAGGGTTAGGGGTTAGGGTTAGGGATAGGGTTAGGGATATATCACTTTTCAGTTTTCCTGTTAGAATAATTGAACAGGCGACACATATGTGAATTAGTTTAGAAAGTTGTGCTTTGCCTTTCTGTTCTTTCTTTGGAAACTTGTTCTTGTGCTGTACAGTGAGATATATCACTTTTCAGTTTTCCTGTATTCCTAATGGAGCGAGTGACACACATGTGATTTAGTTTACAAATTAGTGATTTTCTTTTTTGTTCTTTCATTTGAAACTTGTTCCTCTGCTGTACAATATGATATATCACTTTTCAGTTTTCCTGTTATAATAATTGAACAGGCAAAACATATGTGAATCAGTTTACAAAGTTGTGCTGTGAGTTTCTGTTATTTCGATGGAAACTTGTTCCTGTGCTGTACAGTGCGTTATATAACTTTTCAGTTTTCCTCTTATAATAATTGAACAGTCGACACATATGTGAATTAGTTTACAAAGTTGTGCTTTGCGTTTCTGTTCTTTCGATGGAAACTTGTTCCTGTTAGGAACAAGTTAGGTTTAGGGTTTGGGTTAGGGTTAGGATTAGGGTTAGGGTAAGGGTTAATTTAGGGCTCGGTAAGGGATAGGGTTAGGGTTAGGGTTAGGGTTAGGTTAGGGCTGGGTAAGGGATAAGGTTAGGGTTAGGGTTAGGGTTAGGGTTAGGTTAGGGCTGGGTAAGGGATAGGGTTAAGGTTAGGTTAGGGTTAGGGGTTAGGGTTAGGGTTAATTTAGGGGTCGGTAAGGGATAGGGTTAGGGTTAGGGTTAGGGTTAGGTTAGGGCTCGGTAAGGGATAGGGTTAGGGTTAGGGTTAGGGTTAATTTAGGGGTCGGTAAGGTATAGGGTTAGGGTTAGGGTTAGGGTTAGGTTGGGGCTCGGTAAGGGATAGGGTTAGGGTTAGGGTTAGGGTCAGTGTTAGTGTTAGGGTTAGGGTTAGGTTAGGGCTGGGTAAGGGATAGGGTTAGGGTTAGGGTTAGGGTTAGGGTTAGGGTTAGGGGTTAGGGTTAGGGTTAGGGTTAGGGTTAGGGACTTGGGGTTAGGGTTAGGGTTAGGGTTATATCACTTTTCAATTTTACTGTTATAATAATTGAACAGGCGACACATATATGAATTAGTTTACAAAGTTGTGCTTTGCTTTTCTGTTCTTTCAATGGAAACTTGTTTCTGTGCCGTACAGTGCGAGATAACACTTTTCAGTATTCCTGTATTCCTAATTGAGCGAGCGATACACAGGTGATTCCGTTTAAAAGTAGTGCTTTGCTTTTCTGTTCTTTCGTTGGAAACTTGTTCTTGTGCTGTACAGTGAGATATATCACTTTTCAGTTTTCCTGTATTCCTAATGGAGCGACCGACACACGTGTGATTTAGTTTACAAATTAGTGATTTCCTTTTTTGGTCTTTCATTTGAAACTTGTTCCTGTGCTGTACAATATGATATATCACTTTTCAGTTTTCCTGTTATAATAATTGAACAGGCGACACGTATGTGAATTAGTTTACAAAGTTGTGCTTTGCATTTCTGTTCTTTCGATGGAAACTTGTTCCTGTGCTGTACAGTGCGTTATATCACTTTTCAGTTTTCCTGTTCGAATAATTGAACAGGGGACACGTATGTGAATTAGTTTACAAAGTTGTGCTTTGCATTTCTGTTCTTTCTTTGGAAACTTGTTTCTGTGCCATACAGTGCGAGATAACACCTTTCGGTTTTCCTGTATTCCTAATTGTGCGAGCGACACACATATGATTTAGTGTACAAAGTAGTGCTTTGGATTTCTGTTCTTCGGTTGGAAACTTGTTCCTGTGCTGTACAGTGCGTTATATAACTTTTCAGTATTCCTGTTATAATAATTGAACAGGCGAAACATATGTGAATCAGTTTACAAAGTTGTGCTTTGCGTTTCTGTTCTTTCGATTGAAACTTGTTCCTGTTAGGAACAAGTTAGGGTTAGGGTTAGGGTTAGGGGTAGGATTAGGGTTAGGGTTAGGGTTAGTTTAGGGCTCTGTAAGGGATAGGGTTAGGGTTAGGGTTAGGGTTGGTTAGGGCTGGGTAAGGGATAGGGTTAGGGTTAGGGTTAGGTGTTAGTGTTAGGGTTAGGGTTAGGGTTAGGGACTAAGGGTTAGGGTTAGGGTTATATCACTTTTCAGGTTTCCTGTTATAATAATTGAACAGGCGACACATATGTGAATTAGTTTACAAAGTTGTGCTTTGCGTTTCTGTTCTTTCAATGGAAACTTGTTTCTGTGCCGTACAGTGCGAGATAACACTTTTCAGTTTTCCTGTATTCCTAATTGAGCAAGGGACACACAGGTGATTCCGTTTAAAGGTAGTGCTTTGCTTTTCTGTTCTTTCATTTGAAACTTATTCCTGTGCTGTACAGTGTGATATATCAGTTTTCAGTTTTCCTGTTGTAATAACTGAACAGGCGACACGTATGTGAATTAGTTTACAAAGTTGTGCTTTGCGTTTCTGTTCTTTCGATGGAAACTTGTTCCTGTGCTGTACAGTGCGTTATATCAATTTTCAGTTTTCCTGTTAGAATAATTCAACAGGGGACACGTATGTGAATTAGTTTACAAAGTTGTGCTTTGCATTTCTGTTCTTTCTTTGGAAACTTGTTTCTGTGCCATACAGTGCGAGATAACACATTTCGGGTTTTCCTGTATTCCTAATTGTGCGAGCGACACACATGTGATTTAGTGTACAAATAGTGCTTTGGATTTCTGTTCTTCGGTTGGAAACTTGTTTCTGTGCTGTACAGTGTGATATATCACTTTTCAGTTTTCCTGTTGTAATAATTGAACGGGCGACACGTATGTGATTTAGTTTACAAAGTTGTGCTTTGCTTTTCTGTTCTTTCGATGAAAACTTGTTTCTGTGCTGTACATTTCCAGATAACACATTTCGGTTTTCCTGTATTCTTAATTGAGCGAGTGACACACATGTGATTCAGTTTACAAAGTAGTGCTTTTCATTTACGTTCTTTCGTTGGAAACTTGTTCCTGTTAGGAACAAGTTAGGGTTAGGGTTAGGGTTAGGGTTAGGGTTAGGTTAGGGCTCGGTAAGGGATAGGGTTAGGGTTAGGGTTAGTGTTAGGGTTACGGTTAGGGTTAGGTTAGGGCTGGGTAAGGGATAGGGTTAGGGTTAGGGTTAGGTTAGGGCTCGGTAAGGGATAGGGTTAGGTTTAGGGTTAGGGTTAGTGTTAGTGTTAGGGTTAGGGTTAGGTTAGGGCTGGGTAAGGGATAGGGTTAGGGTTAGGGTTAGGGTTAGGGGCTAGGGTTAGGGTTAGGGTTAGGGACTTGGGGTTAGGGTTAGGGTTAGGGTTATATCACTTTTCAGTTTTACTGTTATAATAATTGAACAGGCGACATATATGTGAATTAGTTTACAAAGTTGTGCTTTGCGTTTCTGTTCTTTCAATGGAAACTTGTTTCTGTGCCATACAGTGCGAGATATCACTTTTCAGTTTTCCTATATTCCTAATTGAGCGAGCGACACACAGGTGATTCTGTTTAAAAGTAGAGCTTTGCTTTTCTGTTCTTTCGTTGGAAACTTGTTCTTGTGCTGTACAGTGAGATATATCAGTTTTCAGTTTTCCTGTTATAATAATTGAACAGGCAACACATATGTGAATTAGTTTACAATGTTTTGCTTTGCGTTTCTGTTCTTTCGATGGAAACTTGTTCCTGTTAGGAACAAGTTAGGGTTAGGGTTAGGGTTAGTGTTAGGGTTAGGTTAGGGCTGGGTTAGGGTTCGGGTTAGGGTTAGGGGTTAGGGTTAGGGTTAGGGTTAGGGTTATATCACTTTTCAGTTTTCCTGTTATAATAATTGAGCAGGCAACACATATGTGAATTAGTTTACAAAGTTGTGCTCTGCGTTTCTGTTCTTTCAATGGAAACTTGTTTCTGTGCCGTACAGTGCGAGATAACACTTTTCAGTTTTTCTGTATTCCTAATTGAGCAAGCGACACACAGGTGATTCCGTTTAAAGGTAGTGCTTTCTTTTCTGTTCTTTCATTTGAAACTGGTTCCTGTACTGTACAGTGTGATATATCAGTTTTCAGTTTTCCTGTTGTAATAATTGAACAGGTGACACGTATGTGAATTAGTTTACAAAGTTGTGCTTTGCGTTTCTGTTCTTTCGATGGAAACTTGTTCCTGTGCTGTACAGTGCGTTATATCACTTTTCAGTTTTCCTGTTAGAATAATTGAACAGGGGACACGTATGTGATTTAGTTTACAAAGTTCTGCTTTGCATTTCTGTTCTTTCTTTGGAAAATGGTTTCTGTGTCATACAGTGCGAGATAACACTTTTCGGTTTTCCTGTATTCCTAATTGTGCGAGCGACACACATGTGATTTAGTGTACAAAGTAGTGCTTTGGATTTCTGTTCTTCGGTTGGAAACTTGTTCCTGTGCTGTACAGTGCGTTATATAACTTTTCAGTATTCCTGTTATAATAATTGAACAGGCGAAACATATGTGAATCAGTTTAAAAAGTTGTGCTTTGCGTTTCTGTTCTTTCGATTGAAACTTGTTCCTGTTAGGAACAAGTTAGGGTTAGGGTTAGGGTTAGGGGTAGGATTAGGGTTAGGGTTAGGGTTAGTTTAGGGCTCTGTAAGGGATAGGGTTACGGTTAGGGTTAGGGTTGGTTAGGGCTGGGTAAGGGATAGGGTTAGGGTTAGGGTTAGGTGTTAGTGTAAGGGTTAGGGTTAGGGTTAGGGACTAAGGGTTAGGGTTAGGGTTATATCACATTTCAGGTTTCCTGTTATAATAATTGAACAGGCGACACATATGTGAATTAGTTTACAAAGTTGTGCTTTGCGTTTCTGTTCTTTCAATGGAAACTTGTTTCTGTGCCGTACAGTGCGAGATAACACTTTTCAGTTTTCCTGTATTCCTAATTGAGCAAGTGACATACAGGTGATTCCGTTTAAAGGTAGTGCTTTGCTTTTCTGTTCTTTCATTTGAAACTTATTCCTGTGCTGTACAGTGTGATATATCAGTTTTCAGTTTTCCTGTTGTAATAACTGAACAGGCGACACGTATGTGAATTAGTTTACAAAGTTGTGCTTTGCGTTTCTGTTCTTTCGATGGAAACTTGTTCCTGTGCTGTACAGTGCGTTATATCACATTTCAGTTTTCCTGTTAGAATAATTCAACTGGGGACACGTATGTGAATTAGTTTACAAAGTTGTGCTTTACATTTCTGTTCTTTCTTTGGAAACTTGTTTCTGTGCCATACAGTGCGAGATAACACATTTCGGGTTTTCCTGTATTCCTAATTGTGCGAGCGACACACATGTGATTTAGTGTACAAATAGTGCTTTGGATTTCTGTTCTTCTGTTGGAAACTTGTTTCTGTGCTGTACAGTGTGATATATCACTTTTCAGTTTTCCTGTTGTAATAATTGAACAGGCGACACGTATGTGATTTAGTTTACAAAGTTGTGCTTTGCTTTTCTGTTCTTTCGATGAAAACTTGTTTCTGTGCTGTACATTTCCAGATAACACTTTTCGGTTTTCCTGTATTCTTAATTGAGCGAGTGACACACATGTGATTCAGGTTACAAAGTAGTGCTTTTCATTTACTTTCTTTCGTTGGAAACTTGTTCCTGTTAGGAACAAGTTAGGGTTTGGGTTAGGGTTAGGGTTAGGTTAGGGCTCGGTAAGGGATAGGGTTAGGGTTAGAGTTAGGGTTAGTGTTAGGGTTACGGTTAGGGTTAGGTTAGGGCTGGGTAAGGGATAGGGTTAGGGTTAGGGTTAGGGGTTAGGGTTAGGGTTAGGGTTAGGGTTAGGTTAGGGCTCGGTAAGGGATAGGGTTAGGTTTAGGGTTAGGGTTAGTGTTAGGGTTAGGGTTAGGGTTAGGTTAGGGCTGGGTAAGGGATAGGGTTAGGGTTAGGGTTAGGGTTAGGGTTAGGGGCTAGGGTTAGGGTTAGGGTTAGGGACTTGGGGTTAGGGTTAGGGTTAGGGTTATATCACTTTTCAGTTTTACTGTTATAATAATTGAACAGGCGACACATATGTGAATTAGTTTACAAAGTTGTGCTTTGCGTTTCTGTTCTTTCAATGGAAACTTGTTTCTGTGCCGTACAGTGCGAGATAACACTTTTCAGTTTTCCTGTATTCCTAATTGAGCGAGCGACACACAGGTGATTCTGTTTAAAAGTAGAGCTTTGCTTTTCTGTTCTTCGTTGGAAAGTTGTTCTTGTGCTGTAAAGTGAGATATATCACTTTTCAGTTTTCCTGTATTCCTAATGGAGCGAGTGACACACATGTGATTTAGTTTAAAATTAGTGATTTTCTTTTTTGTTCTTTCATTCGAAACTTGTTCCTGAGCTGTACAATATGATATATCACTTTTCAGTTTTCCTGTTATAATAATTGAACAGGCGACACGTATGTGAATTAGTTTACAAAGTTGTGCTTTGTGTTTCTGTTCTTTCGATGGAAACATGTTCCTGTGCTGTACAGTGCGTTATATAACTTTTCAGTTTTCCTGTTATAATAATTGAACAGGCGACACATATGTAAATTAGTTTACAAAGTTTTGCTTTGCGTTTCTGTTCTTTTGATGGAAACTTGTTCCTGTTAGGAACAAGTTAGGGTTAGGGTTAGGGTTAGGAGTTAGGGTTAGGGTTAGGGTTAGGGACTTAGTGTTAGGGTTAGGGTTAGGGATATATCACTTTTCAGTTTTCCTGTTATAATAATTGAACAGGCGACACATATGTGAATTAGTTTACAAAGTTGTACTCTGCGTTTCTGTTCTTTCAATGGAAACTTGTTTCTGTGCCGTACAGTGCGAGATAACACTTTTCAGTTTTCCTGTATTCCTAATTGTGCGAGCGACACACAGGTGATTCCGTTTAAAGGTAGTGCTTTGCTTTTCTGTTCTTTCATTTGAAACTTGTTTCTGTGCTGTACAGTGTGATATATCAGTTTTCAGTTTTCCTGTTGTAATAATTGAACAGGTGACACGTATGTGAATTAGTTTCCAAAGTTGTGCTTTGCGTTTCTGTTCTTTCGATGGAAACTTGTTCCTGTGCTGTACAGTGCATTATATCACTTTTCAGTTTTCCTGTTAGAATAATTGAACAGGGGACACGTATGTGATTTAGTTTACAAAGTTGTGCTTTGCATTTCTGTTCTTTCTTTGGAAAATGGTTTCTGTGTCATACAGTGCGAGATAACACTTTTCGGTTTTCCTGTATTCCTAATTGTGCGAGCGACACACATGTGATTTAGTGTACAAAGTAGTGCTTTGGATTTCTGTTCTTCGGTTGGAAACTTGTTCCTGTGCTGTACAGTGCGTTATATAACTTTTCAGTATTCCTGTTATAATAATTGAACAGGCGAAACATATGTGAATCAGTTTAAAAAGTTGTGCTTTGCGTTTCTGTTCTTTCGATTGAAACTTGTTCCTGTTAGGAACAAGTTAGGGTTAGGGTTAGGGTTAGGGGTAGGATTAGGGTTAGGGTTAGGGTTAGTTTAGGGCTCTGTAAGGGATAGGGTTACGGTTAGGGTTAGGGTTGGTTAGGGCTGGGTAAGGGATAGGGTTAGGGTTAGGGTTAGGTGTTAGTGTAAGGGTTAGGGTTAGGGTTAGGGACTAAGGGTTAGGGTTAGGGTTATATCACATTTCAGGTTTCCTGTTATAATAATTGAACAGGCGACACATATGTGAATTAGTTTACAAAGTTGTGCTTTGCGTTTCTGTTCTTTCAATGGAAACTTGTTTCTGTGCCGTACAGTGCGAGATAACACTTTTCAGTTTTCCTGTATTCCTAATTGAGCAAGTGACATACAGGTGATTCCGTTTAAAGGTAGTGCTTTGCTTTTCTGTTCTTTCATTTGAAACTTATTCCTGTGCTGTACAGTGTGATATATCAGTTTTCAGTTTTCCTGTTGTAATAACTGAACAGGCGACACGTATGTGAATTAGTTTACAAAGTTGTGCTTTGCGTTTCTGTTCTTTCGATGGAAACTTGTTCCTGTGCTGTACAGTGCGTTATATCACATTTCAGTTTTCCTGTTAGAATAATTCAACTGGGGACACGTATGTGAATTAGTTTACAAAGTTGTGCTTTACATTTCTGTTCTTTCTTTGGAAACTTGTTTCTGTGCCATACAGTGCGAGATAACACATTTCGGGTTTTCCTGTATTCCTAATTGTGCGAGCGACACACATGTGATTTAGTGTACAAATAGTGCTTTGGATTTCTGTTCTTCTGTTGGAAACTTGTTTCTGTGCTGTACAGTGTGATATATCACTTTTCAGTTTTCCTGTTGTAATAATTGAACAGGCGACACGTATGTGATTTAGTTTACAAAGTTGTGCTTTGCTTTTCTGTTCTTTCGATGAAAACTTGTTTCTGTGCTGTACATTTCCAGATAACACTTTTCGGTTTTCCTGTATTCTTAATTGAGCGAGTGACACACATGTGATTCAGGTTACAAAGTAGTGCTTTTCATTTACTTTCTTTCGTTGGAAACTTGTTCCTGTTAGGAACAAGTTAGGGTTTGGGTTAGGGTTAGGGTTAGGTTAGGGCTCGGTAAGGGATAGGGTTAGGGTTAGAGTTAGGGTTAGTGTTAGGGTTACGGTTAGGGTTAGGTTAGGGCTGGGTAAGGGATAGGGTTAGGGTTAGGGTTAGGGGTTAGGGTTAGGGTTAGGGTTAGGGTTAGGTTAGGGCTCGGTAAGGGATAGGGTTAGGTTTAGGGTTAGGGTTAGTGTTAGGGTTAGGGTTAGGGTTAGGTTAGGGCTGGGTAAGGGATAGGGTTAGGGTTAGGGTTAGGGTTAGGGTTAGGGGCTAGGGTTAGGGTTAGGGTTAGGGACTTGGGGTTAGGGTTAGGGTTAGGGTTATATCACTTTTCAGTTTTACTGTTATAATAATTGAACAGGCGACACATATGTGAATTAGTTTACAAAGTTGTGCTTTGCGTTTCTGTTCTTTCAATGGAAACTTGTTTCTGTGCCGTACAGTGCGAGATAACACTTTTCAGTTTTCCTGTATTCCTAATTGAGCGAGCGACACACAGGTGATTCTGTTTAAAAGTAGAGCTTTGCTTTTCTGTTCTTCGTTGGAAAGTTGTTCTTGTGCTGTAAAGTGAGATATATCACTTTTCAGTTTTCCTGTATTCCTAATGGAGCGAGTGACACACATGTGATTTAGTTTAAAATTAGTGATTTTCTTTTTTGTTCTTTCATTCGAAACTTGTTCCTGAGCTGTACAATATGATATATCACTTTTCAGTTTTCCTGTTATAATAATTGAACAGGCGACACGTATGTGAATTAGTTTACAAAGTTGTGCTTTGTGTTTCTGTTCTTTCGATGGAAACATGTTCCTGTGCTGTACAGTGCGTTATATAACTTTTCAGTTTTCCTGTTATAATAATTGAACAGGCGACACATATGTAAATTAGTTTACAAAGTTTTGCTTTGCGTTTCTGTTCTTTTGATGGAAACTTGTTCCTGTTAGGAACAAGTTAGGGTTAGGGTTAGGGTTAGGAGTTAGGGTTAGGGTTAGGGTTAGGGACTTAGTGTTAGGGTTAGGGTTAGGGATATATCACTTTTCAGTTTTCCTGTTATAATAATTGAACAGGCGACACATATGTGAATTAGTTTACAAAGTTGTACTCTGCGTTTCTGTTCTTTCAATGGAAACTTGTTTCTGTGCCGTACAGTGCGAGATAACACTTTTCAGTTTTCCTGTATTCCTAATTGTGCGAGCGACACACAGGTGATTCCGTTTAAAGGTAGTGCTTTGCTTTTCTGTTCTTTCATTTGAAACTTGTTTCTGTGCTGTACAGTGTGATATATCAGTTTTCAGTTTTCCTGTTGTAATAATTGAACAGGTGACACGTATGTGAATTAGTTTCCAAAGTTGTGCTTTGCGTTTCTGTTCTTTCGATGGAAACTTGTTCCTGTGCTGTACAGTGCATTATATCACTTTTCAGTTTTCCTGTTAGAATAATTGAACAGGGGACACGTATGTGATTTAGTTTACAAAGTTGTGCTTTGCATTTCTGTTCTTTCTTTGGAAAATGGTTTCTGTGTCATACAGTGCGAGATAACACTTTTCGGTTTTCCTGTATTCCTAATTGTGCGAGCGACACAAATGTGATTTAGTGTACAAAGTAGTGCTTTGGATTTCTGTTCTTCGGTTGGAAACTTGTTTCTGTGCTGTACAGTGTGATATATCACTTTTCAGATTTCCTGTTGTAATAATTGAACGGGCGACACGTATGAGATTTCGTTTAAAATGTTGTGCTTTGCTTTTCTTTTCTTTCGATGGAAACTTGTTTCTGTGCTGTACATTGCCAGATCACACTTTTCGGTTTTCCTGTATTCTTATTGAGCGAGTGACACACATGTGATTCAGTTTACAAAGTAGTGCTTTTCATTTACGTTCTTTTGTTGGAAACTTGTTCCTGTTAGGAACAAGTTAGGGTTATGGTTAGGGTTACGGTTAGGTTAGGGCTCGGTAAGGGATAGGGTTAGGGTTAGGGTTAGGGTTAGGGTTAGGTTAGGGCTGGGTAAGGGATAGGGTTAGGGTTAGGGTTAGGGTTAGGTGTTAGGGTTAGGGTTAGGGTTAGGGTTAGGGACTTAGGGTTAGGGTTAGGGTTAGGGTTATATCAATTTTCAGTTTTCCTGTTATAATAATTGAACAGGCGACACATATGTGAATTAGTTTACAACGTCGTGCTTTGTGTTTCTGTTCTTTCTTTCGAAACTTGTTTCTGTGCCATACAGTGCGAGATAAAACTTTTCGGTTTTCCTGTATTCCTAATTGTGCGAGCGACACAAATGTGATTTAGTGTACAAAGTAGTGCTTTGGATTTCTGTTCTTCGGTTGGAAACTTGTTTCTGTGCTGTACAGTGTGATATATCAGTTTTCAGTTTTCCTGTTGTAATAATTGAACGGGCGACACGTATGTGATGTAGTTTACAAAGTTGTGCTTTGCTTTTCTGTTCTTTCGATGGAAAATTGTTTCTGTGCTGTACATTGCCAGATAACACTTTTCGGTTTTCCTGTATTCTTAAATGAGCGAGTGACACACATGTGATTCAGTTTACAAAGTAGTGCTTTTCATTTACGTTCTTTCGTTGGAAACTTGTTCCTGTTATGAACAAGTTAGGGTTAGTGTTAGGTTAGGGCTCGTTAAGGGATAGTGTTAGGGTTAGGGTTAGGGTTAGTGTTAGGGTTAGGGTTAGGTTAGGGCTGGGTAAGGGATAAGGTTAGGGTTAGGGTTAGGGTTAGGGTTAGGGTTAGGGGTTAGGGTTAGGGTTAGGGTTAGGGTTAGGGTTAGGGGCTTAGGGTTAGGGTAAGGGTTAGGGTTATATCACTTTTCAGTTTTCCTGTTATAATAATTGAACAGGCGACACATATGTGAATTAGTTTACAAAGTTGTGCTTTGCGTTTCTGTTCTTTCAATGAAAACTTGTTTCTGTGCCGTACAGTGCGAGATAACACTTTTCAGTTTTCCTGTATTCCTAATTGAGCGAGCGATACACAGGTGATTCCGTTTAAAAGTAGTGCTTTGCTTTTCTGTTCTTTCGTTGGAAACTTGTTCTTGTGCTGTACAGTGAGATATATCACTTTTCAGTTTTCCTGTATTCCTAATGGAGCGACCGACACACGTGTGATTTAGTTTACAAATTAGTGATTTTCTTTTTTGGTCTTTCATTTGAAACTTGTTCCTGTGCTGTACAATATGATATATCACTTTTCAGTTTTCCTGTTATAATAATTGAACAGGTGACACGTATGTGAATTAGTTTACAAAGTTCTGCTTTGCGTTTCTGTTCTTTCGATGGAAACTTGTTCCTGTGCTGTACAGTGCGTTATATCACTTTTCAGTTTTCCTGTTCGAATAATTGAACAGGGGACACGTATGTGAATTAGTTTACAAAGTTGTGCTTTGCATTTCTGTTCTTTCTTTGGAAACTTGTTTCTGTGCCATACAGTGTGAGATAACACCTTTCGGTTTTCCTGTATTCCTAATTGTGCGAGCGACACACATGTGATTTAGTGTACAAAGTAGTGCTTTGGATTTCTGTTCTTCGGTTGGAAACTTGTTCCTGTGCTGTACAGTGCGTTATATAACTTTTCAGTATTCCTGTTATAATAATTGAACAGGCGAAACATATGTGAATCAGTTTAAAAAGTTGTGCTTTGCGTTTCTGTTCTTTCGATTGAAACTTGTTCCTGTTAGGAACAAGTTAGGGTTAGGGTTAGGGTTAGGGTTAGGGTTAGGGTTAGGGGTAGGATTAGGGTTAGGGTTAGGGTTAGTTTAGGGCTCTGTAAGGGATAGGGTTAGGGTTAGGGTTAGGGTTGGTTAGGGCTGGGTAAGGGATAGGGTTAGGGTTAGGGTTAGGTGTTAGTGTAAGTGTTAGGGTTAGGGTTAGGGACTAAGGGTTAGGGTTAGGGTTATATCACATTTCAGGTTTCCTGTTATAATAATTGAACAGGCGACACATATGTGAATTAGTTTACAAAGTTGTGCTTTGCGTTTCTGTTCTTTCAATGGAAACTTGTTTCTGTGCCGTACAGTGCGAGATAACACTTTTCAGTTTTCCTGTATTCCTAATTGAGCAAGTGACATACAGGTGATTCCGTTTAAAGGTAGTGCTTTGCTTTTCTGTTCTTTCATTTGAAACTTATTCCTGTGCTGTACAGTGTGATATATCAGTTTTCAGTTTTCCTGTTGTAATAACTGAACAGGCGACACGTATGGGAATTAGTTTACAAAGTTGTGCTTTGCGTTTCTGTTCTTTCGATGGAAACTTGTTCCTGTGCTGTACAGTGCGTTATATCACATTTCAGTTTTCCTGTTAGAATAATTCAACTGGGGACACGTATGTGAATTAGTTTACAAAGTTGTGCTTTGCATTTCTGTTCTTTCTTTGGAAACTTGTTTCTGTGCCATACAGTGCGAGATAACACATTTCGGGTTTTCCTGTTGTAATAATTGAACAGGCGACACGTATGTGATTTAGTTTACAAAGTTGTGCTTTGCTTTTCTGTTCTTTCGATGAAAACTTGTTTCTGTGCTGTACATTTCCAGATAACACTTTTCGGTTTTCCTGTATTCTTAATTGAGCGAGTGACACACATGTGATTCAGGTTACAAAGTAGTGCTTTTCATTTACTTTCTTTCGTTGGAAACTTGTTCCTGTTAGGAACAAGTTAGGGTTTGGGTTAGGGTTAGGGTTAGGTTAGGGCTCGGTAAGGGATAGGGTTAGGGTTAGGGTTAGGGTTAGTGTTAGGGTTACGGTTAGGGTTAGGTTAGGGCTGGGTAAGGGATAGGGTTAGGGTTAGGGTTAGGGGTTAGGGTTAGGGTTAGGGTTAGGGTTAGGTTAGGGCTCGGTAAGGGATAGGGTTAGGTTTAGGGTTAGGGTTAGTGTTAGGGTTAGGGTTAGGGTTAGGTTAGGGCTGGGTAAGGGATAGGGTTAGGGTTAGGGTTAGGGTTAGGGTTAGGGGCTAGGGTTAGGGTTAGGGTTAGGGACTTGGGGTTAGGGTTAGGGTTAGGGTTATATCACTTTTCAGTTTTACTGTTATAATAATTGAACAGGCGACACATATGTGAATTAGTTTACAATGTTGTGCTTTGCGTTTCTGTTCTTTCAATGGAAACTTGTTTCTGTGCCGTACAGTGCGAGATAACACTTTTCAGTTTTCCTGTATTCCTAACTGAGCGAGCGACACACAGGTGATTCTGTTTAAAATTAGTGATTTTCTTTTTTGTTCTTTCATTCGAAACTTGTTCCTGAGCTGTACAATATGATATATCACTTTTCAGTTTTCCTGTTATAATAATTGAACAGGCGACACGTATGTGAATTAGTTTACAAAGTTGTGCTTTGTGTTTCTGTTCTTTCGATGGAAACATGTTCCTGTGCTGTACAGTGCGTTATATAACTTTTCAGGTTTCCTGTTCGAATAATTGAACAGGGGACACGTATGTGAATTAGTTTACAAAGTTGTGCTTTGCATTTCTGTTCTTTCTTTGGAAACTTGTTTCTGTGCCATACAGTGTGAGATAAAACTTTTCGGTTTTCCTGTATTCCTAATTGTGCGAGCGACACAAATGTGATTTAGTGTACAAAGTAGTGCTTTGGATTTCTGTTCTTCGGTTGGAAACTTGTTTCTGTGCTGTACAGTGTGATATATCACTTTTCAGTTTTCCTGTTGTAATAACTGAACAGGCGACACGTATGTGAATTAGTTTACAAAGTTGTGCTTTGCTTTTCTGTTCTTTCGATGGAAACTTGTTTCTGTGCTGTACAGTGCCACATAACACTTTTTGGTTTTCCTGTATTCTTAATTGAGTGAGTGACACACATGTACAAAGTAGTGCTTTTCATTTACGTTCTTTCGTTGGAAACTTGTTCCTGTTAGGAACAAGTTAGGGTTAGGTTTAGGGTTAGGGTTAGGGTTAGGGTTAGGTTAGGGTTCGGTAAAGGATAGGGTTAGGGTTAGGGTTAGGGTAAGGGTTAGGTTAGGGCTTGGTAAGGGATAGGGTTAGGGTTAGGGTTAGGGTTAGGGTTAGGGTTAGGTGTTAGGGTTAGGGTTAGGGTTAGGGTTAGGGACTTAGGGTTAGGGTTAGGGTTAGGGTTATATCACTTTTCAGTTTTCCTGTTATAATAATTGAACAGGCGACACGTATGTGAACAAGTTTCTTTCGATGGAAACTTGTTCCTGTGCTGTACAGTGTGTTATATCACTTTTTAGTTTTCCTGTTAGAATAATTGAACAGGGGACACGTATGTGAATTAGTTTACAAAGTTGTGCTTTGCGTTTCTGCTCTTTCAATGGAAACTTATTTCTGTGCCGTACCGTGCGAGATAACACTTTTCAGTTTTCCTGTATTCCTAATTGAGCGAGCGACATACAGGTGATTCCGTTTAAAAGTAGTGCTTTGCTTTTCTGTTTTTTCATTTGAAATTTGTTCCTGTGCTGTACAGTGTGATATATCAGTTTTCAGTTTTCCTGTTGTAATAATTGAACAGGCGACACGTATGTGAATTAGTTTACAAAGTTGTGCTTTGCGTTTCTGTTTTTTCGATGGAAACTTGTTCCTGTGCCGTACAGTGCGTTATATCACTTTTCAGTTTTCCTGTTCGAATAATTGAACAGGGGACACGTATGTGAATTAGTTTGCAAAGTTGTGCTTTGCATTTCTGTTCTTTCTTTGGAAACTTGTTTCTGTGCCATACAGTGTGAGATAACACTTTTTGGGTTTTCCTGTATTCCTAACTGTGCGCGCGACACACATGTGATTTAGTGTACAAAGTAGTGCTTTGGATTTCTGTTCTTCGGTTGGAAACTTGTTTCTATGCTGTACAGTGTGATATATCACTTTTCAGTTTTCCTGTTGTAATAATTGAACGGGCGACACGTATGTGATTTAGTTTACAAAGTTGTGCTTTGCTTTTCTGTCCTTTCGATCGAAACTTGTTTTTTTGCTGTACATTGCCAGTTAACACTTTTCGGTTTTCCTGTATTCTTAAATGAGCGAGTGACACAGATGTGATTCAGTTTACAAAGTAGTGCTTTTCATTTACGTTCTTTCGTTGGAAACTTGTTCCTGTTATGAACAAGTTAGGGTTAGGGTTAGGGTTAGAGTTAGGGTTACGTGAGGGCTCGGTAAGGGATAGGGTTAGGGTTAGGGTTAGGGTTAGGGTTACGGTTAGTGATAGGGTTAGGGTTAGGGTTAGGTTAGGGCTGGGTAAGGGATAGGGTTAGGGTTAGGGTTAGGGTTAGGGTTAGGGGTTAGGGTTAGGGTTAGAGTTAGGGTTAGAGTTAGGGACTTAGGGTTAGGGTTAGGTTTATATCACTTTTCAGTTTTCCTGTTATAATAATTTAACAGGCGACACATATGTGAATTCGTTTACAAAGGTGTGCTTTGCGTTTCTGTTCTTTCAATGGAAACTTGTTTCTGTGCCATACAGTGCGAGATAACACTTTTCAGTTTTCCTGTATTCCCAATTGAGCGAGCGACACACAGGTGATTCCGTTTAAAAGTAGTGCTTTGCTTTTCTGTTCTTTCGTTGGAAACTTGTTCTTGTGCTGTACAGTGAGATATATCACTTTTCAGTTTTTCTGTATTCCTAATGAAGCGAGTGAAACCCAGTGATTTAGTTTACAAATTAGTGCTTTTCTTTTTTGTTCTTTCATTTGAAACTTGTTCCTGTGCTGTACAATATGATATATCACTTTTCAGTTTTCCTGTTTTAATAATTGAACAGGCGACACGTATGTGAATTCGTTTACAAAGTTGTGCTTTGAGTTTCTGTTCTTTCGATGGAAACTTGTTCCTGTGCTGTACAGTGCGTTATATAACTTTTCAGTTTTCCTGTTATAATAATTGAACAGGCGACACATATGTGAATTAGTTTACAATGTTGTGCTTTGCGTTTCTGTTCTTTCGATGGAAACTTGTTCCTGTGCTGTGCAGTGCGTTATATCACTTTTCAGTTTTCCTGTTATAATAATTGAACAGGGGACACGTATGTGAATTAGTTTACAAAGTTGTGCTTTGCGGTTCTCTTCTTTCTATGGAAAATTGTTTCTGTGCCATACAGTGCGAGATAAAACTTTTCGGTTTTCCTGTATTCCTAATTGTGCGAGCTACACAAATGTGATTTAGTGTACAAAGTAGTGCTTTGGATTTCTGTTCTTCGGTTGGAAACTTGTTTCTGTGCTGTACAGTGTGATATATCAGTTTTCGGTTTTCCTGTTGTAATAATTGAATGGGCGATACGTATGTGATTTAGTTTACAAAGTTGTGCTTTGCTTTTCTGTTCTTTCGATGGAAACTTGTTTCTGTGCCGTACAGTGCAAGATAACACTTTTCGGTTTTCCTGTATTCTTAATTGAGCGAGTGACACACATGTGATTCAGTTTACAAAGTAGTGCTTTTCATTTACGTTCTTTCGTTGGAAACTTGTTCCTGTTAGGAATAAGTTAGGGTTAGGGTCAGGGTTAGGGTTAGGGTTAGGTTAGGGCTGGGTAAGGGATAGGGTTAGGGTTAGGGTAAGGGTTAGGGTTAGGGTTAGGGGTTAGGGTTAGGGTTAGGGTTAGGGTTAGGGACTTAGGGTTAGGGTTATGGTTAGGGTTATATCACTTTCAGGTTTCCTGTTATAATAATTGAACAGGCGACACATATGTGAATTAGTTTACAAAGTTGTGCTTTGCGTTTCTGTTCTTTCAATGGAAACTTGTTTCTGTGCTGTACAGTGCGAGATAACACTTTTCACTTTTCCTGTATTCCTAATTGAGCGAGCGATACACAGGTGATTCCGTTTAAAATTAGTGCTTTGCTTTTCTGTTCTTTCGTTGGAAACTTGTTCTTGTGCTGTACAGTGAGATATATCACTTTTCAGTTTTCCTGTATTCCTAATGGAGCGAGTGACACACATGTGATTTAGTTTACAAATTAGTGATTTTCTTTTTTGTTCTTTCATTTGAAACTTGTTCCTGTGCTGTACAATATGATATATCACTTTTCAGTTTTCCTGTTTTAATAATTGAACAGGCGACACGTATGTGAATTCGTTTACAAAGTTGTGCTTTGAGTTTCTGTTCTTTCGATGGAAACTTGTTCCTGTGCTGTACAGTGCGTTATATAACTTTTCAGTTTTCCTGTTATAATAATTGAACAGGCGACACATATGTGAATTAGTTTACAATGTTGTGCTTTGCGTTTCTGTTCTTTCGATGGAAACTTGTTCCTGTGCTGTGCAGTGCGTTATATCACTTTTCAGTTTTCCTGTTATAATAATTGAACAGGGGACACGTATGTGAATTAGTTTACAAAGTTGTGCTTTGCGGTTCTCTTCTTTCTATGGAAAATTGTTTCTGTGCCATACAGTGCGAGATAAAACTTTTCGGTTTTCCTGTATTCCTAATTGTGCGAGCTACACAAATGTGATTTAGTGTACAAAGTAGTGCTTTGGATTTCTGTTCTTCGGTTGGAAACTTGTTTCTGTGCTGTACAGTGTGATATATCAGTTTTCAGTTTTCCTGTTGTAATAATTGAATGGGCGATACGTATGTGATTTAGTTTACAAAGTTGTGCTTTGCTTTTCTGTTCTTTCGATGGAAACTTGTTTCTGTGCCGTACAGTGCAAGATAACACTTTTCGGTTTTCCTGTATTCTTAATTGAGCGAGTGACACACATGTGATTCAGTTTACAAAGTAGTGCTTTTCATTTACGTTCTTTCGTTGGAAACTTGTTCCTGTTAGGAATAAGTTAGGGTTAGGGTCAGGGTTAGGGTTAGGGTTAGGTTAGGGCTGGGTAAGGGATAGGGTTAGGGTTAGGGTAAGGGTTAGGGTTAGGGTTAGGGGTTAGGGTTAGGGTTAGGGTTAGGGTTAGGGACTTAGGGTTAGGGTTATGGTTAGGGTTATATCACTTTCAGGTTTCCTGTTATAATAATTGAACAGGCGACACATATGTGAATTAGTTTACAAAGTTGTGCTTTGCGTTTCTGTTCTTTCAATGGAAACTTGTTTCTGTGCTGTACAGTGCGAGATAACACTTTTCACTTTTCCTGTATTCCTAATTGAGCGAGCGATACACAGGTGATTCCGTTTAAAATTAGTGCTTTGCTTTTCTGTTCTTTCGTTGGAAACTTGTTCTTGTGCTGTACAGTGAGATATATCACTTTTCAGTTTTCCTGTATTCCTAATGGAGCGAGTGACACACATGTGATTTAGTTTACAAATTAGTGATTTTCTTTTTTGTTCTTTCATTTGAAACTTGTTCCTGTGCTGTACAATATGATATATCACTTTTCAGTTTTCCTGTTATAATAATTGAACAGGCGACACGTATGTGAATTCGTTTACAAAGTTGTGCTTTGAGTTTCTGTTCTTTCGATGGAAACTTGTTCCTGTGCTGTACAGTGCGTTATATAACTTTTCAGTTTTCCTGTTATAATAATTGAACAGGCAACACATATGTGAATTAGTTTACAAAGTTGTGCTTTGCGTTTCTGTTCTTTCGATGGAAACTTGTTCAGGTGCTGTGCAGTGCGTTATATCACTTTTCAGTTTTCCTGTTATAATAATTGAACAGGGGACACGTATGTGAATTAGTTTACAAAGTTGTGCTTTGCGGTTCTCTTCTTTCTATGGAAAATTGTTTCTGTGCCATACAGTGCGAGATAAAACTTTTCGGTTTTCCTGTATTCCTAATTGTGCGAGCTACACAAATGTGATTTAGTGTACAAAGTAGTGCTTTGGATTTCTGTTCTTCGGTTGGAAACTTGTTTCTGTGCTGTACAGTGTGATATATCAGTTTTCAGTTTTCCTGTTGTAATAATTGAATGGGCGATACGTATGTGATTTAGTTTACAAAGTTGTGCTTTGCTTTTCTGTTCTTTCGATGGAAACTTGTTTCTGTGCCGTACAGTGCAAGATAACACTTTTCGGTTTTCCTGTATTCTTAATTGAGCGAGTGACACACATGTGATTCAGTTTACAAAGTAGTGCTTTTCATTTACGTTCTTTCGTTGGAAACTTGTTCCTGTTAGGAATAAGTTAGGGTTAGGCTCAGGGTTAGGGTTAGGGTTAGGTTAGGGCTCGGTAAGGGATAGGGTTAGGGTTAGGGTAAGGGTTAGGGTTAGGGTTAGGGGTTAGGGTTAGGGTTAGGGTTAGGGACTTAGGGTTAGGGTTATGGTTAGGGTTATATCACTTTCAGGTTTCCTGTTATAATAATTGAACAGGCGACACATATGTGAATTAGTTTACAAAGTTGTGCTTTGCGTTTCTGTTCTTTCAATGGAAACTTGTTTCTGTGCTGTACAGTGCGAGATAACACTTTTCACTTTTCCTGTATTCCTAATTGAGCGAGCGATACACAGGTGATTCCGTTTAAAATTAGTGCTTTGCTTTTCTGTTCTTTCGTTGGAAACTTGTTCTTGTGCTGTACAGTGAGATATATCACTTTTCAGTTTTCCTGTATTCCTAATGGAGCGAGTGACACACATGTGATTTAGTTTACAAATTAGTGATTTTCTTTTTTGTTCTTTCATTTGAAACTTGTTCCTGTGCTGTACAATATGATATATCACTTTTCAGTTTTCCTGTTATAATAATTGAACAGGCGACACGTATGTGAATTCGTTTACAAAGTTGTGCTTTGAGTTTCTGTTCTTTCGATGGAAACTTGTTCCTGTGCTGTACAGTGCGTTATATAACTTTTCAGTTTTCCTGTTATAATAATTGAACAGGCAACACATATGTGAATTAGTTTACAAAGTTGTGCTTTGCGTTTCTGTTCTTTCGATGGAAACTTGTTCAGGTGCTGTGCAGTGCGTTATATCACTTTTCAGTTTTCCTGTTATAATAATTGAACAGGGGACACGTATGTGAATTAGTTTACAAAGTTGTGCTTTGCGGTTCTCTTCTTTCTATGGAAAATTGTTTCTGTGCCATACAGTGCGAGATAAAACTTTTCGGTTTTCCTGTATTCCTAATTGTGCGAGCTACACAAATGTGATTTAGTGTACAAAGTAGTGCTTTGGATTTCTGTTCTTCGGTTGGAAACTTGTTTCTGTGCTGTACAGTGTGATATATCAGTTTTCAGTTTTCCTGTTGTAATAATTGAATGGGCGATACGTATGTGATTTAGTTTACAAAGTTGTGCTTTGCTTTTCTGTTCTTTCGATGGAAACTTGTTTCTGTGCCGTACAGTGCAAGATAACACTTTTCGGTTTTCCTGTATTCTTAATTGAGCGAGTGACACACATGTGATTCAGTTTACAAAGTAGTGCTTTTCATTTACGTTCTTTCGTTGGAAACTTGTTCCTGTTAGGAATAAGTTAGGGTTAGGCTCAGGGTTAGGGTTAGGGTTAGGTTAGGGCTCGGTAAGGGATAGGGTTAGGGTTAGGGTAAGGGTTAGGGTTAGGGTTAGGGGTTAGGGTTAGGGTTAGGGTTAGGGACTTAGGGTTAGGGTTATGGTTAGGGTTATATCACTTTCAGGTTTCCTGTTATAATAATTGAACAGGCGACACATATGTGAATTAGTTTACAAAGTTGTGCTTTGCGTTTCTGTTCTTTCAATGGAAACTTGTTTCTGTGCTGTACAGTGCGAGATAACACTTTTCACTTTTCCTGTATTCCTAATTGAGCGAGCGATACACAGGTGATTCCGTTTAAAATTAGTGCTTTGCTTTTCTGTTCTTTCGTTGGAAACTTGTTCTTGTGCTGTACAGTGAGATATATCACTTTTCAGTTTTCCTGTATTCCTAATGGAGCGAGTGACACACATGTGATTTAGTTTACAAATTAGTGATTTTCTTTTTTGTTCTTTCATTTGAAACTTGTTCCTGTGCTGTACAATATGATATATCACTTTTCAGTTTTCCTGTTTTAATAATTGAACAGGCGACACGTATGTGAATTCGTTTACAAAGTTGTGCTTTGAGTTTCTGTTCTTTCGATGGAAACTTTTTCCTCTGCTGTGCAGTGCGTTATATCACTTTTCAGTTTTCCTGTTATAATAATTGAACAGGCGACATATATGTGTATTAGTTTACAAAGTTGTGCTTTGCGTTTCTGTTCTTTCGATCGAAACTTGTTCCTGTGCTGTGCAGTGTGTTATATAACTTTTCAGTTTTCCTGTTATAATAATT
Organism: Meriones unguiculatus; assembly: GCF_030254825.1. Taxonomy (NCBI): domain Eukaryota; kingdom Metazoa; phylum Chordata; class Mammalia; order Rodentia; family Muridae; genus Meriones; species Meriones unguiculatus. The sequence goes on along the minus strand of NW_026843646.1, from coordinate 15,876,212 downwards.
GAACAGGGGACACGTATGTGAATTAGTTTACAAAGTTGTGCTTTGCAGTTCTGTTCTTTCTATAGAAACTTGTTTCTGTGCCATACAGTGCGAGATAAAAGTTTTCGGTTTTCCTGTATTCCTAATTGTGCGAGCGACACAAATGTGATTTAGTGTACAAAGTAGTGCTTTGGATTTCTGTTCTTCGGTTGGAAACTTGTTTCTGTGCTGTAGAGTGTGATATATCAGTTTTCAGTTTTCCTGTTGTAATAATTGAATGGGCGATACGTATGTGATTTAGTTTACAAAGTTGTGCTTTGCTTTTCTGTTCTTTCGATGGAAACTTGTTTCTGTGCCGTACAGTGCAAGATAACACTTTTTGGTTTTCCTGTATTCTTAATTGAGCGAGTGACACACATGTGATTCAGTTTACAAAGTAGTGCTTTTCATTTACGTTCTTTCGTTGGAAACTTGTTCCTGTTAGGAATACGTTAGGGTTAGGGTCAGGGTTAGGGTTAGGGTTAGATTAGGGCTCGGTAAGGGATAGGGTTAGTGTTAGGGTTAGGGTTAGGGTTAGGTTAGGGCTGGGTAAGGGATAGGGTTAGGGTTAGGGTTAGGGTTAGGGTTAGGGACTTAGGGTTAGGGTTAGGGTTAGGGTTATATCACTTTTCAGGTTTCCTGTTATAATAATTGAACAGGCGACACATATGTGAATTAGTTTACAAAGTTGTGCTTTGAGTTTCTGTTCTTTCGATGGAAACTTGTTCCTGTGCTGTACAGTGCGTTATATAACTTTTCAGTTTTCCTGTTATAATAATTGAACAGGCGACACATATGTGAATTAGTTTACAAAGTTGTGCTTTGCGTTTCTGTTCTTTCGATGGAAACTTGTTCCTGTGCTGTGCAGTGCATTATATCACTTTTCAGTTTTCCTGTTATAATAATTGAACAGGGGACACGTATGTGAATTAGTTTACAAAGTTGTGCTTTGCATTTCTGTTCTTTCTTTGGAAACTTGTTTCTGTGCCATACAGTGCGAGATAAAACTTCTCGGTTTTCCTGTATTCCTAATTGTGCGAGCGACACAAATGTGATTTAGTGTACAAAGTAGTGCTTTGGATTTCTGTTCTTCGGTTGGAAACTTGTTTCTGTGCTGTACAGTGTGATATATCAGTTTTCAGTTTTCCTGTTGTAATAATTGAATGGGCGATACGTATGTGATTTAGTTTACAAAGTTGTGCTTTGCTTTTCTGTTCTTTCGATGGAAACTTGTTTCTCTGCCGTACAGTGCAAGATAACACTTTTCGGTTTTCCTGTATTCTTAATTGAGCGAGTGACACACATGTGATTCAGTTTACAAAGTAGTGCTTTTCATTTACGTTATTTCGTTGGAAACTTGTTCCTGTTAGGAATAAGTTAGGGTTAGGTTTAGGGTTAGGGTTAGGTTTAGGGTTAGGGTTAGGTTAGGGCTGGGTAAGGGATAGGGTTAGGGTTTGGGTTAGGATTAGGGTTAGGTTAGGGCTGGGTAAGGGATAGGGTTAGGGTTAGGGTTAGGGTTAGGGTTAGGGGTTAGGGTTAGGGTTAGGGTTAGGGTTATATCACTTTTCAGTTTTCCTGTTATAATAATTGAACAGGCGACACATATGTGAATTAGTTTACAAAGTTGAGCTTTGCGTTTCTGTTCTTTCAATGGAAACTTGTTTCTGTGCCATACAGTGCGAGATAACACTTTTCAGTTTTCCTGTATTCCTAATTGAGCGAGCGACACACAGGTGATTCCGTTTAAAAGTAGTGCTTTGCTTTTCTGTTCTTTCGTTGGAAACTTGTTCTTGTGCTGTACAGTGAGATATATCACTTTTCAGTTTTTCTGTATTCCTAATGGAGCGAGTGACACACATGTGATTTAGTTTACAAATTAGTGATTTTCTTTTTTTCATTTGAAACTTGTTCCTGTGCTGTACAATATGATATATCACTTTTCAGTTTTCCTGTTATAATAATTGAACAGGCGACACGTATGTGAATTCGTTTACAAAGTTGTGCTTTGAGTTTCTGTTCTTTCGATGGAAACTTGTTCCTGTGCTGTGCAGTGCGTTATAACACTTTTCAGTTTTCCTGTTATAATAATTGAACAGGCGACACATATGTGAATTAGTTTACAAAGTTGTGCTTTGCGTTTCTGTTCTTTCGATGGAAACTTGTTCCTGTGCTGTGCAGTGCGTTATATCACTTTTCAGTTTTCCTGTTATAATAATTGAACAGGGGACACGTATGTGAATTAGTTTACAAAGTTGTGCTTTGCGGTTCTGTTCTTTCTATGGAAACTTGTTTCTGTGCCATACAGTGCGAGATAAAACTTTTCAGTTTTCCTGTATTCCTAATTGTGCGAGCGACACAAATGTGATTTAGTGTACAAAGTAGTGCTTTGGATTTCTGTTCTTCGGTTGGAAACTTGTTCCTGTGCTGTACAGTGTGATATATCAGTTTTCAGTTTTCCTGTTGTAATAATTGAATGGGCGATACGTATGTGATTTAGTTTACAAAGTTGTGCTTTGCTTTTCTGTTCTTTCGATGGAAACTTGTTTCTGTGCCGTACAGTGCAAGATAACACTTTTCGGTTTTCATGTATTCTTAATTGAGAGAGTGACACACATGTGATTCAGTTTACAAAGTAGTGCTTTTCATTTACGTTCTTTCGTTGGAAACTTGTTCCTGTTAGGAATAAGTTAGGGTTAGGGTCAGGGTTAGGGTTAGGGTTAGGTTAGGGCTGGGTAAGGGATAGGGTTAGGGTTAGGGTTAGGGTTAGGGTTAGGGTTAGGGGTTAGGGTTAGGGTTAGGGTTAGGGTTAGGGTTAGGGACTTAGGGTTAGGGTTAGGGTTAGGGTTATATCACTTTTCAGGTTTCCTGTTATAATAATTGAACAGGCGACACATATGTGAATTAGTTTACAAAGTTGTGCTTTGCGTTTCTGTTCCTTCAATGGAAACTTGTTTCTGTGCCGTACAGTGCGAGATAACACTTTTCAGTTTTCCTGTATTCCTAATTGAGCGAGCGACACACAGGTGATTCCGTTTAAAAGTAGTGCTTTGCTTTTCTGTTTTTTCGTTGGAAACTTGTTCTTGTGCTGTACAGTGAGATATATCACTTTTCAGTTTTCCTGTATTCCTAATGGAGCGAGTGACACACATGTGATTTAGTTTACAAATTAGTGATTTACTTTTTTGTTCTTTCATTTGAAACTTGTTCCTGTGCTGTACAATATGATATATCACTTTTCAGTTTTCCTGTTATAATAATTGAACAGGCGACACGTATGTGAATTCGTTTACAAAGTTGTGCTTTGCGTTTCTGTTCTTTCGATGGAAACTTGTTCCTGTGCTGTGCAGTGCGTTATATCACTTTTCAGTTTTCCTGTTATAATAATTGAACAGGGGACACGTATGTGAATTAGTTTACAAAGTAGTGCTTTGGATTTCTGTTCTTCGGTTGGAAACTTGTTTCTGTGCTGTACAGTGTGATATATCAGTTTTCAGTTTTCCTGTTGTAATAATTGAATGGGCGATACGTATGTGATTTAGTTTACAAAGTTGTGCTTTGCTTTTCTGTTCTTTCGATGGAAACTTGTTTCTGTGCCGTACAGTGCAAGATAACACTTTTCGGTTTTCCTGTATTCTTAATTGAGCGAGTGACACACATGTGATTCAGTTTACAAAGTAGTGCTTTTCATTTACGTTCTTTCGTTGGAAACTTGTTCCTGTTAGGAATAAGTTAGGGTTAGGGTTAGGGTTAGGGTTAGGGTTAGGGTTAGGTTAGGGCTCGGTAAGGGATATGGTTAGGGTTAGGGTTAGGGTTAGGGTTAGGGTTAGGTTAGGGCTGGGTAAGGAATAGGGTTAGGGTTAGGGTAAGGGTTAGTTTTAGGGTTAGGGTTAGGGGTTAGGGTTAGGGTTAGGGTTAGGGTTAGGGTTATATCACTTTTCAGGTTTCCTGTTATAATAATTGAACAGGCGACACATGTGAATTAGTTTACAAAGTTGTGCTTTGCGTTTCTGCTCTTTCAATGGAAACTTGTTTCTGTGCCGTACAGTGCGAGATAACACATTTCAGTTTTCCTGTATTCCTAATTGAGCGAGCGACACACTGGTGACACACAAACTTGTTCCTGTTTTGTACAATATGATATATCACTTTTCAGTTTTCCGTTTAAAAGTAGTGCTTTGCTTTTCTGTTCTTTCGTTGGAAACTTGTTCTTGTGCTGTACAGTGAGATATATCACTTTTCAGTTTTTCTGTATTCCTAATGGAGCGAGTTTCACACATGTGATTTAGTTTACAAATTAGTGATTTTCTTTTTTGTTCTTTCATTTGAAACTTGTTCCTGTGCTGTACAATATGATATATCACTTTTCAGTTTTCCTGTTATAATAATTGAACAGGCGACACGTATGTGAATTCGTTTACAAAGTTGTGCTTTGAGTTTCTGTTCTTTCGATGGAAACTTGTTCCTGTGCTGTGCAGTGCATTATATCACTTTTCAGTTTTCCTGTTATAATAATTGAACAGGCGACACATATGTGAATTAGTTTACAAAGTTGTGCTTTGCGTTTCTGTTCTTTCGATGGAAACTTGTTCCTGTGCTGTGCAGTGCGTTATATCACTTTTCAGTTTTCCTGTTATAATAATTGAACAGGGGACACGTATGTGAATTAGTTTACAAAGTTGTGCTTTGCAGTTCTGTTCTTTCTATGGAAACTTGTTTCTGTGCCATACAGTGCAAGATAAAACTTTTCGGTTTTCCTGTATTCCTAATTGTGCGAGCGACACAAATGTGATTTAGTGTACAACGTAGTGCTTTGGATTTCTGTTCTTCGGTTGGAAACTTGTTTCTGTGCTGTACAGTGTGATATATCAGTTTTCAGTTTTCCTGTTGTAATAATTGAATGGGCGATACGTATGTGATTTAGTTGACAAAGTTGTGCTTTGCTTTTCTGTTCTTTCGATGGAAACTTGTTTCTGTGCCGTACAGTGCAAGATAACACTTTTCGGTTTTCCTGTATTCTTAATTGAGCGAGTGACACACATGTGATTCAGTTTACAAAGTAGTGCTTTTCATTTACGTTCTTTCGTTGGAAACTTGTTCCTGTTAGGAATAAGTTAGGGTTAGGGTTAGGGTTAGGGTTAGGGTTAGGTTAGGGCTCGGTAAGGGATATGGTTAGGGTTAGGGTTAGGGTTAGGGTTAGGGTTAGGTTAGGGCTGGGTAAGGAATAGGGTTAGGGTTAGGGTAAGGGTTAGTTTTAGGGTTAGGGTTAGGGGTTAGGGTTAGGGTTAGGGTTAGGGTTAGGGTTATATCACTTTTCAGGTTTCCTGTTATAATAATTGAACAGGCGACACATGTGAATTAGTTTACAAAGTTGTGCTTTGCGTTTCTGCTCTTTCAATGGAAACTTGTTTCTGTGCCGTACAGTGCGAGATAACACATTTCAGTTTTCCTGTATTCCTAATTGAGCGAGCGACACACTGGTGACACACAAACTTGTTCCTGTTTTGTACAATATGATATATCACTTTTCAGTTTTCCGTTTAAAAGTAGTGCTTTGCTTTTCTGTTCTTTCGTTGGAAACTTGTTCTTGTGCTGTACAGTGAGATATATCACTTTTCAGTTTTTCTGTATTCCTAATGGAGCGAGTTTCACACATGTGATTTAGTTTACAAATTAGTGATTTTCTTTTTTGTTCTTTCATTTGAAACTTGTTCCTGTGCTGTACAATATGATATATCACTTTTCAGTTTTCCTGTTATAATAATTGAACAGGCGACACGTATGTGAATTCGTTTACAAAGTTGTGCTTTGAGTTTCTGTTCTTTCGATGGAAACTTGTTCCTGTGCTGTGCAGTGCATTATATCACTTTTCAGTTTTCCTGTTATAATAATTGAACAGGCGACACATATGTGAATTAGTTTACAAAGTTGTGCTTTGCGTTTCTGTTCTTTCGATGGAAACTTGTTCCTGTGCTGTGCAGTGCGTTATATCACTTTTCAGTTTTCCTGTTATAATAATTGAACAGGGGACACGTACGTGAATTAGTTTACAAAGTTGTGCTTTGCAGTTCTGTTCTTTCTATGGAAACTTGTTTCTGTGCCATACAGTGCAAGATAAAACTTTTCGGTTTTCCTGTATTCCTAATTGTGCGAGCGACACAAATGTGATTTAGTGTACAAAGTAGTGCTTTGGATTTCTGTTCTTCGGTTGGAAACTTGTTTCTGTGCTGTACAGTGTGATATATCAGTTTTCAGTTTTCCTGTTGTAATAATTGAATGGGCGATACGTATGTGATTTAGTTGACAAAGTTGTGCTTTGCTTTTCTGTTCTTTCGATGGAAACTTGTTTCTGTGCCGTACAGTGCAAGATAACACTTTTCGGTTTTCATGTATTCTTAATTGAGAGAGTGACACACATGTGATTCAGTTTACAAAGTAGTGCTTTTCATTTATGTTCTTTCGTTGGAAACTTGTTCCTGTTAGGAATAAGTTAGGGTTAGGGTTAGGGTTAGGGTTAGGGTTAGGGTTAGGGTTAGGTTAGGGCTCGGTAAGGGATATGGTTAGGGTTAGGGTTAGGGTTAGGGTTAGGTTAGGGCTGGGTAAGGAATAGGGTTAGGGTTAGGGTAAGGGTTAAGATTAGGGTTAGGGTTAGGGGTTAGGGTTAGGGTTATATCACTTTTCAGGTTTCCTGTTATAATAATTGAACAGGCGACACATGTGAATTAGTTTACAAAGTTGTGCTTTGCGTTTCTGTTCTTTCAATGGAAACTTGTTTCTGTGCCGTACAGTGCGAGATAACACATTTCAGTTTTCCTGTATTCCTAATTGAGCGAGCGACACACTGGTGACACACAAACTAGTTCCTGTGTTGTACAATATGATATATCACTTTTCAGTTTTCCGTTTAAAAGTAGTGCTTTGCTTTTTTGTTCTTTCGTTGGAAACTTGTTCTTGTGCTGTACAGTGAGATATATCACTTTTCAGTTTTTCTGTATTCCTAATGGAGCGAGTTTCACACATGTGATTTAGTTTACAAATTAGTGATTTTCTTTTTTGTTCTTTCATTTGAAACTTGTTCCTGTGCTGTACAATATGATATATCACTTTTCAGTTTTCCTGTTATAATAATTGAACAGGCGACACGTATGTGAATTCGTTTACAAAGTTGTGCTTTGAGTTTCTGTTCTTTCGATGGAAACTTGTTCCTGTGCTGTGCAGTGCGTTATATCACTTTTCAGTTTTCCTGTTATAATAATTGAACAGGCGACACATATGTGAATTAGTTTACAAAGTTGTGCTTTGCGTTTCTGTTCTTTCGATGGAAACTTGTTCCTGTGCTGTGCAGTGCGTTATATCACTTTTCAGTTTTCCTGTTATAATAATTGAACAGGGGACACGTATGTGAATTAGTTTACAAAGTTGTGCTTTGCAGTTCTGTTCTTTCTATGGAAACTTGTTTCTGTGCCATACAGTGCGAGATAAAACTTTTCGGTTTTCCTGTATTCCTAATTGTGCGAGCGACACAAATGTGATTTAGTGTACAAAGTAGTGCTTTGGATTTCTGTTCTTCGGTTGGAAACTTGTTTCTGTGCTGTACAGTGTGATATATCAGTTTTCAGTTTTCCTGTTGTAATAATTGAATGGGCGATACGTATGTGATTTAGTTTACAAAGTTGTGCTTTGCTTTTCTGTTCTTTCGATGGAAACTTGTTTCTGTGCCGTACAGTGCAAGATAACACTTTTCGGTTTTCCTGTATTCTTAATTGAGAGAGTGACACACATGTGATTCAGTTTACAAAGTAGTGCTTTTCATTTACGTTCTTTCGTTGGAAACTTGTTCCTGTTAGGAATAAGTTAGGGTTAGGGTCAGGGTTAGGGTTAGGGTTAGGTTAGGGCTGGGTAAGGGATAGGGTTAGGGTTAGGGTTAGGGTTAGGGTTAGGGGTTAGGGTCAGGGTTAGGGTTAGGGTTAGGGACTTAGGGTTAGGGTTAGGGTTAGGGTTATATCACTTTTCAGGTTTCCTGTTATAATAATTGAACAGGCGACACATATGTGAATTAGTTCACAAAGTTGTGCTTTGCGTTTCTGTTCTTTCAATGGAAACTTGTTTCTGTGCCATACAGTGCGAGATAACACTTTTCAGTTTTCCTGTATGCCTAATTGAGCGAGCGACACACAGGTGATTCCGTTTAAAAGTAGTGCTTTGCTTTTCTGTTTTTTCGTTGGAAACTTTTTCTTGTGCTGTACAGTGAGATATATCACTTTTCAGTTTTCCTGTATTCCTAATGGAGCGAGTGACACACATGTGATTTAGTTTACAAATTAGTGATTTACTTTTTTGTTCTTTCATTTGAAACTTGTTCCTGTGCTGTACAATATGATATATCACTTTTCAGTTTTCCTGTTATAATAATTGAACAGGCGACACGTATGTGAATTCGTTTACAAAGTTGTGCTTTGCGTTTCTGTTCTTTCGATGGAAACTTGTTCCTGTGCTGTGCAGTGCGTTATATCACTTTTCAGTTTTCCTGTTATAATAATTGAACAGGGGACACGTATGTGAATTAGTTTACAAAGTAGTGCTTTGGATTTCTGTTCTTCGGTTGGAAACTTGTTTCTGTGCTGTACAGTGTGATATATCAGTTTTCAGTTTTCCTGTTGTAATAATTGAATGGGCGATACGTATGTGATTTAGTTTACAAAGTTGTGCTTTGCTTTTCTGTTCTTTCGATGGAAACTTGTTTCTGTGCCGTACAGTGCAAGATAACACTTTTCGGTTTTCCTGTATTCTTAATTGAGCGAGTGACACACATGTGATTCAGTTTACAAAGTAGTGCTTTTCATTTACGTTCTTTCGTTGGAAACTTGTTCCTGTTAGGAATAAGTTAGGGTTAGGGTTAGGGTTAGGGTTAGGGTTAGGGTTAGGGTTAGGTTAGGGCTCGGTAAGGGATATGGTTAGGGTTAGGGTTAGGGTTAGGGTTAGGGTTAGGTTAGGGCTGGGTAAGGAATAGGGTTAGGGTTAGGGTAAGGGTTAGGATTAGGGTTAGGGTTAGGGGTTAGGGTTAGGGTTAGGGTTAGGGTTATATCACTTTTCAGGTTTCCTGTTATAATAATTGAACAGGCGACACATGTGAATTAGTTTACAAAGTTGTGCTTTGCGTTTCTGTTCTTTCAATGGAAACTTGTTTCTGTGCCGTACAGTGCGAGATAACACATTTCAGTTTTCCTGTATTCCTAATTGAGCGAGCGACACACTGGTGACACACAAACTTGTTCCTGTGTTGTACAATATGATATATCACTTTTCAGTTTTCCGTTTAAAAGTAGTGCTTTGCTTTTCTGTTCTTTCGTTGGAAACTTGTTCTTGTGCTGTACAGTGAGATATATCACTTTTCAGTTTTTCTGTATTCCTAATGGAGCGAGTGACACACATGTGATTTAGTTTACAAATTAGTGATTTTCTTTTTTGTTCTTTCATTTGAAACTTGTTCCTGTGCTGTACAATATGATATATCACTTTTCAGTTTTCCTGTTATAATAATTGAACAGGCGACACGTATGTGAATTCGTTTACAAAAATGTGCTTTGCGTTTCTGTTCTTTCGATGGAAACTTGTTCCTGTGCTGTGCAGTGCGTTATATCACTTTTCAGTTTTCCTGTTATAATAATTGAACAGGCGACACATATGTGAATTAGTTTACAAAGTTGTGCTTTGCGTTTCTGTTCTTTCCATGGAAACTTGTTCCTGTGCTGTGCAGTGCATTATATCACTTTCCAGTTTTCCTGTTATAATAATTGAACAGGGGACACGTATGTGAATTAGTTTACAAAGTTGTGCTTTGCAGTTCTGTTCTTTCTATGGAAACTTGTTTCTGTGCCATACAGTGCGAGATAAAACTTTTCGGTTTTCCTGTATTCCTAATTGTGCGAGCGACACAAATGTGATTTAGTGTACAAAGTAGTGTTTTGCATTTCTGTTGTTCGGTTGGAAACTTGTTTCTGTGCTGTACAGTGTGATATATCAGTTTTCAGTTTTCCTGTTGTAATAATTGAATGGGCGATACGTATGTGATTTAGTTTACAAAGTTGTGCTTTGCTTTTCTGTTCTTTCGATGGAAACTTGTTTCTGTGCCGTACAGTGCAAGATAACACTTTTCGGTTTTCCTGTATTCTTAATTGAGCGAGTGACACACATGTGATTCAGTTTACAAAGTAGTGCTTTTCATTTACGTTCTTTCGTTGGAAACTTGTTCCTGTTAGGAATAAGTTAGGGTTAGGGTTAGGGTTAGGGTTAGGGTTAGGGTTAGGGTTAGGTTAGGGCTCGGTAAGGGATATGGTTAGGGTTAGGGTTAGGGTTAGGGTTAGGGTTAGGTTAGGGCTGGGTAAGGAATAGGGTTAGGGTTAGGGTAAGGGTTAGGATTAGGGTTAGGGTTAGGGGTTAGGGTTAGGGTTAGGGTTAGGGTTATATCACTTTTCAGGTTTCCTGTTATAATAATTGAACAGGCGACACATGTGAATTAGTTTACAAAGTTGTGCTTTGCGTTTCTGTTCTTTCAATGGAAACTTGTTTCTGTGCCGTACAGTGCGAGATAACACATTTCAGTTTTCCTGTATTCCTAATTGAGCGAGCGACACACTGGTGACACACAAACTTGTTCCTGTGTTGTACAATATGATATATCACTTTTCAGTTTTCCGTTTAAAAGTAGTGCTTTGCTTTTCTGTTCTTTCGTTGGAAACTTGTTCTTGTGCTGTACAGTGAGATATATCACTTTTCAGTTTTTCTGTATTCCTAATGGAGCGAGTGACACACATGTGATTTAGTTTACAAATTAGTGATTTTCTTTTTTGTTCTTTCATTTGAAACTTGTTCCTGTGCTGTACAATATGATATATCACTTTTCAGTTTTCCTGTTATAATAATTGAACAGGCGACACGTATGTGAATTCGTTTACAAAAATGTGCTTTGCGTTTCTGTTCTTTCGATGGAAACTTGTTCCTGTGCTGTGCAGTGCGTTATATCACTTTTCAGTTTTCCTGTTATAATAATTGAACAGGCGACACATATGTGAATTAGTTTACAAAGTTGTGCTTTGCGTTTCTGTTCTTTCCATGGAAACTTGTTCCTGTGCTGTGCAGTGCATTATATCACTTTCCAGTTTTCCTGTTATAATAATTGAACAGGGGACACGTATGTGAATTAGTTTACAAAGTTGTGCTTTGCAGTTCTGTTCTTTCTATGGAAACTTGTTTCTGTGCCATACAGTGCGAGATAAAACTTTTCGGTTTTCCTGTATTCCTAATTGTGCGAGCGACACAAATGTGATTTAGTGTACAAAGTAGTGTTTTGCATTTCTGTTGTTCGGTTGGAAACTTGTTTCTGTGCTGTACAGTGTGATATATCAGTTTTCAGTTTTCCTGTTGTAATAATTGAATGGGCGATACGTATGTGATTTAGTTTACAAAGTTGTGCTTTGCTTTTCTGTTCTTTCGATGGAAACTTGTTTCTGTGCCGTACAGTGCAAGATAACACTTTTCGGTTTTCCTGTATTCTTAATTGAGCGAGTGACACACATGTGATTCAGTTTACAAAGTAGTGCTTTTCATTTACGTTCTTTCGTTGGAAACTTGTTCCTGTTAGGAATAAGTTAGGGTTAGGGTCAGGGTTAGGGTTAGGGTTAGGGTTAGTTTAGGGCTCGGTAAGGGATAGGGTTAGGGTTAGGGTTACGGTTAGGGTTAGGGTTAGGTTAGGGCTGGGTAAGGAATAGGGTTAGGGTTAGGGTTAGGGTTATGGTTGGGGGTTAGGGTTAGGGTTAGGGTTAGGGACTTATGGTTAGGGTTAGGGTTAGGGTTATATCACTTTTCAGGTTTCCTGTTATAATAATTGAACAGGCAACACATATGTGAATTAGTTTACAAAGTTGTGCTTTGCGTTTCTGTTCTTTCAATGGAAACTTGTTTCTGTGCCGTACAGTGCGAGAAAACACTTTTCAGTTTTCCTGTATTCCTAATTGAGCAAGCGACACACAGGTGATTCCGTTTAAAAGTAGTGCTTTGCTTTTCTGTTCTTTCGTTGGAAACTTGTTCCTGTTAGGAATAAGTTAGGGTTAGGGTTAGGGTTAGGGTTAGGGTTAGGGCTCGGTAAGGGATATGGTTAGGGTTAGGGTTAGGGTTAGGGTTAGGTTAGGGCTGGGTAAGGAATAGGGTTAGGGTTAGGGTAAGGGTTAGGATTAGGGTTAGGGTTAGGGGTTAGGGTTAGGGTTAGGGTTAGGGTTAGGGTTAGGGTTATATCACTTTTCAGGTTTCCTGTTATAATAATTGAACAGGCGACACATGTGAATTAGTTTACAAAGTTGTGCTTTGCGTTTCTGTTCTTTCAATGGAAACTTGTTTCTGTGCCGTACAGTGCGAGATAACACATTTCAGTTTTCCTGTATTCCTAATTGAGCGAGCGACACACTGGTGACACACAAACTTGTTCCTGTGTTGTACAATATGATATATCACTTTTCAGTTTTCCGTTTAAAAGTAGTGCTTTGCTTTTCTGTTCTTTCGTTGGAAACTTGTTCTTGTGCTGTACAGTGAGATATATCACTTTTCAGTTTTTCTGTATTCCTAATGGAGCGAGTTTCACACATGTGATTTAGTTTACAAATTAGTGATTTTCTTTTTTGTTCTTTCATTTGAAACTTGTTCCTGTGCTGTACAATATGATATATCACTTTTCAGTTTTCCTGTTATAATAATTGAACAGGCGACACGTATGTGAATTCGTTTACAAAGTTGTGCTTTGAGTTTCTGTTCTTTCGATGGAAACTTGTTCCTGTGCTGTGCAGTGCATTATATCACTTTTCAGTTTTCCTGTTATAATAATTGAACAGGCGACACATATGTGAATTAGTTTACAAAGTTGTGCTTTGCGTTTCTGTTCTTTCGATGGAAACTTGTTCCTGTGCTGTGCAGTGCGTTATATCACTTTTCGGTTTTCCTGTTATAATAATTGAACAGGGGACACGTATGTGAATTAGTTTACAAAGTTGTGCTTTGCAGTTCTGTTCTTTCTATGGAAACTTGTTTCTGTGCCATACAGTGCGAGATAAAACTTTTCGGTTTTCCTGTATTCCTAATTGTGCGAGCGACACAAATGTGATTTAGTGTACAAAGTAGTGCTTTGGATTTCTGTTCTTCGGTTGGAAACTTGTTTCTGTGCTGTACAGTGTGATATATCAGTTTTCAGTTTTCCTGTTGTAATAATTGAATGGGCGATACGTATGTGATTTAGTTTACAAAGTTGTGCTTTGCTTTTCTGTTCTTTCGATGGAAACTTGTTTCTGTGCCGTACAGTGCAAGATAACACTTTTCGGTTTTCCTGTATTCTTAATTGAGCGAGTGACACACATGTGATTCAGTTTACAAAGTAGTGCTTTTCATTTACGTTCTTTCGTTGGAAACTTGTTCCTGTTAGGAATAAGTTAGGGTTAGGGTCAGGGTTAGGGTTAGGGTTAGGATTAGTTTAGGGCTCGGTAAGGGATAGGGTTAGGGTTAGGGTTAGGGTTAGGGTTAGGTTAGGGCTGGGTAAGGAATAGGGTTAGGGTTAGGGTTAGGGTTATGGTTGGCGGTTAGGGTTAGGGTTAGGGTTAGGGACTTATGGTTAGGGTTAGGGTTAGGGTTATATCACTTTTCAGGTTTCCTGTTATAATAATTGAACAGGCAACACATATGTGAATTAGTTTACAAAGTTGTGCTTTGCGTTTCTGTTCTTTCAATGGAAACTTGTTTCTGTGCCGTACAGTGCGAGAAAACACTTTTCAGTTTTCCTGTATTCCAAATTGAGCAAGCGACACACAGGTGATTCCGTTTAAAAGTAGTGCTTTGCTTTTCTGTTCTTTCGTTGGAAACTTGTTCCTGTTAGGAATAAGTCAGGGTTAGGGTTAGGGTTAGGGTTAGGGTTAGGGTTAGGTTAGGGCTCGGTAAGGGATATGGTTAGGGTTAGGGTTAGGGTTAGGGTTAGGTTAGGGCTGGGTAAGGAATAGGGTTAGGGTTAGGGTAAGGGTTAGGATTAGGGTTAGGGTTAGGGGTTAGGGTTAGGGTTAGGGTTAGGGTTAGGGTTATATCACTTTTCAGGTTTCCTGTTATAATAATTGAACAGGCGACACATGTGAATTAGTTTACAAAGTTGTGCTTTGCGTTTCTGTTCTTTCAATGGAAACTTGTTTCTGTGCCGTACAGTGCGAGATAACACATTTCAGTTTTCCTGTATTCCTAATTGAGCGAGCGACACACAGGTGATTCCGTTTAAAAGTAGTGCTTTGCTTTTCTGTTCTTTCGTTGGAAACTTGTTCTTGTGCTGTATAGTGAGATATATCACTTTTCAGTTTTTCTGTATTCCTAATGGAGCGAGTTTCACACATGTGATTTAGTTTACAAATTAGTGATTTTCTTTTTTGTTCTTTCATTTGAAACTTGTTCCTGTGCTGTACAATATGATATATCACTTTTCAGTTTTCCTGTTATAATAATTGAACAGGCGACACATATGTGAATTAGTTTACAAAGTTGTGCTTTGCGTTTCTGTTCTTTCGATGGAAACTTGTTCCTGTGCTGTGCAGTGCGTTATATCACTTTTCGGTTTTCCTGTTATAATAATTGAACAGGGGACACGTATGTGAATTAGTTTACAAAGTAGTGTTTTGGATTTCTGTTCTTCAGTTGGAAACTTGTTTCTGTGCTGTACAGTGTGATATATCAGTTTTCAGTTTTCCTGTTGTAATAATTGAATGGGCAATACGTATGTGATTTAGTTTACAAAGTTGTGCTTTGCTTTTCTGTTCTTTCGATGGAAACTTGTTTCTGTGCCGTACAGTGCAAGATAACACTTTTCGGTTTTCCTGTATTCTTAATTGAGCGAGTGACACACATGTGATTCAGTTTACAAAGTAGTGCTTTTCATTTACGTTCTTTCGTTGGAAACTTGTTCCTGTTAGGAATAAGTTAGGGTTAGGGTTAGGGTTAGGGTTAGGGTTAGGGTTAGGTTAGGGCTCGGTAAGGGATATGGTTAGGGTTAGGGTTAGGGTTAGGGTTAGGGTTAGGGTTAGGGTTAGGTTAGGGCTGGGTAAGGAATAGGGTTAGGGTTAGGGTAAGGGTTAGGATTAGGGTTAGGGTTAGGGGTTAGGGTTAGGGTTAGGGTTAGGGTTAGGGTTAGGGTTATATCACTTTTCAGGTTTCCTGTTATAATAATTGAACAGGCGACACATGTGAATTAGTTTACAAAGTTGTGCTTTGCGTTTCTGTTCTTTCAATGGAAACTTGTTTCTGTGCCTTACAGTGCGAGATAACACATTTCAGTTTTCCTGTATTCCTAATTGAGTGAGCGACACACTGGTGACACACAAACTTGTTCCTGTGTTGTACAATATGATATATCACTTTTCAGTTTTCCGTTTAAAAGTAGTGCTTTGCTTTTCTGTTCTTTCGTTGGAAACTTGTTCTTGTGCTGTACAGTGAGATATATCACTTTTCAGTTTTTCTGTATTCCTAATGGAGCGAGTTTCACACATGTGATTTAGTTTACAAATTAGTGATTTTCTTTTTTGTTCTTTCATTTGAAACTTGTTCCTGTGCTGTACAATATGATATATCACTTTTCAGTTTTCCTGTTATAATAATTGAACAGGCGACACGTATGTGAATTCGTTTACAAAGTTGTGCTTTGAGTTTCTGTTCTTTCGATGGAAACTTGTTCCTGTGCTGTGCAGTGCGTTATATCACTTTTCAGTTTTCCTGTTATAATAATTGAACAGGCGACACATATGTGAATTAGTTTACAAAGTTGTGCTTTGCGTTTCTGTTCTTTCGATGGAAACTTGTTCCTGTGCTGTGCAGTGCGTTATATCACTTTTCAGTTTTCCTGTTATAATAATTGAACAGGGGACACGTATGTGAATTAGTTTACAAAGTAGTGCTTTGGATTTCTGTTCTTCGGTTGGAAACTTGTTTCTGTGCTGTACAGTGTGATATATCAGTTTTCAGTTTTCCTGTTGTAATAATTGAATGGGCGATACGTATGTGATTTAGTTTACAAAGTTGTGCTTTGCTTTTCTGTTCTTTCGATGGAAACTTGTTTCTGTGCCGTACAGTGCAAGATAACACTTTTCGGTTTTCCTGTATTCTTAATTGAGCGAGTGACACACATGTGATTCAGTTTACAAAGTAGTGCTTTTCATTTACGTTCTTTCGTTGGAAACTTGTTCCTGTTAGGAATAAGTTAGGGTTAGGGTTAGGGTTAGGGTTAGGGTTAGGTTAGGGCTCGGTAAGGGATATGGTTAGGGTTAGGGTTAGGGTTAGGGTTGGGGTTAGGTTAGGGCTGGGTAAGGAATAGGGTTAGGGTTAGGGTAAGGGTTAGGATTAGGGTTAGGGTTAGGGGTTAGGGTTAGGGTTAGGGTTAGGGTTAGGGTTATATCACTTTTCAGGTTTCCTGTTATAATAATTGAACAGGCGACACATGTGAATTAGTTTACAAAGTTGTGCTTTGCGTTTCTGTTCTTTCGATGGAAACTTGTTCCTGTGCTGTGCATTGCGTTATATCACTTTTCAGTTTTCCTGTTATAATAATTGAACAGGTGACACATATGTGAATTAGTTTACAAAGTTGTGCTTTGCGTTTCTGTTCTTTCGATGGAAACTTGTTCCTGTGCTGTGCAGTGCGTTATATCACTTTTCAGTTTTCCTGTTATAATAATTGAACAGGGGACACGTATGTGAATTAGTTTACAAAGTTGTGCTTTGCAGTTCTGTTCTTTCTATGGAAACTTGTTTCTGTGCCATACAGTGCGAGATAAAACTTTTCAGTTTTCCTGTATTCCTAATTGTGCGAGCGACACAAATGTGATTTAGTGTACAAAGTAGTGCTTTGGATTTCTGTTCTTCGGTTGGAAACTTGTTTCTGTGCTGTACAGTGTGATATATCAGTTTTCAGTTTTCCTGTTGTAATAATTGAATGGGCGATACGTATGTGATTTAGTTTACAAAGTTGTGCTTTGCTTTTCTGTTCTTTCGATGGAAACTTGTTTCTGTGCCGTACAGTGCAAGATAACACTTTTCGGTTTTCCTGTATTCTTAATTGAGCGAGTGGCACACATGTGATTCAGTTTACAAAGTAGTGCTTTTCATTTACGTTCTTTCGTTGGAAACTTGTTCCTGTTAGGAATAAGTTAGGGTTAGGGTCAGGGTTAGGGTTAGGGTTAGGGTTAGTTTAGGGCTCGGTAAGGGATAGGGTTAGGGTTAGGGTTAGGGTTAGGGTTAGGTTAGGGCTGGGTAAGGAATAGGGTTAGGGTTAGGGTTAGGGTTATGGTTGGGGGTTAGGGTTAGGGTTAGGGTTAGGGACTTATGGTTAGGGTTAGGGTTAGGGTTATATCACTTTTCAGGTTTCCTGTTAAAATAATTGAACAGGCAACACATATGTGAATTAGTTTACAAAGTTGTGCTTTGCGTTTCTGTTCTTTCAATGGAAACTTGTTTCTGTGCCGTACAGTGCGAGATAACACTTTTCAGTTTTCCTGTATTCCTAATTGAGCAAGCGACACACAGGTGATTCCGTTTAAAAGTAGTGCTTTGCTTTTCTGTTCTTTCGTTGGAAACTTGTTCCTGTTAGGAATAAGTTAGTGTTAGGGTTAGTGTTAGGGTTAGGGTTAGGGTTAGGTTAGGGCTCGGTAAGGGATATGGTTAGGGTTAGGGTTAGGGTTAGGGTTAGGGTTAGGTTAGGGCTGGGTAAGGAATAGGGTTAGGGTTAGGGTAAGGGTTAGGATTAGGGTTAGGGTTAGGGGTTAGGGTTAGGGTTAGGGTTAGGGTTAGGGTTATATCACTTTTCAGGTTTCCTGTTATAATAATTGAACAGGCGACACATGTGAATTAGTTTACAAAGTTGTGCTTTGCGTTTCTGTTCTTTCAATGGAAACTTGTTTCTGTGCCGTACAGTGCGAGATAACACATTTCAGTTTTCCTGTATTCCTAATTGAGCGAGCGACACACAGGTGATTCCGTTTAAAAGTAGTGCTTTGCTTTTCTGTTCTTTCGTTGGAAACTTGTTCTTGTGCTGTATAGTGAGATATATCACTTTTCAGTTTTTCTGTATTCCTAATGGAGCGAGTTTCACACATGTGATTTAGTTTACAAATTAGTGATTTTCTTTTTTGTTCTTTCATTTGAAACTTGTTCCTGTGCTGTACAATATGATATATCACTTTTCAGTTTTCCTGTTATAATAATTGAACAGGCGACACATATGTGAATTAGTTTACAAAGTTGTGCTTTGCGTTTCTGTTCTTTCGATGGAAACTTGTTCCTGTGCTGTGCAGTGCGTTATATCACTTTTCGGTTTTCCTGTTATAATAATTGAACAGGGGACATGTATGTGAATTAGTTTACAAAGTAGTGTTTTGGATTTCTGTTCTTCAGTTGGAAACTTGTTTCTGTGCTGTACAGTGTGATATATCAGTTTTCAGTTTTCCTGTTGTAATAATTGAATGGGCAATACGTATGTGATTTAGTTTACAAAGTTGTGCTTTGCTTTTCTGTTCTTTCGATGGAAACTTGTTTCTGTGCCGTACAGTGCAAGATAACACTTTTCGGTTTTCCTGTATTCTTAATTGAGCGAGTGACACACATGTGATTCAGTTTACAAAGTAGTGCTTTTCATTTACGTTCTTTCGTTGGAAACTTGTTCCTGTTAGGAATAAGTTAGGGTTAGGGTCAGGGTTAGGGTTAGGGTTAGGGTTAGTTTAGGGCTCGGTAAGGGATAGGGTTAGGGTTAGGGTTAGGGTTAGGGTTAGGGTTAGGTTAGGGCTGGGTAAGGAATAGGGTTAGGGTTAGGGTTAGGGTTATGGTTGGGGGTTAGGGTTAGGGTTAGGGTTAGGGACTTATGGTTAGGGTTAGGGTTAGGGTTATATCACTTTTCAGGTTTCCTGTTATAATAATTGAACAGGCAACACATATGTGAATTAGTTTACAAAGTTGTGCTTTGCGTTTCTGTTCTTTCAATGGAAACTTGTTTCTGTGCCGTACAGTGCGAGAAAACACTTTTCAGTTTTCCTGTATTCCTAATTGAGCAAGCGACACACAGGTGATTCCGTTTAAAAGTAGTGCTTTGCTTTTCTGTTCTTTCGTTGGAAACTTGTTCCTGTTAGGAATAAGTTAGGGTTAGGGTTAGGGTTAGGGTTAGGGTTAGGGCTCGGTAAGGGATATGGTTAGGGTTAGGGTTAGGGTTAGGGTTAGGTTAGGGCTGGGTAAGGAATAGGGTTAGGGTTAGGGTAAGGGTTAGGATTAGGGTTAGGGTTAGGGGTTAGGGTTAGGGTTAGGGTTAGGGTTAGGGTTAGGGTTAGGGTTATATCACTTTTCAGGTTTCCTGTTATAATAATTGAACAGGCGACACATGTGAATTAGTTTACAAAGTTGTGCTTTGCGTTTCTGTTCTTTCAATGGAAACTTGTTTCTGTGCCGTACAGTGCGAGATAACACATTTCAGTTTTCCTGTATTCCTAATTGAGTGAGCGACACACTGGTGACACACAAACTTGTTCCTGTGTTGTACAATATGATATATCACTTTTCAGTTTTCCGTTTAAAAGTAGTGCTTTGCTTTTCTGTTCTTTCGTTGGAAACTTGTTCTTGTGCTGTACAGTGAGATATATCACTTTTCAGTTTTTCTGTATTCCTAATGGAGCGAGTTTCACACATGTGATTTAGTTTACAAATTAGTGATTTTCTTTTTTGTTCTTTCATTTGAAACTTGTTCCTGTGCTGTACAATATGATATATCACTTTTCAGTTTTCCTGTTATAATAATTGAACAGGCGACACGTATGTGAATTCGTTTACAAAGTTGTGCTTTGAGTTTCTGTTCTTTCGATGGAAACTTGTTCCTGTGCTGTGCAGTGCGTTATATCACTTTTCAGTTTTCCTGTTATAATAATTGAACAGGCGACACATATGTGAATTAGTTTACAAAGTTGTGCTTTGCGTTTCTGTTCTTTCGATGGAAACTTGTTCCTGTGCTGTGCAGTGCGTTATATCACTTTTCAGTTTTCCTGTTATAATAATTGAACAGGGGACACGTATGTGAATTAGTTTACAAAGTAGTGCTTTGGATTTCTGTTCTTCGGTTGGAAACTTGTTTCTGTGCTGTACAGTGTGATATATCAGTTTTCAGTTTTCCTGTTGTAATAATTGAATGGGCGATACGTATGTGATTTAGTTTACAAAGTTGTGCTTTGCTTTTCTGTTCTTTCGATGGAAACTTGTTTCTGTGCCGTACAGTGCAAGATAACACTTTTCGGTTTTCCTGTATTCTTAATTGAGCGAGTGACACACATGTGATTCAGTTTACAAAGTAGTGCTTTTCATTTACGTTCTTTCGTTGGAAACTTGTTCCTGTTAGGAATAAGTTAGGGTTAGGGTTAGGGTTAGGGTTAGGGTTAGGTTAGGGCTCGGTAAGGGATATGGTTAGGGTTAGGGTTAGGGTTAGGGTTAGGGTTAGGTTAGGGCTGGGTAAGGAATAGGGTTAGGGTTAGGGTAAGGGTTAGGATTAGGGTTAGGGTTAGGGGTTAGGGTTAGGGTTAGGGTTAGGGTTAGGGTTATATCACTTTTCAGGTTTCCTGTTATAATAATTGAACAGGCGACACATGTGAATTAGTTTACAAAGTTGTGCTTTGCGTTTCTGTTCTTTCGATGGAAACTTGTTCCTGTGCTGTGCATTGCGTTATATCACTTTTCAGTTTTCCTGTTATAATAATTGAACAGGTGACACATATGTGAATTAGTTTACAAAGTTGTGCTTTGCGTTTCTGTTCTTTCGATGGAAACTTGTTCCTGTGCTGTGCAGTGCGTTATATCACTTTTCAGTTTTCCTGTTATAATAATTGAACAGGGGACACGTATGTGAATTAGTTTACAAAGTTGTGCTTTGCAGTTCTGTTCTTTCTATGGAAACTTGTTTCTGTGCCATACAGTGCGAGATAAAACTTTTCAGTTTTCCTGTATTCCTAATTGTGCGAGCGACACAAATGTGATTTAGTGTACAAAGTAGTGCTTTGGATTTCTGTTCTTCGGTTGGAAACTTGTTTCTGTGCTGTACAGTGTGATATATCAGTTTTCAGTTTTCCTGTTGTAATAATTGAATGGGCGATACGTATGTGATTTAGTTTACAAAGTTGTGCTTTGCTTTTCTGTTCTTTCGATGGAAACTTGTTTCTGTGCCGTACAGTGCAAGATAACACTTTTCGGTTTTCCTGTATTCTTAATTGAGCGAGTGGCACACATGTGATTCAGTTTACAAAGTAGTGCTTTTCATTTACGTTCTTTCGTTGGAAACTTGTTCCTGTTAGGAATAAGTTAGGGTTAGGGTCAGGGTTAGGGTTAGGGTTAGGGTTAGTTTAGGGCTCGGTAAGGGATAGGGTTAGGGTTAGGGTTAGGGTTAGGGTTAGGTTAGGGCTGGGTAAGGAATAGGGTTAGGGTTAGGGTTAGGGTTATGGTTGGGGGTTAGGGTTAGGGTTAGGGTTAGGGACTTATGGTTAGGGTTAGGGTTAGGGTTATATCACTTTTCAGGTTTCCTGTTATAATAATTGAACAGGCAACACATATGTGAATTAGTTTACAAAGTTGTGCTTTGCGTTTCTGTTCTTTCAATGGAAACTTGTTTCTGTGCCGTACAGTGCGAGATAACACTTTTCAGTTTTCCTGTATTCCTAATTGAGCAAGCGACACACAGGTGATTCCGTTTAAAAGTAGTGCTTTGCTTTTCTGTTCTTTCATTGGAAACTTGTTCCTGTTAGGAATAAGTTAGTGTTAGGGTTAGTGTTAGGGTTAGGGTTAGGGTTAGGTTAGGGCTCGGTAAGGGATATGGTTAGGGTTAGGGTTAGGGTTAGGGTTAGGGTTAGGTTAGGGCTGGGTAAGGAATAGGGTTAGGGTTAGGGTAAGGGTTAGGATTAGGGTTAGGGTTAGGGGTTAGGGTTAGGGTTAGGGTTAGGGTTAGGGTTATATCACTTTTCAGGTTTCCTGTTATAATAATTGAACAGGCGACACATGTGAATTAGTTTACAAAGTTGTGCTTTGCGTTTCTGTTCTTTCAATGGAAACTTGTTTCTGTGCCGTACAGTGCGAGATAACACATTTCAGTTTTCCTGTATTCCTAATTGAGCGAGCGACACACTGGTGACACACAAACTTGTTCCTGTGTTGTACAATATGATATATCACTTTTCAGTTTTCCGTTTAAAAGTAGTGCTTTGCTTTTCTGTTCTTTCGTTGGAAACTTGTTCTTGTGCTGTACAGTGAGATATATCACTTTTCAGTTTTTCTGTATTCCTAATGGAGCGAGTTTCACACAAGTGATTTAGTTTACAAATTAGTGATTTTCTTTTTTGTTCTTTCATTTGAAACTTGTTCCTGTGCTGTACAATATGATATATCACTTTTCAGTTTTCCTGTTATAATAATTGAACAGGCGACATGTAAGTGAATTCGTTTACAAAGTTGTGCTTTGCGTTTCTGTTCTTTCGATGGAAACTTGTTCCTGTGCTGTGCAGTGCGTTATATCACTTTTCAGTTTTCCTGTTATAATAATTGAACAGGGGACACGTATGTGAATTAGTTTACAAAGTTGTGCTTTGCATTTCTGTTCTTTCTTTGGAAACTTGTTTCTATGCCATACAGTGCGCTTTAAAACTTTTCGGTTTTCCTGTATTCCTAATTGTGCGAGCGACACAAATGTGATTTAGTGTACAAAGTAGTGCTTTGGATTTCTGTTCTTCGGTTGGAAACTTGTTTCTGTGCTGTACAGTGTGATATATCAGTTTTCAGTTTTCCTGTTGTAATAATTGAATGGGCGATACGTATGTGATTTAGTTTACAAAGTTGTGCTTTGCCTTTCTGTTCTTTCGATGGAAACTTGTTTCTGTGCCGTACAGTGCAAGATAACACTTTTCGTTTTTCCTGTATTCTTAATTGAGCGAGTGACACACATGTGATTCAGTTTACAAAGTAGTGCTTTTCATTTACGTTCTTTCGTTGGAAACTTGTTCCTGTTAGGAATAAGTTAGGGTTAGGGTCAGGGTTAGGGTTAGGGTTAGGGTTAGTTTAGGGCTCGGTAAGGGATAGGGTTAGGGTTAGGGTTAGGGTTAGGGTTAGGTTAGGGCTGGGTAAGGAATAGGGTTAGGGTTTGGGTTAGGGTTAGGGTTGGGGGTTAGGGTTAGGGTTAGGGTTAGGGACTTATGGTTAGGGTTAGGGTTAGGGTTATATCACTTTTCAGGTTTCCTGTTATAATAATTGAACAGGCAACACATATGTGAATTAGTTTACAAAGTTGTGCTTTGCGTTTCTGTTCTTTCAATGGAAACTTGTTTCTGTGCCGTACAGTGAGAGATAACACTTTTCAGTTTTCCTGTATTCCTAATTGAGCGAGCGACACACAGGTGATTCCGTTTAAAAGTAGTGCTTTGCTTTTCTGTTCTTTCGTTGGAAACTTGTTCTTGTGCTGTACAGTGAGATATATCACTTTTCAGTTTTGCTGTATTCCTAATGGAGCGAGTGACACACATGTGATTTAGTTTACAAATTAGTGAATTTCTTTTTTCATTTGAAACTTGTTCCTGTGCTGTACAATATGATATATCACATTTCAGTTTTCCTGTTATAATAATTGAACAGGCGACACGGATGTGAATTTGTTTACAAAGTTGTGCTTTGAGTTTCTGTTCTTTCGATGGAAACTTGTTCCTGTGCTGTGCAGTGCGTTATATCACTTTTCAGTTTTCCTGTTATAATAATTGAACAGGCGACACATATGTGAATTAGTTTACAAAGTTGTGCTTTGCGTTTCTGTTCTTTCCATGGAAACTTGTTCCTGTGCTGTGCAGTGCGTTATATCACTTTTCAGTTTTCCTGTTATAATAATTGAACAGGGGACACGTATGTGAATTAGTTTACAAAGTTGTGCTTTGTATTTCTGTTCTTTCTTTGGAAACTTGTTTCTGTGCCATACAGTGCACTTTAAAACTTTTCGGTTTTCCTGTATTCCTAATTGTGCGAGCGACACAAATGTGATTTAGTGTACAAAGTAGTGCTTTGGATTTCTGTTCTTCGGTTGGAAACTTGTTTCTGTGCTGTACAGTGTGATATATCAGTTTTCAGTTTTCCTGTTGTAATAATTGAATGGGCGATACGTATGTGATTTAGTTTACAAAGTTGTGCTTTGCTTTTCTGTTCTTTCGATGGAAACTTGTTTCTGTGCCGTACAGTGCAAGATAACACTTTTCGGTTTTCCTGTATTCTTAATTGAGCGAGTGACACACATGTGATTCAGTTTACAAAGTAGTGCTTTTCATTTACGTTCTTTCGTTGGAAACTTGTTCCTGTTAGGAATAATTTAGGGTTAGGGTTAGGGTTAGGGTTCGGTAAGGGATAGGGTTAGGGTTAGGGGTAGGGTTAGGGTTAGGGTTAGGTTAGGGCTGGGTAAGGGATAGGGTTAGGGTTAGGGTTAGGGTTAGTGTTAGGGTTAGGGTTAGGGTTAGGTTAGGGCTGGGTAAGGGATAGGGTTAGGGTTAGGGTTAGGGTTAGGGTTAGGGTTAGGGACTTATGGTTAGGGTTAGGGTTAGGGTTATATCACTTTTTAGGTTTCCTGTTATAATAATTGAACAGGCAACACATATGTGAATTAGTTTACAAAGTTGTGCTTTGCGTTTCTGTTCTTTCCATGGAAACTTTTTTCTGTGCCGTACAGTGCGAGATAACACTTTTCAGTTTTCCTGTATTCCTAATTGAGCGAGCGACACACAGGTGATTCCGTTTAAGAGTAGTGCTTTGCTTTTCTGTTCTTTCGTTGGAAACTTGTTCTTGTGCTGTACAGTGAGATATATCACTTTTCAGTTTTCCTGTATTCCTAATGGAGCGAGTGACACACATGTGATTTAGTTTACAAATTAGTGATTTTCTTTTGTGTTCTTTCATTTGAAACTTGTTCCTGTGCTGTACAATATGATATATCACTTTTCTGTTTTCCTGTTATAATAATTGAACAGGCGACACGTATGTGAATCCGTTTACAAAGTTGTGCTTTGCGTTTCTGTTCTTTCGATGGAAACTTGTTCCTGTGCTGTGCAGTGTGTTATATCACTTTTCAGTTTTCCTGTTATAATAATTGAACAGGGGACACGTATGTGAATTAGTTTACAAAGTTGTGCTTTGCATTTCTCTTCTTTCTTTGGAAACTTGTTTCTGTGCCATACAGTGTGCTTTAAAACTTTTCGGTTTTCCTGTATTCCTAATTGTGCGAGCGACACAAATGTGATTTAGTGTACAAAGTAGTGCTTTGGATTTCTGTTCTTCGGTTGGAAACTTGTTTCTGTGCTGTACAGTGTGATAAATCAGTTTTCAGTTTTCCTGTTGTAATAATTGAACGGGCGATACGTATGTGATTTAGTTTACAAAGTTGTGCTTTGCTTTTCTGTTCTTTCGATGGAAACTTGTTTCTGTGCCGTACAGTGCAAGATAACACTTTTCGGTTTTCCTGTATTCTTAATTGAGCGAGTGACACACATGTGATTCAGTTTACAAAGTAGTGCTTTTCATTTACGTTCTTTCGTTGGAAACTTGTTCCTGTTAGGAATAATTTAGGGTTAGGGTTAGGGTTAGGGTTCGGGTTAGGGTTAGGGCTCGGTAAGGGATAGGGTTAGGGTTAGGGGTAGGGTTAGGGTTAGGGTTAGGTTAGGGCTGGGTAAGGGATAGGTTTAGGGTTAGGGTTAGGGTTAGGGTTAGGGTTAGGGGTTAGGGTTAGGGTTAGGGTTAGGGACTTATGGTTAGGGTTAGGGTTAGGGTTATATCACTTTTCAGGTTTCCTGTTATAATAATTGAACAGGCAACACATATGTGAATTAGTTTACAAAGTTGTGCTTTGCGTTTCTGTTCTTTCCATGGAAACTTGATTCTGTGCCGTACAGTGCGAGATAACACTTTTCAGTTTTCCTGTATTCCTAATTGAGCGAGCGACACACAGGTGATTCCGTTTAAGAGTAGTGCTTTGCTTTTCTGTTCTTTCGTTGGAAACTTGTTCTTATGCTGTACAGTGAGATATATCACTTTTCAGTTTTCCTGTATTCCTAATGGAGTGAGTGACACACATGTGATTTAGTTTACAAATTAGTTTTTTTCTTTTGTGTTCTTTCATTTGAAACTTGTTCCTGTGCTGTACAATATGATATATCACTTTTCAGTTTTCCTGTTATAATAATTGAACAGTCGACACGTATGTGAATTCGTTTACAAAGTTGTGCTTTGCGTTTCTGTTCTTTCGATGGAAACTTGTTCCTGTGCTGTGCAGTGCGTTATATCACTTTTCAGTTTTCCTGTTATAATAATTGAACAGGGGACACGTATGTGAATTAGTTTACAAAGTTGTGCTTTGCGTTTCTGTTCTTTCGATGGAAACTTGTTCCTGTGCTGTGCAGTGCGTTATATCACTTTTCAGTTTTCCTGTTGTAATAATTGAACAGGGGACACGTATGTGAATTAGTTTACAAAGTTGTGCTTTGCATTTCTCTTCTTTCTTTGGAAACTTGTTTCTGTGCCATACAGTGTGCTTTAAAACTTTTCGGTTTTCCTGTATTCCTAATTGTGCGAGCGACACAAATGTGATTTAGTGTACAAAGTAGTGCTTTGGATTTCTGTTCTTCGGTTGGAAACTTGTTTCTGTGCTGTACAGTGTGATATATCAGTTTTCAGTTTTCCTGTTGTAATAATTGAATGGGCGATACGTATGTGATTTAGTTTACAAAGTTGTGCTTTGCTTTTCTGTTCTTTCGATGGAAACTTGTTTCTGTGCCGTACAGTGCGAGATAACACTTTTCAGTTTTCCTGTATTCCTAATTGAGCGAGCGACACACAGGTGATTCCCTTTAAAAGTAGTGCTTTGCTTTTCTGTTCTTTCGTTGGAAACTTGTTCTTGTGCTGTACAGTGAGATATATCACTTTTCAGTTTTCCAGTATTCCTAATGGAGCGAGTGACACACATGTGATTTAGTTTACAATTTAGTGATTTTCTTTTTTGTTCTTTCATTTGAAACTTGTTCCTGTGCTGTACAATATGATATATCACTTTTCAGTTTTCCTGTTATAATAATTGAACAGGCGACACGTATGTGAATTCGTTTACAAAGTTGTGCTTTGAGTTTCTGTTCTTTCGATGGAAACTTTTTCCTGTGCTGTGCAGTGCGTTATATCACTTTTCAGTTTTCCTGTTATAATAATTGAACAGGGGACACGTATGTGAATTAGTTTACAAAGTTGTGCTTTGCGTTTCTGTTCTTTCGATGGAAACTTGTTCCTGTGCTGTGCAGTGTGTTATATCACTTTTCAGTTTTCCTGTTATAATAATTGAACAGGGGACACGTATGTGAATTAGTTTACAAAGTTGTGCTTTGCATTTCTGTTCTTTCTTTGGAAACTTGTTTCTGTGCCATACAGTGCGAGATAAAACTTTTCGGTTTTCCTGTATTCCTAATTGTGCGAGCGACACAAATGTGATTTAGTGTACAAAGTAGTGCTTTGGATTTCTGTTCTTCGGTTGGAAACTTGTTTCTGTGCTGTACAGTGTGATATATCAGTTTTCAGTTTTCCTGTTGTAAAAATTGAATGGGCGATACGTATGTGATTTAGTTTACAAAGTTGTGCTTTGCTTTTCTGTTCTTTCGATGGAAACTTGTTTCTGTGCCGTACAGTGCAAGATAACACTTTTCGGTTTTCCTGTATTCTTAATTGAGCGAGTGACACACATGTGATTCAGTTTACAAAGTAGTGCTTTTCATTTACGTTCTTTCGTTGGAAACTTGTTCCTGTTAGGAATAATTTAGGGTTAGGGTTAGGGTTAGGGTTAGGGTTAGGGTTAGGGTTAGGGTTAGGGCTCGGTAAGGGATAGGGTTAGGGTTAGGGGTAGGGTTAGGGTTAGGGTTAGGTTAGGGCTGGGTAAGGGATAGGTTTACGGTTAGGGTTAGGGTTAGGGTTAGGGTTAGGGGTTAGGGTTAGGGTTAGGGTTAGGGACTTATGGTTAGGGTTAGGGTTAGGGTTATATCACTTTTCAGGTTTCCTGTTATAATAATTGAACAGGCAACACATATGTGAATTAGTTTACAAAGTTGTGCTTTGCGTTTCTGTTCTTTCCATGGAAACTTGATTCTGTGCCGTACAGTGCGAGATAACACTTTTCAGTTTTCCTGTATTCCTAATTGAGCGAGCGACACACAGGTGATTCCGTTTAAGAGTAGTGCTTTGCTTTTCTGTTCTTTCGTTGGAAACTTGTTCTTGTGCTCTACAGTGAGATATATCACTTTTCAGTTTTCCTGTATTCCTAATAGAGTGAGTGACACACATGTGATTTAGTTTACAAATTAGTTTTTTTCTTTTGTGTTCTTTCATTTGAAACTTGTTCCTGTGTTGTACAATATGATATATCACTTTTCAGTTTTCCTGTTATAATAATTGAACAGGCGACACGTATGTGAATTCGTTTACAAAGTTGTGCTTTGCGTTTCTGTTCTTTCGATGGAAACTTGTTCCTGTGCTGTGCAGTGCGTTATATCACTTTTCAGTTTTCCTGTTATAATAATTGAACAGGGGACACGTATGTGAATTAGTTTACAAAGTTGTGCTTTGCGTTTCTGTTCTTTCGATGGAAACTTGTTCCTGTGCTGTGCAGTGAGTTATATCACTTTTCAGTTTTCCTGTTATAATAATTGAACAGGGGACACGTATGTGAATTAGTTTACAAAGTTGTGCTTTGCATTTCTCTTCTTTCTTTGGAAACTTGTTTCTGTGCCATACAGTGTGCTTTAAAACTTTTCGGTTTTCCTGTATTCCTAATTGTGCGAGCGACACAAATGTGATTTAGTGTACAAAGTAGTGCTTTGGATTTCTGTTCTTCGGTTGGAAACTTGTTTCTGTGCTGTACAGTGTGATATATCAGTTTTCAGTTTTCCTGTTGTAATAATTGAATGGGCGATACGTATGTGATTTAGTTTACAAAGTTGTGCTTTGCTTTTCTGTTCTTTCGATGGAAACTTGTTTCTGTGCCGTACAGTGCAAGATAACACTTTTCGGTTTTCCTGTATTCTTAATTGAGCGAGTGACACACATGTGATTCAGTTTACAAAGTAGTGCTTTTCATTTACGTTCTTTCGTTGGAAACTTGTTCCTGTTAGCAATAAGTTAGGGTTAGGGTCAGGGTTAGGGTTAGGGTTAGGGTTAGGTTAGGGCTCGGTAAGGGATAGGGTTAGGGTTATGGTTATGGTTAGGGTTAGGGTTAGGGTTAGGTTAGGGCTGGGTAAGGGATAGGGTTAGGGTTAAGGTTAGGGTTAGGTTAGGGCTGGGTAAGGGATAGGGTTAGGGTTAGGGTTAGGGTTAGGGTTAGGGGTTAGGGTTAGGGTTAGGGTTAGGGTTAGGGTTAGGGACTTAGGGTTAGGGTTAGGGTTAGGGTTATATCACTTTTCAGGTTTCCTGTTATAATAATTGAACAGGCGACACATATGTGAATTATTTTACAAAGTTGTGCTTTGCGTTTTTGTTCTTTCAATGGAAACTTGTTTCTGTGCTGTACAGTGCGAGATAACACTTTTCAGTTTTCCTGTATTCCTAATTGAGCGAGCGACACACAGGTGATTCCCTTTAAAAGTAGTGCTTTGCTTTTCTGTTCTTTCGTTGGAAACTTGTTCTTGTGCTGTACAGTGAGATATATCACTTTTCAGTTTTCCAGTATTCCTAATGGAGCGAGTGACACACATGTGATTTAGTTTACAATTTAGTGATTTTCTTTTTTGTTCTTTCATTTGAAACTTGTTCCTGTGCTGTACAATATGATATATCACTTTTCAGTTTTCCTGTTATAATAACTGAACAGGCGACTCGTATGTGAATTCGTATACAAAGTTGTGCTTTGAGTTTCTGTTCTTTCGATGGAAAAGTGTTCCTGTGCTGTGCAGTGTGTTATATCACTTTTCAGTTTTCCTGTTGTAATAATTGAATGGGCGATACGTATGTGATTTAGTTTACAAAGTTGTGCTTTGCTTTTCTGTTCTTTCGATGGAAACTTGTTTCTGTGCCGTACAGTGCAAGATAACACTTTTCGGTTTTCCTGTATTCTTAATTGAGCGAGTGACACACATGTGATTCAGTTTACAAAGTAGTGCTTTTCATTTACGTTCTTTCGTTGGAAACTTGTTCCTGTTAGGAATAATTTAGGGTTAGGGTTTGGGTTAGGGTTCGGTAAGGGATAGGGTTAGGGTTAGGGGTAGGGTTAGGGTTAGGGTTAGGTTAGGGCTGGGTAAGGGATAGGGTTAGGGTTAGGGTTAGGGTTAGTGTTAGGGTTAGGGTTAGGGTTAGGTTAGGGCTGGGTAAGGGATAGGGTTAGGGTTAGGGTTAGGGTTAGGGTTAGGGTTAGGGACTTATGGTTAGGGTTAGGGTTAGGGTTATATCACTTTTTAGGTTTCCTGTTATAATAATTGAACAGGCAACACATATGTGAATTAGTTTACAAAGTTGTGCTTTGCGTTTCTGTTCTTTCCATGGAAACTTTTTTCTGTGCCGTACAGTGCGAGATAACACTTTTCAGTTTTCCTGTATTCCTAATTGAGCGAGCGACACACAGGTGATTCCGTTTAAGAGTAGTGCTTTGCTTTTCTGTTCTTTCGTTGGAAACTTGTTCTTGTGCTGTACAGTGAGATATATCACTTTTCAGTTTTCCTGTATTCCTAATGGAGCGAGTGACACACATGTGATTTAGTTTACAAATTAGTGATTTTCTTTTGTGTTCTTTCATTTGAAACTTGTTCCTGTGCTGTACAATATGATATATCACTTTTCTGTTTTCCTGTTATAATAATTGAACAGGCGACACGTATGTGAATCCGTTTACAAAGTTGTGCTTTGCGTTTCTGTTCTTTCAATGGAAACTTGTTCCTGTGCTGTACAATATGATATATCACTTTTCAGTTTTCCTGTTATAATAATTGAACAGGGGACACGTATGTGAATTAGTTTACAAAGTTGTGCTTTGCATTTCTCTTCTTTCTTTGGAAACTTGTTTCTGTGCCATACAGTGTGCTTTAAAACTTTTCGGTTTTCCTGTATTCCTAATTGTGCGAGCGACACAAATGTGATTTAGTGTACAAAGTAGTGCTTTGGATTTCTGTTCTTCGGTTGGAAACTTGTTTCTGTGCTGTACAGTGTGATATATCAGTTTTCAGTTTTCCTGTTGTAATAATTGAATGGGCGATACGTATGTGATTTAGTTTACAAAGTTGTGCTTTGCTTTTCTGTTCTTTCGATGGAAACTTGTTTCTGTGCCGTACAGTGCAAGATAACACTTTTCGGTTTTCCTGTATTCTTAATTGAGCGAGTGACACACATGTGATTCAGTTTACAAAGTAGTGCTTTTCATTTACGTTCTTTCGTTGGAAACTTGTTCCTGTTAGGAATAATTTAGGGTTAGGGTTAGGGTTAGGGTTAGGGTTAGGGTTAGGGTTAGGGTTAGGGCTCGGTAAGGGATAGGGTTAGGGTTAGGGGTAGGGTTAGGGTTAGGGTTAGGTTAGGGCTGGGTAAGGGATAGGTTTAGGGTTAGGGTTAGGGTTAGGGTTAGGGTTAGGGGTTAGGGTTAGGGTTAGGGTTAGGGACTTATGGTTAGGGTTAGGGTTAGGGTTATATCACTTTTCAGGTTTCCTGTTATAATAATTGAACAGGCAACACATATGTGAATTAGTTTACAAAGTTGTGCTTTGCGTTTCTGTTCTTTCCATGGAAACTTGATTCTGTGCCGTACAGTGCGAGATAACACTTTTCAGTTTTCCTGTATTCCTAATTGAGCGAGCGACACACAGGTGATTCCGTTTAAGAGTAGTGCTTTGCTTTTCTGTTCTTTCGTTGGAAACTTGTTCTTGTGCTGTACAGTGAGATATATCACTTTTCAGTTTTCCTGTATTCCTAATAGAGTGAGTGACACACATGTGATTTAGTTTACAAATTAGTTTTTTTCTTTTGTGTTCTTTCATTTGAAACTTGTTCCTGTGCTGTACAATATGATATATCACTTTTCAGTTTTCCTGTTATAATAATTGAACAGGCGACACGTATGTGAATTCGTTTACAAAGTTGTGCTTTGCGTTTCTGTTCTTTCGATGGAAACTTGTTCCTGTGCTGTGCAGTGCGTTATATCACTTTTCAGTTTTCCTGTTATAATAATTGAACAGGGGACACGTATGTGAATTAGTTTACAAAGTTGTGCTTTGCGTTTCTGTTCTTTCGATGGAAACTTGTTCCTGTGCTGTGCAGTGCGTTATATCACTTTTCAGTTTTCCTGTTATAATAATTGAACAGGGGACACGTATGTGAATTAGTTTACAAAGTTGTGCTTTGCATTTCTCTTCTTTCTTTGGAAACTTGTTTCTGTGCCATACAGTGTGCTTTAAAACTTTTCGGTTTTCCTGTATTCCTAATTGTGCGAGCGACACAAATGTGATTTAGTGTACAAAGTAGTGCTTTGGATTTCTGGTCTTCGGTTGGAAACTTGTTTCTGTGCTGTACAGTGTGATATATCAGTTTTCAGTTTTCCTGTTGTAATAATTGAATGGGCGATACGTATGTGATTTAGTTTACAAAGTTGTGCTTCGCTTTTCTGTTCTTTCGATGGAAACTTGTTTCTGTGCCGTACAGTGCAAGATAACACTTTTCGGTTTTCCTGTATTCTTAATTGAGCGAGTGACACACATGTGATTCAGTTTACAAAGTAGTGCTTTTCATTTACGTTCTTTCGTTGGAAACTTGTTCCTGTTAGGAATAAGTTAGGGTTAGGGTCAGGGTTAGGGTTAGGGTTAGGGTTAGGTTAGGGCTCGGTAAGGGATAGGGTTAGGGTTATGGTTATGGTTAGGGTTAGGGTTAGGGTTAGGTTAGGGCTGGGTAAGGGATAGGGTTAGGGTTAAGGTTAGGGTTAGGTTAGGGCTGGGTAAGGGATAGGGTTAGGGTTAGGGGTAGGGTTAGGGTTAGGGGTTAGGGTTAGGGTTAGGGTTAGGGTTAGGGTTAGGGACTTAGGGTTAGGGTTAGGGTTAGGGTTATATCACTTTTCAGGTTTCCTGTTATAATAATTGAACAGGCGACACATATGTGAATTATTTTACAAAGTTGTGCTTTGTGTTTCTGTTCTTTCAATGGAAACTTGTTTCTGTGCTGTACAGTGCGAGATAACACTTTTCAGTTTTCCTGTATTCCTAATTGAGCGAGCGACACACAGGTGATTCCCTTTAAAAGTAGTGCTTTGCTTTTCTGTTCTTTCGTTGGAAACTTGTTCTTGTGCTGTACAGTGAGATATATCACTTTTCAGTTTTCCAGTATTCCTAATGGAGCGAGTGACACACATGTGATTTAGTTTACAATTTAGTGATTTTCTTTTTTGTTCTTTCATTTGAAACTTGTTCCTGTGCTGTACAATATGATATATCACTTTTCAGTTTTCCTGTTATAATAACTGAACAGGCGACTCGTATGTGAATTCGTATACAAAGTTGTGCTTTGAGTTTCTGTTCTTTCGATGGAAAAGTGTTCCTGTGCTGTGCAGTGTGTTATATCACTTTTCAGTTTTCCTGTTGTAATAATTGAATGGGCGATACGTATGTGATTTAGTTTACAAAGTTGTGCTTTGCTTTTCTGTTCTTTCGATGGAAACTTGTTTCTGTGCCGTACAGTGCAAGATAACACTTTTCGGTTTTCCTGTATTCTTAATTGAGCGAGTGACACACATGTGATTCAGTTTACAAAGTAGTGCTTTTCATTTACGTTCTTTCGTTGGAAACTTGTTCCTGTTAGGAATAATTTAGGGTTAGGGTTAGGGTTAGGGTTCGGTAAGGGATAGGGTTAGGGTTAGGGGTAGGGTTAGGGTTAGGGTTAGGTTAGGGCTGGGTAAGGGATAGGGTTAGGGTTAGGGTTAGGGTTAGGGTTAGGGTTAGTGTTAGGGTTAGGGTTAGGGTTAGGTTAGGGCTGGGTAAGGGATAGGGTTAGGGTTAGGGTTAGGGTTAGGGTTAGGGTTAGGGTTAGGGACTTATGGTTAGGGTTAGGGTTAGGGTTATATCACTTTTTAGGTTTCCTGTTATAATAATTGAACAGGCAACACATATGTGAATTAGTTTACAAAGTTGTGCTTTGCGTTTCTGTTCTTTCCATGGAAACTTTTTTCTGTGCCATACAGTGCGAGATAACACTTTTCAGTTTTCCTGTATTCCTAATTGAGCGAGCGACACACAGGTGATTCCGTTTAAGAGTAGTGCTTTGCTTTTCTGTTCTTTCGTTGGAAACTTGTTCTTGTGCTGTACAGTGAGATATATCACTTTTCAGTTTTCCTGTATTCCTAATGGAGCGAGTGACACACATGTGATTTAGTTTACAAATTAGTGATTTTCTTTTGTGTTCTTTCATTTGAAACTTGTTCCTGTGCTGTACAATATGATATATCACTTTTCTGTTTTCCTGTTATAATAATTGAACAGGCGACACGTATGTGAATCCGTTTACAAAGTTGTGCTTTGCGTTTCTGTTCTTTCGATGGAAACTTGTTCCTGTGCTGTGCAGTGTGTTATATCACTTTTCAGTTTTCCTGTTATAATAATTGAACAGGGGACACGTATGTGAATTAGTTTACAAAGTTGTGCTTTGCATTTCTCTTCTTTCTTTGGAAACTTGTTTCTGTGCCATACAGTGTGCTTTAAAACTTTTCGGTTTTCCTGTATTCCTAATTGTGCGAGCGACACAAATGTGATTTAGTGTACAAAGTAGTGCTTTGGATTTCTGTTCTTCGGTTGGAAACTTGTTTCTGTGCTGTACAGTGTGATATATCAGTTTTCAGTTTTCCTGTTGTAATAATTGAATGGGCGATACGTATGTGATTTAGTTTACAAAGTTGTGCTTTGCTTTTCTGTTCTTTCGATGGAAACTTGTTTCTGTGCCGTACAGTGCAAGATAACACTTTTCGGTTTTCCTGTATTCTTAATTGAGCGAGTGACACACATGTGATTCAGTTTACAAAGTAGTGCTTTTCATTTACGTTCTTTCGTTGGAAACTTGTTCCTGTTAGGAATAATTTAGGGTTAGGGTTAGGGTTAGGGTTAGGGTTAGGGTTAGGGTTAGGGTTAGGGCTCGGTAAGGGATAGGGTTAGGGTTAGGGGTAGGGTTAGGGTTAGGGTTAGGTTAGGGCTGGGTAAGGGATAGGTTTAGGGTTAGGGTTAGGGTTAGGGTTAGGGTTAGGGTTAGGGGTTAGGGTTAGGGTTAGGGTTAGGGACTTATGGTAAGGGTTAGGGTTAGGGTTATATCACTTTTCAGGTTTCCTGTTATAATAATTGAACAGGCAACACATATGTGAATTAGTTTACAAAGTTGTGCTTTGCGTTTCTGTTCTTTCCATGGAAACTTGATTCTGTGCCGTACAGTGCGAGATAACACTTTTCAGTTTTCCTGTATTCCTAATTGAGCGAGCGACACACAGGTGATTCCGTTTAAGAGTAGTGCTTTGCTTTTCTGTTCTTTCGTTGGAAACTTGTTCTTGTGCTGTACAGTGAGATATATCACTTTTCAGTTTTCCTGTATTCCTAATAGAGTGAGTGACACACATGTGATTTAGTTTACAAATTAGTTTTTTTCTTTTGTGTTCTTTCATTTGAAACTTGTTCCTGTGCTGTACAATATGATATATCACTTTTCAGTTTTCCTGTTATAATAATTGAACAGGCGACACGTATGTGAATTCGTTTACAAAGTTGTGCTTTGCGTTTCTGTTCTTTCGATGGAAACTTGTTCCTGTGCTGTGCAGTGCGTTATATCACTTTTCAGTTTTCCTGTTATAATAATTGAACAGGGGACACGTATGTGAATTAGTTTACAAAGGTGTGCTTTGCGTTTCTGTTCTTTCGATGGAAACTTGTTCCTGTGCTGTGCAGTGCGTTATATCACTTTTCAGTTTTCCTGTTATAATAATTGAACAGGGGACACGTATGTGAATTAGTTTACAAAGTTGTGCTTTGCATTTCTCTTCTTTCTTTGGAAACTTGTTTCTGTGCCATACAGTGTGCTTTAAAACTTTTCGGTTTTCCTGTATTCCTAATTGTGCGAGCGACACAAATGTGATTTAGTGTACAAAGTAGTGCTTTGGATTTCTGTTCTTCGGTTGGAAACTTGTTTCTGTGCTGTACAGTGTGATATATCAGTTTTCAGTTTTCCTGTTGTAATAATTGAATGGGCGATACGTATGTGATTTAGTTTACAAAGTTGTGCTTTGCTTTTCTGTTCTTTCGATGGAAACTTGTTTCTGTGCCGTACAGTGCAAGATAACACTTTTCGGTTTTCCTGTATTCTTAATTGAGCGAGTGACACACATGTGATTCAGTTTACAAAGTAGTGCTTTTCATTTACGTTCTTTCGTTGGAAACTTGTTCCTGTTAGGAATAAGTTAGGGTTAGGGTCAGGGTTAGGGTTAGGGTTAGGGTTAGGTTAGGGCTCGGTAAGGGATAGGGTTAGGGTTATGGTTATGGTTAGGGTTAGGGTTAGGGTTAGGGTTAGGTTAGGGCTGGGTAAGGGATAGGGTTAGGGTTAAGGTTAGGGTTAGGTTAGGGCTGGGTAAGGGATAGGGTTAGGGTTAGGGTTAGGGTTAGGGTTAGGGGTTAGGGTTAGGGTTAGGGTTAGGGTTAGGGTTAGGGTTAGGGTTAGGGACTTAGGGTTAGGGTTAGGGTTAGGGTTATATCACTTTTCAGGTTTCCTGTTATAATAATTGAACAGGCGACACATATGTGAATTATTTTACAAAGTCGTGCTTTGCGTTTCTGTTCTTTCAATGGAAACTTGTTTCTGTGCTGTACAGTGCGAGATAACACTTTTCAGTTTTCCTGTATTCCTAATTGAGCGAGCGACACACAGGTGATTCCCTTTAAAAGTAGTGCTTTGCTTTTCTGTTCTTTCGTTGGAAACTTGTTCTTGTGCTGTACAGTGAGATATATCACTTTTCAGTTTTCCAGTATTCCTAATGGAGCGAGTGACACACATGTGATTTAGTTTACAATTTAGTGATTTTCTTTTTTGTTCTTTCATTTGAAACTTGTTCCTGTACTGTACAATATGATATATCACTTTTCAGTTTTCCTGTTATAATAACTGAACAAGCGACTCGTATGTGAATTCGTATACAAAGTTGTGCTTTGAGTTTCTGTTCTTTCGATGGAAAAGTGTTCCTGTGCTGTGCAGTGCGTTATATCACTTTTCAGTTTTCCTGTAATAATAATTGAACAGGGGACACGTATGTGAATTAGTTTACAAAGTTGTGCTTTGCATTTCTGTTCTTTCTTTGGAAACTTGTTTCTGTGCCATACAGTGCGCTTTAAAACTTTTCGGTTTTCCTGTATTCCTAATTGTGCGAGCGACACAAATGTGATTTAGTGTACAAAGTAGTGCTTTGGATTTCTGTTCTTCGGTTGGAAACTTGTTTCTGTGCTGTACAGTGTGATATATCAGTTTTCAGTTTTCCTGTTGTAATAATTGAATGGGCGATACGTATGTGATTTAGTTTACAAAGTTGTGCTTTGCTTTTCTGTTCTTTCGATGGAAACTTGTTTCTGTGCCGTACAGTGCAAGATAACACTTTTCGGTTTTCCTGTATTCTTAATTGAGCGAGTGAAACACATGTGATTCAGTTTACAAAGTAGTGCTTTTCATTTACGTTCTTTCGTTGGAAACTTGTTCCTGTTAGGAATAAGTTAGTGTTAGGGTCAGGGTTAGGGTTAGGGTTAGGGTTAGGTTAGGGCTCGGTAAGGGATAGGGTTAGGGTTAGGGTTAGGGTTAGGGTTAGGTTAGGGCTGGGTAAGGGATAGGGTTAGGGTTAGGGTTAGGGTTAGGGTTGGGGGTTAGGTTTAGGGTTAGGGTTAGGGACTTATGGTTAGGGTTAGGGTTAGGGTTATATCACTTTTCAGGTTTCCTGTTATTATATTTGAACAGGCAACACATATGTGAATTAGTTTACAAAGCTGTGCTTTGCGTTTCTGTTCTTTCCATGGAAACTTGTTTCTGTGCCGTACAGTGCGATATAACACTTTTCAGTTTTCCTGTATTCCTAAGTGAGCGAGCGACACACAGGTGATTCCGTTTAAGAGTAGTGCTTTGCTTTTCTGTTCTTTCGTTGGAAACTTGTTCTTGTGCTGTACAGTGAGATATATCACTTTTCAGTTTTCCTGTATTCCTAATGGAGCGAGTGACACACATGTGATTCAGTTTACAAATTAGTGATTTTCTTTTTTGTTCTTTCATTTGAAACTTGTTCCTGTGCTGTACAATATGATATATCACTTTTCAGTTTTCCTGTTATAATAATTGAACAGGCGATACGTATGTGAATTCGTTTACAAAGTTGTGCTTTGAGTTTCTGTTCTTTCGATGGAAACTTGTTCCTGTGCTGTGCAGTGCGTTATATCACTTTTCAGTTTTCCTGTTATAATAATTGAACAGGCGACACATATGTGAATTAGTTTACAAAGTTGTGCTTTGCGTTTCTGTTCTTTCGATGGAAACTTGTTCCTGTGCTGTGCAGTGCGTTATATCACTTTTCAGTTTTCCTGTTATAATAATTGAACAGGGGACACGTATGTGAATTAGTTTACAAAGTTGTGCTTTGCATTTCTCTTCTTTCTTTGGAAACTTGTTTCTGTGCCATACAGTGTGCTTTAAAACTTTTCGGTTTTCCTGTATTCCTAATTGTGCGAGCGACACAAATGTGATTTAGTGTACAAAGTAGTGCTTTGGATTTCTGTTCTTCGGTTGGAAACTTGTTTCTGTGCTGTACAGTGTGATATATCAGTTTTCAGTTTTCCTGTTGTAATAATTGAATGGGCGATACGTATGTGATTTAGTTTACAAAGTTGTGCTTTGCTTTTCTGTTCTTTCGATGGAAACTTGTTTCTGTGCCGTACAGTGCAAGATAACACTTTTCGGTTTTCCTGTATTCTTAATTGAGCGAGTGACACACATGTGATTCAGTTTACAAAGTAGTGCTTTTCATTTACGTTCTTTCGTTGGAAACTTGTTCCTGTTAGGAATAAGTTAGGGTTAGGGTCAGGGTTAGGGTTAGGGTTAGGGTTAGGTTAGGGCTCGGTAAGGGATAGGGTTAGGGTTATGGTTATGGTTAGGGTTAGGGTTAGGGTTAGGGTTAGGTTAGGGCTGGGTAAGGGATAGGGTTAGGGTTAAGGTTAGGGTTAGGTTAGGGCTGGGTAAGGGATAGGGTTAGGGTTAGGGTTAGGGTTAGGGTTAGGGGTTAGGGTTAGGGTTAGGGTTAGGGTTAGGGTTAGGGTTAGGGACTTAGGGTTAGGGTTAGGGTTAGGGTTATATCACTTTTCAGGTTTCCTGTTATAATAATTGAACAGGCGACACATATGTGAATTATTTTACAAAGTCGTGCTTTGCGTTTCTGTTCTTTCAATGGAAACTTGTTTCTGTGCTGTACAGTGCGAGATAACACTTTTCAGTTTTCCTGTATTCCTAATTGAGCGAGCGACACACAGGTGATTCCCTTTAAAAGTAGTGCTTTGCTTTTCTGTTCTTTCGTTGGAAACTTGTTCTTGTGCTGTACAGTGAGATATATCACTTTTCAGTTTTCCAGTATTCCTAATGGAGCGAGTGACACACATGTGATTTAGTTTACAATTTAGTGATTTTCTTTTTTGTTCTTTCATTTGAAACTTGTTCCTGTACTGTACAATATGATATATCACTTTTCAGTTTTCCTGTTATAATAACTGAACAAGCGACTCGTATGTGAATTCGTATACAAAGTTGTGCTTTGAGTTTCTGTTCTTTCGATGGAAAAGTGTTCCTGTGCTGTGCAGTGCGTTATATCACTTTTCAGTTTTCCTGTAATAATAATTGAACAGGGGACACGTATGTGAATTAGTTTACAAAGTTGTGCTTTGCATTTCTGTTCTTTCTTTGGAAACTTGTTTCTGTGCCATACAGTGCGCTTTAAAACTTTTCGGTTTTCCTGTATTCCTAATTGTGCGAGCGACACAAATGTGATTTAGTGTACAAAGTAGTGCTTTGGATTTCTGTTCTTCGGTTGGAAACTTGTTTCTGTGCTGTACAGTGTGATATATCAGTTTTCAGTTTTCCTGTTGTAATAATTGAATGGGCGATACGTATGTGATTTAGTTTACAAAGTTGTGCTTTGCTTTTCTGTTCTTTCGATGGAAACTTGTTTCTGTGCCGTACAGTGCAAGATAACACTTTTCGGTTTTCCTGTATTCTTAATTGAGCGAGTGAAACACATGTGATTCAGTTTACAAAGTAGTGCTTTTCATTTACGTTCTTTCGTTGGAAACTTGTTCCTGTTAGGAATAAGTTAGTGTTAGGGTCAGGGTTAGGGTTAGGGTTAGGGTTAGGTTAGGGCTCGGTAAGGGATAGGGTTAGGGTTAGGGTTAGGGTTAGGGTTAGGTTAGGGCTGGGTAAGGGATAGGGTTAGGGTTAGGGTTAGGGTTAGGGTTGGGGGTTAGGTTTAGGGTTAGGGTTAGGGACTTATGGTTAGGGTTAGGGTTAGGGTTATATCACTTTTCAGGTTTCCTGTTATAATATTTGAACAGGCAACACATATGTGAATTAGTTTACAAAGCTGTGCTTTGCGTTTCTGTTCTTTCCATGGAAACTTGTTTCTGTGCCGTACAGTGCGATATAACACTTTTCAGTTTTCCTGTATTCCTAAGTGAGCGAGCGACACACAGGTGATTCCGTTTAAGAGTAGTGCTTTGCTTTTCTGTTCTTTCGTTGGAAACTTGTTCTTGTGCTGTACAGTGAGATATATCACTTTTCAGTTTTCCTGTATTCCTAATGGAGCGAGTGACACACATGTGATTCAGTTTACAAATTAGTGATTTTCTTTTTTGTTCTTTCATTTGAAACTTGTTCCTGTGCTGTACAATATGATATATCACTTTTCAGTTTTCCTGTTATAATAATTGAACAGGCGATACGTATGTGAATTCGTTTACAAAGTTGTGCTTTGAGTTTCTGTTCTTTCGATGGAAACTTGTTCCTGTGCTGTGCAGTGCGTTATATCACTTTTCAGTTTTCCTGTTATAATAATTGAACAGGCGACACATATGTGAATTAGTTTACAAAGTTGTGCTTTGCGTTTCTGTTCTTTCGATGGAAACTTGTTCCTGTGCTGTGCAGTGCGTTATATCACTTTTCAGTTTTCCTGTTATAATAATTGAACAGGGGACACGTATGTGAATTAGTTTACAAAGTTGTGCTTTGCATTTCTGTTCTTTCTTTGGAAACTTGTTTCTGTGCCATACAGTGCACTTTAAAACTTTTCGGTTTTCCTGTATTCCTAATTGTGCGAGCGACACAAATGTGATTTAGTGTACAAAGTAGTGCTTTGGATTTCTGTTCTTCGGTTGGAAACTTGTTTCTGTGCTGTACAGTGTGATAGATCAGTTTTCAGTTTTCCTGTTGTAATAATTGAATGGTCGATTCGTATGTGATTTAGTTTACAAATTTGTGCTTTGCTTTTCTGTTCTTTCGATGGAAACTTGTTTCTGTGCCGTACAGTGCAAGATAACACTTTTCGGTTTTCCTGTATTCTTAATTGAGCGAGTGACACACATGTGATTCAGTTTACAAAGTAGTGCTTTTCATTTACGTTCTTTCGTTGGAAACTTGTTCCTGTTAGGAATAAGTTAGGGTTAGGGTTAGGGTTAGGGTTAGGGTTAGGGTTAGGGTTAGGGTTAGGGCTCGGTAAGGGATAGGGTTAGGGTTAGGGGTAGGGTTAGGGTTAGGGTTAGGTTAGGGCTGGGTAAGGGATAGGGTTAGGGTTAGGGTTAGGGTTAGTGTTAGGGTTAGGGTTAGGGTTAGGTTAGGGCTGGGTAAGGGATAGGGTTAGGGTTAGGGTTAGGGTTAGGGTTAGGGTTAGGGACTTATGGTTAGGGTTAGGGTTAGGGTTATATCACTTTTTAGGTTTCCTGTTATAATAATTGAACAGGCAACACATATGTGAATTAGTTTACAAAGTTGTGCTTTGCGTTTCTGTTCTTTCCATGGAAACTTTTTTCTGTGCCGTACAGTGCGAGATAACACTTTTCAGTTTTCCTGTATTCCTAATTGAGCGAGCGACACACAGGTGATTCCGTTTAAGAGTAGTGCTTTGCTTTTCTGTTCTTTCGTTGGAAACTTGTTCTTGTGCTGTACAGTGAGATATATCACTTTTCAGTTTTCCTGTATTCCTAATGGAGCGAGTGACACACATGTGATTTAGTTTACAAATTAGTGATTTTCTTTTGTGTTCTTTCATTTGAAACTTGTTCCTGTGCTGTACAATATGATATATCACTTTTCTGTTTTCCTGTTATAATAATTGAACAGGAGACACGTATGTGAATCCGTTTACAAAGTTGTGCTTTGCGTTTCTGTTCTTTCGATGGAAACTTGTTCCTGTGCTGTGCAGTGTGTTATATCACTTTTCAGTTTTCCTGTTATAATAATTGAACAGGGGACACGTATGTGAATTAGTTTACAAAGTTGTGCTTTGCAGTTCTGTTCTTTCTATGGAAATTTGTTTCTGTGCCATACAGTGCGAGATAAAACTTTTCGGTTTTCCTGTATTCCTAATTGTGCGAGCGACACAAATGTGATTTAGTGTACAAAGTAGTGCTTTGGATTTCTGTTCTTCGGTTGGAAACTTGTTTCTGTGCTGTACAGTGTGATAGATCAGTTTTCAGTTTTCCTGTTGTAATAATTGAATGGGCGATACGTATGTGATTTAGTTTACAAAGTTGTGCTTTGCCTTTCTGTTCTTTCGATGGAAACTTGTTTCTGTGCCGTACAGTGCAAGATAACAGTTTTCGGTTTTCCTGTATTCTTAATTGAGCGAGTGACACACATGTGATTCAGTTTACAAAGTAGTGCTTTTCATTTACGTTCTTTCGTTGGAAACTTGTTCCTGTTAGGAATAAGTTAGGGTTAGGGTCAGGGTTAGGGTCAGGGTTAGGGTTAGTTTAGGGCTCGGTAAGGGATAGGGTTAGGGTTAGGGTTAGGGTTAGGTTAGGGCTGGGTAAGGAATAGGGTTAGGGTTTGGGTTAGGGTTAGGGTTGGGGGTTAGGGTTAGGGTTAGGGTTAGGGACTTATGGTTAGGGTTAGGGTTAGGGTTATATCACTTTTCAGGTTTCCTGTTATAATAATTGAACAGGCAACACATATGTGAATTAGTTTACAAAGTTGTGCTTTGCGTTTCTGTTCTTTCAATGGAAACTTGTTTCTGTGCCGTACAGTGAGAGATAACACTTTTCAGTTTTCCTGTATTCCTAATTGAGCGAGCGACACACAGGTGATTCCGTTTAAAAGTAGTGCTTTGCTTTTCTGTTCTTTCGTTGGAAACTTGTTCTTGTGCTGTACAGTGAGATATATCACTTTTCAGTTTTCCTGTATTCCTAATGGAGCGAGTGACACACATGTGATTTAGTTTACAAATTAGTGAATTTCTTTTTTCATTTGAAACTTGTTCCTGTGCTGTACAATATGATATATCACTTTTCAGTTTTCCTGTTATAATAATTGAACAGGCGACACGGATGTGAATTTGTTTACAAAGTTGTGCTTTGACTTTCTGTTCTTTCGATGGAAACTTGTTCCTGTGCTGTGCAGTGCGTTATATCACTTTTCAGTTTTCCTGTTATAATAATTGAACAGGCGACACATATGTGAATTAGTTTACAAAGTTGTGCTTTGCGTTTCTGTTCTTTCCATGGAAACTTGTTCCTGTGCTGTG
The DNA here is from genome assembly GCF_030254825.1 of Meriones unguiculatus. NCBI lineage: Eukaryota > Metazoa > Chordata > Mammalia > Rodentia > Muridae > Meriones > Meriones unguiculatus. The sequence continues at coordinate 15,832,339 of NW_026843646.1, read as the reverse complement.
CAGTGCGTTATATCACTTTTCAGTTTTCCTGTTGTAATAATTGAACGGGCGATACGTATGTGATTTAGTTTACAAAGTTGTGCTTTGCTTTTCTGTTCTTTCGGTGAAAACTTGTTTCTGTGCCGTACAGTGCAAGATAACACTTTTCGGTTTTCCTGTATTCTTAATTGAGCGAGTGACACACATGTGATTCAGTTTACAAAGTAGTGCTTTTCATTTACGTTCTTTCGTTGGAAACTTGTTCCTGTTAGGAATAAGTTAGGGTTAGCGTTAGGGTTAGGGTTAGGGTTAGGGTTAGGGCTCGGTAAGGGGTAGGGTTAGGGTTAGGGGTAGGTTTAGGGTTAGGGTTAGGTTAGGGCTGGGTAAGGGATAAGGTTAGGGTTAGGGTTAGGGTTAGGGTTAGGGTTAGGGGTTAGTGTTAGGGTTAGGGTTAGGGACTTATGGTTAGGGTTAGGGTTAGGGTTATATCACTTTTCAGGTTTCCTGTTATAATAAATGAACAGGCAACACATATGTGAATTAGTTTGCAAAGTTGTGCTTTGCGTTTCTGTTCTTTCCATGGAAACTTGTTTCTGTGCCGTACAGTGCGAGATAACACTTTTCAGTTTTCCTGTATTCCTAATTGAGCGAGCGACACACAGGTGATTCCGTTTAAGTGTAGTGCTTTGCTTTTCTGATCTTTCGTTGGAAACTTGTTCTTGTGCTGTACAGTGAGATATATCACTTTTCAGTTTTCCTGTATTCCTAATGGAGCGAGTGACACACATGTGATTTAGTTTACAAATTAGTGATTTTCTTTTGTGTTCTTTCATTTGAAACTTGTTCCTGTGCTGTACAATATGATATATCACTTTTCAGTTTTCCTGTTATAATAATTGAACAGGCGACACGTATGTGAATTCGTTTACAAAGTTGTGCTTTGCGTTTCTGTTCTTTCGATGGAAACTTGTTCCTGTGCTGTGCAGTGCGTTATATCACTTTTCAGTTTTCCTGTTATAATAATTGAACAGGGGACACGTATGTGAATTAGTTTACAAAGTTGTGCTTTGCATTTCTGTTCTTTCTTTGGAAACTTGTTTCTGTGCCATACAGTGCGCTTTAAAACTTTTCGGTTTTCCTGTATTCCTAATATTGCGAGCGACACAAATGTGATTTAGTGTACAAAGTAGTGCTTTGGATTTCTGTTCTTCGGTTGGAAACTTGTTTCTGTGCTGTACAGTGTGATAGATCAGTTTTCAGTTTTCCTGTTGTAATAATTGAATGGGCGATACGTATGTGATTTCGTTTACAAAGTTGTGCTTTGCTTTTCTGTTCTTTCGATGGAAACTTGTTTCTGTGCCGTACAGTGCAAGATAACACTTTTCGGTTTTCCTGTATTCTTAATTGAGCGAGTGACACACATGTGATTCAGTTTACAAAGTAGTGCTTTTCATTTACGTTCTTTCGTTGGAAACTTGTTCCTGTTAGGAATAATTTAGGGTTAGGGTTAGGGTTAGGGTTAGGGTTAGGGTTAGGGCTCGGTAAGGGATAGGGTTAGGGTTAGGGGTAGGGTTAGGGTTAGGGATAGGTTAGGGCTGGGTAAGGGATAGGTTTAGGGTTAGGGTTAGGGTTAGGGTTAGGGTTAGGGGTTAGGGTTAGGGTTAGGGTTAGGGACTTATGGTTAGGGTTAGGGTTAGGGTTATATCACTTTTCAGGTTTCCTGTTATAATAATTGAACAGGCAACACATATGTGAATTAGTTTACAAAGTTGTGCTTTGCGTTTCTGTTCTTTCCATGGAAACTTGATTCTGTGCCGTACAGTGCGAGATAACACTTTTCAGTTTTCCTGTATTCCTAATTGAGCGAGCGACACACAGGTGATTCCGTTTAAGAGTAGTGCTTTGCTTTTCTGTTCTTTCGTTGGAAACTTGTTCTTGTGCTGTACAGTGAGATATATCACTTTTCAGTTTTCCTGTATTCCTAATGGAGTGAGTGACACACATGTGATTTAGTTTACAAATTAGTTTTTTTCTTTTGTGTTCTTACATTTGAAACTTGTTCCTGTGCTGTACAATATGATATATCACTTTTCAGTTTTCCTGTTATAATAATTGAACAGGCGACACGTATGTGAATTCGTTTACAAAGTTGTGCTTTGCGTTTCTGTACTTTCGATGGAAACTTGTTCCTGTGCTGTGCAGTGCGTTATATCACTTTTCAGTTTTCCTGTTATAATAAGTGAACAGGGGACACGTATGTGAATTAGTTTACAAAGTTGTGCTTTGCGTTTCTGTTCTTTCGATGGAAACTTGTTCCTGTGCTGTGCAGTGTGTTATATCACTTTTCAGTTTTCCTGTTATAATAATTGAACAGGGGACACGTATGTGAATTAGTTTACAAAGTTGTGCTTTGCATTTCTCTTCTTTCTTTGGAAACTTGTTTCTGTGCCATACAGTGTGCTTTAAAACTTTTCGGTTTTCCTGTATTCCTAATTGTGCGAGCGACACAAATGTGATTTAGTGTACAAAGTAGTGCTTTGGATTTCTGTTCTTCGGTTGGAAACTTGTTTCTGTGCTGTACAGTGTGATATATCAGTTTTCAGTTTTCCTGTTGTAATAATTGAATGGGCGATACGTATGTGATTTAGTTTACAAAGTTGTGCTTTGCTTTTCTGTTCTTTCGATGGAAACTTGTTTCTGTGCCGTACAGTGCAAGATAACACTTTTCGGTTTTCCTGTATTCTTAATTGAGCGAGTGACACACATGTGATTCAGTTTACAAAGTAGTGCTTTTCATTTACGTTCTTTCGTTGGAAACTTGTTCCTGTTAGGAATAAGTTAGGGTTAGGGTCAGGGTTAGGGTTAGGGTTAGGGTTAGGTTAGGGCTCGGTAAGGGATAGGGTTAGGGTTATGGTTAGGGTTAGGGTTAGGGTTAGGGTTAGGTTAGGGCTGGGTAAGGGATAGGGTTAGGGTTAAGGTTAGGGTTAGGTTAGGGCTGGGTAAGGGATAGGGTTAGGGTTAGGGTTAGGGTTAAGGTTAGGTTAGGGCTGGGTAAGGGATAGGGTTAGGGTTAGGGTTAGGGTTAGGTTAGGGCTCGGTAAGGGATAGGGTTAGGGTTAGGGTTAGGGTTAAGGTTAGGTTAGGGCTGGGTAAGGGATAGGGTTAGGGTTAGGGTTAGGGTTAGGGTTGGGGGTTAGGTTTAGGGTTAGGGTTAGGGACTTATGGTTAGGGTTAGGGTTAGGGTTATATCACTTTTCAGGTTTCCTGTTATAATATTTGAACAGGCAACACATATGTGAATTAGTTTACAAAGCTGTGCTTTGCGTTTCTGTTCTTTCCATGGAAACTTGTTTCTGTGCCGTACAGTGCGATATAACACTTTTCAGTTTTCCTGTATTCCTAAGTGAGCGAGCGACACACAGGTGATTCCGTTTAAGAGTAGTGCTTTGCTTTTCTGTTCTTTCGTTGGAAACTTGTTCTTGTGCTGTACAGTGAGAAATATCACTTTTCAGTTTTCCTGTATTCCTAATGGAGCGAGTGACACACATGTGATTCAGTTTACAAATTAGTGATTTTCTTTTTTGTTCTTTCATTTGAAACTTGTTCCTGTGCTGTACAATATGATATATCACTTTTCAGTTTTCCTGTTATAATAATTGAACAGGCGATACGTATGTGAATTCGTTTACAAAGTTGTGCTTTGAGTTTCTGTTCTTTCGATGGAAACTTGTTCCTGTGCTGTGCAGTGCGTTATATCACTTTTCAGTTTTCCTGTTATAATAATTGAACAGGCGACACATATGTGAATTGGTTTACAAAGTTGTGCTTTGCGTTTCTGTTCTTTCGATGGAAACTTGTTCCTGTGCTGTGCAGTGCGTTATATCACTTTTCAGTTTTCCTGTTATAATAATTGAACAGGGGACACGTATGTGAATTAGTTTACAAAGTTGTGCTTTGCATTTCTGTTCTTTCTTTGGAAACTTGTTTCTGTGCCATACAGTGCACTTTAAAACTTTTCGGTTTTCCTGTATTCCTAATTGTGCAAGTGACACAAATGTGATTTAGTGTACAAAGTAGTGCTTTGGATTTCTGTTCTTCGGTTGGAAACTTGTTTCTGTGCTGTACAGTGTGATAGATCAGTTTTCAGTTTTCCTGTTGTAATAATTGAATGGTCGATTCGTATGTGATTTAGTTTACAAATTTGTGCTTTGCTTTTCTGTTCTTTCGATGGAAACTTGTTTCTGTGCCGTACAGTGCAAGATAACACTTTTCGGTTTTCCTGTATTCTTAATTGAGCGAGTGACACACATGTGATTCAGTTTACAAAGTAGTGCTTTTCATTTACGTTCTTTCGTTGGAAACTTGTTCCTGTTAGGAATAAGTTAGGGTTAGGGTTAGGGTTCGGGTTAGGGTTAGGGTTAGGGCTCGGTAAGGGATAGGGTTAGGGTTAGGGGTAGGGTTAGGGTTAGGGTTAGGTTAGGGCTGGGTAAGGGATAGGGTTAGGGTTAGGGTTAGGGTTAGTGTTAGGGTTAGGGTTAGGGTTAGGTTAGGGCTGGGTAAGGGATAGGGTTAGGGTTAGGGTTAGGGTTAGGGTTAGGGTTAGGGACTTATGGTTAGGGTTAGGGTTAGGGTTATATCACTTTTTAGGTTTCCTGTTATAATAATTGAACAGGCAACACATATGTGAATTAGTTTACAAAGTTGTGCTTTGCGTTTCTGTTCTTTCCATGGAAACTTTTTTCTGTGCCGTACAGTGCGAGATAACACTTTTCAGTTTTCCTGTATTCCTAATTGAGCGAGCGACACAAAGGTGATTCCGTTTAAGAGTAGTGCTTTGCTTTTCTGTTCTTTCGTTGGAAACTTGTTCTTGTGCTGTACAGTGAGATATATCACTTTTCAGTTTTCCTGTATTCCTAATGGAGCGAGTGACACACATGTGATTTAGTTTACAAATTAGTGATTTTCTTTTGTGTTCTTTCATTTGAAACTTGTTCCTGTGCTGTACAATATGATATATCACTTTTCTGTTTTCCTGTTATAATAATTGAACAGGCGACACGTATGTGAATCCGTTTACAAAGTTGTGCTTTGCGTTTCTGTTCTTTCGATGGAAACTTGTTCCTGTGCTGTGCAGTGTGTTATATCACTTTTCAGTTTTCCTGTTATAATAATTGAACAGGGGACACGTATGTGAATTAGTTTACAAAGTTGTGCTTTGCATTTCTCTTCTTTCTTTGGAAACTTGTTTCTGTGCCATACAGTGTGCTTTAAAACTTTTCGGTTTTCCTGTATTCCTAATTGTGCGAGCGACACAAATGTGATTTAGTGTACAAAGTAGTGCTTTGGATTTCTGTTCTTCGGTTGGAAACTTGTTTCTGTGCTGTACAGTGTGATATATCAGTTTTCAGTTTTCCTGTTGTAATAATTGAATGGGCGATACGTATGTGATTTAGTTTACAAAGTTGTGCTTTGCTTTTCTGTTCTTTCGATGGAAACTTGTTTCTGTGCCGTACAGTGCAAGATAACACTTTTCGGTTTTCCTGTATTCTTAATTGAGCGAGTGACACACATGTGATTCAGTTTACAAAGTAGTGCTTTTCATTTACGTTCTTTCGTTGGAAACTTGTTCCTGTTAGGAATAATTTAGGGTTAGGGTTAGGGTTAGGGTTAGGGTGAGGGTTAGGGTTAGGGCTCGGTAAGGGATAGGGTTAGGGTTAGGGGTAGGGTTAGGGTTAGGGTTAGGTTAGGGCTGGGTAAGGGATAGGTTTAGGGTTAGGGTTAGGGTTAGGGTTAGGGTTAGGGTTAGGGGTTAGGGTTAGGGTTAGGGTTAGGGACTTATGGTTAGGGTTAGGGTTAGGGTTATATCACTTTTCAGGTTTCCTGTTATAATAATTGAACAGGCAACACATATGTGAATTAGTTTACAAAGTTGTGCCTTGCGTTTCTGTTCTTTCCATGGAAACTTTTTTCTGTGCCGTACAGTGCGAGATAACACTTTTCAGTTTTCCTGTATTCCTAATTGAGCGAGCGACACACAGGTGATTCCGTTTAAGAGTAGTGCTTTGCTTTTCTGTTCTTTTGTTGGAAACTTGTTCTTGTGCTGTACAGTGAGATATATCACTTTTCAGTTTTCCTGTATTCCTAATGGAGTGAGTGACACACATGTGATTTAGTTTACAAATTAGTTTTTTTCTTTTGTGTTCTTTCATTTGAAACTTGTTCCTGTGCTGTACAATATGATATATCACTTTTCAGTTTTCCTGTTATAATAATTGAACAGGCGACACGTATGTGAATTCGTTTACAAAGTTGTGCTTTGAGTTTCTGTTCTTTCGATGGAAACTTGTTCCTGTGCTGTGCAGTGCGTTATATCACTTTTCAGTTTTCCTGTTATAATAATTGAACAGGGGACACGTATGTGAATTAGTTTACAAAGTTGTGCTTTGCGTTTCTGTTCTTTCGATGGATACTTGTTCCTGTGCTGTGCAGTGCGTTATATCACTTTTCAGTTTTCCTGTTATAATAATTGAACAGGGGACACGTATGTGAATTAGTTTACAAAGTTGTGCTTTGCATTTCTCTTCTTTCTTTGGAAACTTGTTTCTGTGCCATACAATGTGCTTTAAAACTTTTCGGTTTTCCTGTATTCCTAATTGTGCGAGCGACACAAATGTGATTTAGTGTACAAAGTAGTGCTTTGGATTTCTGTTCTTCGGTTGGAAACTTGTTTCTGTGCTGTACAGTGTGATATATCAGTTTTCAGTTTTCCTGTTGTAATAATTGAATGGGCGATACGTATGTGATTTAGTTTACAAAGTTGTGCTTTGCTTTTCTGTTCTTTCGATGGAAACTTGTTTCTGTGCCGTACAGTGCAAGATAACACTTTTCGGTTTTCCTGTATTCTTAATTGAGCGAGTGACACACATGTGATTCAGTTTACAAAGTAGTGCTTTTCATTTACGTTCTTTCGTTGGAAACTTGTTCCTGTTAGGAATAAGTTAGGGTTAGGGTCAGAGTTAGTGTTAGGGTTAGGGTTAGGTTAGGGCTCGGTAAGGGATAGGGTTAGGGTTAGGGTTAGGGTTAGGGTTGGGGGTTAGGGTTAGGGTTAGGATTAGGGTTAGGGACTTATGGTTAGGGTTAGGGTTAGTGTTATATCACTTTTCAGGTTTCCTGTTATAATAATTGAACAGGCAACACATATGTGAATTAGTTTACAAAGCTGTGCTTTGCGTTTCTGTTCTTTTGATGGAAACTTGCTTCTGTGCCGTACAGTGCGAGATAACACTTTTCAGTTTTCCTGTATTCCTAATTGAGCGAGCGACACACAGGTGATTCCGTTTAAGAGTAGTGCTTTGCTTTTCTGTTCTTTCGTTGGAAACTTGTTCTTGTGCTGTACAGTGAGATATATCACTTTTCAGTTTTCCTGTATTCCTAATGGAGCGAGTGACACACATGTGATTTAGTTTACAAATTAGTGATTTTCTTTTTTCATTTGAAACTTGTTCCTGTGCTGTACAATATGATATATCACTTTTCAGTTTTCCTGTTATAATAATTGAACAGGCGACACGTATGTGAATTCGTTTACAAAGTTGTGCTTTGCGTTTCTGTTCTTTCGATGGAAACTTGTTCCTGTGCTGTGCAGTGTGTTATATCACTTTTCAGTTTTCCTGTTATAATAATTGAAGAGGGGACACGTATGTGAATTAGTTTACAAAGTTGTGCTTTGCAGTTCTGTTCTTTCTATGGAAACTTGTTTCTGTGCCATACAGTGCGAGTTAAAACTTTTCGGTTTTCCTGTATTCCTAATTGTGGGAGCGACACAAATGTGATTTAGTGTACAAAGTAGTGCTTTGGATTTCTGTTCTTCGGTTGGAAACTTGTTTCTGTGCTGTGCAGTGTGATATATCAGTTTTCAGTTTTCCTGTTGTAATAATTGAATGGGCGATACGTATGTGATTTAGTTTACAAAGTTGTGCTTTGCTTTTCTGTTCTTTCGATGGAAACTTGTTTCTGTGCCGTACAGTGCAAGATAACACTTTTCGGTTTTCCTGTATTCTTAATTGAGCGAGTGACACACATGTGATTCAGTTTACAAAGTAGTGCTTTTCATTTACGTTCTTTCGTTGGAAACTTGTTCCTGTTAGGAATAAGTTAGGGTTAGGGTCAGGGTTAGTGTTAGGGTTAGGGTTAGGTTAGGGCTCGGTAAGGGATAGGGTTAGGGTTAGGGTTAGGGTTAGGGTTAGGGTTAGGGTTAGGTTAGGGCTGGGTAAGGGATAGGGTTAGGGTTAGGGTTAGGGTTAGGGTTGGGGGTTAGGGTTAGGGTTAGGATTAGGGTTAGGGACTTATGGTTAGGGTTAGGGTTAGGGTTATATCACTTTTCAGGTTTCCTGTTATAATAATTGAACAGGCAACACATATGTGAATTAGTTTACAAAGCTGTGCTTTGCGTTTCTGTTCTTTCGATGGAAACTTGCTTCTGTGCCGTACAGTGCGAGATAACACTTTTCAGTTTTCCTGTATTCCTAATTGAGCGAGCGACACACAGGTGATTCCGTTTAAGAGTAGTGCTTTGCTTTTCTGTTCTTTCGTTGGAAACTTGTTCTTGTGCTGTACAGTGAGATATATCACTTTTCAGTTTTCCTGTATTCCTAATGGAGCGAGTGACACACATGTGATTTAGTTTACAAATTAGTGATTTTCTTTTTTGTTCTTTCATTTGAAACTTGTTCCTGTGCTGTACAATATGATATATCACTTTTCAGTTTTCCTGTTATAATAATTGAACAGGCGATACGTATGTGAATTCGTTTACAAAGTTGTGCTTTGAGTTTCTGTTCTTTCGATGGAAACTTGTTCCTGTGCTGTGCAGTGCGTTATATCACTTTTCAGTTTTCCTGTTATAATAATTGAACAGGCGACACATATGTGAATTAGTTTACAAAGTTGTGCTTTGCGTTTCTGTTCTTTCGATGGAAACTTGTTCCTGTGCTGTGCAGTGCGTTATATCACTTTTTAGTTTTCCTGTTATAATAATTGAACAGGGGACACGTATGTGAATTAGTTTACAAAGTTGTGCTTTGCATTTCTGTTCTTTCTTTGGAAACTTGTTTCTGTGCCATACAGTGCGTTTTAAAACTTTTCGGTTTTCCTGAATTCCTAATTGTGCGAGCGACACAAATGTGATTTAGTGTACAAAGTAGTGCTTTGGATTTCTGTTCTTCGGTTGGAAACTTGTTTCTGTGCTGTACAGTGTGATATATCAGTTTTCAGTTTTCCTGTTGTAATAATTGAATGGGCGATACGTATGTGATTTAGTTTACAAAGTTGTGCTTTGTTTTTCTGTTCTTTCGATGGAAACTTGTTTCTGTGCCGTACAGTGCAAGATAACACTTTTCGGTTTTTCTGTATTCTTAATTGAGCGAGTGACACACATGTGATTCAGTTTACAAAGTAGTGCTTTTCATTTACGTTCTTTCGTTGGAAACTTGTTCCTGTTAGGAATAAGTTAGGGTTAGGGTCAGGGTTAGTGTTAGGGTTAGGGTTAGGTTAGGGCTCGGTAAGGGATAGGGTTAGGGTTAGGGTTAGGGGTAGGGTTAGGGTTAGGGTTAGGGTTAGGTTAGGGCTGGGTAAGGGATAGGGTTAGGGTTAGGGTTAGGGTTAGGGTTGGGGGTTAGGGTTAGGGTTAGGATTAGGGTTAGGGACTTATGGTTAGGGTTAGGGTTAGTGTTATATCACTTTTCAGGTTTCCTGTTATAATAATTGAACAGGCAACACATATGTGAATTAGTTTACAAAGCTGTGCTTTGCGTTTCTGTTCTTTCGATGGAAACTTGCTTCTGTGCCGTACAGTGCGAGATAACACTTTTCAGTTTTCCTGTATTCCTAATTGAGCGAGCGACACACAGGTGATTCCGTTTAAGAGTAGTGCTTTGCTTTTCTGTTCTTTCGTTGGAAACTTGTTCTTGTGCTGTACAGTGAGATATATCACTTTTCAGTTTTCCTGTTATAATAATTGAACAGGCGATACGTATGTGAATTCGTTTACAAAGTTGTGCTTTGAGTTTCTGTTCTTTCGATGGAAACTTGTTCTTGTGCTGTGCAGTGCGTTATATCACTTTTCAGTTTTCCTGTTATAATAATTGAACAGGCGACACATATGTGAATTAGTTTACAAAGTTGTGCTTTGCGTTTCTGTTCTTTCGATGTAAACTTGTTCCTGTGCTGTGCAGTGCGTTATATCACTTTTTAGTTTTCCTGTTATAATAATTGAACAGGGGACACGTATGTGAATTAGTTTACAAAGTTGTGCTTTGCATTTCTGTTCTTTCTTTGGAAACTTGTTTCTGTGCCATACAGTGCGTTTTAAAACTTTTCGGTTTTCCTGAATTCCTAATTGTGCGAGCGACACAAATGTGATTTAGTGTACAAAGTAGTGCTTTGGATTTCTGTTCTTCGGTTGGAAACTTGTTTCTGTGCTGTACAGTGTGATATATCAGTTTTCAGTTTTCCTGTTGTAATAATTGAATGGGCGATACGTATGTGATTTAGTTTACAAAGTTGTGCTTTGTTTTTCTGTTCTTTCGATGGAAACTTGTTTCTGTGCCGTACAGTGCAAGATAACACTTTTCGGTTTTCCTGTATTCTTAATTGAGCGAGTGACACACATGTGATTCAGTTTACAAAGTAGTGCTTTTCATTTACGTTCTTTCGTTGGAAACTTGTTCCTGTTAGGAATAAGTTAGGGTTAGGGTCAGGGTTAGTGTTAGGGTTAGGGTTAGGTTAGGGCTCGGTAAGGGATAGGGTTAGGGTTAGGGTTAGGGGTAGGGTTAGGGTTAGGGTTAGGTTAGGGCTGGGTAAGGGATAGGGTTAGGGTTAGGGTTAGGGTTAGGGACTTATGGTTAGGGTTAGGGTTAGGGTTAGGGACTTATGGTTAGGGTTAGGGTTAGGGTTATATCACTTTTCAGGTTTCCTGTTATAATAATTGAACAGGCAACACATATGTGAATTAGTTTACAAAGTTGTGCTTTGCGTTTCTGTTCTTTCAATGGAAACTTGTTTCTGTGCCGTACAGTGCGAGATAACACTTTTCAGTTTTCCTGTATTCCTAATTGAGCGAGCGACACACAGGTGATTCCGTTTAAGAGTAGTGCTTTGCTTTTCTGTTCTTTCGTTGGAAACTTGTTCTTGTGCTGTACAGTGAGATATATCACTTTTCAGTTTTCCTGTATTCCTAATGGAGCGAGTGACACACATGTGATTTAGTTTACAAATTAGTGATTTTCTTTTTTCATTTGAAACTTGTTCCTGTGCTGTACAATATGATATATCACTTTTCAGTTTTCCTGTTATAATAATTGAACAGGCGACACGTATGTGAATTCGTTTACAATGTTGTGCTTTGCGTTTCTGTTCTTTCGATGGAAACTTGTTCCTGTGCTGTGCAGTGCGTTATATCACTTTTCAGTTTTCCTGTTATAATAATTGAACAGGGGACACGTATGTGAATTAGTTTACAAAGTTGTGCTTTGCAGTTCTGTTCTTTCTATGGAAACTTGTTTCTGTGCCATACAGTGCGAGATAAAACTTTTCGGTTTTCCTGTATTCCTAATTGTGCGAGCGACACAAATGTGATTTAGTGTACAAAGTAGTGCTTTGGATTTCTGTTCTTCGGTTGGAAACTTGTTTCTGTGCTGTGCAGTGTGATATATCAGTTTTCAGTTTTCCTGTTGTAATAATTGAATGGGCGATACGTATGTGATTTAGTTTACAAAGTTGTGCTTTGCTTTTCTGTTCTTTCGATGGAAACTTGTTTCTGTGCCGTACAGTGCAAGATAACACTTTTCGGTTTTCCTGTATTCTTAATTGAGCGAGTGACACACATGTGATTCAGTTTACAAAGTAGTGCTTTTCATTTACGTTCTTTCGTTGGAAACTTGTTCCTGTTAGGAATAAGTTAGGGTTAGGGTCAGGGTTAGTGTTAGGGTTAGGGTTAGGTTAGGGCTCGGTAAGGGATAGGGTTAGGGTTAGGGTTAGGGTTAGGGTTAGGTTAGGGCTGGGTAAGGGATAGGGTTAGGGTTAGGGTTAGGGTTAGGGTTGGGGGTTAGGGTTAGGGTTAGGATTAGGGTTAGGGACTTATGGTTAGGGTTAGGGTTAGTGTTATATCACTTTTCAGGTTTCCTGTTATAATAATTGAACAGGCAACACATATGTGAATTAGTTTACAAAGCTGTGCTTTGCGTTTCTGTTCTTTCAATGGAAACTTCTTTCTGTGCCGTACAGTGCAAGATAACACTTTTCGGTTTTCCTGTATTCTTAATTGATCGAGTGACACACATGTGATTCAGTTTACAAAGTAGTGCTTTTCATTTACGTTCTTTCGTTGGAAACTTGTTCCTGTTAGGAATAAGTTAGGGTTAGGGTCAGGGTTAGTGTTAGGGTTAGGGTTAGGTTAGGGCTCGGTAAGGGATAGGGTTAGGGTTAGGGTTAGGGTTAGGGTTAGGTTAGGGCTGGGTAAGGGATAGGGTTAGGGTTAGGGTTAGGGTTGGGGGTTAGGGTTAGGGTTAGGATTAGGGTTAGGGACTTATGGTTAGGGTTAGGGTTAGTGTTATATCACTTTTCAGGTTTCCTGTTATAATAATTGAACAGGCAACACATATGTGAATTAGTTTACAAAGCTGTGCTTTGCGTTTCTGTTCTTTCGATGGAAACTTGCTTCTGTGCCGTACAGTGCGAGATAACACTTTTCAGTTTTCCTGTATTCCTAATTGAGCGAGCGACACACAGGTGATTCCGTTTAAGAGTAGTGCTTTGCTTTTCTGTTCTTTCGTTGGAAACTTGTTCTTGTGCTGTACAGTGAGATATATCACTTTTCAGTTTTCCTGTATTCCTAATGGAGCGAGTGACACACATGTGATTTAGTTTACAAATTAGTGATTTTCTTTTTTGTTCTTTCATTTGAAACTTGTTCCTGTGCTGTACAATATGATATATCACTTTTCAGTTTTCCTGTTATAATAATTGAACAGGCGATACGTATGTGAATTCGTTTACAAAGTTGTGCTTTGAGTTTCTGTTCTTTCGATGGAAACTTGTTCTTGTGCTGTGCAGTGCGTTATATCACTTTTCAGTTTTCCTGTTATAATAATTGAACAGGCGACACATATGTGAATTAGTTTACAAAGTTGTGCTTTGCGTTTCTGTTCTTTCGATGTAAACTTGTTCCTGTGCTGTGCAGTGCGTTATATCACTTTTTAGTTTTCCTGTTATAATAATTGAACAGGGGACACGTATGTGAATTAGTTTACAAAGTTGTGCTTTGCATTTCTGTTCTTTCTTTGGAAACTTGTTTCTGTGCCATACAGTGCGTTTTAAAACTTTTCGGTTTTCCTGAATTCCTAATTGTGCGAGCGACACAAATGTGATTTAGTGTACAAAGTAGTGCTTTGGATTTCTGTTCTTCGGTTGGAAACTTGTTTCTGTGCTGTACAGTGTGATATATCAGTTTTCAGTTTTCCTGTTGTAATAATTGAATGGGCGATACGTATGTGATTTAGTTTACAAAGTTGTGCTTTGTTTTTCTGTTCTTTCGATGGAAACTTGTTTCTGTGCCGTACAGTGCAAGATAACACTTTTCGGTTTTCCTGTATTCTTAATTGAGCGAGTGACACACATGTGATTCAGTTTACAAAGTAGTGCTTTTCATTTACGTTCTTTCGTTGGAAACTTGTTCCTGTTAGGAATAAGTTAGGGTTAGGGTCAGGGTTAGTGTTAGGGTTAGGGTTAGGTTAGGGCTCGGTAAGGGATAGGGTTAGGGTTAGGGTTAGGGGTAGGGTTAGGGTTAGGGTTAGGTTAGGGCTGGGTAAGGGATAGGGTTAGGGTTAGGGTTAGGGACTTATGGTTAGGGTTAGGGTTAGGGTTAGGGACTTATGGTTAGGGTTAGGGTTAGGGTTATATCACTTTTCAGGTTTCCTGTTATAATAATTGAACAGGCAACACATATGTGAATTAGTTTACAAAGTTGTGCTTTGCGTTTCTGTTCTTTCAATGGAAACTTGTTTCTGTGCCGTACAGTGCGAGATAACACTTTTCAGTTTTCCTGTATTCCTAATTGAGCGAGCGACACACAGGTGATTCCGTTTAAGAGTAGTGCTTTGCTTTTCTGTTCTTTTGTTGGAAACTTGTTCTTGTGCTGTACAGTGAGATATATCACTTTTCAGTTTTCCTGTATTCCTAATGGAGCGAGTGACACACATGTGATTTAGTTTACAAATTAGTGATTTTCTTTTTTCATTTGAAACTTGTTCCTGTGCTGTACAATATGATATATCACTTTTCAGTTTTCCTGTTATAATAATTGAACAGGCGACACGTATGTGAATTCGTTTACAATGTTGTGCTTTGCGTTTCTGTTCTTTCGATGGAAACTTGTTCCTGTGCTGTGCAGTGCGTTATATCACTTTTCAGTTTTTATGTTATAATAATTGAACAGGCGACACATATGTGAATTAGTTTACAAAGTTGTGCTTTGCGTTTCTGTTCTTTCGATGGAAACTTGTTCCTGTGCTGTGCAGTGCGTTATATCACTTTTCAGTTTTCCTGTTATAATAATTGAACAGGGGACACGTATGTGAATTAGTTTACAAAGTTGTGCTTTGCATTTCTGTTCTTTCTTTGGAAACTTGTTTCTGTGCCATACAGTGCGCTTTAAAACTTTTCGGTTTTCCTGTATTCCTAATTGTGCGAGCGACACAAATGTGATTTAGTGCACAAAGTAGTGCTTTGGATTTCTGTTCTTCGCTTGGAAACTTGTTTCTGTGCTGTACAGTGTGATATATCAGTTTTCAGTTTTCCTGTTGTAATAATTGAATGGGCGATACGTATGTGATTTAATTTACAAAGTTGTGCTTTGCTTTTCTGTTCTTTCGATGGAAACTTGTTTCTGTGCCGTACAGTGCAAGATAACACTTTTCGGTTTTCCTGTATTCTTAATTGAGCGAGTGACACACATGTGATTCAGTTTACAAAGTAGTGCTTTTCATTTACGTTCTTTCGTTGGAAACTTGTTCCTGTTAGGAATAAGTTAGGGTTAGGGTCAGGGTTAGGGTTAGGGTTAGGGTTAGGTTAGGGCTCGGTAAGGGATAGGGTTAGGGTTAGGGTTAGGGTTAGGGTTAGGGTTGGGGGTTAGGGTTAGGGTTAGGGTTAGGGACTTATGGTTAGGGTTAGGGTTAGGGTTATATCACTTTTCAGGTTTCCTGTTATAATAATTGAACAGGCAACACATATGTGAATTAGTTTACAAAGTTGTGCTTTGCGTTTCTGTTCTTTCAATGGAAACTTGTTTCTGTGCCTTACAGTGCGAGATAACACTTTTCAGTTTTCCTGTATTCCTAATTGAGCGAGCGACACACAGGTGATTCCGTTTAAGAGTAGTGCTTTGCTTTTCTGTTCTTTCGTTGGAAACTTGTTCTTGTGCTGTACAGTGAGATATATCACTTTTCAGTTTTCCTGTATTCCTAATGGAGCGAGTGACACACATGTGATTTAGTTTACAAATTAGTGATTTTCTTTTTTCATTTGAAACTTGTTCCTGTGCTGTACAATATGATATATCACTTTTCAGTTTTCCTGTTATAATAATTGAACAGGCGACACGTATGTAAATTCGTTTACAAAGTTGTGCTTTGCGTTTCTGTTCTTTCGATGGAAACTTGTTCCTGTGCTGTGCAGTGCGTTATATCACTTTTCAGTTTTCCTGTTATAATAATTGAACAGGGGACACGTATGTGAATTAGTTTACAAAGTTGTGCTTTGCAGTTCTGTTCTTTCTATGGAAACTTGTTTCTGTGCCATACAGTGCGAGATAAAACTTTTCGGTTTTCCTGTATTCCTAATTGTGCGAGCGACACAAATGTGATTTAGTGTACAAAGTAGTGCTTTGGATTTCTGTTCTTCGGTTGGAAACTTGTTTCTGTGCTGTGCAGTGTGATATATCAGTTTTCAGTTTTCCTGTTGTAATAATTGAATGGGCGATACGTATGTGATTTAGTTTACAAAGTTGTGCTTTGCTTTTCTGTTCTTTCGATGGAAACTTGTTTCTGTGCCGTACAGTGCAAGATAACACTTTTCGGTTTTCCTGTATTCTTAATTGAGCGAGTGACACACATGTGATTCAGTTTACAAAGTAGTGCTTTTCATTTACGTTCTTTCGTTGGAAACTTGTTCCTGTTAGGAATAAGTTAGGGTTAGGGTCAGGGTTAGTGTTAGGGTTAGGGTTAGGTTAGGGCTCGGTAAGGGATAGGGTTAGGGTTAGGGTTAGGGTTAGGGTTAGGGTTAGGTTAGGGCTGGGTAAGGGATAGGGTTAGGGTTAGGGTTAGGGTTAGGGTTGGGGGTTAGGGTTAGGGTTAGGATTAGGGTTAGGGACTTATGGTTAGGGTTAGGGTTAGTGTTATATCACTTTTCAGGTTTCCTGTTATAATAATTGAACAGGCAACACATATGTGAATTAGTTTACAAAGCTGTGCTTTGCGTTTCTGTTCTTTCAATGGAAACTTCTTTCTGTGCCGTACAGTGCAAGATAACACTTTTCGGTTTTCCTGTATTCTTAATTGATCGAGTGACACACATGTGATTCAGTTTACAAAGTAGTGCTTTTCATTTACGTTCTTTCGTTGGAAACTTGTTCCTGTTAGGAATAAGTTAGGGTTAGGGTCAGGGTTAGTGTTAGGGTTAGGGTTAGGTTAGGGCTCGGTAAGGGATAGGGTTAGGGTTAGGGTTAGGGTTAGGGTTAGGGTTAGGTTAGGGCTGGGTAAGGGATAGGGTTAGGGTTAGGGTTAGGGTTGGGGGTTAGGGTTAGGGTTAGGATTAGGGTTAGGGACTTATGGTTAGGGTTAGGGTTAGTGTTATATCACTTTTCAGGTTTCCTGTTATAATAATTGAACAGGCAACACATATGTGAATTAGTTTACAAAGCTGTGCTTTGCGTTTCTGTTCTTTCAATGGAAACTTGTTTCTGTGCCGTACACTGCGAGATAACACTTTTCAGTTTTCCTGTATTCCTAATTGAGCGAGCGACACAAAGGTGATTTAGTTTACAAATTAGTGATTTTCTTTTTTCATTTGAAACTTGTTCCTTTGCTGTACAATATGATATATTACTTTTCAGTTTTCCTGTTATAATAATTGAAAAGGCGATACGTATGTGAATTCGTTTACAAAGTTGTGCTTTGAGTTTCTGTTCTTTCGATGGAAACTTGTTCCTGTGCTGTGCAGTGCGTTATATCACTTTTCAGTTTTTATGTTATAATAATTGAACAGGCGACACATATGTGAATTAGTTTACAAAGTTGTGCTTTGCGTTTCTGTTCTTTCGATGGAAACTTGTTCCTGTGCTGTGCAGTGCGTTATATCACTTTTCAGTTTTCCTGTTATAATAATTGAACAGGGGACACGTATGTGAATTAGTTTACAAAGTTGTGCTTTGCATTTCTGTTCTTTCTTTGGAAACTTGTTTCTGTGCCATACAGTGCGCTTTAAAACTTTTCGGTTTTCCTGTATTCCTAATTGTGCGAGCGACACAAATGTGATTTAGTGCACAAAGTAGTGCTTTCGATTTCTGTTCTTCGCTTGGAAACTTGTTTCTGTGCTGTACAGTGTGATATATCAGTTTTCAGTTTTCCTGTTGTAATAATTGAATGGGCGATACGTATGTGATTTAATTTACAAAGTTGTGCTTTGCTTTTCTGTTCTTTCGATGGAAACTTGTTTCTGTGCCGTACAGTGCAAGATAACACTTTTCGGTTTTCCTGTATTCTTAATTGAGCGAGTGACACACATGTGATTCAGTTTACAAAGTAGTGCTTTTCATTTACGTTCTTTCGTTGGAAACTTGTTCCTGTTAGGAATAAGTTAGGGTTAGGGTCAGGGTTAGGGTTAGGGTTAGGGTTAGGTTAGGGCTCGGTAAGGGATAGGGTTAGGGTTAGGGTTAGGGTTAGGGTTAGGGTTGGGGGTTAGGGTTAGGGTTAGGGTTAGGGACTTATGGTTAGGGTTAGGGTTAGGGTTATATCACTTTTCAGGTTTCCTGTTATAATAATTGAACAGGCAACACATATGTGAATTAGTTTACAAAGTTGTGCTTTGCGTTTCTGTTCTTTCAATGGAAACTTGTTTCTGTGCCTTACAGTGCGAGATAACACTTTTCAGTTTTCCTGTATTCCTAATTGAGCGAGCGACACACAGGTGATTCCGTTTAAGAGTAGTGCTTTGCTTTTCTGTTCTTTCGTTGGAAACTTGTTCTTGTGCTGTACAGTGAGATATATCACTTTTCAGTTTTCCTGTATTCCTAATGGAGCGAGTGACACACATGTGATTTAGTTTACAAATTAGTGATTTTCTTTTTTCATTTGAAACTTGTTCCTGTGCTGTACAATATGATATATCACTTTTCAGTTTTCCTGTTATAATAATTGAACAGGCGACACGTATGTAAATTCGTTTACAAAGTTGTGCTTTGCGTTTCTGTTCTTTCGATGGAAACTTGTTCCTGTGCTGTGCAGTGCGTTATATCACTTTTCAGTTTTCCTGTTATAATAATTGAACAGGGGACACGTATGTGAATTAGTTTACAAAGTTGTGCTTTGCAGTTCTGTTCTTTCTATGGAAACTTGTTTCTGTGCCATACAGTGCGAGATAAAACTTTTCGGTTTTCCTGTATTCCTAATTGTGCGAGCGACACAAATGTGATTTAGTGTACAAAGTAGTGCTTTGGATT